>NC_134357.1:326441198-327100841 GCF_048569485.1 Anomaloglossus baeobatrachus
ACCGCTCAAACCGTGAAGGGAAATACAGTCACCGCCAAGGCTACAGTTCCCAGGGATAATAGCAAGGACTAAAACTTAACTTTTAATTTATTTAATAAAATCGATATTTAGTTCACAAAAGTGTAATTAGTGCAGTAAAACAAATGTGCCAAGTGGCTACAAATTAGAAGGATCTCACTCAGATCTTTTCCAAGGGTAAGGAGACAGACACACCGATCCGTAGTTGGTCATAGGCTGGAAGAACCAGGGTAGAGCGTTGGAGATGGTATAAAAACCCCTGTCATGCCCCTGTAATTGTATTTCCGCCCTGACAAGGGCAGCACCCAAGTAAGTTGTCTGCCCCGCAACCATACAAAAATAAACAGATAACCTCCTCCCGACGCGTTTCCCTCTGAATAGTCAGAGTTTCTCAAGGGAGACAAAAAAAGAGAGAATGATCAACCTGCAATGGCAGGGATCACAGATCTGATCCACCAGTGATGGCAGGGATCAGAAAAGTAACCTATGTGTCCAGGTAAACGGTGGTGCATGGACACTGATCCCTCATTCCAATTAATACCCCTCTACCAATCCAATTTACCTTCAGCTGTGCAGTAAAGATTCACATGCACGATCCTCCATCCTCCATCCTCCAAAGTGCTCACTGTAACAGCGTCTGAGGTCACTTCCGATCACATGACCCATAGACTTCCGCGTTCCACTTTGGAACGCATAGGATTTCATTGGTTAGGAGAGAACAGCAGGTACTGCATATGTGAGGTCATATCCGGTTCAGCGGACCTCGCAGTTCCATGTCTCAAAACACTCCCCATCCAATTGTATTGTACCAGAGGCGTGCCACCGCAGGTCAGGTGACACGCCCTGTTCAGGCCCGATAAGCACCACCCATACAGCGTGCAGCAACAAAAAAATATACATAGACGCCGCACATCAGGGCATGCAGATTAGCTACCGATTTAAGTAAAGGCAAAGCACTGTATATTAAATGATCTTGCAGTATGCAACACATACCGCAAAGTAAAAGAGGCTGCGGAGGCAATGAGGAAACAGAGCACCAAAGCAGGGGTATTTAACCACAATGAGGCTCATAGAGAAGCTGAAAGTGAAAGGCATAGCATAAGAAAGGGGGGGGGGGTGTCCAACATCATATATTAGATAGCAATTAATTGGATGCACTCCTAGATGATGTAGAAAGGATACCAATCTATAATTGAGGAGAATACAGTGACAACCAGATTCACTGCACAAGATAGAATATACAAATAGGGGTAGAGGGGAAAGAAAAATGTCATTCCCATGTTAGAACACACTGGACCAAAGTTCACAAGGAGGGGTCCAGTAGTATTCCCCCTTTCTATTGGGCCTAGATATAGCTTATAATAAAGTGAGGGCCCACCAAGGGCTTAAAAGTAAGTGTGGTCAATGAAAACGATTGGCGCTCAAAAAGGACACGACGACTAGCGACTGCAGAAGGCTAAGATTAGATGAAACATCCATAATTGATTTGGTTATTAAGGCCATCTGGATGACAGGTCCTCAGACGAAAAATCATCCTTGCCTCTTTTTGTAATAAAATGCAATCAAGATTCCCACCTCTAGGGGATAGTTTGGCTTTCAAAATGCCCATGAAGAAAATGGCTTCTCTGTTCTGACTGTGACGTAGGTTCATGTGCCGCGCAATGGGGGTATCACGATTGTTTCTGATATCCCCCATGTGCTCGCCTATCCGTCTGCGAAACTCACGTATCGTTTTGCCAACATATTGTATACCACAATGACATGTAGCCAAATATACCACACCTTTGGTTTTACAATTAATAAAATCCCTGATGTCAAGGGATTCACCCGTAGATGTACTGATGTAATTCTTCCCTGTCTTGATATTCTTACAGGCAACACACGAACTGCACCTGAAGCAGCCATGTAGTTTATTTGGAATCCAAGTAGTTCCCTCAACGGGTGGCACAAAGTGACTGTGGGTCAGTCTATCACCCAATGAGCGATTTTTACGGAAGGTGATACTTGGCTGTCGTTTAATATAGTCGGCAATGTCACTATCCATGCCAAGGATCCCCCAGTGTTGTTCCAAGACATGTCTGATGGCAGGGGCCCTTTTAGTATAGGTTGTGATAAGCCTTACTAAACCTCCATCGTCACTGCGTTTTGATTGTGGGGTCAAAAGTCTTGTCCGGTCCTGATCCAAAGAGTACCTGAAAGCCTGTTTAAGGACACGATCTGGATAACCTTTGTCCAAAAAACGGGACCTCAGGTCAGCGGTATTTGCCACAAATTCACCCCGAGCAGAGCAATTCCTTCTCAGGCGAAGGTATTGTCCCTTAGGAAAACACCGCCTGAGGGGTAGAGGGTGATGACTCTCCCACCTGAGGAGCGAATTCGTGGCAGTCGGTTTCCTATAGATCGTCGTCCTGAGTTTGCCTTCTAGATCGATTGTCACCATCAGATCCAAAAAAGGCAAACTAACAGGATGGATGACGTGGGTGAAGGACAGTCCCAAAGAGTTCATGTTCAGCTTGTCCACGAACTTAATGAACATATCACGGGGACCCTTCCATAAGAGGAACACGTCATCAATGAACCGTACCCACACATCAATCATGTCAGTGAATGGTGTCATGGGTTCTTGAAAAACCGTGGTGTCCTCCCACCAGCCCAGGAATAAATTAGCGTAACAGGGAGCACAGGGGCTCCCCATTGCCGTACCCCTGAGCTGGTGGTAGGTGGATCCATCAAACAGGAAATAGTTATTGTGTAAAACGAATTTCAACAGAGAAAGGACCAGTTCATTGTGAGCATCAAACTGTTTACCCCTAGTAGCAAGGAAGAACTGAACAGCCTCAACTCCCAGGTCATGTGGGATGGAGGAATAAAGTGTTTCCACGTCGATGCTAGCCAGAAATGTATTGGGCCCCACCACAACATCTTCAATCCTACTGATGAAATCCAAACTGTCACGAATATAAGATGGTAGGGAGATGACAAACGGGTTGAGGATCTTGTCCAAATAGATTCCAACATTTTGCGTGACATTACCCACCCCAGAGACAATAGGTCTCCCCCTGAGGGGGTTTACCCCCTTAAGAACTTTGGGGAGAATGTAAAACGTAGACATCAGTGGAAAATCGGGTATCATGAATGTTCGTTCTTCCTTGCTAACCAAGCCATCAATCTCAGCATTATTGAGCATATCCCTCAGCGTATTCTTAGCAGTAACAATAGGATTACCCGAGATCTTACAATATGTGTTAGTATCCTTCAGGATATTCAGACAGACATCACGATAGTCAGTTGTATTCAGTAGGACCAAATTCCCCCCCTTATCTGAGGGTTTAATAATGATAGTAGCATCCTTCTCTAGATCACAGAGTGCTCGCATTTCAGCTTTCGAGAGATTATTCCTCTGCTCCATTCGTGCGGAGGTTACACCAGTCCTATCTAGTTGGATTTTGGACAAAGCAAGGATATCATTCGTCACCTGATTTAAAAATATGTCGATAGCCGAAACATCAGAAAAATTAGGTGGCATATTTGTACTGGGGTTTTTTAGGGTAGTAAATGGACCCTTACCGGAGGTAGAAGGAACAGGATCATCCAGACCTGCTAATAATCTCACGTCATCAATCATATCCATCGGTATATCCAGATCTGTACAGATTCTCTTATCCTTCAATTTGAAGAATTTTTTTGCAATGCAACTTGCGGGCAAAAAGATTAAGATCTTTAATGAAATCAAATGCTGAAAAGTCATTTGTAGGAACAAACGACAAACCCTTGCTAAGGACCGCCATCTCCATGTGATTGAGGGCTCTATCAGAAAGGTTAATAACCTGTGTTCCTAATCTTTCCCCTTGCGACTCCTTAGGGAGTAATTGCGGTCTAAAAAAGGGGGGTTGTTGGTCTGTACCGATGGATAGGTTGAGTGATCAGTCCTATGTGGTCCTCTCCGATTACATCTACCCCTCTGCTGTGAGCGAAAGGGGGGTAATCTACCCTCTGAATCTGAAAGTTCCGCCTCAGTCGATGATAAATCTGATTCCCGCTCCCTAGGTGTCGGACCCTCAACTGGAAAGATCTGATATACCTTATTATCCTTGAAGTCCTGGAGGTCCCGTTTAAATTGTTTATGTTTCCTTTCTTTTAAATGAAACTGAAATATTTCAATAGAGTTTTTCAAGGTATTTTCCTTGATTGAAAAATCAGTCTCGTTTTGATAAGTTTTAGTGACCTCAATTTGCTCCTTGAGCTTGTTACTAATTGCTTCAAGGTTATTCTTTTCTTCCGTAAGTAGAATTTTCATTAACCTGAGAAAGCTAGCTGTAGCCTCCTTCTCCCAGGCACTCATCAATTGAGGAGTCCGACACCTAGCAGCTGGCACAAGGGGAATGCGTAGGCCCCTGGGGACAATACCACTTTTTATATAACTGTCCAGGCTCTGCACCTCCCACCAGCTAGTAATCTGTTCCTTATAGGTCTTATTAACCTCTTTAAATGCAGCTGTATAAGATGGAATATACTTTTTTTGAACAAATTCTAAATTCAGAATTTGCTATTTGTACAGTTCCCAGGGCCAGAGCGGGCAAAAGGGGCTCCCTCAGCCTCCATCCAAGCTGGGGAGCAGGTTACCGGTGGGAAGCCACCAGAACCGAGAACATAACACAGGTGCAGGGAAAGGCAGTCACCACCAACCTACCGGGAGAAGAACCACCGCAGCCGTCTGTGGGACCTGTCCATCCAGCCGTTTGTTTTACCGGAGACTTTGCATTCGTCATTGGCTGAGTGAGTACCACCGTGCCGTGCGGCACCGCGCTGCCCCCGCGACCCTGCACCTCACCAGGCCCCGTAATCCGCCTGCCATCCCTCCCTCACCGGGCCCCGGGACAACCAATCCCCCTACCCACGGAGGGGAAGAACAACATCCAAGCTGCTCCCTGTCATCGCTCCCGGGATCCCCGTCCAGAGCAGCAGTGGTGTCACAACCTCACCACAACCGTGGGTGGCGTCACAGACAATAAATTCCCAAAACCATTCCCCTTTTCACTCACGGGCGAGGAACGCCGCTCGAGTCCCCGGATCCAGCCCACCGCTCGAGCCACCGAGCAGCAGCAGCGCCGGACCCGAGCGTGGTGAGCGCAGTGTCCCCTCCCTGCCCGCGACATGTGAAGCACCTAATATTCCTCCTATTCGTCCACCTTTTGCTTCCTACTAAGTTACAAGAAGCCAATTTTTTGGGAAATGTGGAGACTTCAATTTGGGTCTCCAAGTTGTATGTTGTCTATAGTGGAAGGTATCTCAGAGCATCAGGCCTACAACTGTCACTAATCCACGTGTTACTCATCAATGTTTAATCTAGAAATGCTGAGCCAGGCCTTATCCTAGGCCCTGTCCCATGCATGCATGCTGCGCTATTATACTATTTGTACTCTGGGGCAATTGAGGCCACTTTTCCTGGTGTCTGCCTCTAATTTTTGGAAATGTGGAGACTCCAAGTCGGGTCTCCAAGCTGTGTGTTGTCTGTAGTGGCAAGCGTTTCAGAGCACCAGGCCTACACCTGTCACTCATCCACCTTTTAATTTTAACTTTATTTGAAAGATAAAATGCTGGCCCAGACCCTATCTCCTGCATGACTCATCCCTAACTGATAAGCCATCACACTATGAGTACTCTGGAGCAATTGATGCCACATTTCCTGGTGTCTGCCCTTAATTTTTGTAAATGTGGAAACTCCAAGTTGGGTCTCCATGTTGTGTATTCTCTGTAGTGCCAGAGGTCTCAGAGCACCAGGCATACACCGGTCACTCATCCACCTCAATGTTTCTTATGTTAATAGTCTAGGAAGCTAATGGCTGTGCCACAACAGACTGACTCCACAGTAAAATGGTTTGAGCTGTTTTGACAGCTTTTGGGCCCCTCTAAAGGTGTTGTCTATGCCTTTGGTTTTGCCTCCCATTGAATTCAATGGTGTTCGGATATTTTCGCCGAACTGTTCGCAAATTGTTCGGTGAACACAGGTTAATTTGGCGAACACAAACCGAATCGAACCTTGGGAGGTTCGTTCATCTCTATTCAAGTATCTCATTGCTAAATTTCCAAGGTTGAGTGAAGCAAAGATAAAGGAAGAAGTCTTAATTGGACCTCATATTCTTAAGCTTCTTTACGATGAGACGTTTCTCCATTTTTTTGCAGTCCAAGAAAAAGGCATCAGGGGTAATATTTGCATTAGTGGTAACTAATTTTAGGGAAAACTCAAGAACAGATAACTTTGAAGAGTTGGTGGAAAAATGTCCTCAAGACATGTAAGGATCTTGGCTGTAACATGTCCTTAACACTAGAACTACTGAGGTAGTCATTTTGACTACTTTGCACTATGTATTTCTATATAGGTGTCGCGAGTCCAGTAGTTCTAGTGTTAAAGCTTCATTTTTTACATTCCCATCTAGTCTTTTTTCCACCAAACTGAGAAGTCAGTGATGAGCAAAGGTAAAAGATTTCATCAAGATATTGAAGCTATGCAGACAAGAGATAAAGGAAAGTAGAATCTACCAATGCTTGCAGATTGCTGTTGGACAACTATAAGAGATGATCCAACGCAGGAGACAAGCAAAAAAGAGTTGTCACTGAATGAGGACCAAGTTTTGTAGTGTAATTTCTGTAACTGTTAATGATTCGCAATACTGTTTTGAAATGTTTTAGTTGTTGCTAAATTTCCTCTAAATAAATATCAGAAAATTGTCAGAAGAAAATATTCTGCATCTTTAAATTTGCAAAAATAATAATGTTTCAAAGTACTGAAACTTTTATGCTTTTGTCGCGGGCGGAGGAGGGAACGCTGCGCTCTCCCACTGCTCGGGACCGGCCGCTGCTACTGCGGCTGCTGCTGCTCGGTGGTGGCTCGAGCAGTGGGCCGGATCCTGGGGACTCGAGCGGCGTTCCTCGCCCGTGAGTGAAAAGGGGGAATGGTTTTGGGGATTGATTGTCCGTGACGCCACCCACGGTTGTGGTGATATTGGTGACACCACCGCTGCTCTGGACGGGGATCCTGGGAGCGATGACAGGGAGCAGCCTGGATGTTATTTCTCCCCTCCGTGGGTAGGGGGTTGGTTGTCCCGGGGCCCGGTGATGGGGTAGGGATGGATGGCAGGCGGGTTACAGGGCCTGGTGAGGTGCAGGGTCGCGGGGGCAGCGCTGTGCCGCACGGCACAGTGGTACTCACTCAGCCAATGATGAGGACACAGTTCTCGGTAAAACAAACGGCTGGATGGACGGGTCCCACTGGCGGCTGCGGTGTTGTTTCTTCCTGCAGGTTAGTGGCGACTGCCTTTCCCTGCACCTATGTACGGTAGATGGTTCCAATGGGTTCCCACCGGTAACCTGCTCCCCAGCTTGGATGTGGGCTGGAGGAGCCCCTTTTGCCCACAGGCTCTGGCCCTGAGAAACGGTTGCCTTGGCGGTGGCGGTGTCTCCCTCTCTTGGTTGGACTGTTGCCTTCTGTCGGGACTTGGCTGTTGGGAAACCCAGGAGGTTCCCTTCACTAACGAATTCGGCAAATTCACGGCGACTCCTAGCCTTGCCGGGGTCCGTAAGCCCCTGCCAGTTGGTGCTGACTTCTCTTTGCGTACCGGTCCGGTACCGCCGGGCCACCGCCCGTCCACGGTCCTTACGGTAGACTCCGATAGGCCACTCCTGCAGACGGTCACCACCGTCTGCCAAACTTGCTGATCCATCCGGGCCACACACCCGGACCAACTTTAGTCTGCTCAGCTGCCACTTCCCTTCCTTCCACTTTCACTTCCCTAGCTAGACTGTCTGATTTTCCCGCCTCAAGGACTGTGAACTCCTTGGTGGGCGGGACCAACTGCCTGGCCCACCCCCTGGTGTGGACATCAGCCCCTGGAGGAAGGCAACAAGGGTTTTGTGTCTGACTTCAGTGTGCCTGACCGGGAGTGTGGGGTGTGTGGGTGTTGTGCCCTGTGGCTCCTGGCTTGTCCAGGGCGCCACACTTTCACAATTCCTCCGCTCAGGGTGTTTTAGATACAATGAGTGACAGCTCAGTCGTCCAATCTAGTGCTGGGGCATGCTGAGCTGTTGGCTGTTGATTGACACCTCAGCCATCCAATCTGAGAATCGGTGGTGCTGGGCTTCTTCAGGTGTTCCCTCTTCTCTATTTTTGCCCAGGTATTTAGCTAATTATTTAGTCCCAGATCACTGCCAGTTGTAGCAATTTGCTCATTGCTGCATTGTGACCTCGTTTATCTATGTTCTGTGTTTTGACATACTGGTGCCAGACCTTGGACCTCATATTAAGTATACAAAACATATGTAGGCACTGTATGGAACTCTGTACTGCGTTTAGCAGTTTTGTACTTTACTTTATGGACAACTACTTAAAGAGGAAAGGTATGGCAGTATTTCATAACATATGAACAGCAGTTATGGTGCATCAAAACCATCAGTGTTCACAGCGTTTTGGACGCAGCATGCTTCAGCTGCGTCCAAAATGCTGCGTTGTACAGCACAAGCACAGTGGATGGGATTTCTAAAAAACAAATGCCCACTGTGTGTGCACTGCCCGCAGCATAAATTAACCTGTGGTGTCACTTACTGAGCCACAATCATGGCAATTGTTTGCTGCAGAGTTGCAATCGTTCTGTTACGGTTGCTGCGAGCACTGGAGCCCCCCCGTAACACGTTCTCCGCAGAGAGAACAGAAGAGAGACCGCAGCACCCCGAACCCTGATCGTGGGCATGGACAGCTACAGTCTCCAGCGAAGATTCGCAGCCCCGCAGGTCAGGACCCGCTGAGTCCAGGACACAGCAGGTCCTGATCATGGGCACATACCCTTATACCCTATGTTGAGCACAACAAACAATTCTGTCCATTTGAGAAATCATTCCTACATAGAGCAAATTAGACTATTATATTTATGATATCATCACATCAGAGTGTAGCCTAAAACCACAAACACAGAAATGTGACACCGTCACAATAAAGTGAATCCAGTGAGAATGTTACAGACATATTATTATAAAATCATTACAATAAATATATTGTGAAGTCATATAGATCCTCATCAGTGCCACATCATCATAATATGCAGCTTAGAAACACATGCACAGTACTGTGACATCATCACAAAAAATGCATCACATAAGCTCACACAGTCTCAAGATAATTTCATTATAGTCTTCAAATACAAGCATTATCATTTTATTCATTACAAAGTATGATCTATAGAGACCCTATCATAATAAAAAAGAGCTTATAAATACATGTATATACTATGTGAAGCCCCACAGGTGTAGTGTCGGTGCATTACCTTCAGGGACTCCACTCGGCTGGATCTTGTCACAGGTAGGAGATCTTCTTCTTGTCGTGACGCCACTCTCAGTATTGCGGCCAGTGGGGGACCGCCACTGCAGGTTGAGGGACGCCTGGGGCTGATGGTGAGTGCAGTTAGTTGGAATAGCCCCCTGAGAGCGAGGCAAGCCCCAGGGCCCTGTGTAGGTGCGTAGTACCACAAGGCGCAGAATAACTCCACACAGGCAGAATGTCTTTCAGGGTTTTTACTCACTTCAGGTGGCAGGGTGAGTAACCCGGGCGTAGCTGGGATGAACCAGGCGGGAACCAGGTGTCCTTCCGGCTGACTTGTGAGGGTGACTACTAACTCGCCTTCCTTAGCCCTTGGTGGTTTGGGGTGACCCCGACTTTGAGTCCCTATGGGGGTCACCCAGGGAAGTTGCTGAAGCCTCACTCCCCTTCGTTTGCCGTGTGCTTGTTGCCTGGGCCAGATCACTCCAGCTTCTTGCCTCCTGTGAGCTATGGGCCCTAACTGTGGCTACGTGGCTGCGGCTTTTTGTGGTGTTGTGGCGTGGGCTTTGAGAGCCCCACACCGGCAGGTTTAGCAAAAGAAAGCTGGATCTATCTCCGCTTCGGGATCTGCCGCCCGTTTGGGCCTGGTACTCTCTAGCAGTCTCCTTACTTCCCACTCTGTGCTCTCTCTCTAGCTGGAGATGGGTTTCGGGTAGCACTCCTAGTTGACCGTTCTCCCCCGTCGGTAGCCACTGCGCGGACGCTGTCAGACTACAGCAGCCCAGGGGAAGGGGTCAGCTCTCCTCGGAGCTCCCTGGACTCTGCTCTGAACCGGCTCACATCTGGGACCTTCACTGCTGCTCCTGTCTGAGCTTCACTTTCCTGCTCCTCACTCCTCCACACTCTGCTGCAGACTCTAGACTGTTTACTCCTCCTTCTCTTTTCCCTTTTGTGCCTGCCTACGCCACCTAGCAACCAGACTCTCTTACCACACCCCTTGAGAGGAGATGGAGGCTTTTGGCCCCCTCCACTATTCCAGTGAAGGTGAAGGCTTTTCCCCCTCCTGGGATCCCCAGGGGTCCTCTCATGGGTACATGTGTGAGACCTGATCACTATGCGCCTGTGTTCCACACCCCGGTCAGCCTTCTGGATTACCTGTATTGTACTGTCCCCAGCATGGGTGCAGTACTCAGTGGTGCCTGACCAGGTCAGGGGCGCCACATTCCCCCTTAGTTATCACCAGCACGTCCTCGGGCTGCAAGACAACATTTTAAAAATGCATAAAACATTAAAACATGTAAAACATTTTAAAAGCACCAGGTACCATACATCACCACCCTCCACCCACAAGTCCGTTAACCCACCCAAACCCTTTCAGGAGGCAGGTCACCGGTCCTTTTGGTAACCAGATCTGGGCCATCTACTTCCCCAGACCTTTCCTCCAATCTGCCTCTCCCGTTGGCCGCGCCTTCAGCCACTTCTGGCAGGATGTAGAGGCGGCTTTCATGGGCTGGTGGTTTCAGGGTATACCTGGCTTGGTGGATCCGCGCCTTCAGCCTCTTCTGGCAGGATGTAGAGGCGGCCTCCACAGTTGGTGCTGACCAGGTACCCTCTTTGTGGTGGAGAGCCAGGCCCCATAAACAGGCATGCTCTCTGGTCGCAGGCGAGCCAAGGCCCTATATACGGACGGGCTCCTCCTGGTTGCAGACGAGCCAAGCCCCTAAACAGGCTGACTCTGGTGGTGGTGGTGCCCTCTGGTGTAACTATTTACACTGCGAGAGTTTGTGGCTATAGCCAGTTCATAGCCTTAAGGTTTATGGTTTTCTCACACAAGTTTATGTGGGCACATACTTAAACGTAAACGTTGCAAAACTTCCAACTTTTCAAAACTTTAACTTGCTGTATGCTTTACTTTATGCAGATTCCTCTACTCTTCCATACCAGGGCTTGGGCCTGTAGGGCTGCGGCACCTGTTGGTTTCTTGATCTCTTTCTTCGTCTGTGGGTTCGTTGTATTTTCTTTCTTCTTCAGTGTCTCTGTCTTCATCTTCTGTTGTGACTGCAGGGCTTCTGCAAGGACTTCTAGAATATGGTGCAACATCTAGGGCATACCAGCCTCTTTCTCCTTGATGCATAGTGAACTCCACTGAGTCTCCTATCTTCAAATTTCTTCCAGGGTGTCCTCTGGGCAGGTGGGCTCTCACATCCCTTCGATTGACAAAAATCCCTTCCTTCACACCAGGTGATACTATAAAGCCGTACCCTGATTTGAGGCTGAAATCTTCGACAATTCCTCGACGCAGGGGTCCTCGGATCTGTGCTTTGGCTCTTCTCAGGAACCGTTTTTCTTGTAAGTCTCTGGCCGTGACTTCTCTCTGCTCTGGGGATGGCGGTGCAGGGAAAGACTGGGTTCTACTGCGGCGCTGTGTCTTGCGGGCTGGATTCTGCGAAGTGCAGCTTACAAGCTCCCAGGTGAGGCTTTGGGGCAGATCTTCCTCAGCAGAAGGTGTCAGGTCTTCCTCGTCCCAGCGGGAATATGGCAGCATCTCCGGCTCTGGGACTAGCACTGCTGCTGGCTCCGGGGGCAACTCCTCAGCTTCTTGCCCTCCTCTCCCCCTTAGTTCTTCGCTGCACTCTGGTCGTGGCAGCACTGGGGATGAGTGTTCCTCAGCTGGCCCAGGCGGTGGACTCTTCAGCGTGGTTGCTGCAGGGGTTGCCTTAGGGGTGTTCGGAGGGAGCATGTATCGGTCCACCATCTCCTGTGGGAACTTAGCCTCCAGGTCAGCCTTCAGCTGCCAGTATGCGGAGTCTTCACCTATCAGGGATTTCCTAGTAGGGACTTCCTTAGGCTGGGGAGCGATGTCTGCTCTGGCCTTGCAGGCCGGGGTAAATGGTGATGCAATCTCTTGGCGGGCCGCGCCCTGTATGGCGGCGGCCTGGTCTTGGCGGGCCGCGCCCTGTATGGCGGCGGCCTGGTCTTGGCGGGCCGCGCCCTGTATGGCGGCGGCCTGGATCGGCGTCGCAGCTGCGATGGGATCTGTGCAGGCTGGGCTGGGCGTCGCTGCAGGGACCGGGTCTTGGTGGGCCGAGCAGGGCATCGCTGCGGCGGCCGGGGCTTGGCGGGCCGAGCAGGGCATCGCTGCGGCGGCCGGGGCTTGGCGGGCCGAGCAGGGCATCGCTGCGGCGGCCGGGGCTTGGCGGGCCGAGCAGGGCATCGCTGCGGCGGCCTGGGCTTGGCGGGCCGCACCTGGCATGGCTGCGGCCTGGCTCAGCGTCGCCGCGCCGGGCGCCTCTTCTGGGACCGCGGTCGTAGCAGCAGGGGTCGGAGCGCTTGCGCTGGCCGGGGCAACTCTGGACTCACCCATCAGTGGCACCATCGGGATCTGAGTCGTCGCCGCTCGATCTGGCAGGCGTCGCACGGCTCCCTCCTCGTAGGTCCGAACCGCCGCAGCCATCTCCAGAAGCTCCGTGCGTCCCTCACTGAGCTGTCGCATAATCCTGGCCTCCAGCTGATCGCAGAAGATAGCAAGCTCCCGGCACCACCAGGCAGCAGAGCCTGGTTCTGGGTATCCACGTCCGGACTCCATCTCCTCTCTCTGCAGCAGCAGGCTTGTGGCTCTCTTTCCTTCCCGCCGTCTCTGGACGCTTCCGCTCTCTTCACAAGCGAGGTCAGAACTCTGCAGGGGATCTCTGGGTAGCCACACCTCTTCGTGGGCGGTAACTTCTCCCAGCGCGGGCTGCTGTTGTTTTTCGGCGCGCTTTTCATGGTGGCAATATGGCGGCGCTTCCAATTTTTCAAGCGGACCGCCCAGGCACATGGTCACCTGTCTGAACAGGTCTAGTCCTTATCCTGTTCGTGACGCCAGATGTGAAGCCCCACAGGTGTAGTGTCGGTGCATTACCTTCAGGGACTCCACTCGGCTGGATCTTGTCACAGGTAGGAGATCTTCTTCTTGTCGTGACGCCACTCTCAGTATTGCGGCCAGTGGGGGACCGCCACTGCAGGTTGAGGGACGCCTGGGGCTGATGGTGAGTGCAGTTAGTTGGAATAGCCCCCTGAGAGCGAGGCAAGCCCCAGGGCCCTGTGTAGGTGCGTAGTACCACAAGGCGCAGAATAACTCCACACAGGCAGAATGTCTTTCAGGGTTTTTACTCACTTCAGGTGGCAGGGTGAGTAACCCGGGCGTAGCTGGGATGAACCAGGCGGGAACCAGGTGTCCTTCAGGCTGACTTGTGAGGGTGACTACTAACTCGCCTTCCTTAGCCCTTGGTGGTTTGGGGTGACCCCGACTTTGAGTCCCTATGGGGGTCACCCAGGGAAGTTGCTGAAGCCTCACTCCCCTTCGTTTGCCGTGTGCTTGTTGCCTGGGCCAGATCACTCCAGCTTCTTGCCTCCTGTGAGCTATGGGCCCTAACTGTGGCTACGTGGCTGCGGCTTTTTGTGGTGTTGTGGCGTGGGCTTTGAGAGCCCCACACCGGCAGGTTTAGCAAAAGAAAGCTGGATCTATCTCCGCTTCGGGATCTGCCGCCCGTTTGGGCCTGGTACTCTCTAGCAGTCTCCTTACTTCCCACTCTGTGCTCTCTCTCTAGCTGGAGATGGGTTTCGGGTAGCACTCCTAGTTGACCGTTCTCCCCCGTCGGTAGCCACTGCGCGGACGCTGTCAGACTACAGCAGCCCAGGGGAAGGGGTCAGCTCTCCTCGGAGCTCCCTGGACTCTGCTCTGAACCGGCTCACATCTGGGACCTTCACTGCTGCTCCTGTCTGAGCTTCACTTTCCTGCTCCTCACTCCTCCACACTCTGCTGCAGACTCTAGACTGTTTACTCCTCCTTCTCTTTTCCCTTTTGTGCCTGCCTACGCCACCTAGCAACCAGACTCTCTTACCACACCCCTTGAGAGGAGATGGAGGCTTTTGGCCCCCTCCACTATTCCAGTGAAGGTGAAGGCTTTTCCCCCTCCTGGGATCCCCAGGGGTCCTCTCATGGGTACATGTGTGAGACCTGATCACTATGCGCCTGTGTTCCACACCCCGGTCAGCCTTCTGGATTACCTGTATTGTACTGTCCCCAGCATGGGTGCAGTACTCAGTGGTGCCTGACCAGGTCAGGGGCGCCACAACTACTCTGACATCATGGCTATAACGTGCATCCAATAAAACACACACATAATTATCATAGCTACAGTTGAGTCCAGTATATGAGTAAACACTTTAATTAGAAGGAGTTTGTTACCCCCAAAACTTAAATTTAATACTATTTAGACTTTCATTAGGTGACTTGGCCCCTAAAAAAATCATTCTGGTGCTGTATATTTTAGAATCTGTAATTTTATAGAAATAGTTTTATTAGATATGTAAATGAGGGGGCTTCTACACAACCATGGAATTGCCAAGTGCTAAGAGCACCATTCCATCCCTGAATGACAATACTCTGCCCTCATGATGGTTGGCAGCGCTTGCTGATCTATCTCCTCGTACCTGCACAAATTGACACAGGAGCAGACGAGCTCCTGCATATGTAGTGCCCCACGGTGCAGGTGAATCTAACCTACTCGTTGCCGGGCCATCGACTGTCCTTGTCATGAGTGGCCTATCCCGGCTCTGTTGCCCCGAGGCGTACAGAAGATGGCATGGAAGAGATGTTGGGGGTAGTTGTGAGGTGTTTGTCGTGACGCCCCCAGTGGTATGCGGCCAGGGAATCGTCCGCCGCAGCTGTCGCTGTCCTCCGGGGCAGATGATAGTAGCAGCCAGGTATGGTATCGCTCTCCACAGGTACAGCAGGCCCCAGGGAGGATGATGAGTCCCTTTAGAGCTCAGCCCGGTTTAGTGTTCTTTGGGTTTTTCTTTGTAACGCCTGTCTGTGGATCCCCTGGCTTGAAGCTACGAGGGGACCCTGGGTTTCACGAGATGTACTCTTGTCCCTATATGCAGGTGCCGCGGTTCCGATGTAGGGACCGGCTTGATACGAGACCCCAGATCCTATATGGCACTGTGCTGTCGGGCGCTGTGTGGTCAGGGAGGCTTGAAACTTTCCCCGTCCAGGCAGATTTTGGAAAACCAACGTGAAGTATGATTTTCCCTAGGGTCCTGTGTAGCGTCGGTTCCATGGGGAGCAGAGATCACTCTCACCGCGGCAACCATGGTGAACTTCTCCTCCTACCCACCGGAGCACCTGAAGATGTGACTGTGTGTCGCCCTGGGCAAGCCAGGGGACACGGGTCCCAACACCACCACACCCCACACTCCAGGTAGGCACACCATGCTAACCAGAAATCCTTGTTGCCTTCCTCCAGGAGTTTGATGATGCACACCAGGGGGTGGGCCAGGCGGTTGGCTCCGCCCACCGAGGAGCTCACAACTCTGGAGGCGGGAAAAACCAGGCAGAGAGCTCAGGAGAGTAGCCCAGGCAGGGCAAGTGTGAGGAGCTAAGTGGAGGAGTTAAGAGAGTGAAAGTAGAAAAGTGGAAAAGGAGGAAAGCAAGTGAGGTGACAAGAAGGAAGGGAAGCCTGAAGGGTCCAGCTTGGTGCAGGGCCAGATCAGCAAGGTCAGCGACGGCGGTGACTGTCCGGAGGGGGACCGTTTGGAAGTTCCTGGAAGGACCCCGTTGGCTGTGTGCCCGGTGGTCTGGAGCAGTGTTCCGAAGGACAGTCAGCACCAGGGCAGGGGCCTCTCGGACCCCGGCAAGGCTAGGAGTCGCCAAATTTGCCGAATCCGTCAGTGAAGGGAACGTAGATCCCCCAACAACCAAGTCCCGATTGACGGCAACAGCCCAACCGTTACGGGGGAGACACCGCCAGGGCACCAGTTTCCCCAGGGCCAGCGCCTGCGGGCAAAGTGTAGAGCTCCTCCGGCCCAGATTGCAGTCGGGGAGCGGGTAACCGGAGGGAATCCACCGCTACCATCAGTCAACACAGGTGCAAGGAAGAGAGACATCACCGTCACCTACCGGGAGTGCAGGTGCAGCCGTCTGTGGGACCGTCCTACCAGCCGTTGGTTTACCGTACAAACTGTGTCTACGTCTCAGGCTGAGTGAGTACCACAGTGCCGCAAGGCACAGCGCTGCCCCCGCGTCCCTGCGCCCACCAGGCCCCGCACATCCTTCTCCACCACCGGGCCCCGGGATCACCAACCCCTACCCACGGAGGGGCAACACAACACCTGGCTGCTCCGCATCACCATCCCCGGGACCCCCGAATTGAGCAGCGGTGGTGAAATCACCACAACCGTGGGTGGCGTCACGAACTATAACATTCCCCACACCCAACAAACCCCCCTTTCACTCACGGGCGAGGAGTGTCGCTCGAGAAACCCCGGGATCCGGCCCACCGCTCGAGCCACCACTGAGCAGCTGCCGGACCCGAGCAGAAGGGGTGAGCGCGGTGTGCTGACACCCTCCTCCCCACCCGCGACAACTGCACCGCTGCTCTCCTGCTGGAGAACCCTGTAAGACTCACTGTTGTGTTGATTCCTAACTCCACCTGCTGGCTGCACCTTCCCCCCTCCCAGGTTCTAAGCTAGTGGGACTGGGACCCCTCTTGAGGGCATCCTGTAAATGCTTCCTCTGTCAGCGACCCCTTGATTACCCGACCCTAGCCCAGTCCCCAGTGGGAACAGAGCAACCTGGTGTGTATTTGAGTGTGTAATGTGGTGAAACCGGGACTGACCTCCTCAGGAACCGGGTTTAGCATTACACCTAATTTGGGTGCAATACTGTACTCTGTGGCGACTGAAGCCTCAGGGGCGCCACACATACAGAGTGTCAGGGTTGGCAGAGGCAGAGTTCTCATTCCCTCTCCTGTGTATAATGGCCACTCACTGCACACAGGATCAGACAACAGCATGTGGCTGCTATACGTACCCTATGTGTAGCTGATGCTGCTGCTGTCTGACCCTATGTCCTGTGAGAGGCTTCTACAGTGCTTTGTGCAAGTATTCACCCCCTTGGCTTTTTATATATTTTGTTACATTACAACCTGTGTTTAAAAATGTTTTTGTGATTTGGTTGTGTTTGAAGCATCACTAAATAGTCTAGGTTTGAAGCAATGCCTATGCCAGTGTCCTCACACTCTCCTGCTCACCTCCCCCAGCGAAGACGTCGGTTTCCTCACCTCTCCACGCATCCTGTGACAGTGGTCCCATCCTCGTCCCATGGTGCTGCTCCTGGAGCATCTGTACACCTTGCAGGCTCCCAGCCTCTGCCCATAAGGTTTGCCAGCGTCCATGCCTCATTTCTTAAAGGGCCAGCATACTCCTAACCCGGAAGTACCTCCCAGGTCAGCAGGGAGGACACAAGTACTTAAGGCACCTCTGTCCTATCGGTGGTACTTGGGCAATGTGTCCATACTTTCCTAGTTCTCAGGTCCCCTAGCACTGTACTACTGCTGCTGTGACATTGTGCCAGTTCTGTTGCTGATACCTGTTTGCATTACAGGGTCGTTCTGCCATTACCTCTAACTGCTGTTGCTTCTGCGAGCCACTACTCTGGCCGCCTACCACGATACTCGCTGCAATGAAGTATTGTCCACTGCTGCCGCTACCCTCCATCCGTTCATCCATCCATCCATCCCAGATGGAATCTTGACACCTACCTCTGCTGTAACCTACTGCCACAGACTGTTGCTCCAGTACCCCTGGGGCCAGCCGATGCAGCACCAATGTTCCCAAGTGGCACCCAGACTCATACCTGCAGCATTAGACCCTCACCTTTAGGGGCTCTGGAGAAGACTAGACTCAGGTCCGTCTGGGTTTTTTGTGTGCTGTGGCTCAGTGGGTTAGCTAAACATCTCTGCTCGCCCGGCGAGCATAATATTGGGGAAGTGAAATGAGAAAAACATAAGCAAAAATTAAATTTATGGGATAAAATAAATAAAAATTGCTATGTGCATATGTATTCAAATCTTTTGCTATGATGCCCCTAAAAATTGTTGATCCAAGCAATTAACTTCACATAGTATATCACAAAAGTGAATACACCCCTCATATTTTTGTAAATATTTTATTATATCTTTTCATGGGACAACACTGAAGATATGACACTTGACACAATGTAAGTGTGACGCCCTGGACAAGCCAGGGGCCACAGGTAACAACACACACACACCCCCACCCCCAGCAGTTCACAGCAGTCATCCCCAGTGAGACCTGATTTCTTCCTCGGGTTCAGACAGACACACCAGGTAGGCGGAGTCAGGCAGATGGGCACGCCCACTGAGGAGTTTAGCTGGCCTGAGGCAGGAAACAAGCCCAGACAAGTCCAGGCAGAGGAAGAGAGAGGAGGTCTGCAGAGAGGCAGATGCAGACTGGGGCCTAGGTTGGAGCCTAGGGCCCTCGTGTAGCAGTCAGGCAGATGGTAGTGGCCGTCTGCGAGAGCCGGGAAGACAGTCTGGTGGAACCGTAGGTAGCCGGGGCTGGGCGGTGGCCCACCGGTACTGAACCGGGGAGCCAGCTGGAAACCGGACGGCAGGAGGAGCGTACAGGAGGTGCAGGAAAGGACTTACATTACCAACCTGGGGTCAGGGGAAAAACACCGCAGCCGTCTGTGGGACCCGTCCATCCAGCCGTTTGTTTCATCAGAGACTGTGTGTTACTGGCTGAGTGAGTACTACCGTGCCATGCGGCACAGCGCTGCCCCCGCGACCCTGCGCCTCGCCAGGCCCCGTAACCCGCCTGCCATCCATCCCTACCCCATCACCGGGCCCCGGGACAACCAACCCCCTACCCACGCGGAGGGGAGAACTAATATCCAGGCTGCTCCCTGTCATCGCTCCCGGGATCCCCGTCCAGAGCAGCGGTGGTGTCACAAATCTCACCACAACCGTGGGTGGCATCACGGACAATATCAAATCCCCACAATCAACTCCCCCTTTTTCACTCACGGGCGAGGAACGCTGCTCGAGTCCCCGGGATCCGGCCCACCGCTCGAGCCACCACCGAGCAGCAGCAGCAGCAGCCGGACCCGAGCAGTGGGAGAGCGCAGCGTCCCCTCCTCCGCCCACGACATAAGTAGTCAGGGTACAGCTTGTATAACATTGTAAATTTGGTGTGCTCTCTAAATAACATGCAGTCATTAATGTCTAAACTGCTGGCAAAAAAACTGAGTACACCCTAAGTGAAAATGGCCAAATTGTGCCCAATTTGTCATTTTCCATCAGCAGTGTCATGTGATTCACAAGTGTTACAAGATCTCAGGTGTGAATAGGGAAACGGTGTGTTAAATTTTGTGTTATCGCTCACACACTCTCTAATACTGGTCACTGGATGTTCAACATGGCACCTCATGGCAAAGAATTTTCTGAGGAGCTGAAAAAAATGTTTTTGCTTTACATAATGATGCTAGGCTATAAGAAGATTGCCAGCACTCTGAAGCTGAGCTGCAGCACAGTGGCCAAGACCATACAGCAGTTTAACAAGACAGGTTCCACTCAGAACAGGTCTTGCCATGGTTGACCAAAGAAGTTCATTACACATGCTCAACTACATTCGAGAAGTTGGTTTTTCATTCTAGATGTATGAGTGCTGCCAGCATTGCTGCAGAGGTTGAAGGGGTGGGGGGTCAGCCTGTCAGTGCTTAGTCCACACTTCATACTCTGCATCAAATTGGTCTGCATAGCTGTTGTCTTAGAAGAAAGCCTCTTCTAAGGATGATGCACAAGAAAGCCCACAAACAGTTTGCTGATGACCAGCAGACTAAGAACATGGATTACTGGAAACCTATTTGGTTGAGATGGTGTCAAGCGTGTGTGGCAGGCAATCAGGTGAGGAGTACAAAGACAAATGTGTCTTGCCTACAATCAAGCATGGTGGTGGGAGTGTCATGGTTTGGGGCTGCATGAATACTGCTGGCTGTAGGAAGCTACAGTTCATTGCAGTTCATTGAGGGATCCATGCATGCCAAGATGTACTGTGACATATGAAGTAGAGCTTGATCCTCTTCCTTTAGAAACTGGGCAGCAGGCAATATTCAGCACATGATAATAACCTCAAACACATATGCAAGACAAATATTGCCTTGCCAAAGAAACTGAGGGTGAAGGTGCTAGACCTAAACTCTACTGAGCATCTTTGGGACATCCTGAAATGGAGGATAGAGGAGGGCAAGGTCTCTAACATCCACCAGTTCCTTGATGTCGTCATGATAGAGTGGGAGAGGATTCCAGAGGCTCCTGTGAATCTCTTGTGAGCTCCAAGCCGAAGAGAGTTAAGGCAGTGCTTGAAAATAATGGTGGCCACACAAAATATTAACACTTAGGGCTCAATTTGGCCATTTTCACTTAGGGGTATACTCATTAATGTTGCCAGCTGTTGAGACATTAATGGCTGTTTGTTAGATTACTTAGAGGACCCACCAAATTTGCACTGTTATACAAGCTGTACACTGACTACATTACATTGTATCAAAGTGTCATGTATCTTCAGTGTTGTCCCATGAAAAGATATATAATATTTACAAAATGTGAGGGGTATATTCACTTTTGTGATATACTATAAGTCACATGCTTAGTGAAAATAAGTCCACCTGTGTGCAATTTAAGTGCCACATGCTCTGTCAGTATCTACACACCTTTTCTGAAAAGCCACATAGGCTGCAACAGCATTATACAAGAGGCATCACTAACCAAACAACACCATGAAGGAAATCTGCAAACAAGTCAGAGACTAAAGCGGGCTTTACACGCGACAATATCGTTAATGAATTATCATTGGGGTCACGGTGTTTGTGACGCACATCCGGCGTCATTAACGATATCGCAGTGTGTGACACTTATGAGCGACCTTAAACAATCGCAAAAGCGGTCAAAATCGTTTGCCGCAGAGAGGTCGTGCTGAAACAAAAAATCATTTACTGTTTATTAGCGATGTTGTTCCTCGTTCCTGCGGCACCACACATCGCTGTGTGACACCGCAGGAGTGACGAACATCTCCTTACCTGCCTCCACTGGCAATGCGGAAGGAAGGAGGTGGGCGGGATGTTACCCATCTCCGCCCCTCCGCTTCTATTGGACACCTGCCATGTGACGTCGCTATGACGCCGCACGAACCGCCCCCTTAGAAAGGAGGCAGTTCGCCGGCCACAGCGACGTTGCAGGGCAGGTATGTGTGTGTGACGCTGCCGTAGCGATAATGTTCGCTACGGCAGCGATCACACAATATCGCACGTACGATGGGGTCGGGTGCTATCGCGCTCGACATCGCTAGCCGATGCTAGCGATGTCACAGCGTGTAAAGCCCGCTTAAGATGTTGAGAAATACAAGTCAGGGTTGGGTTCTAAAAAACTATCCAAATTTCTGATCATCATCGAAGCACCATCAAATCCAGTTTCAGCAAATGGAAAGAACATGGTACCACAACAAACCTGCCAAGAGAGGGCCGCCCACCAAATCTCTTAGCACGGGCAAGGAGGTCATTAATCAGAGAGGCAGCACAGAGACCAAAGGTAACCCTGATGGAACTGCAGAGACTGAAGTCCATACGACAACAATAAGCCATACACTCCACAGAGCTGACCTTTATGGAAGAGTGGCCAGTAAAAAACCTTTACTTACAGCTAAAAATTGAAAAGGCTTGTTTTGATTTTGCCAAAAGACATGTGGGAGACTCCCTAAATGTATGGCGGAAGGTGCTGTGGTCAGATAAGACCAAAATTGAACTCTTTAGCCACCAAAGTAAACGCTATGTATGGTGCCAAACCAACACAGCTCATCGCCCCAAGAACACCATCTTCACAGTGAAACATAGTGGTGGCAGCATTATGCTGTAGGGATGTTTTTCGGGAGCAGGGACAGGGAATATGCTCCTATTTGAGGGGAAGATGGATGGTGTGAAATAGAGAGACATTTTTGAGCAAAATCTGTCTGTCAGTGATTTGAGACTAGGACAGTGGCTCACCTTCCAACAAGACAAGGACCTAAAGCATACAGCTGAAGGAACACTCAAGTGGTTTAAGGAGAAACATGTAAATGTATTGTAGTGGACTAGTCAAAGTCGAGACCTTAATCCAAATGAGAATCTATGATCAGACTTGATGATTGGTGTTCACCAGAGGAAACCATCTAACCTGAAGGAGCTGGAGCAGTTTTCCCTTGAGGAATGGACAAAAATCCCAGTGGCAAGATGTGGAAAGCTCATAGAGTCTTATCTAAACCGACTTGCAGCTCTAATTGCCGCAAAAGTAGGCTCTACAAAGTGCTAATTTTGTGGGGACGGAATAGTTAAGCTGAAGTTTTCCATTAGCTTGTTTCTCAAAAAAATGAAAACCAAATATTCACAGTTGAGGGCATGTTCTTTACATGAACTGATGGACACCCTCAAAAAAAACCTGTGAAATTCCAGGTTGTGGGGTAGCAAAACACGAAAAATGCCACGGGGGGTTAATACGTTCCCAAGACACTGTACACAGGAAAGGGGGAGGAGAACTCTGCTCCTGCCAACACTGACATTGTGTATGAAGGCGCTCCGCCGCTCCAGTGTCAGTATATGCAGGCCTTGGGATTTACATTAAACAGTGCTCCAAAGCAAGGCACAGTGAGGAGAGGGGTGGAGGATGATAATTGATAAGACGGTAAGGTGCACCAAGCCCTTGGCCAGGCCAAGAGTGCATTGAAGCCCTTTCATTTACATATGCAATAAAACTATTTTTCTATAAAAAGAATTACTAAGGCTATGTGAACATGCTGCATTTTTTTGACGCTGCGTTTTTGTGCGTGTTTGGATGCTAAAACGCACAAAAACGCACCCGCGGCAAAAAAACGCATGCGTTTTTACCGCGTTTTGGTGACGTTTTTGGCTGCGTTTTGTTGCGTTTTTGATCTCTGCGGTTTTCTGTGTTTTTCCAATGCATTGCATGGGGGGAAACGTAGAAAAACGCAGGAAAGAATTGACATGTCCATTTTTTTTAAGCTCAAAAACGCAGCAAAGTTGTGTGTGGAGAGCAAAAATGAAAACTCATAGACTTTGCTGGGGAAGCAAAGTCATGCAGTTTTGAGGCCAAAAACGCACCCGAAAAATGTGCAAAGACGCCGCGAAAAATGCACTGTGTGCACATAGCCTAAAAGCTACAGTGACAGTATAATTTTTATAGGGACTAAGCCCTCTGTATGAAGGTCCAAATAGCTCAATTTCAGTTTTGTCGGTGATAGACTCCCTTTAAAGTTGTTGGTCACTTTGATACTGAAAACGTAACCTCTCAACAGGTCATCAATATCAGATTTGTGGGTTACCGACACCCTGTGCCCCCACTGATCAGCAGTTATCAACTCCCATGATGGCTGGATGTAAACAGGATACAGAGCAAAACAGTATCGCTCCTACACAACTAATAGCTGACAGCTATCTCTCCTACCCTCTCCTCACCTTGAATGAACATTTAGTGTTTTCATTTGTGACAACAGAGAAAGGTGCTTCCAGGCAGTGGCTTCTCTCCAAGACAACAAAAGGTTTGGTATCTTGGTATTGGAATTCAAAGAAACTCAACAGGCCAGCATACACATTTGGCGGTCATCAGATTCGATTATTGATAGGCTAACCTAACTTTGATCTTGTGTCTACGAGGGTCTTAAACAGGGCACTGTGAGTGACGTCAGCCACCAAACCCTCCCTTTTGGTTCAGCTGATGCAAAAAGAAGCAGCAGAGGTGACATCACCCCACTTCTGGTAAGCAGTGAAAAAGTGGATATAGAAAGTACATAACATTATGCCCATTTTAGTGTACTGCGTTGCTTTTTTGTCATAGGGTCTATGA
The DNA here is from genome assembly GCF_048569485.1 of Anomaloglossus baeobatrachus. Classification (NCBI taxonomy): domain Eukaryota; kingdom Metazoa; phylum Chordata; class Amphibia; order Anura; family Aromobatidae; genus Anomaloglossus; species Anomaloglossus baeobatrachus. Next base: position 326,465,259 of record NC_134357.1, read on the forward strand.
AAATACAGTTTATGGAGTAAGTTTTAAAACAGTAAGTTCAGCTTTACTAGATTGGAATCCAAAGATAAACAAAACTCACCTGTTCTGTGGGTGGGAAATAATTTCCCCATACAGTAATGCTTAACCTCATTATTATTGTCTTCTCCAAGGTGAATCATCAAGTATATTCACAATAGAATAGGTTCTATACTAAATATTATCTCCCCTTGCTCATGGCTTTACTTCAGTCACGCCACATGACATGTTCCTGCTTGTTTCAGAAATTAGAAGACTGTAATAGATGCACATTGTGACATGCCACCCAACCCTCTACAACAGCTGTGACCCACCTAAACTTACGAGAATACACAATAGTTATGGGATAATGCATATATACTCCTCAGACTATAAGTTGCAACACAAAAAAATTAATAGAATCATGGAAATCACAGGATCGATAGATTTAACAATATCTAAATGATGTAGAAACGGAAACAAATTTATCTCAATTTATTCAGCATTGAGAATCAGAGATACATGTTATCTATGAGGTTATTAATGTCTGTCTAAGGAATGTTCTGTCACAATGAATGAAGACTGGAGGAATCTGACTACCTTATATGATGCCAAACCACACCATAATCGAGGCATCAGTGATGGTTTCTTCAGGGCATTGCCTGGATGGTCTCCAGACCAATCTCTGGCTATCATTGTTTCCAAGGCAAAAGCAGGACTCATTGTTAAAGAGGATAGACCTCAATTCCAGCCTCCATTTCCATCTAGCTCTGCACCACGATAGTCTTTGAGAGCAGTGGTGTGAGGTCAATGGAATACTTGGAGCTTGAAACGTTGCTCGCAGCTCAATGTCGTGCAGACGCCTTCTTATTGTTTATATAGACACTAAAGGGGGCTTTACACGCTGCGATATCACTAACGATTTATCGTGGGGGTCACTGTGTTTGTGACGCACATCCGGCGTCGTTAGCGACATCGCAGCATGTGACCTTAAATGATCGCAAAAGAGACAAAAATCGTTGGTTTTGGAGAGGTCAACCAAAAAACAAATATCGTTGTCTGCTTAGTAGCGATGTTGTTCCTTGTTCCTGCGGCATCACACATCGCTATGTGTGCCACCGCAGGAGCGACGAATATCTACTTACCTCCGTCCACCGGCAATGCGGAAGGAAGGAGGTGGGCGGGATGTTACGTCCCGCTTATCTCCGCCCCTCCTCTTCTATTGGGCGGCTGCTTAGTGACGTCACAGTGACGTCGCTGTGATGCCGAATACAGCTCCCCCTTGATGGAGGGATTGTTCGGTGGTCACAGCAACGTCGCTGACCAGGTATGTGCGTGTGACGCTGCCGTAGCGATAATGTTCGCTATGGCAGCGATCACGCAATATCGCACACACGACAGGGGTGGGTGCTATCGCGTGCAACATCGCTAGTAATTGCTAGCGATGTCGCAGCGTGTAAAGCACTCTTAACAGTTTGGGCTTGACTTGTGACATCCAACTTCACTTGAGGAACACAGTCAGTTAATCATGGAACGAGTAGTATGACCATTTTTCCAAAGTGCCCGAGGAACCATTTTTCAACTCAACTTCTAAACATGCTACTACAGCCAGCAGTGTCTCCGGACTTGTCTCCAATTGAGCACATCTGGGATGTAATTGGTCGGCAATCGAAAAGGAGATGTTAGCAGCAGGTATTTATAATTTGCATGTCCAAGTGTGACGCCCTGGACCCCAGGAGTCACAGAATAACACCACATACACACACACACCCTCCCCTGGTAGGGAACACCCGTCAAACAAAAACCCTTGTTGCCTCCCTCCAGGGTCTGATGTCCACGCCAGGTGGGGCAGAGCCAGGCGGTTGGCCCCACCCACCAAGGAGTTCACAGGCCTGGAGGCGGGAAAAGTAGTTAGTCTAGTTCGGGAGTCAAGTGGAGGAGTTAAGTTTTAGAGGTGGAAGTGAGAGGAGAGACTGTGTGTGTGTCTGGGTTGGAGCCCAGGCACCATCAGCAAGGTCGGCAGACGGTGGTGGCCGTCTGCAGGAGTTAGTGGACGTCTGCGGAACCGTAGGACCGGGGACGGGCGGTGGCCCGCCGGTACTGAACCGGGGAGGGGATTGAAGCTAAGCACCAAGGTAGGGTACTCAGACCCCGACTAGGCTTGGAAGCCCCCGTAACGGTCAAATTCTCTGATTGCGGTCGGGTCTTCAGGGGTTCATTCCCAACCAAGTCCCGTCAGAAGGCAACAGCCCAACCCGTCCGGATAAGAGCCACCGCCAACGGCCAGAGATCCAAGGGCCAGCGCCTGCGGGCAAAATGGGCTCTCACGACACGTACAAGCCGGGGAGCGGACCACCCGTGGGAATCCATAGGGGTCAAACACTTACATACAGGTGCAGGGAAAGACAGCCACCACCAACCCGTCTGGGGAGAGTGAAGAAACCGCAGCCAACTGCGGGCCCCGTGCATCCAGCCGTTTGGTTTACCAGAGACTCTGTTATTGACTACCTGAGTGAGTACACCAGTGCCATCCGGCACAGCGCTGCACCATAACGCTGACCCCGCATCCGCACTGCCTCCCCTCATCGGCACCTGCACCTATCCCCTACCCACCAACATTCAACCCCCAACCGGGGCCCCGGGACCAACAGGCCCTACCCACAGAGGGGCCAACACCTCAGCTGCTCCCCGCCATCGCTCCCGGGAACCCCCGTCACCAGTAGCGGTGGTGCTCACCATCACCACAACCCCGTGGGTGGCGTCACAACCGACATCCCACCACCAAAGCTCCCCCTTTTCACTCGTGGGCGAGGAGGCGTTGCTCGAGCCCCCGGGTCTGGCCCCATGCTCGAGCCACCGAGGAGCAGAGCACCGAACCCGAGCGCCAGCGAATTCCCCAGGCGAGCGGCGCTCCCCAAAAACCCCTCTCCGCCCGTGACAACTTGGAGTCACTAACAGGATCCTACCCATCTATTTACCAGTAGAAGTGCGCCTTGCAGTCCCCGCCGGCGGTGTCCGGCCGAAAAATCTGAAATTCCGCCATCTTGGGCGTGAAAAAGTTCCCACTCGAGCCGTCTTCCCCGAGCAAGGAAGGCGTGAAAAGTGAAACCTCGCTCCCTGAAGAAGAAAGTGCTGGAGAGAACCAAGGGGGGTAAGAAAAAGATGTCTGCGCCTGACGTGGCTGCTGGAGGGGCGCCGGTCGTGGTCGCGGCAGTGCCCGGAGATGGGAATATGGCAGCCCTCGCCGCAGACGCGGGGGGGGGGGCGCGGGTCCGGTGGTCGCCCAGGTAATGCCGATCTCCCTGCCCTATGTGCCCGGTGCTACCTGGCTGCCGCAGTACGAAGGGAAGCCTGATGCTTTGCAGGCATTCCGGAGAAAGATTAGCCCGGTTCTTGACCTGTATGCCATGACTGGCAGACAGCGGGTGGCGGTAGTGCTAGGGCAGCTGACCGGCGCGGCTGAGCAGGAGACGGAGACCTGGACCGACGCGGACCGGGCCTCAGTGACTACTATTTTTGAGAAACTCCAGACCGCTTTCGAGACCCGCACAGAAGCTGAATTGCGGATGCAGTTTTACCAATGCCGACAGCGACCTACAGATAACATAAGAGACTATGCCCTGCGCCTGCAGACTGCCCTTCGTACACTGAAACGAGTGGACACCATTAACGATGTGGACAGCAATAAGATGCTAGTGGAACAATTTCTGTAGGGGCTGGGGTCTACGGAGGACCGCAAGCAGCTGAGGCTGTGGGCCTTGCAACATCCCGACCTGGACTTTACCGTATTGAAAGAGCGGGCCATCAAGGCCCTGCAAGCCCCAAACCCTGACGCTCCTGATGCAGCCCCGTGGATGGCTGAAACCGCTCCTGTCTTAGTAGCGCCTCCTCTCCTGGCTCTACCGGCCCCTGCAGCGCCCGGTGGACTGATGGAGGACCTGGCCGCACAAGTCCGCCACATGGATGGAGACCTCGCCTGGATCCTCGCCGCACTCCAGCTCCCGACGAGAGTCAAGCCCCCGGAGAAGATCCAGCTCACCGATAGCCCAGAGGACGTCCCCTGGATGCACCGGAAAAAGATCAACGACCAGCGGTATGGACCCCCTACCTGCTATAGGTTCGGCAAGCCTGGTCACTACTCCCGGCGATGCCCGTTAAACGAGCAACCCCTGGGGCCAAGGGCCAATCCTCAGGAGTAGATCCTAACGGCCCTACCAATTGGCGAGACCGGTACGTGAGGGGCCGCCCCATCATCCCAGTGGCGGTGGACGGCATCCCGACCATGGCCCTATTGGACACAGGATCGCAGGTAACCACTATGCCATATACATTGTACCAGCGGTATTGGGATGATAGTGAACTTGCCCCTCCTGATGACAGCCTGACCATTATTGCAGCCAATGGGCTCCCTATGACACAGGTGGGCTTTAAAGAAGTGACCCTGACTGTGGGACGTACCGAGTTAAAACACCAAGGAATGATTGTGGTGCTGAATGAATCCAGTGACCGTAACCCAAAAGTAATTTTAGGGACTAATGTGATTGAGCATTGTATGGGGGAAGTGCTGAGTCTGTTGCAACAGTTGTCCGCCACTGCAGGAGGAGGCCAACAGAGGGCAGTGCAGCATGAGATCCGGGCCCTCCTGCATCGGCAGCAAGTGAACTTGACGGGTGGAGAGATTGGTGGAGTGCGGGTGATGGATGTGGCCCCTTTGGTGGTGCCACCAAGAAGCGAGATGATGATTTGGTGCAGGGCAGCAGTAGGCCCACAAGGGCGCGATTACCCGGCGTTGGTGGAACCCACGCCTTCAGAACACTGGCCCATGGTGATGGCGGCCAGAGGGGTGATTGACGTCAAAAAGGGGAGAGTGCCTGTGAGAGTGCTGAATTGTGGGGAAGAAGAAATTAGGCTTCCCCGTTACGCCACCATTGCCAAGCTGCTTACCATAGATACCCACGCCATTCACGAAGCCACCCCTCCTACCTCTGCACCCCCCACAAATAGCAGCACACCTCCCGAACAACCAGAGGAGTGGTGCCAGGACTTACATGTAGGCACTGAAACCACACCCACGCATCACAAAGAGGGGGTATACAGGGTAGTGCAGGAGTATGAGCAGGTTTTCATCAAACACCCGCTAGACTTCGGGAGGATTAAAGGGGTTCAGCATCATATCCCCCACGGGCACTCATCCACCCATCAAGGAAAGGTATAGGCCAATCCCACCAGCACACTATCAATGCGCTAAGGACATGTTGAGGAACATGAAGGAGGCAGGGGTCATCAGGGATAGTTGTAGTCCCTGGGCAGCCCCACTGGTACTGGTGAAGAAGAAGGATGGCACCATGAGAATGTGTGTGGATTACCGGAAGATCAATCAAATAACGCATAAAGATGCCTATCCTCTCCCCCGTATTGAAGAGTCGCTGGCTGCACTGAAAACTGCTAAATATTTCTCTACCCTCGACCTTACCAGCGGATACTGGCAGGTGGCGGTTGCACCAGAAGATCGTGAGAAGACTGCATTTACCACCCCTAGGTGATTCTGCGAGTTCAACAGCATGCCGTTTGGGCTGTGCAATGCCCCTGGGACGTTCCGACGGCTTATGGAGTGCTGCCTGGGACATCTTAATTTCAAAACTGTCTTGCTGTATCTGGATGATGTGATTGTGTATTCCCAGACGTACGAGGCTCACTTGGAGCACCTGGCAGAAGTGTTCACGTCCCTTGCTAAGTAAGGGATGAAGCTGAAACCCTCCAAGTGCCATCTGCTGATGCCTAAGGTGCAGTACCTCGGACACGTGGTGAGTGCAGAAGGTGTCACCCCCGATCCTGAGAAGATTACCGCTATCCAGGACTGGCCACGGCCGACCACAGTGAGGGAAGTGAGGCAGTTCCTGGGCCTGGTGGGCTATTACTGCCGCTTCATCAAGGGGTACACAAAGATGGCTGCACCAATGCAAGACCTCCTCGTGGGACAGACCAAGGGTGGTAAGGCCCCTGGACCGCTATTTGTGTGGGAAGAGAAGCATGAGGAGTCCTTTCGCCAGCTGAAGTCAGCCTTGACAGGGGAGGAAATCCTGGCGTATCCCGACTACAGCTTCCCGTTCATCCTTTACACTGATGCCAGCAATGTGGGCCTGGGGGCAGTCTTGTCCCAGGTCCAGAAAGGAAGGAGAAAGTGATTGCCTACGCCAGCAGAAAACTCCGACCCACGGAGAGAAACCCCAAAAATTACAGCTCCTTCAAGCTTGAATTTCTGGACCTGGTGTGGGCAATCACCGAAAGGTTCAGGCATTATCTCGTGACGGCGAAATTCACTGCCTACACGGACAATAATCCATTGACCCATCTGGATACGGCCAAGTTAGGCGCACTGGAACAGCAGTGGGTGGCTCGGCTGTCCAACTATGACTTCACTATCAAATACAGAGCCGGCTGCAAGAACACCAACGCGGACGCATTATCTCGGATGCCCCACCTGCCTGACGGGGGGTCGGAAGACGACAACCTCGAGGAAATCAAGTTGCCCGCGTTCCACCGGCCACCGGCCGAAAAACTTTGTGTCAATCAGAAGGGGGAACCTGGACCCGTTACCCAGCCAGGGGTAGTAGGAAGCCCAGGACCAAGCGCCTGCCGTCCAGTTGGTCAAGACCATGATTGCACAGGGCTCCTCCAAAATGGATCCCTCAGCTCCCGCTGAAGCCCAGCGGCTGTGGAAAGAAAGAGCCCGGCTATACCTGCATCAAGGAAAGCTGTATCGGGAGCTGATCGACCCAAAAACTCATGAGAAGGTTCGCCAGCTGGTGGTTCCTCAGGCCAGCGTGCCCAAAGTCCTGCAGGCGTACCATGATGGCACTGGACACTTCGGTTGGAAGAAGCTGGAGATGTTGCTGAGAGAGCGGTTCTATTGGAGTGGGATGCGGGAGTCTGTGGAGGCCTGGTGTCGAGAATGTGGTCAATGTGCACTGAGAAGACGGGAGGAAGCCAGCCAGAAGGCCCCCCTACAGCCGATCGTCACCCATCAGCCGCTGGAATTGGTCGTCTTGGACCACGTCAAGCTCACACCCAGCCGAAATGGGTATACCTACGCCCTGACCATCGTAGACCACTACTCGCGGTTCATGGTGGTTGTTCCAGTTAAAGATCTGACAGGCCGTACTGCAGCTAGAGCATTCCAGGCCTACTTCTGTCGACCGCACGGGTGCTCACGGATCGGGGTCCGGCCTTTGAAGCCGAAGTGTTCCAGGAGTTTTGCCCGTTGTACGGGTGCAAGAAAATCAGGACCACACCATACCATGCCCAAACCAATGGGATGTGTGAAAAGATGAATCACCTGGTCCTGGGTCTCCTCAAGACGCTACCATTGGAAGAGCGAAACCTGTGGCCGGAGAAGCTGCCCGACCTGGTAGACATGTACAACAACATTCCCTGTAGTTCTACCAAGTGTACACCCACGTATCTGATGAGAGCCTAACCGGGGCGGCTGCTGGTGGACCTGGAAATGGGCCTGGACGCTCCAGAGGCTCTTCCATCTACTGAAAACTAGGATACCAAGCGGCAGGCGCAGTACCGACGGATTCAGGAGTATGTGGAAAAGAACCTGCGTCAGAGCCGAGAAAAACAAGAGCAGCGCTTCAACAGACGGGCTCCAGCTGTCCCCTTTGAGCCTGGGGATATAGTGCTGCAACGGAAGAGGAGAACCCATAAGCTTGATGATTAGTGGGAAAGAACCCCGTATGTCATACAGCCCACTGGATGGGAGAACGAGAAGACTTATCTGATTAGTCGCGACCAGGGGAAAACCACGGCTACAGTTTCCAGGGACCACCTGAAGAGATGCCCACACCCCTTGCGATTGGCAAATGAAGTCCCGGTCCCCATACCGAACGGGGAAAAGAAAGAGGTGATCCACACAGTGATGGGCGACTTCCCAGTAGACAGGCCTATGCAGAACAGGCGGTGATTATTCCAGTGATAATGTTCCCACAACCCGTGGAAGAGATGGAAACGGAAAAAAACGCCAGTGAACCGCTTGAACCAGTGCCCAGGGATGCACCTATACCAAGCCCCCGTAGGTCTCCACCTACCATACCCGACAGACAAGAAGAGGAACCAGTTGTCTCCTCTGTCCCAGTGCCCCCCAATGACGACATTGTGTTTAGAAGGTCCACACATCCCAACCTAGGTAGGCCCCGCTTAATTATAGGGAAAATGCCATCTAGGGGTGCCGTATGTTGATTGTGTAAATATCAGAATGAGTGAGCATTAATCACCCGAGGTTGTCACCTGATTGAAAAAAGAACCCTTGTCCCCGTTGGGACCATCAGCATGTTTTGTCCCCTGTTTGCCACGTTACTTCCCTGAAACAGCACACATGAGGAACTACTCATGAACATGACTGAGAGCTTGCAGACCACCCACGAACTAGCGGGTTTGTAAATAATTGTGGGCAGGAGTCCCGTTGACCGCCTCCGGAGTGGCAGGTTGGAGGAGGGACCCGCAGCAGAGCAGGCTGGGGTCCGGTTACCACCAGGACCGGTGACCATCCTCCGGGGTCAGGGGTCCCCCTGGACGTGGGGCCCCCTGAATGACAGTCGGGTGCGTGATACCGTACCCGTTCCCGCTTGGGCAACCTGAACCTGGTTCTGTTTTCCGGACTGGGGAAAAGGGGTGTTGCCCGTTTCTTAGGGGCAGCATCAAGGCTTAGGTTGTTTGGGTGGGGAAGCGGAAGAAATGGGACCCGTCCGTATTATTAAAAGTGTTTTTATTCATGTTTGCAACGTTTAAGTGACATGCCTCCCGTAAGGGAAGATTTGAAATACGCATATTGTTTGTTTTTATATCTTTCAGAAAAAAAAAATAAAACCGGTGGTGGACGGGCAGCGTTTTACCAAGGGGGAGTGTGACGCTCTGGACCCCAGGGGTCACAGAATAAAACCACATACACACACACCCCCTCCCCTGGTAGGGAACACCTGTCAAACAAAAACCCTTGTTGCCTCCCTCCAGGGTCTGATGTCCACACCAGATGGGGGGGAGCCAGGCGGTTGGCCCCACCCACCGAGGAGTTCACAGGCCTGGAGGCGGGAAAAGTAGTTAGTCTAGTTCGGGAGTCAAGTGGAGGAGTTAAGTTTTAGAGGTGGAAGTGAGAGGAGAGACTGTGTGTGTCTGGGTTGGAGCCCAGGCACCATTAGCAAGGTCGGCAGATGGTGGTGGCTGTCTGCAGGAGTTAGTGGACGTCTGCGGAACCATAGGACCGGGGTGGGGCGGTGGCCGGCCGGTACCGAACCGGGGAGCGGATTGAAGCTAAGCACCAAGGCAGGGTACTCAGACCCTGACTAGGCTCGGAAGCCGCCGTAACGGTCAAGTTTTCTGATTGCGGTCTGGACCTCAGGGGTTCATTCCCAACCAAGTCCCGTCAGAAGGCAACAGCCCAACCCGTCCGGATAAGAGCCACCGCCAACGGCCAGAGATCCAAAGGCCAGCGCCTGCGGGCAAAACGGGCTCTACCGACACGTACAAGCCGGGGAGCGGACCACCCGTGGGAATCCATAGGGGTCAAACACTTACATACAGGTGCAGGGAAAGACAGCCACCACCAACCCGTCTGGGGAGAGTGAAGAAACCGCAGTCGACTGCGGGCCCCGTCCATCCAGCCGTTTGGTTAACCAGAGACTCTGTTATTGACTACCTGAGTGAGTACACCAGTGCCATCCGGCACAGCGCTGCACCGTAACGCTGACCCCGCATCCGCGCTGCCTCCCCTCATCGGCACCTGCACCTATCCCCTACCCACCAACATCCAACCCCCAACCGGGGCCCCGGGACCAACAGCCCCTACCCATGGAGGGGCCAACACCTCAGCTGCTCCCCGCCATCGCTCCCGGGAACCCCCGTCACCAGCAGCGGTGGTGCCCACCATCACCACAACCCCGTGGGTGGCATCACAACCGACATCCCACCACCAAACCTCCCCCTTTTCACTCGTGGGCGAGGAGGCGCTGCTCGAGCCCCCAGGTCCAGCCCCGTGCTTGAGCCACCGAGGAGCAGAAGCACCGGACCCGAGCGCCAGCGAATTCCCCAGGCGAGCGGCATTCCCCAAAAACCCCTCTCCGCCCGCGACAACGTGCATTAAGCCGGGCAGAACATTCCTCAGACAGCCATTAATAGCCTCTTCTATAACATGCCTAGACATGTACATACGTCTATTTCTGTGTGTGGCACTCATACTCGATATTAAGTAAATTGAGATATTTTGAAAATTTGGTTTCTATTTTTCATTATCTGCATATCATTAACATGTCTTTTGAGCCTGTGATTTCCATAATTACACTTCTTTTGCTTCTTAGTGATGCAATTTCAATGTTGAGGTGTGTATATGGTGTACCAGAGGTGAATAAAGGTCATTGAAGGTAAACAAGTGATTCATGTTCCTTGAACCACGGGCATCATAAATCATTGATACTATCCCCTTTTAGATCATCTGCACTACTCAGCAGTATTTTAGAAAGTGTGTACCTGATTCATACTGCCTTTGGTTTGGACAGCATGAATCATCCAACAGGTTCCCTTTAAGTCTTATACATAATAATCAAATAATCCTGTTGGAGTGGAAAACACTAATAATATGATGAACTGTTGCTTTTAGGCAGGGAGGCCACAGTGTCCCAATACATTACAGTAACATAACATATGCCAAACCCAACAGATGTTTTATTTTTAAGGTTGCTGTCCGACTCTTCCCCAACAAATGATACATTTGCAAATGAGATTATCCACTCACAAAGGATGTCTTGTACTTAGAATTAAGAATGGTCAGCTGTATCCTACAGCAACTGTTATAGAAAGTGGAGGGAGCACTGCATACATTAGATTTCATTAGTTAGTATATATTGCTGAAGACACTGTCTTCCCTTGATAATGTCTGTAGCATCGGTGTCCTTGCAGGGACACTGACTTACCACCACTGTCACCGCATTGTGTATTTCTCCACAGTTCAGTAGTTGCCCACATGCTCGTCTGCCACCCTTACTCCCTGGGGTCTGTGCACGCATCACAGGCTCCCTGGGAATGCACTTAGGGTGCACGAGCGCACACCCACCTTTCTCTTAAAGAGATGGTGTGCCATTTCCCGGAAAAAGCTTCTCAGCCTACGGTTGAGAGGCACTATATAGTTAAGGCACCCTCCCATTAGAGGAGGTGCCTGTGCAACATCTCTAGTTAGTTAAGCTCGCAAGCGATCGTACCCGCCCCCGTCGGATGTGCGACACGGGCAAATCACTGCCCGTGCCGCACAACCTCACTTACCCCCGTCACATGCACTTACCTGCTCTGCGACGTCGCTCTGGCCGGAGAACCACCTCCTTTCTAAGGGGGCGGTTCGTGCGGCGTTACAGCGACGTCACACGGCAGCCGTTCAATAGAAGCGGAGGGGCGGAGATGAGCGGGACGTAACATCCCGCCCTCCTTCTTCCTTCCGCATTGCCAGCGGGACGCAGGTAAGCTATATTCGTCGCTCCCAGGGTGTCACACGGAGCAATGTGTGTTGCCTCAGGAGCAACGAACAACCTGCTTCAAGGAAATTGAACAAAATTTAGAAAATGAGCGACGTGTCAACGAGCAATGATAAGGTAAGTATTTTTGCTCGTTCACAGTCGCTTGTAGCTGTCACACGCTGCGATATGTCAAACGATGCTGGATGTGCGTCACTATCAACGTGACCCTGACGACATATCATTAGATATATCGTAGCATGTAACGTGCCCTTTAGTATCCTGTCTGTCTAGCTATTTTTCATGTCCCGGTATCCCTGTATCCATTAACTGTACCTGGCTTCCCATATCTATGTGTCCCTGCCATGCCCACCATACCTACCCGAACCCGCCTGCTTGTCTGCCTCACTTATACCGTCTGTATGGGGACACATGCCTGTATGTGTCTGTACCAGTGTCTGTACCTGCCCTGGGGGTCAGTTGCCACAGGAAGGAAAGGAAAGCCATGTTTGTCATAACATTGTGATGAAAAAAGTGTAAATTTCTGATTGGCTAAGCGAGCTCTGGTGTTGCGTGTGTTACTAACTGTCTATGACTACTGCTGGCGGGATGATGGACACCAGCCTGGAGAAATCAGTAAGTGTCATGCACCCCACCCGACGTAACATCTGCACATAGAGTCACCCTACCGAAGGAGTGCGGTGCCCATGCAACTCGAGGCTGGCACCTTCCTTCATATTAACAGGTTGTACTTTCTTGCTTTGACAATTTAATTCCCTGATGATGTCACAACAGTATGTGTGCATTGAAAGGCTACATTTAATTGTAATAATAAAAACTCTTAATCACATCCTCCACACATGTATGGTGGATGTGCTCACTACTTATATGGATCAGTCTCAGGAGCTGAGCGCACTCCATACAGCATAGACCCCAGCTCTGTAATACAACTGGCACCTAAGAGTTACTTGCAATTAAAGCTAGTTCAACTTTTAGGCGGGCTTTGCACGTTGCGACATCGCAAGCCAATGCTGCGATGTCGCACGCGATTTTCCCCGCCCCCGTCGCAGGTACGATATCGTGTGATAGCTGGCGTAGCGAAAATTATCGCTACGCCAGCTTCACATGCACTCACCTGCCCTGCGACCGTCGCTCTGGCCGGCGACCCGCCTCCTTCCTAAGGGGGCGGGTCGTGCGGCGTCATAGCGATGTCACACGGCAGGCGGCCAATAGCGGCGGAGGGGCGGAGATGAGCAGGATGTAAACATCCTGCCCACCTCCTTCCTTCCGCATATCCTACGGAAGCCGCAGTGACGCCGGTAGGAGATGTTCCTCGCTCCTGCGGCTTCACACACAGCGATGTGTGCTGGCGCAGGAACGAGGAACAACATCGGACCGTCGCGTCAGCGTAATTATGGCCGACGCTGCACCGATGATACGATTATGGTGATTTTGTGCTCGTTAATCGTATCATCTAGGCTTTACACAGTACAATGTCGCATGCGATGCCGGATGTGCGTCACTTTCAATTTGACCCCACCGACATCGCACCTGCGATGTCGTAGTGTGCAAAGCCCGCCTTAGATTCCACAGTCAATCACAACAACGACATTTAGGAGGCTAGAAACATGGGATAGGTGAGTTGATTTGGACACCCATCACCCCTCCCCACCCCCCTGTAATGCAGTTCCAGCCAAGCTCTGGTTTTTGCTGTCTATAGTCCAGACAGAATTTATCTAGTGACAGGTTCCCTTTAATCCCTCTTTAAAGGTGGTGGACACTATTTTAATTTTGATGGTCTACCCTTAGGCGGGCTTTGCACACTACGACATCACAGGTGCGATGTCGGTGGGGTCAAATTGAAAATGACGCACTTCCGGCATCGCATGCGACATCGTAGTGTGTAAAGCCTAGATGATACGATTAGCGAGAGCAAAAGCGTCGTAATCGTATCATCGGTGCAGCGTCGGCGTAATCCATGATTACGCTGACGCGACAGTCCAATGTTGTTCCTCGCTCCTGCGGCAGCACACATCGCTGTGTGTGAAGCCGCAGGAGCGAGGAACATCTCCTACCGGCGTCACTGCGGCTTCCATAGGATTTGCGGAAGGAAGGAGATGGGCGGGATGTTTACATCCCACTCATCTCCGCCCCTCCGCTCCGATTGGCCGCCTGGCGTGTGACGTCGCTATGACGCCGCACGACCCGCCCCTTTAACAAGGAGGTGGGTCGCCGGCCAGAGCGACGGTCGCAGGACAGGTGAGTCCATGTGAAGCTGCCGTAGCGATAATGTTCGCTACGGCAGTTATCACAAGGAAATTGCTGCTGCGACGGGGGCGGGTACTATCGCGCTCGGCATCGCAGCATCGGCCTGCGATGTCGCAGCGTGCAAAGTACCCCTTAGAATAGGTCATCAATGTCTGATCGGCCAGGGTCTGACACCTGGCAACCCCACCAATTGGCTTCTTCCTGTGCCAGCGGTGGCAGCTGTAAATGATTAGTTCCAGAGCTGCCCCGTCGACTGATCGTGGTCGATGCCGGGTACTGCACATCTGCCTCCTTTTGATTTGAATGGGAAGCGGATGTGCAGTATCTGGCTGCAAACGTTATCAGAAAATGGGGCAGCTCCGAAATCAAGCATTTCCAGCTGCATGCTGTTGCCAGCACCAAGAACAGCTGATTGGTGGGGATGCCAGGTGTCAGACCCCGGCCTATCACGCATTGATGACTTATCCTAAGCATAGGCCATCAATGTTATTTGTCTCCAGATAACTACAAGATCTTAACCCTACAGGTGAAATAAAGTTGTAACAGAAGTTGTGAGGTCAGCACAGAAGTAAATGATCTGAAGCTAGCAGCAGACCATGACATAATTAATAATTATTTTTTCTTTAGGGAGATATTTAACAACAACTTCACTATGGATGATTATGTACAATGGTAACAACAGCATTTAGTACAAATAACACATTCATTTCATTATATGCATGTTATCAGTTATTACATACGGACATATGACAAATGTTTGGTTTCCATTATACAGAGGAAAACATACTAATAGAGTTGTCAACATTGACAATGACTATCATACCATACTATCTAGATAGGACCAGTAAACCACTGATTAGAAAGCCATGGAACCCATAGGGTGTAGGGGCGACATGACAGCCCGGAGGGTAGGGAGTTGATGGGGTTAAACAGTGTTGGTTCGTTTAGCAATGAGGAAAAGAAGGTGATTGGTTAGGGGGTGGAGTGTGATGGAAGGAAAGGAGGGAGCTTTATGGTGTATATAATAGGAGGTGGGAGTCCATTACCTCCTCTTGCATTTCCTGGATGACAGCTTGGACGGGCTGGGGAACCTCCATCATGACATCCAGCATGATGGATCCGGACATCGCAGATCTGCAGCTTGGACGGGCTGGGGAACCTCCATCATGATGTCCTGAGGAATCCTCGGATCTGGTCAGCATGGCGGTGCAGGGCGCCCAGGTAGTGCAGTCCTACACCCAGGCTGCCTGGGTGTCTCCTCGGCACCTTCCCCTCCCCCCCCCCTCTTTGCTGTAGTGCTGGCAGTTTCAGGACTCGCCGGGGTCTTTTGGGGAAGGTGGGGGTGAGGAGGACAACGTGAGAGCCCCCACTCCCGTGGGGACCCTCCGCAGCTGGGTGGGCAGCGGTAGCATGCAGCGCCCGCTCTGGCTGTCGGGAGGAATCTCCTGCAGGGCCGCGACGGCCGAAAAGGGGGCGTGTCCAGCCCGGGGGCCTACTTCCGGTGTGAGGCCTCAGGCTGGATTTTTTGAGCGATGCGGCCGGTCCCGGCAGGGAGCGCGCCCAGCGGCGGTGGATGGACAACACCCCCCCCCTCCCTCCGCGGGGGGGCGGAGGACGGCTGCCTACAGGGTCACCTCACCTGTGTGGCTTGGATTATTGGGACCGGAGGACTGGGCGCAGAAGGCGGCGGCGAGGAGGAGACAGTAGGCGCCTGCAGGGTCACCTCACCTGTGTGGCTGGATTATCGGGACCGGAGGACTGGGCGCAGTAGGCGGCGGCGAGAAGGAGACAGGAGGCGCCTGCAGGGTCACCTCACCTGTGTGGCTGGATCATCGGGACCGGAGGACTGGGCGCAGCAGGTGGCGACGAGGAGGAGACAGGAGGCCTGCTGTCTATCCTGGAGCAGGCATTGGGACAAGGGTGCAGCTCTCATCAGTAGCGGCTTCCCCCAGGAGGGGAGCGCCCAGCATTGTGGAGGCGACAATCGGCCCAAACAGGGCATGTGGACACGGTGCTCCTGGCGTCAGGGGGCGAACCCGGCGGGCATTCAGTGCCTGCAGCTTGAGGGACTGTCCCGGGATCAGCGACGGACGACTGGCGAAAAGGACGGTGACGGCTGATCTGAGGGCGTCCTCTGGAGGCAGCCTGGCGCGGTAATCAATTTAAGTTTCAGCCTTTTTGTAGTGGTGGGGGGACAGTCGCTGTAGTGGAGTAGTGTCTGGAGATATGGGTAGCAGCTGGGGGGGGTTTGGAGCATGTGGTTAGTTCATAGGTCGGTTGTTCTGGAGGCCAGGAGCAGAGTTACGGACGGGGTGGTCTCATGGCAGCGGGGCCGTGAGGGTGCAGGTGGCGTCAGGCCCGGTGGTTACAGTTGCAGGTTGGGGATGGCGAGGTTCGGCATTTACCGCAGTTTAGGTCTTGTGAGACTTGGTTAAGGGGGCTGATGATTGCGGCACATGTGAGCGGGTGAGACGGCGCAGTTATTGAAGGTTTGCTGGGGTGTTTCATTATTAATCTTCTGATGCATGGTGGTTCTTATTGGATGAATTATGGTGGGTAAGGTAAAGGGGTGAGGGGTCCCGCGGTACGGTGTGTTCGAGGAGTTTTCAGGGGGGTTTTGTGAGTGATGTGTAGGTGCGGGGCCCCGGTATGGCGCGAGGGTTGCTGTCGATAAGTGAATAAAGGAGAGCGGAAATGTAGGAGAAGGTGAAGTGTTGGTTGCTGTAATGGGTTTGTAGGTTTGCAACCGCATCAATGGTAACATGGGGTTAATTTGTGGCTAGTCAGCATGTTATCCCATTGTGGAGGTTGGTGCTGGGAGGAATGTTGAGTCCAGCGTGACTGAATTGGTGTTAATGTAGGTGCTGGGCAGCTTTGGGCTGCTGTGGGTGAACTCGGTTAATCAGCAATGGTGGGCTGCGGACGGAATAATGGAGTTCTTCGGACAGCCGTGATTACAGGTGGGGACTATGCGAGTTATGGTTTGGACTAGAGGATTGGGTACTTGTGGTGCATAGAGTGTAAGTCGGATAGCTTAGGGCCATCTGGTATTATTGGGTGTTTTGCATGGGTGGACTCCTGGCATCTGTGGGCTGGTGGATTCTATTTAATATTCATATACAATTTAAAAAAAAAAAAAGGAATGCTTGGCCCGGTGGTAGGTATGGGCATCTGGGTAAGAGTTTGCTTAGGGAGTCGTGGTGCTCCGGTCTCATGGCACGAAGGTATTTGGTTTGAAGGTGCAGTTGTGCGTTACGGGAAAATGGTGGTACGCCCCACGGTGGTCGGCTTTGAGCGGATACTATGGTGTGGCCAAGGTTTTAATTTATCTTGGGGTGTAATATGAGAGCTCAAAGGGGGTTGCGTGTCACAAGGTTTTCCTTGAGATCGAAAGGCCCGGACATGGTGTTTGGTAAAGTTGTGTCTCCTGATGCCCATAGTTGCATATGGAGTCAATCGGGCCAGTGGTGTGGCTGCAATTTTCCGGTGGGCATTGTAGTACAGGGAGCTTGTCGTGGTCCAGTTTGCAGAGGCAAGCGGACTATGCATTATGGTTGGAGGTGTTGTTGGGGACCTTGGGATCGAAGGTAATGCTTCAATATCTTCGACTCAGTAAGGGGTACAGGGCGATGGTTGCGGTTGTTTTGTTTTTTGAGGCCGTGTTAATTTTTGGGGTGGAGCATGGTTCCGTTAGGCCGTGTGGGCCTCGTTGAAATTAAGTGGGCCTGATTTCGGATGAAGAAGGTCCATTAGTGTGGTAGTTGAGTATGTGGGAAGATTTTGGGATTTTCTGGGGAAGACAGCTCGAGCCTCTGTTGTTGTCAGAGGGTGTGATGGCGGAATAAATCGGTCAGGGGAGACCAGTAGTGATATTTGGCTCTGGGGAAGCTGCAAAGTCAGCTGTAGGGGAAATTTCAAGGCTATGGATTGCAGTCGTTTTACAGCGGGGTTTCACTTTAGCGGTTTCCTGGAAGAACTAGGTTTGGGGTGCGAAGTGACCCAGTAGCATAAGCAGTGTGAGTGTCATCCTGTTGTTGTATCTCAACCCCAGTGGTGGTTTAATTCAGCTGGAGAATGGAGGAGGAGGACTGACTGTACAGGGTGACTGTACAGTGGTTCTTTGGTCGGTATTGGGGAGGACGATGGTACAGTCGGTACTGCATTTAATTGGTTATAATAAGGCCAGCGGGGAATGGTGTGGATTCCGGTATAGTTTGGGAGCTTGTGGCATGGTGGGCCTGAGTGGCCGTCAGAGGGACCCGGTGGCTCCTGCCACCAAGGATCAGGGGAGTGCGGTGCAGTAAGGTGGACTGGGTACGCTGGATGGTGCATATATGGGATGCTCAGAGTTTAAGTGATAGATGGAAAGGTTTTAATGGTTGGTTTGGCTTGCAAGTTGGGGGAGCAAGCGTTGGGTGTGTGGGGGTCCAGGCCACGCAAGGTGTCACGTGGCCTGTTCTGTGGCGGGGGTAGGTCTGGTCCAGAGGCAGTTTAACGGATAATGTTATTTGATTGGAGAGTCACTTGTAGGATATAGTGGCTCCGGTTACAAGGATCTTGCAGGCATGGGTCCTGCAAGGTGGGGGGTATTGATCCGTAGGTGATTCATACCTCATCTCCGGCCCGGTGTGTGTTGCGGCCAGGGATCATGTTTTGGTGGTGGAAGGTGGTTTCTGGACCGGGCCTACCCAGGGTTACGTATTGTATTACGTACTGTATTATTATTATTATGGTATTACCTATTGTTAAATGTTGGGGACGCCCGTTGGACGGCGCCCCCTTGTGTTAGTGTGTAAACAATAGGCAATAAAGGGCTGCTGTGGCCATTTTTTACCAAGTCGCAAGCAGTGTCCGTGTATTATTGATACCGGGTAAGGGTAATTGGGAATAATATAGGAATCAACGACCGGAAAATCCCTCCTGGAAATGTCAAGAAAGCCATGGAACCCATAGGGTGTAGGGGCGACATGACAGCCCGGAGGGTAGGGAGTTGATGGGGTTAAACAGTGTTGGTTCGTTTAGCAATGAGGAAAAGAAGGTGATTGGTTAGGGGGTGGAGTGTGGTGGAAGGAAAGGAGGGAGCTTTATGGTGTATATAATAGGAGGTGGGAGTCCATTACCTCCTCTTGCATTTCCTGGATGACAGCTTCCCACCCACCCTCCCTTCTATTGTGTATTGTTATTATTGGTGTGTTTATATGCATGTATAGTTATTCAATTTTTAGAGCCATTACAACAAAAAAAAAAAAAAAAAATGAGAAAAGAAAGGATTGGAGGAAGTGTCGTGTATAAAATAATAATAAAAAAAAACAAAAAAAAAAACCGAAACAAAAGAGATTTCTATGTGGATTGTGATGTATATTGTCATTTGGGATTCTTGGAAGTGGGTGAATAAGATGGGGGTAATGTGGGAATATATGTATATGTATATGATGTGTATGATGTATATGTGTATGGTCAGCATAAATAATGGGGATTATGTCCTTTGTCACAGCAGCGGGGGTAGGTCTGGTCCAGAGGAGCTCTAATTGTTACTGGTGTTTGGATGGAGAGCCACTGGGGAAGGTACAGTGGCTCCGGTTACTGGTGACCTGCAGGTACAAGGTTGTCTGCAGGGAGGAGGTATTGCTCCGTTGGTGATCAATGCCTTATATGCCTTATATATGGGTCAGGGTTGTTGCCAAGGATTATATATTAAGGAGTTGATGGTTGCCAGGGAGTCACAGGTGGCTATAGTGCCCCAGGTGATAGGTAATTGAAAGTACGGGTGTTTTTGGTTTGGGTAAGGGTATTACTCCTTTGGTGACTTTTACCTCATTTAAATATGGGACCATTGTTATGGTCAGTGATCCATTTTGGTGAAATGGTAATCGCAGGAGGAGTCACTGGTTGGGGTCATGGTTCTGGATCCAAGTGCAGTGCAAGCACGTGGTTCTGCAAGGCATAGGGGTTTTGATCCGTAGGTGATTAATACCTCTTATCTCTGGGCTAGTTGCAGCCGGGGATGTTGTTGGATTAAAGTCGCACACGGGCTTTAAGGTTTTGAGGTCACAGTTACTGTCATGCACATGGGGGATTGATCCGTAGGTGATTGATGCCTCATATCTCTGGGCTGGAGGTTGCAGCCGGGGATAATATTGAGTTGGAGGTAAAGAGGAATGTAAGGTTTTGAGACACGGTTGATACTTGATGCTACTTGGGGGGGTTTTAATCCGTAGGTGATTAATGCCCCCATCTCTGGGTTGGTGTGTTGCGGCCAGGGATCGTGTTTCTGACGGTTGTGTGATTTGAAGGGTCACTTGTAGGATATAGTGGCTTTGGTTACAGGGATCTTGCAGGCATGGGGTCCTGCGAGGTTGGGGTATTGATCCGTAGGTGATTAATGCCTCGTATCTCTGGGTCGGTGTGTTGCGGCCAGGGATCGTGTTTTTCTGACGGTTTGTGTGATTGAAGAGTCACTTGCGGAATACAGTGGCTTTGGTTACAGGGATCTTGCAGGCATGGGGTCCTGCAAGGTTGGGGTATTGATCCGTAGGTGATTAATGCCTCGTATCTCTGGGTCGGTGTGTTGCGGCCAGGGATTGTGTTCTGGTGGTGGAGTATGGCTTCTGGACCGGACTTATGGCGGGGGTAGGTCTGGTCCAGAGGCGGTTTAACGGATAATGTTATTTGATTGGAGAGTCACTTGTAGGATATAGTGGCTCCGGTTACAAGGATCTTGCAAGCATGGGTCCTGCAAGGTGGGGGGTATTGATCCGTAGGTGATTCATACCTCATCTCCGGCCCGGTGTGTGTTGCGGCTAGGGATCATGTTTTGGTGGTGGAAGGTGGTTTCTGGACCGGGCCTACCCAGGGTTACGTATTGTATTACGTACTGTATTATTATTATTATGGTATTACCTATTGTTAAATGTTGGGGACGCCCGTTGGACGGCGCCCCCTTGTGTTAGTGTGTAAACAATAGGCAATAAAGGGCTGCTGTGGCCATTTTTTACCAAGTCGCAAGCAGTGTCCGTGTATTATTGATACCGGGTAAGGGTAATTGGGAATAATATAGGAATCAATGACCGGAAAATCCCTCCTGGAAATGTCATGTAACAAGTTACTTTAGATGGGGTCTAGGAATGAACCAGCCCATCAAAAAGACTCACTGTTCTACTGTCTCTGCCACCAATATTATGATTATTTTTGCATTCTTCTATTGCATTATGTTTTGCCTCTAGTATGTTTTTTTCATGATAAGACTGGGTTCACATGAGCATATGACCTAATAGCACTGTTACTTGAGACTCTATACTCCTCACTGATTTTTTACTACAGTGATCACTTGAAAGAATATCACTCCGATGAAGTAAGGAAGAGTAATGAAAAAAAAATAGTTTTGTATTTTAGCAGTATCACATACACTGAAAAACTAAATAATAAGCAAGCAAATAAAATTTACATGACCAAAAACTTTAAAACCCACCTTGAAATGTTGCCAGCTCATTCTGAAGAATTTTAATGACTTCTTTCACTCTTGGACAAAGCTGAGAAACAAAGCGACAAGGTTAATAGTTAATATTTAGCGCAATTTAGCATATTTAGTAAAGTGTTACTTCACTTTTCAAAAACTTTCAATGTCATAAAAATTTTGATACTTGGACCCCCGCCAAATGCTAAAACGAAGACTCAAAAATGCTCAGCTACATGCTGATCTCAGACAAGGCTGAATTATCTTTCATTTTTTTATCAGAACAGTTCTCAGCTGAGAGATCTGCCCCTAGCTTTACCAATCTGTGTCTCAGACACAGAACCTCCATCTATTAAAGCCTCTGACATATTTGAAAGTGTATTTATACTTATAATTCATTTAAAGGAGTTGTCCACTACTCGGATAAGCCTTTCTCCATCTCTATGTTTCCTCATTGTGAAATAACAACACATACTCACCTCTGGTGTCAGCTTTGTTCCAGCGGTGTCTGCACTGCCTCTACCAAGGCTCAGTGGCCGCTTCACTCTGTTCACCTTTGCACATATCACATACATCCGGAGGAAGTGAAAGAGCAGCAGGTCCCTCGGGATCTTTGCGATATGTCCAAAGGCACGAAGAGAGAAGCCAGCACTAATTGGCTGCTGGGATCGCGTGAAATTATACTGTTATACAAGCCCCAGGAAAGCCTCTGCCGATACTGCTGGAACAGCATCAGCACTGGAGGTGAGTATAAGAGCTCACTCACACCATTATATAACTCAGACAAATGCTCTGATGTTTTATCAAATAGCCATGGGACCAATGTTATATTATCGGGCTGTGCTGATCAGCACTTTTTTTTCATGACAATTCGGCATGAGAAAAAAACGCAGCATTCTGCGAGTGGCGTATCAGATGGCGTGCACCCATTCAAGTCTATGGGTGTGCGGAAATCATTGAACAGCCGATGACATCTGATGTCTGCTAACTCACTGAATGGAGAAAGATGGTGATATTTTGTTTTCCATCTTTTCCTTATCTGTGCTATGATTTTCTCATGCAAAAGATCACACTAAGCTGACACTCTGATCAAACTCAGACCCGAGAACCGATTTTCATTTGCATAATAGATCCAATTTTCTTGCAGAGTGAATGTATGACCTTGATCAAAGCCTGCTTTCACTTGAGCGTATAACACAGATGAGGGCTATCTGATGTTTTCTTGGATAAACCTTGGAATAATGTTATACTATGGGGCAGTCCTGAACAGCGCTTTTTTTCTCATGCTAGAGAATGTCACATGGTGTTTAGTTCTAAACTTGCCGAGTGTCATGACACACTATGTTTTCTCTGGTGCTCCTGAGTTGCACAGACAAATGTCTGGTAGCTTGTTGGTTACCTCTTGGATCACATTTTTTGGGAGACCTATCACAGTTACTCCCTGCGTTTTTAAGATGGTGGAGCCTGTCTTCCCATGCCAACTATAGCTTTTGCTAAACTGGTCTGTGTGCTGTTTTGTTCCAGTTGCTGGTGATTTATTGTGTGCTGCTTGGTGTGCTGTAGAAATCGTCTCATCGTCTGGTTATTTTCTTCCTGCTCTTTATTTCCTACTAATTTATTGTCTTATATCTCAAACGATCAGTAATGATTCTCAGCAGCACGTCTTTTTTAACCTGCACGATGTGCTGCCAAGAATAATGATTTTTAAGCCTGCTTAAAAATAATTTCACCTAACAAACAAGTGTGGTGATTGGCCGTTCCTAGTAATGCTCGTTCTCGATAATCAGGCGGTGTAAAGCCAGTTTAAGCCTATAGCATGAAAAACATATGTTCCTATCATTATACATTGTTTGTGAAGCCTCTAATCATTTAATTGTTATTTAATGTTTTCATATTACGTTTTGATTTAGATTATCTCTGATCGGCCTTTCCAGAAATCCAGTAAAGAGATTGTACAACCAACTGTAAGACATAAGAGCAGGTTAAGTAACATTAAGATTAAATCAGGTAATTAAATAAAACTGTCGAGTAATCAGAAGAGATTTGGGAAGGGGACAACGTGTTGTTAAACAGGTTTCTCTGTGAACACATTGTTTTAATCTGGTGATAGATTATGCATTTCGGTACACGTCTAAGCATGGTACGCGATATGACTTGGTAAATCTGCTTGTGTGGAATATAAGACTCACATTTACTTGGAAAAGTAGAGATAAGAAATAATAAACAAATCAATCCAAATTATATTTAATCTGTTTATCTACCTGGCTCCTCCAGAAAGGTGCACTTTCGCTTTCTTCACTTCTGAATAGCACGAAGAAAGAGCTACAGATGGTCGGGCAGATGAGTCTTTCAAAGTAGTAAACTGTGCTTTCAATGTTACACCAGAGATCGAGAGTGAAAAATCACCATTGTCATTGCTGTTAAAAGAGAATACAAAGTTTCAGGCATGCAGATCAAAAAAGCGCAACAAAAAACTAACCCTAGAACGTGCAAGCATAACAATCTACCA
Organism: Anomaloglossus baeobatrachus; assembly: GCF_048569485.1. Lineage (NCBI taxonomy): Eukaryota > Metazoa > Chordata > Amphibia > Anura > Aromobatidae > Anomaloglossus > Anomaloglossus baeobatrachus. The sequence goes on from NC_134357.1 coordinate 326,488,978, forward strand.
TAGAAAACAAATGACCTAGCAGGCCTGTGAGGCCCCAGGTATGTGTTCTAGGGCTAAAGGGGTTGTCTCACGTCAGTCATTGTTGCTATATCTCATATTCCTCATTCTGACTAGTGCCCAAACTGCAGTTATAGGAGAGGTCCATAGATAATCATGCGTGGTTCTCTACATTCATTGCTAAGAGAGTACTGAATACAGCCAATACAGTTGCAGTGGGGACCCAGAAAAAAAGGTGCTCCAGCAACTCATCCAAACAAGTCTTTGTTCTATACTATTAAAAAAAAACATTGGTAGGTCAGATGTGCAAATAAATACAGTGGTGATTCCTATTCTGGAGATAGGTGTGAGTCCAAGACGTGGTATTCCTATTGTAGATGCAGAAACTTGGCACTCAAGATAAATGCGAATAGTGGTCTTTTATTGAGAAGAACTTGAAGGACCAGCACAAGCACAGATGTTTCGGTCAAAGACCTTCATCAGTGTGCGTGCAGAGGGTCCTCAGAAAGTATAGTAGCGTGGCGAGCAGCATAGTCAGGTATGACACTGTGTCCATTGCCACACAGACAGCAGTGGACACCTCATCATACCTAACTATGCCAGTTGCCAAGTTGCTATACCTTCTGAAGAGCCCCTGCACGCACACTGATGAAGGTCTTTAACTAAAACGTCTGTGCTTGTGCTGGTCCTACAAGTTCTTCTCAGTAAAAAAACACTATTCAAATTTATCTTGAGTGCCAAGTTTCTACATCTACTTGAGACGGTTTTGGACCCTACTTGCGCACCACCCCAGCAGTGTCGTGTGTACCAACTCACTAAGTATTCCTATTGTAGGCACCCTAGAAAATAATGAAGGTGACAGGGGCTGCGAGGGTTAACAATTTCAAGGGATGACTGCTTTATTTTAACTGTAAAGTACAGTTGGATAAAAAGAAAGAGGGAGGGTCATGAAGGGGGTTATATCAAGAATAAGAGTGGGAAGGATCCCCCATCCTCTTTCCTACCTCTGCCTGAGGGTTAACTCCTACCCTCAATCCCCTATGTGATTTGTTTTTTGGGGGTTTTTTTTCAGTCTGGTTTATTATAAAGTTCTAAGTCAAATTTGGTACAGCTGGTGAAAGTTTTTGGCCCTTGAGATCACATGCTCACGCCAATATGGAGTAACTTGGCATGTTGGGTATGTTTTTTATAAGCAAGGCCTGTTACGAGGTGGACCCGGGGAAGCGTGCCAAGATGGGGAATGGACAGCTTCCGCCGGTCAAGGTCCACTGTGCGGTGTAAGGGACCGCTGCTATGGTGGGTGAAGAGTGAGCGGGTTGCTGCTAGCGATCGTCTGGAATGTCACAGACGATCTACGTACACCGGTCTGCCCTAACCCGTGAGGGTTGTATGGCAGGGATCACACGGCTCGGTGTACCTGTTGCACGGGGAAGCACAGAGGTGCCCACGCACGTGTGGCAGTGGAAATCACGAGAATATGGCACGAGGGTAGCACAGAGGTGCCCATGCACGTGTGCTTTCAATAACCAGGTGAGTCCGGTGGAGACTCGAGGAGCTCACCTGGAACAGGAACACGGCCTGTCGAAGGAGCTACTGCCGGAGCAGCAAGGCAGGGACACGGCCTGCAAACCAGGTGCTGCCTAAGCAGCAAGGGCCAAGCCCACGGAAGACGATAATGCCTGAGCAGTGGCGTGGCAGCACGCTGCCAGACATCCAAACATAGAAGGACGGTCGCGCGCCGCCATGATGGCAGGAGGAGCTTTTAAGGAGGTGTCGCTCCAGCCAAGGGCGGGCGCGAGGCGGAGATGACGGACTTGACCCAATCAGGATCCACGACGTCCCAGCCTGGCCAGTCAGGATTCACCACGTCACCAGCCTCGTCATCAAGCCGTATGACGTGAGTGGGCGAATCAGGACCCACCAAGCATTGCACATGCTCACCCTCCTGCCTCTGGGAAATAGAGGTGGGATCCTCGGTCTCACAATGTGTAGAGATAACGGGAGTCTCACTGCTTCCCTGAGCAGAAAACCTCTGCACATTGCGCAACCTCACAGACCTTCGGGGCTGCTGAGCAGGAGGAGCCGCGGCAGGCAAGGAATGGGAGACTGCCTCATTTCTTGCAACAGGAGTACCACTAGGTGTCACCCTTGTGCTGCCTCTCTGAGGAGGTTTCTCCTGCACTCTGCGCAGTCTGGCAGACCTTCGGCGCTGCTGAGCAGGAGCGCTCGTGGCAGGCAAGGAGACTGCCTCATTCCTTGCCACAGGAGAGCCACGAGGTGTAACAAAGGCCAAAAAAGTTTGTAAGGTATTTTTGCTTTTGATAAGAAAGCTATGGGCACTTGTTCATACAGCAACACATGGTTTTGCATTTTCATTTTGCTGTTCTTTATATCCAATACAGGTCAACCATAGAGCATGATCAGGGTCATCATTAGGGCGTGTGTGGGGCAAGCTGGCTAGTTGCTCAGGGCCCTATCCATAAGGGGGGCCCCCTGCTTCTGCAGCCCCTCCATGAAGTGCACAGAGAATGTAAGGCATTAATTACAGTGTATAGTGCTGTACATCATCTAGAGTTATGGGCCGACACGTCTCTCTCTCCTGCCACTGTTAGGTCAGAAGTTGAGCGCTACGGGGTAGGTCAAGCTCACAGCACAGCAGTGTGCAGCCCTGTCTGCTAATTCCTCTCCTCATCATCATGACTGTCTCCGCTATGACTGTCCTGGGATCAGCACAAATACAGTATACTGAACACGCCAATTTACTTCTTAAGGTGCCATTGTCATGAAATATTCACCAGATGTTGATAACAACTCATCCAATCCACATAGGCAAGAAATCAAACCATAGATGTCCATACATTTACTGATGTGTAATAATGAACAATGAACCAGGAAAAAAATATAGAACATGATTACTGAAACTTATTTAATACTTCCTACAAAACCTTTTGTTGGTGATGACTAGTGATGCGTGGACCCAGAATCTGCAGGTCCACCTGGATTTAAAAAAAAAAAACCTGGGTCCAGCCCGGAATTGATCCAGGATATCTGTCTAGACGCCGGTCCCCATACAAGTCTATGGGGCCCCTTGTTTAAAATATAGGATCCAAGTGAGAATGTTCATTTTGAAACTTGCACTTTTATCAAACAAGCATTCCTCGTGCATCTTGAGCAGTTCTCTGGAGAAGTTTAACAAAATTTGAGCCAATATGTCAGATTCATGTCTCTTGGTAAAAGTATTGCCAGATAATTTAAAGCTGAGTTAACCCATTTTAAGCTGAAACCGTCTCTCAAGGGCACTATGGTTGATGGAGAAATGTTAATATTCAGGGACTCTGATTTTGAGAAGCTTTTTTAAAGTTAGATAGGATATTGCATAAGTTAAAGTCTGCCATCAGGTTTGGCAGTGGAATGACCGGATTGGTAATGAAGAAAGGCAAATTATCCATGCAAAGGAGCTCGGAGAACCCATGGCCAAACAATTCATGGCTTATTGCCACCTAATTCCATCTATCTCTGCCCTACTCTGGCCCCTGTAGGCCAAGCTGTCAACTGAAGAACAACGAAGTGAAGATACATGCAAAACAAATGTTTGGGAAAGTGCACTATAATGTTCGAGCACACCAAGGAAACCAAAGCATCAATCCTTGGTTTACACCATCAATTTGTGCTGACAGAAACACTTTAATAAAGTGCCTTTTCTGGAAAAATTAAGACATTTTGCAAATGTATTAATGATAATAGGGTCCCAATGGAAAAAAATAGTTTAATGAAAACTGAACCAAATACCTAACTGCCTATGTGTACCCATTTTGTTAATATGTCCATTATGCAGCACACCAAACAACAATAAAGCAGTGTGATACAGCCTGATTTTGATTCATTAAAGGGAATCTGTCACCACTTTGACCTTTTTAAGCTATTAATATGGGCATATAGGGTATAGAATGCTGAAAAAGTCCTACCTGTATGTCTCATATCAGATGCCTTGTTGTGGAAAAATCATCTTTTATCACCTTATGTAAATGAGCTCTTCCAGGCTATGGGGCGGATACTGCCTGGAAGATAACTCCGCCTTCAGATATTATTTCAAATAAAAGGGGCGTTACCAGTGTGAGACAAGTAACTGACACAGAACAGGAGAAATTCAGTTTGTTTTCATGCAAACACATTTTTTGCAGCTCCCTGAGCTCTGCTTTATTGTTACAAAATTGTTACACTGTCTGGATGGGAGATTGAGGCTAAGGCTGGGGCCACACGGGGACTACTGCGATCCCCTTGCATGAGACTCGGCTCGTGCTGGCAGTACAGCAGAGCCGAGTCTCATGCTTGTGTCCTTGCAACTGAGGTCCGTTCGTGCGAGCAGACCTCAGCTGCAGGGGGCGGGCCGGCACTCAGGAGGGGAGGGAGGGATTTCTCTCCCTCTCGCCTGTGTAGCCGGCTATAGACATTCTCGCTCTGCACGCACGGTACACCGATGTACCGCGAGTGCAGTGCGATTTTTCTCTCGCCCCATTCACTTGAATGGGTGCGAGAGAAAGAGTCTCGGATTACAATCGCAGCATGCTGCGATTGTTTTCTCGGTCCGATTAGGGCTGAGAAAATAATCGCTCATGTGTGCTGTCACACAGGCTAGAATTGGTCCGAGTGGAATGCGATGTTTTATCGCACTCCACTCGCACCGATTTTCTCGCCGTGTGGCTTAGGCCTAAAGCTGAGAGTCACCTGCAGAAGTGTCAGTTATCACACACAATTCTGCAGTTAGAGCAGAAAGCAGCCATTACACTGGTAACGCCCCTTTTATTTAAAATAATCTCTGGAGATGGAGCATAACTTCCAGGCAGCATCCGCCCCATAGCATGGAAGAGCTCATTTACATAAAGTGATAAAAGATGATTTTTCCACAAGGCATCTGATATGAGACATTAAGGTATGGATTTTTTCAGCTTTCTATAACCTGTATGCCCATATTAACAGTTTAAAAAGGTCAACGTGGTGACAGATTCCCTTTAACATTACCCCTAAATCAACAGTCCTCCAGAAAAAAAAAATGTATACTTACATTAACCAATGTTTTACCTTCCACTGGCCAAACACCTTGGCCCTTGCACCTTCGACATTTAATTGTACATCTGAGGGTGGTACTGGGACAGTCATGATATGAGAAGTGTCAAATTCCTCTACTAATATTCTGTGAGATAAAATAAAATCTTGATATTGTAGCGCAACCCGAAAGGGTGCTTTACACGCTGCGACTTCGGTAGCGATCTTGTTAGCGATGTGACACACCAGATTGCAAATGCGATCTGCCGAGATCACACATAGATCGGTTTTATAGCGCCGGTCACATGTGCGATCTCGGCAGATCACATCTGCGATCTGGCGTGTCACATCGCTAACGAGATCGCTAGCGATGTTGCAGCGTGTAAAGCACCCTGAAGTGTGTTCAGTGGTTGCAATATATTTTTCAAATTCTTACCCTGTAATTGCATAGTCAACATTACCAAAAACACGTGTAGAACCAATAATATTTGGTAGATGGTCACGTTTAAGCATGTGTCGAAAAACTTCTGTTCCTTCTGATAAAACTAGATACACAAAATGTCAATATTAAACTTTGGCCTGGGATCAGTTTTACAAACAGGTTTCATATATCAGGTTACTTACTGTAGTCCATCCATTTTTGAGTGACACGCAAAACAACACCAGGACTGCAGTGTCCGCACAACGAGAGGCAACTCCACCAGAGCAGCCACACTGGCTTCATTCTCACTGAAAACAAAGAAGTCATATACAGTGCATAATGTAGTAAGTATATAGAGAACACATCTTAACTCCTTCATGATCCATGGATGCATATTGTGATCCAATAAATATAGAAAAAAAGCCTCACAGTGTAGGATATGGATGCTGACCGGATCCATATTATTTCGGGACCATGGGCTGAATATAAAAATAAGGAAAAATAGGTGAATCCCTATAAAAGCATGCTTTTTATTGTTGCAATTTCATGAAAAATCCATAATGTCGAAGATACAAATTCTACGCCTTTCTGGAACTATGCGCCCTTAGTCAATGAAACGCGTAGAAGTTGTATCTCTGACATTATAGATTTTTTTAATGATATTGCAGCAATAAAAAGCATGATTTTATAGGGATTCGCCTATTCTTCATAATTGATGTATATTGTGATCTGATGAAGTTTATGGATCCATTCATTTTCAATGGAAAATTTCTGAAGCAACTGCAGAGCACTAAAGTTTATTAAATAATCATTTTAGGTCTCATAAATCCCAGTTTAAGAGTCCCTGATAAATAGGCTCTCTAAAAGATACATAAAGGTGAAATAATAACTGTATGATCCTTATACTTGTCACTAGCCTTTACACGGGACTTATTTGCAGAAACTTAATATGTCCATAAAGACATTGTTTTTTGTCTTTAGCAAACATATAATATGAACTTTCTTTCTGACCCAATTCTTCTAATTGGCAACAGACAAGAACAAAGGCTCTTCCTGTGTGGCCAGTACTGGTAAGCAGACCTGTGAGGATACCGTAGTACTGCTCACCTGAGCTGGTTATCCTGGACAGGCACAACACAGGAGAAAGCTATATTGGAATGACCAAGGCTGCTGCACCGACTGCCAGTTCCTGTAGCACGAAACTGAAAATTGAAGCCGAGGAGATAATGTAGCATCACCTGGGTACTTCCGTGGACAAATTGGCACAGGATCACAGTAGACTTGGGACTTTATTGGACTACAAGTTTCAGGAACAACCTACCTGAAGGAGAAACGCATAGTCCAATAAAGTCCCTAAGCCTATGATCCTGTGACAATTCATGCATGGTAGCACACAGACAATACCACAATTCCACTACCACCCTCTGTTACTCTCCCATCTTTTGAGGTGCACTCCGTACGCATCTACTACCCTTCCAACCTTCAACTGGCTGTCATTTACCGCCCCCCAGGGCCAGCCACTGCCTTTTTTGACCATTTCACCACCTGGCTACTACATTTCCTTTCCACCGACATCCCCACCATCATCATGGGTGATTTCAATATCCCCATTGACACTTCCCACTCATCTGTCTCCAAACTTCTAACACTCGCTTCCTCCTTCAGCCTCACCCAATGGTCTTCTGCAGCTACTCACAAAGATGGCCACACGCTGGACCTCATCTTCACTCGCCTCTGTTCCCTATCTAACCTCTCTAACTCACCTCTCCCCCTATCTGACCACAACCTACTCACATTCTCTTCCCTCTCTTCTCCAAGTACGCAACCGCCCCTCCACAAACTTTCACACCCACGCAGAAATATCAAACACCTTGATTTACATGCCCTTTCTCAGTCCCTTCTCCCTCTCACAGACATTGCATTTCTACATGATGCAGATGCTGCTGCAACTTTATACAACACTACAATCTCTGCAGCTCTCAAATCAACTGCCCCCCTGACACACACCAAAACCCGCACAATCAACAGGCAACCCTGGCACACGAGGCAGACTAAAGAACTGAGACGGGCTTCCAGAATTGCTGAGCGCAGATGGTAGAGGTCTCATTCCACTGAGCACTTCATTGAATATAAAGAGTCCCTGACCACTTTCAAGTCCACACTCACTGCTGCAAAACAAACCTACTTCTCATCCCTCATATCCTCTCTCTCACAACCCTAAACAGCTATTCAACACTTTCAATTCTCTCCTCCATCCTCCAGCACCACCTCCCTCTCCTCTCATCTCAGCTGAAGACTTTGCCTCTTTCTTCAAGCAGAAGATTGACATCATCAGAGCAAGCTTTGGCCAACAATCACAACGGCCCCTCATCATAGCTACTCAGCCCTCTTCCTCCAAATCCAGCTTCTCCACCATGACAGAAAACAATCTTTCCACTCTATTCTCAAGATCACATTTAACCACCTGTGTGCACTTGACCCGCTCCTATCGCACCTCATCCCCAACATCACCGCAGTCCTCATCCCAGCCCTAACCCATCTCTTCAACCTATCACTAACAACTGGTGTATTCCCTTCATGCTTTAAACATGCCTCTATTACACCCATCCTCTAAAAGCCCTCCCTTGACCCATCTTCTGTGTCAAACTATCGCCCTATATCCCTTCTCCCCATGCCTCAAAACTACTGGAACAGCATGTCCATCTTGAACTGTCCTCATACCTCTCATCCTGCTCCCTCTTTGACCAGCTACAATCTGGCTTCCGACCACATCACTCTACTGAAACTGCCCTAACCAAAGTCACCAATGATCTACTAACTGCCAAAGCCAAGCGACACTACACTATCCTCCTCCTGGACCTGTCCTGTGCCTTCGACACAGTAGACCATTCCCTCCTACTACAGATTCTCTCATCTCTGGGCATCACAGACTTGGCCCTATCTTGGATCTCCTCATACCTAACCGACCGAACTTTCAGCATCTCCCATTCTCACACCACTTCCTCATCTCGCCCCCTATCTGTCGATGTCCCGCAAGGCTCAGTTCTTGGACCCCTGCTGTTCTCCATCTACACCTTCGGCCTGAGACAGCTCATAGAGTTCCACGACTTCCAGTATCATCTCTATGCCGATGACACACAGATCTACCTCTCTGGACCTGACATTACCTCTCTACTAACCAAAATACCACAATGTCTGTCTGCTGTTTCATCCTTCTTCTCTGTGCGATTCCTAAAACTTAACATGGACAAAACAGAGTTCATTGTCCTTCCTCCTCCTCACTCATCTCCTCCAACAAGCCTTTCCATCAAACTTGATGGTTGCTCACTCTCCCCAGTCTCACAAGCTTGTTGCCTTGGAGTAACCCTCGACTCTGCTCTATCCTTCAAGCCACACATCCAAGCCCACTTCACCTCATGCAGACTACAACTCAAAAATATCTCCCGGATCCGTGCTTTCCTTAACCAAGAATCAGCAAAAACATTAGTGCATGCCCTCATCATCTCCCGCCTCGACTACTGCAACCTCCTGCTTTCTGGCCTCCCTTCCAACACTCTTGCACCCCTCCAATCTATCCTCAACTCTGCGGCCCGCTTAATCCACCTCTCCCCTTGCTACTCCCCAGCCTCACCACTCTGCCAATCCGTTCACTGGCTTCCCATCACCTAACGACTCCAGTTCAAAACATTAACCATGACATACAAAGCCATCCACAACCTGTCTCCTCCCTACATCTGTGACCTAGTCTCCCGGTATCTACCTGCACGCAACCTCAGATCCTCACAAGATCTCCTTCTCTACTCCTCTCTTATTTCCTCTTCCCACAATCACGTACAAGATTTCTCCCGTGCCTCCCCCATACTCTGGAACGCTCTACCTCAGCATATCAGACTCTCCCCTACCGTGGAAAGCTTCAAGAGGAACCTCAAGACCCACCTCTTCCAACAAGCCTACAACCTACAATAGCCCTCAGTCCAGTAGACCACTGCGCAACCAGCTCTGTCCTCACCTATTGTACCATCACCCATTCCCTGTAGACTGTGAGCCCTCGCGGGCAGGGTCCTCTCTCCTCCTATACCAGTCTGTTTTGTACTGTTAATGATTGTTGTAAGTATACCCTCTTTCACTTGTAAAGCACCATGAAATAAATGGCGCTATAATAATGTATAATAATAATAATAATATCTTTCTTTTCTTGGCTTCTAACTGGCACAGGCAAATTCAGTGCCTTGCGAAAGTATTCAGCTCACTTGAATTTTTCAACCTTTTCCCACAATATAAAAATTTTAATGTTATGGTGAAGAATCAACAACAAGTGGGACACCATTGTGAAGTTGAACGAAATGTATTGGTTATTTTAAACTTTTTTAAAAAATAAATAACTGAAAAGTGGGGCGTGCAATAATATTTGTCCCCTTTAATTTCAGTGCAGCAAAGTGATTCCAGAAGTTCATTGAGGATCTCTGAATGATCCAATGTTGTCCTAAATGACTGATGATGATAAATATAAGCCACTTGTGTGTAATCAAGTCTCCGTATAAATGCACCTGCTCTGTGATAGTCTCAATGTTCTGTTTAAAGCACAGATAGCATCATGAAGACCAAGGAACACAACAAGCAGGTCCGTGATACTGTTGTGGAGAAGTTTAAAGCCGGATTTGGTTACAAAAATATTTCCAAAAGTTTAACCATCCCAAGGAGCACTGTGTAAGCGATCATATTAAAATGGAATGAGTATCATACCACTGCAAATCTAATAAGACCTGGCAGTACATCCAAACTTTCATCTCAAACAAGGAGAAGACTGATCAGAGATGCAGCCAAGAGGCCCATGATCACTCTGGATGAACTGCAGAGATCTACAGCTGAGGTGGGAGAGTCTATCCATAGGACAACAATCAGTCATACACTGCACAAATCTGGCCTTTATAGAAGAGTGGTAAGAAGAAAGCCATTTCTCAAAGATATCCATAAAAAAGTGTCATTTAAAGTTTGGCACAAGCCACCTGGGAGACACACCAAACATGTGGAAGAAGGTGCTCTGGTCAGATGAAACCTAAATCGAACTATTCGGGCACAATGCCAAACGATATGTTTGGGGTAAAAGCAACACAGCTTATCACCCTGAACACACCATCCCCACTGTCAAACATGGTAGTGGCAGCATCATGGTTTGGGTCTGGCTTTCTTCAGCAGGGACAGGCAAAATGGTTAAAATTGATGGGAAGATGGATGGAGCCAATCATCTCGTAAAAATAAGCCCTCATATGGCAAGATTGATAGAAAAATAAAAAAGTTATGACTCTCGCAAGAAGGGGAGGAAATAGCGAAAATGAAAAATAGAAAATCGCCCGGGAGTTAAGGGGTTAACATGAAGTACAACAAGTCATGAATCTCAGAATCACTGGAATCCGTTGAAGTGTTCCATAGTTGTTACCACATAAAGTGACACTGGTCAGATTTCCAAAATTGGCTTGGTCACTAAGGGGTCAAGCACTAAATTATATGAACAAATAAACAAATTTGCTATCACAGTTATTGTACTGACATGAGAATCATATAGCGATGTAATCTGTACCACACAATCAACATTGTAACAAGAAACCCCAAAAGACAATGGCAGAATAGTTTTTTATTGTTGCAGAATGTTGCTGCAATTGAATTTTTTTGTTCCATTTTTTCACTTCATCATATGGTGAAAAAAAATGTCATTCAAAACTGTAACTCATCTTGCAAATAAAAGCCTCATATAGCTATGTAAATGGAAAAATACAAATGTTATGGTTCTTGGAAGAAGGGGAGGAAAAAATAAAAGCACAAAGATGAAAGAGGTTTATAATATCCCACAGGAGAGGTTTTAGTATGCCGCTTGAGATTTCTATGTATCACTTTATAATGTGCAAATCTGACAGGGGAGTTTCCATTGACTTTAATGTTTAGATAGGTCATCAATATCTAATTAGTTTACTTGTATAGGGGAACTCGTTCAGTACAATTCATCGCCACTTAGCCATATTTTCAGATGTGCCACTTCCAGTGTATTATAGCCATGGCCACTTCACATATATCTAGCTGTGCTCTTTCCAGTGTATCATGGTCATGGCCACTTCACAATATATCTAGCTGTGCTCTTTCCAGTGTATCATGGTCATGGCCACTTCACAATATATGTAGCTCTGCCACTTCCAGTGTATCATGGTCATGGCCACTTCACAATATATCTAGCTGTGCTCTTTCCAGTGTATCATGGTCATGGCCACTTCACAATATATCTAGCTGTGCTCTTTCCAGTGTATCATGGTCATGGCCACTTCACAATATATCTAGCTGTGCTCTTTCCAGTGTATCATGGTCATGGCCACTTCACAATATATGTAGCTGTGCCACTTCCAGGAAATCATAGTCATGGCCACTTCACAATATATCTAGCTGTGCCACTTCCAGTATATCATTGTCATGGACACTTCACAATATATCTAGCTGTGCTCTTTCCAGTGTATCATGGTCATGGTCACTTCACAATATGTAGCTGTGCCACATCCAGTGTATCATGGTCATGGCCACGTCACAATATATGTAGCAGTGCCACTTCCAGTGTATCATGGTCATGGCCACTTCACAATATATGTAGCAGTGCCACTTCCAGTGTATCATGGTCATGGCCACGTCACAATATATGTAGCTGTGCCACTTCCAGTGTATCATGGTCATGGCCACGTCACAATATATGTAGCTGTGCCACTTCCAGTGTATCATGGTCATGGCCACTTCACAATATATGTAGCTGTGCCACTTCCAGTATATCATGGTCATGGCCACTTCCCAATATATGTAGCTGTGCCACTTCCAGTGTATCATGGTCATGGCCACTTCCCAATATATGTAGCTGTGCCACTTACAGGGTATCATGGTCTTGGCCTTTTCACAATATTTGAAACTGTGCCAATTCCAGTGTATCATGGTCATGGCCACTTCAATCAGTTGATCAATAGAAGAGCGGGGCTTTGTAATCCACCTGATCTGATACTGATGATTTATAATAGGGACAAGTAATCCAAAATAAAGTCCTGAAAACCCTGTTAAGATTACTGATCCAGAAGAATTGCTTTTTTTTATAGCGGTTGTCTAATTTGAAAACCTGCTTTCACATTTTCATTTGGAAATTATGAATTGATAAACACGTAAGACATAGCGTAAAGTGACTACAGGTAGTGTCCTTGACTTTGGCGGATATTATTTCCTACTAATCCAGAAAATTATGATATAAATCAAACAGTCCATTGCAACAATTGTCAACTAGTCATGAGTCACACCTAACACACACTCGACAGACAACATATGCTAAAAATACACAATGATCTGTCTCTATTAACGCCTCTGCAATGTAGTAGATTGAGCACTGGAACTCACCTCTGCTCAGCCCTCGTAATGCAGGTCAGTGACAGGTGCATGATTCAGCCCTCTCTTTTATTGTGCAACTCTGGGGGCTAATTGTTGGGTTTTTTTGCGGAAATAAGCTCTTCTCATCCAGAGATTAAACTCACAGGGGATTATAAAAGGTGTTTTCACCAGCAAACAAGATAAAATGAGATATGTGAATAAGATGTGTACAGAGGAAACTCTTGTTTTAAACCTGATATACTGTTCAGGGATTACTGCTGATTTGGTAAATGTGATCTTAAAGTGGCACTTAATGTACAAACATGAATATATTGTCATGAAGTATAAGAGGATAAATGAGGAGCGGGGCACCTAGACTGGCCCTCAGGCTAGGGGGTGTTAGCTGTCCCTTATCCCAGAGGTACTTCTGATGGTGAAGAGGTCTGGACCGCCCTCCAACCTAGCTCTGCTCCTGAACAGCCTTGCTCGAATACCCCCTCTCACCCACCCCTGGGGAGGGCCACTAGAGGAGAAATTAATCCCACACAAATAGAGAAATGAGGAAACTAAAGTTCTAACTCACAGCAATCACACACAGAGGTATAGACAATATGTGATCAGGAGGAACTAATGAGCAGGAAGGGAATAAACAGACGACAAGAGAATTCCTACAGCACACCAAACAAAACTCAGTATTTCACCAGCAACTGGATCATAACAACATATGGACCACTTTCGCTTAAAGCTGTAATTGGCACAGGAAGTCAGTTTCCATCATCCTAAAATGGCGGGGAGATGCTGTAATAGGTTTCTCACAGCATGTGATCCTAGAGGTAACCCGCAGGCTAGATGAGATTAACCCCTACCAGCCCGATCACTAATGAGCACACAGCTGGTCGATGTCCAGCCCTGCCTGTGCATCTCAGAAGCCCCAGAGAAACCACAGTGTGGAGTGTCAGAGTCTGTGAGGTGAACAGCGCCAGATACCACCATGACACTCGTCGAGTTTTGAGCCAAACGGCCGTGTGACATACAGTACAGACCAAAGGTTTGGAAACACCCTCTCATTCAAAGAATTTTCTTTATTTTCATGACTCTGAAAATTGCAGATTCATATTGAAGGCATCAAAACTGTGAATTAACACATGTGTAATGAAATAACAAAAAAGTCTGAAATAACTGAAAATATGTCTTATATTTTAGGTTCTTCAAAGTAGCCACCTTTTGCTTTGATTACTGCTTTGAACACTCTTGGCATTCTCTTGATGAGCTTCAAGAGGTAGTCACCGGAAATAGTCTTCCAACAGTCTTGAAAGAGTTCCCAGAGATGCTTAGCACTTGTTGGCCCTTTTGCCTTCACTCTGCGGTCTAGCTCACCCCAAACCATCTCGATTGGGTTCAGGTCTGGTGACTGTGGAGGCCAAGTCATCTGGCGTAGCACCCCATCACTCTCCTTCTTAGTCAAATAGCCCTTACACAGCCTGGAAGTGTGTTTTGGGTCATTGTCCTGTTGAAAAATAAATGATGTTCCAACTAAACGCAAAATGGATGGAATAGCATGCTGCTGCAAGATGCTGTGGTAGCCATGCAGGTTCAGAATTCAGTTCAATTTTGAATAAATCCCCAACAGTGTCACCAGCAAAGCACCCCCACACCATAACACCTCCTCCTCCATGCTTCACGGTGGGAACCAGGCATGTAGAGTCCATCCGTTCACTTTTTCTGCGTCGCACAAAGATACGCTGGTTGGATCCAAAGATCTCAAATTTGGACTCATCAGACCAAAGCACAGGTTTCCACTGGTCTAATGTCCATTCCTTGTGTTCTTTAGCCCAAGCATGTCTCTTCTGCTTGTTGCCTGTCCTTAGCAGTGGTTTCCTAGCAGCTATTTTACCATGAAGCCCTGCTGCACAAAGTCTCCTCTTAACAGTTGTTCTAGAGATGTGTCTGCTGCTAGACCTCTGTGTGGCATTGACCTGGTCTCTAATCTGAGCTGCTGTTAACCTGCGATTTCTGAGGCTGGTGACTCTGTAAACTTATCCTCCGCAGCAGAGGTGACTCTTGGTCTTCCTTTCCTGGGGTGGTCCTCATGTGAGCCAGTTTCTTTGTAGCATTTGATGGTTTTTGCCACTGCACTTGGGGACACTTTCAAAGTTTTCCCAATTTTTTGGACTGACTGACCTTCATTTCTTAAAGTAATGATGGCCATTCGTTTTTCTTTACTTAGCTGCTTTTTTCTTGCCATACAAATTCTAACAGTCTATTCAGTAGGACTATCAGCTGTGTATCCACCAGACTTCTGCACAACACAACTGATGGTCCCAACCCCATTTATAAGTCAAGAAATTCAACTTATTAAACCTGACAGGGCACACCTGTGAAGTGAAAACCATTTCCAGTGACTACCTCTTGAAGCTCATCAAGAGAATGCCAAGAGTGTGCAAAGCAGTAATCAAAGCAAAAGGTGGCTACTTTGAAGAACCTAGAATATAAGACATATTTTCAGTTGTTTCACACTTTTTTGTTAAGCATTTCATTGCACATGTGTTAATTCATAGTTTTGATGCCTTCAATGTGAATCTACAATTTTCAGAGTCATGAAAATAAAGAAAACTCTTTGAATGAGAAGGTGTGTCCAAACCTTTGGTCTGTACTGTATATATAACATTTACCATTATGTACTGTATGTTTTTGCCCAATTTCACATTCCTAAAAGTGATAAAGTTCCTTTATACATACCCCAAGGGGCATCCATTTTATATTCACCAGCCTTTAATACATTTTGATCTGTCTTGGACATGGGTCCACAATTCCAGTCCTCAAGGGCCGCCAACAGTGCATGTTTTCAGGATTTCCTTAGTATTGCACATGTGATAATTTAATCACCTGCACAGTTGATGATTCCAACACCCATGCAATGCTAAGGAAATCCTGAAAACATGCACTGTTGGCGGCCCTCGAGGACTGGAGTTGGGGAACCCTGGTCTTGGAGATGGCCTAATACAGCAAAAACCTTTGTTATTCCTGTCCCATTAGCTCTCCCGGCTCACACGCATTTGGCACCCAGCTAAACTTCATGTGATAAAGGCTTTATTCAGAAGTGAGTTATTTTCACATACAAGTAGTGATGAGCGGACCCATGGAAGTTCAGGTTCACCCATAAATTAGTTCAGTTTAGGACCTGGACTTGACCTAAACTTGACCTTGAACCCCATAAAAGTCGACGACCCAAACTTGTGTGGTGTAAAATGGTCGTAGTAATTTTCTCTCTCTCGCTGTGCTCCACTCTGCCTTTCAGCAAACTTTATTAGCATACGAACAGCACCTGAACTCCCATCTCAGACACCAACTTTTTTAAAAGCCCATGTTCGGGTTCGAGCCCCAGACACCCAGTGTCCATTATGAACCACAAACTTTACCGTTCCGGTTTGCTCATCCTTACGTTCGAGCAAAATGGTCCAAGTTTCATCAGTGTTTTTGATCAGATTTTCTGTTATCAAAGTTGATCAGAGCTTAATAAGTTTTTGAGGAAAAAAAGGGTTTTCAGCTCACCAGTTTTGTTGTAAATTCAGCTGGATGAAAGCTCCTGGACGGTGCTCAGTAGAACAAGGGAGGCTGTAGACAATCAAAGTGAGGAGGTGCTCCGGCACAAAACGTCCATGCAGACAGAAATTGTTAGAGATTAAAAAACATCTTTAATTCCTAATAGATAAAAAACATGGTGAGGATAACATGATTGACGTGTTTCAGACACTGGGTCTTTAGTCATAATCAAGATTTTTTTTTAATCTCTAACAATTTCTGTCTGCATGGACGTTTTGTGCCGGAGTACCTCCTCACTTTGCTTAATAAGTTTTTCTCTGATGGGAAAAAAAAGCAATTCTCCAGCTTCTACAATCTATCAGTCCGTGAAAAAACATGGATGGCATCCGAGTGCTGTCTGATTTTTTCACAGACCAATAGACTTGCATTGACAATTTTGACCAGATACTTGGATCAAGATCAGACATGTTTTTGCCACTTTGCATGGACCATTTGGTCCCAGGAAAAAAATCAAACATGTGACCAGCCCCATAAAATATCATTGATATGAGTGCTGTCCTTGAAAAACATGGATCGCACTTATACATGAAAGTAATCTGAATGAGGCCTAAGAGAAAATAGTCTTTTGTTTATATGAAATGCTCTTTTCCAAGAATTTGTAAAAACCCTTTGAAATTTACTACAATAAGGCAGAGAGAAGTGATGTCTGAAGGTCAGGTTATGCGCTGTCTTTGCAGACAGATTAAAATATGTAATATAAATCTCCTTGAAGAAATAAATTCTCAAAGCAGGCTTATAACTTTAAGGCTATGTGCGCACTAGAAAGTGACTTTTTCTCTAAAAGAATGAAAGAATCCTGCACCCGCGGCAAAACAGCGGTAAAACCACACCCGTGTTTTTGCTGTGATTTGCCGCGGTTTGCCGCGGATTTTCCACAAGTTGGTCCCCGCGGATTTTTACCATTATCTATGGCAAAAACCGCAGGTACCTGCGGAAAAGAAGTGGCATGCTTATTAATTCCGCAATGGAAAAGCCGCGGGTATAAAAAACTGTAGTGTGCGCACAGCATTTTTTAAAAGCCATAGGATTTGCTGGGGAATGACTGCAGAAATGTTAGACACATTTTCTGCAGCACATCCGAGACAAATCCGCGGTACATCCACAGCGTGCGCACAGGGCCTTAAAGTTCTCTAAAGTTAGGAAGGCATAAGGCAGCACAAGAGAAGTCCTGCAGATGGCAGCTAAATGATATATGGAGGCAAAATAAGAATAGAAGGTTCAGATACTCCATAATGCACTAATAAAATAAAAAGCAATGTGAGACACTGTCAATCCTCTCATATAATAGAAAGGGAGCTTTAAAAATAAAGATCTTTAATCCCAAATGTGATGACGGTCTTTTTCAATCCCTTCCCAACTGGATGATTTCATGTTTTTGCAGTCCCCCCCTTTCCAAAACCCATAACTTCTTTATTTTTCCGATGACATAGCTGGTATTGCATTTTTTTTTGGGGGGGGGGGGATGTATGGTACTTATCATTGATAGCATCCAATTTACGATTTCACAGTGGGAACAAATTCCAAATGTGGCAAAATTGCACAAGTGCACCATTTTGCTATAGTTTTTTTGGGTTTATTTTTTACAGCATTTATCATAAGATTAAAATGACTAGGATCTGTAGGTTAATTCCCTAGGTCTGTATGATAACGGCAATACCAAATATGCATAGTTTTACCGTATTTTATTTAAGTGGTGAAAAAAAGTTCTGAAATTCATAAAAAAATAAAATATAATTGCATTTGTTGCCATTTTTGGAGGCCTATAACGTTTTGAATTTTTGGTGTATGGACCTGTGTGATGCCTTGTTTGTTGTGCCCTGAGCTGATGTCTTTATAGATATCATTTGGGGATATGTACCACATTTTGATCTCTTCTTAATGAATCATTTTTCAGTCTTTGCAGCTGCCGGAAAGTTCTATTGTTTTAATTTTTTTTTTTCATCCCAGCACATACAGATCAGATTAATTAATTCTATATTTTGATAGTTCAGACTTTTGCGGTCACAGTAATCCCTCGTGAATACATTGGACTTATAAATCATATGTCCAATGTACGGTTTCAGAGATTCTAGTAGACAAATGCTACAGTTTTTCCACATTTTTGTGTTTTGCTTTAGCACACCTGTAGCTTATAGTATGGTGCCTTTAGCAAACAGTGCCTTGAAAAAGTTTTCTTACCTTATGAACTTTTCACATTTTTTCACGTTACACTCACAAACTTTAATGTATTTTATTGGGATTTTATGTGATATATTAACAAAAAGTAACAATTATATGTGAAATGTAAAGAAATTATACAGTTTTCTAAATATTTAAAAAATATAAATCTGAAAATGTTGATGTACATTTGTATTCAGCCCCCTGAGTTAATACTTGGTAGGACCACCTTTAGCTGCAATCACTGCTGCAAGTCTTTCAGGTGCAGCTTTTTTTTTCCTTTTTTTATTTGCTGCTTGTATGTGATTTCTATTGTTTATATTGCAGAAAGTGTTTGTACAGTCATCATCAGATACAGTATAATACCATTATTTTATATGCAGACTTGGAATTCTTTATACATTCCTGGTGACTCATAGGAAAAGTAGGATACTTAGAAAAGGCGTTGTCTTCTGTCAGAGAAACAGTTCCTTTCAATTGGACTGATGATGCCCTCAAGTATCTTGCCGATACACGTGAGAGTGATTGTAGACATGACTTGACTTTAATGATGTTAGACTTATAGGTCATTATTTTTTAATTAATGACTTCAATTGTTGAGTTTTGGTTGGCTTATTGGCCTTGACTAACAAACACTAAAGGGTGCAGGATATCAACATGTGGTCCATGTGACTTAAAGATGTCATACAAATTGTAACACATCATCTGTGGCCTTTTAAATCTTTATTAGTGATGAGCGAGCACTAGAATGCTTGAGTGCTCGGTAGTCGAATCGAGCAGGTTGGAAGCAGAGACGGGCATGATTTGAGTGATGAATATAATGGAAGTCAATGAGAAACTTGAGCATTTTTCCAGAAGACCCTAAGAGAAGGTCTAGGGAAGGGGTGGGCAATTAATTTTCCCATGGGGCCGCATGAGAAATTGGGATTGGTTTAGAGGGCCGGCCTAATATAATTAACTCCGTTCTACCCAATATACTACATTACTAAACCCCCTCCATATACTACACCTGTAAAAAAACAACAACATAACTACACCCCTATATACTACACCTGTAATAAACTACACCACTACACCCCCCCTATACTACACCTGTATTATACTACACCCCCTCCATATACCTGTAATATACTACATCACTACATCCCCATATACTACACCTGTAATATACTATACCACTATACCCCCATATACACCTGTATTATTCTACACCACTATATAATACACCTGCGATATACTACATCACTACACCCCTATATACTACACCTGTAATATACTACATCACTACACCCCATATACTACACCTGTAATATAGTACACCCCCATATAATACACCTGTAATATACTACACCCCCATATAATACACTTGTAATATACGACACCTTCCTATAGCACACCTGTAATATACTACACCCCCATATAATACACCTGTAATATACTACACCCCCATATAATACACCTGTAATATACGACACCTACCTATAGCACACCTGTAATATACTACACCCCCATATAATACACCTGTAATATACTACACCCCCATATAAATAGGGTAGATATCCAGCAATCTGGTCCAAAATAGGTTAAAAATAAATTCTTTCTTTATTTCATGTTCAAGATAAAAAAAATTTCCATCATGAATTCATAGGAATACAGGTGAGAGGACACGTTTCGAACAGAGTTAGTTCTTAGTCTGTCTCTAGTAAATGGACACTGACAGAGTGATTAAAAAGACATGAAACCAGACATGGAATCGGAAAAGACTGCACAGGTTCAAGGTGATTAATTGGAGTAGTTAGACTCCCATATGAAATAAGTGGTCATATCAATACACATGTAACATATCTTTCTTTAAATTCATACCCAGAGGAGTTCTAGTGTCCATTGTAAAAATCCACTTGATTTCCTTGCGACAAAAAATATCCTTAAGATTACCGCCTCTTTTTGGTAGACTCACTTTCTCAATTGCATTAACCTGCAGTGAATCCATATTGCCCGCATGCACATTAAGAAAGTGCTGCGATGCTCCAGATAATCCTCTAGTGGTTGCATTATTTGCATCATATATATGTTCAGACAGCCTCTTTCTCAATGTGCGTGTCGTGCTGCCTATATACTGCAGATGACATTTAGCGCATGAAATCAAATAAATAACATTGCTAGTACCACAATTAATCATTGAATTTATAAAAAAAAAATTTTCATTAGAATAGGATGTAAAATTATTGGTACTAACCATGTATTTACAAAGCCCACAGGTTTTATGGCCACATTTATAAGATCCCACTGTTGACAGCCAATTGCCCGCAGTATCCATCTGGTTTTTTCGCAGATTTTTTATTTTTATTTTGGGACATTTTATTTTTATGGTCACTTGGTGAAATTAAAGCCCCCAGTGTTGTGTTTTTCTTTGATACAAATTTAACCCCTACATCAAGGATTTTAAATAGAGTCTCATCTGCTGTCAAAATAGGAAGGTATTTTTTTATTATTCCTACTATTTGATGGTAATTTTTGCTATACCTGGTGGAAAACACTAGGGGCAAAAGGCTGTCAGATCCAGAATGGAGATTATTTGTGTTTTTATTTTTATTTTTATTATTAAATTGGAGATAATCCGAACGTTCCCTCTGGTGAGTTTTGATCTTTGTCCCAAAATAAAAATAAAAAATCTGCGAAAAAAACAGATGGATGTACTGCGGGCAATTGGCTGTCAACAGTGGGATCTTATAAATGTGGCCATAAAACCTGTGGGCTTTGTAAATACATGGTTAGTACCAATAATTTTACATCATATTCTCATGGAAACATTTTTTTTATA
The DNA here is from genome assembly GCF_048569485.1 of Anomaloglossus baeobatrachus. Taxonomy (NCBI): domain Eukaryota; kingdom Metazoa; phylum Chordata; class Amphibia; order Anura; family Aromobatidae; genus Anomaloglossus; species Anomaloglossus baeobatrachus. The sequence continues at coordinate 326,510,400 of NC_134357.1, forward strand.
AATTCAATGATTAATTGTGGTACTAGCAATGTTATTTATTTGATTTCATGCGTTAAATGTCATCTGCAGTATATAGGCAGCACGACACGCACATTGAGAAAGAGGCTGTCTGAACATATATATGATGCAAATAACGCAACTACTAGAGGATTATCTGGAGCATCGCAGCACTTTCTCAATGTGCATGCGGGCAATATGGATCACTCCAGGTTAATGCAATTGAGAAAGTGTGTCTACCAAAAAGAGGCGGTAATCTTAAGGATATTCTTTGTCGCAAGGAAATCAAGTGGATTTTTACAATGGACACTAGAACTCCCCTGGGTATGAATTTAAAGAAAGATATGTTGCATGTGTATTGATATGATCACTTATTTCCCATGGGAGTGAACTACTCCAATTAATCACCTTGAACCTGTGCAGTCTTTTCCGATTCCATGTCCGGTTTCATGTCTTTTTAATCACTCTGTCAGTGTCCATTTACTAGAGACAGACTAAGAACTAACTCTGTTCGAAACGCGTCCTCTCATCTGTATTCCTATGAATTCATGATGAAAAAATTTTTTAACTTGAACATGAAATAAAGAAAAAATTTATTTTTAACCTATTTTGGACCAGATTGCTGGATATCTACCCTATTCATGCTGCTGCTGAGGTCTGCCTACCTCTCTCTTTCCGTGCACGGTCTGGATTTGATCTCGGGTACAGGTGAGCAGGGTCACCCCCTTTCTCTGTCTACACCCCCATATAGTACACCTGTTATACTACACCCCCATATAATACACCTGTAATATACTACACCTCCATATAGTACACCTGTAATATACTACACCTCCATATAGTACACCTGTAATATGCTACACCTCCATATAGTACACCTGTAATATACTACACCTCCATATAGTACACCTGTAATATACTACACCTCCATATAGTACACCTGTAATATGCTACACCTCCATATAGTACACCTGTAATATACTACACCTCCATATAGTACACCTGTAATATACTACACCTCCATATAGTACACCTGTAATATGCTACACCTCCATATAGTACACCTATAATATACTACACCTCCATATAGTACACCTGTAATATACTACACCTCCATATAGTACACCTGTAATATACTACACCTCCATATAGTACACCTGTAATATACTACACCTCCATATAGTACACCTGTAATATGCTACACCTCCATATAGTACACCTATAATATACTACACCTCCATATAGTACACCTGTAATATACTACACCTCCATATAGTACACCTATAATATACTACACCTCCATATAGTACACCTGTAATATGCTACACCTCCATATAGTACACCTATAATATACTACACCTCCATATAGTACACCTGTAATATACTACACCTCCATATAGTACACCTGTAATATACTACACCTCCATATAGTACACCTGTAATATACTACACCTCCATATAGTACACCTGTAATATGCTACACCTCCATATAGTACACCTATAATATACTACACCTCCATATAGTACACCTGTAATATACTACACCTCCATATAGTACACCTGCAATATGCTACACCTCCATATAGTACACCTATAATATACTACACCTCCATATAGTACACCTGTAATATGCTACACCTCCATATAGTACACCTGTAATATACTACACCTCCATATAGCACACCTGTAATATACTACACCTCCATATAGTACACCTGTAATATACTACACCTCCATATAGTACACCTGTAATATACTACACCTCCATATAGCACACCTGTAATATGCTACACCTCCATATAGTACACCTGTAATATGCTACACCTCCATATAGTACACCTATAATATACTACACCTCCATATAGTACACCTGTAATATACTACATCTCCATATAGCACACCTGTAATATACTACACCTCCATATAGTACACCTGTAATATGCTACACCTCCATATAGTACACCTATAATATACTACACCTCCATATAGTACACCTGTAATATACCACATCCATATAGCACACCTGTAATATACTACACCTCCATATAGCAGACCTGTAATATACTACACTTCCATATAGTACACCTGTAATATACTACACCTCCATATAGCACACCTGTAATATACTACACCTCCATATAGCACACCTGTAATATACTACACCTCCATATAGTACACCTATAATATACTACACCTCCATATAGTACACCTGTAATATACTACACCTCCATATAGCACACCTGTAATATACTACACCTCCATATAGTACACCTGTAATATACTACACTTCCATATAGTACACCTGTAATATACTACACCTCCATATAGCACACCTGTAATATACTACACCTCCATATAGCACACCTGTAATATACTACACCTCCATATAGCACACCTGTAATATACTACACTTCCATATAGTACACCTATAATATACTACACCTCCATATAGTACACCTGTAATATACTACACCTCCATATAGCACACCTGTAATATACTACACTTCCATATAGTACACCTATAATATACTACACCTCCATATAGTACACCTGTAATATACTATACCTCCATATAGCACACCTGTAATATACTGCACCTCCATATAGTACACCTGTAATATACTACACTTCCATATAGTACACCTGTAATATACTACACCTCCATATAGCACACCTGTAATATACTACACCTCCATATAGCACACCTGTAATATACTACACTTCCATATAGTACACCTGTAATATACTACACCTCCATATACTACACCTGTAATATACTACACCTCTATATAGCACACCTGTAATATAGTACACCTCCATATAGCACACCTGTAATATACTACACCTCCATATAGCACACCTGTAATATACTACACCTCCATATAGTACACCTGTAATATACTACACCTCCATATAGTACACCTGTAATATACTACACCTCCATATAGCACACCTGTAATATACTACGCCTCCATATAGTACACCTGTAATATACTACATCACTACACCCATATAGTACACTTGTAATTTACTACACCTCCATATAGCACACCTGTAATATACTACACCTCCATATAGTACACCTGTAATATACTACACTTCCATATAGTACACCTGTAATATACTACACCTCCATATAGTACTAATACCTATAATTAAGACACAGGAATCTAAATTGCTTGCAAAAAGTGAAACAATTGTTTTTATTATTAAAACAAAGTGCATTTACATTGTAATTAGTGACATTACTCGACCCCAACAGGTCGGTTGGCACATATGTTTGATGAGATCTGAATACATGGGTTTAATCTCATAGACAGCATTCCCCTGACAATGTAGTCGGTTGGTCTCAACTGGCATTCAATAAATTGGTAAAATTAAAAGGGTTTCTGCCTACTCGGGGTGCATCACCATATGAACTATTAGTGTGGCTATACTATTTTCCCTCCATCTTTTTCACTAAACTATGGTCCTTTTGTGAAATGTCACTAATTACAATGTAAATGCACTTTGTTTTAATAATAAAAACAATTGTTTCACTTTTTGCAAGCAATTTAGATTCCTGTGTCTTAATTATAGGTATTAGGTCTTTTGATGGGAATCAACTTTTGAGATTTAAAGGGGCTCCTTATAGGTTAAAATACCTCCATATAGTACACCTGTAATATACTACATCACTACACCCCATATACTACACCTGTAATATACTACACCTCCATATAGTACACCTGTAATATACTACACCTCCATATAGTACACCTGTAATATACTACATCACTACACCCCCATATAGTACTCTTGTAATATACTACACCTCTATATAGCACACCTGTAATATACTACATTGCTACACCCCTATATACTACACCTGTAATATACTACACCTCCATATAGCACACCTGTAATATACTACACCTCCATATAGCACACCTGTAATATACTACATCACTATACCCCCATATACTAAACCACTATATACAACACCCCCATATACTACACCCCTATATACTACACCTGTAATAAAACGACATCACTACACCCCATGCAGTGGCGTAACTAGAGTTTGATGGGCCCTGGTGCAAAATTTGGACCGGGGCCCCCCTCCACGTACACCGACACTTAGGGTATGGGATAATGACACTGACACTCGGGGTACAGGATAATGACGCTTACACTTGGCTTTTACCCTCCGCACCCAGGTTTCCCATGATCTGAAATCCCTCTATCAGCACCCAGCTTTCCCATGTTCTGATATCCATCTTGTCCTCGGCACCCAACTTTCCCATGCTCTGCTATACATCTTTCCCTCAGCACCCAGCTTTCCCATAATAGAGCATAGGAACGCTGGGTGCTGAAAGATGTACAGCAGAGCATGGGAAAGCTGGGTGCTGAGGGAAAGAGCCTTTTTCTCTCAGCACAAAAAATTCCCATCCCATACTTGTATCTTTGTCCCCCCTCGTATATAGTTCTCCAAATACTATAATGGCCTCCACATAGCCTTCCGTATAATATAAAGGGTCCCACATAACCTGTCATATATTATAATGCACCCCCATAGTTCTCCATGTATTACAATGCATTTCCCCAAAGTTCTCCATGTATTATAATTCACCCCATAGTCCTCCATATATTATAATTCACCGCATAGTCCTCAATATATTATACTGCACCACATAGTCCTCCATGTTTTATAACACACACCCATAGTCCATGTATAAGGTAGCCTCCATATATTATAATGTAGCCCCCATTGTCCTATATGTATTATAATGCAGCGCCATAAATCATCATATTGTATTATGCAGCCCCATACTCCTCCATGTATAATGCACCCCTAGTCTATGTATAAGGTGTCCTTCATGTTTATTATGCAGTCCCATAGACCTCCATGTATCATGGAGTCAGCACCCCCAGACCTTCATGTATCATGCAGCCAGGCCCCTCCAGGCCTCCACGTGTCATGCAGCCAGCAAAATAAAAAAACAAGTACCTCTCTTCTCCTTCTAACCCCTGCGACCGCGGTAGTTACGCCCCTGCCCCCATATGTCACACACCCTGCTCCCCATATAGCCTGCACCCCCATATCACACACACTACACCCCCACGTCACACACCCTGCTCCCCATACAGCCTGCACCCCCCAGATCACACACACTATACCCCCACGTCACATACCCTGCTTCCCATACAGCCTGCACCTCCATATCACACACACTACACCCCGATATGTCACACACCCTGCCCACATAGCTCACCCTGCCTGTACCCCAACTTACCCCTCTCAAACACTCTGCACCCCTTCACATCCTTCTGTCAGTCTGCAGCCCTCATATGCCACTCACCCTGCAACTCCATCTTCCCTCATATGCCCCTCACCCTGCAACTCCATCTTCCCTCATATGCCACTCACCCTGCAACTCCATCTTCCCTCATATGCCACTCACCCTGCAGCCCCCCCTCCCTCTCATGTCCCTTCTTTTCTTATTACCAGTCATCATGTGTCCAAATCTCCTTCAGGATTCAGTATCTCTTGCTTTCTGCCCGGCATCCTGTGTCTCCTCCCACACAGTCACATGGGCGTGACATCATCGCAGGTCCTGCAGGATGGATTATTCCGTCTGCTGTGCAGGTCAGGAGCACTCCTGCTCTGCTGCAGCTCAGAAACGGCTGGTGGGCCTCTCTAGGGCAGGGGCCCCTCTACTGACACTGGGCTCCCCTGACTCACAGGCCGGCCCCCTGACGGTCACATTGTCGGCCACTACACAGCGGCACTACACATAGGGGCCCGGCAGCCGGCTCTGCAGAGTGGCTGCCGGGCCCCTATAACCCTGCGGGCCAGGTCGCAGTGGCGACCTCTGCGACCGCGGTCGTTACGCCCCTGACCCCATGTACTACACCACTATATACTACACCACTATATACACAACACCATATAGTACACCTGTAAAACTACACCACTACACCCCCAGTATTAGTCACCAGTCCCCCCTCCCCCATTGTCCCCTCCTCAGCTTATTAGTCACTACTTACCTCTCCCTTGTTTTTGTCCCCGTCCTCAGGCACCTCCGTACAGGCCCCCCGCTGTGCTGCTCCTTCTGTTGTACGGACCCCCGCTGAGCTGCTCCTTCTCTTATACGGGCCCTGGCTGCGCTGATGCTGTTCTGCGAAAGGCCCCCGCCGCTGCTTCTCTCCGTGAAGGCCACCGCTGTGCTGCTCCTTTTCCTGCCAGGCGGGAACTTTTGAAATGACACACGCAGCGTAGTACTGATAACATCAGAGTGCGCGCATGTGTCACTGACAAAGTGCCGGCAGGGAACAGAGCAGAGACTCCTGCGTTCCGCTGCCTACACTTACTGTGCGGACCTGCAGGATCTCTCCCTGCCCGGCACGATGCAGCCCGGCTCCACTGCACTGGCTAAAGACGGGCGGGCCGGTCACAGAGAGTAGGCGGGCCAGATGTGGCCCGCGGGCCGCCCCTTGCCCAGGTCTGGTCTAGGGGGTAGGAAAATAGCCGAAATGGATTAAAACAACATTAGAATGAAATAGGAACCGCATGGGGAAGACGCCTGGACGTATCTTTGACTCCCAGGTTGCTGCTGGGAACAATGTTGTCAGAGTATTAGGGTATGTACACATGTTGAGTATTTGGATGCAGACATTTTTGCACCATTTCTGCATCTCTTGGCAGGAAAAATGCTCGTTTTGCCTCATTTTCGATGTGTGTTTGCATGCATTTTTCACTTGCATTTTTTACTAAATACTATAGTGATAGATAATAGATAGATATAGATATTAGATATAGACAGATATACAGACATATAGAAAGACATATAATTGCACAACCCCCGACATAAAATAAAATTGCAGCCTGTGGAGCTTCTTGTACAGTTTTTTATGTTAAAATAAATTAATGAAAAAAACAACGTGGGATCCCCCCATAACCAGCAAAGTTAAAGCAGACAGCTGTGGGTTGATACTATCAAGCTGGGAAGGTCCATGGTTATTGAGCCCTTCCCAACCTAAAAATATCAGCTCCCAGCCACCACAGAAGTGGCATGTCACATTAGCTGTGCCAGTTGTGGCACTTCCCCTCGACTCTTCCCAATTTTCCTGGTGCAATAGCATTCAGGGTAATGGTTTATGGGGTTGATGTCAGCTGTGTAATGTCAGCTGGAATCAAGGCCAAGGGTTAGTAATGGAGAAGTGTCAATCAACAGCCCCAGTAAGTTAAAGAAAAAAAAACTAAAACTTAGTTTTAAAAAATACCTTGACTAGAGCCCCGGTTCACTAATTTATTAAAATAAATAATAATAAAAAGCAGAAGAATACCGAAGTAGTCCACCAAATCTTACATAGTCCACAAATGGAAACCTGAAAGACAAAAAAGAGAAAGAAAGCAAGATAATGTCTCTCGTTCACCAATTTATTATTAAAAAAAATAATCCCAGCAAATCTGACGTAGTTCATGGCGTTCCCACGTTGTCCACCGATTCTGTAGTAAAACCTAAGGAGCCTCATTCTGATGTGCCGCTCCTGGAGCAGCTGCAGGCTGGTATTCTTAGGCTAAGAAAAGCCCAATAACTGGCTCATTCAGCATTTGTCATTTCCAAAAGGTTTGTTGGTAAATGACGGCATAAATCCAGAGCTTCATTCCTTGATTTATGCTTCCTTTGATCCAGCAGTCCATTGGGTCTGGGTGTATGGAAAAGGGGTATTGTTAGCAAAGATGTAGATTGAGTCAACTTTTCATTTGCTACTGGTGCATCCTGAAAGTATGCATTTCTTAGGATGTTTTTGGGAAGGTTCGTATTACATGCACAAGTGTCTACCGATGGGTTGCTCAATTTCTTGCGCTTTTTCAAAGCATTCAGTTCATTTTTAGAATGGATGGCATGTGACGTGGTTAGGTTGCCGTTGGTGATTCATTACCTTGATGATTTTCATTGCGATAACATGTCAGTGGCAATGGCAATTAATAATTAGTCCGGTTTTTCTCTTCCTGTTGTGCGACTATTAAGGTACTTCGTTTTGTGGTGCCTTTGAATTAACGTGTGGGTGGTGGCAGTGCGTGTACCAGTTGTCAAGAATTCAATTGCTGATTCTCTCTCTCGACTGCAGTAGGACCGCTTTCTAAAGTCTGGCGCCAGATGCAAAGTCTACCGGCGGCGAATGGCCGACGGTGCTCTTGCAGCTGGCATTCGAGCAATGGGCTCAAGGATTAGAGCGTCCATTGCAGAAGGTACATGGTTAACATACGAGGTGGCTTGGAAATACAGGGTGGACTGGAAGCAGGAATTCGGCAAGTGGGAGTCTGAGGAGGATTCGTTAGGGGCATTGCTTTGTTGGTTAAGTAGGGTGGCAGCTGAAAGATGGTCTATTTCAAAGGTTAATCATTTTATGGCAGGGATAGCCTTTAGTTTAGGGGATTAGTTGATGTCACAAAACATTTTTTTGTTAGTCAAGCTTAAAGGAGTTTCACAAAAGGGCTTCCTAAGTCGGATACTTATAGGCCTGTCTCTTTTAAACAGCTGGAAGAAGGGGGGGTCCATCTAGGGCAAGTGTGCAACTCCCACTTTGAGGAGACATTATTTCAGCTAGCATTTTCTTGGTCATTTTTTAGGGCTATAAGAATAGGGAAATTGATGTCCACATCGTCATCAAGGGAGGTAGTGTATTAGGAGAGGATGCTATCAGGTTAGCTGACTCTGTTGAGTATTGAATGCAACGGTCAAAAACGGATCAATTTGGTAGGGGAAAAAGGGTTTTTCTGGGGGCATTGAGGGGGTGACTAATGTGTCTGGTGGAGTGTTTCAGAAGGTATATAGCTTTGGGGGCCAATTGTTCAAGCCCATTGCTGAAGCAGATGGACGGATCTTTCTTGTCCCAGTATCAGTTTGTGGCAGTTTTGTGGAAGTGCCTAAAAATGTTAGGGTTGGAAGCTGTTAAGTTCTGTGATCACTTCTTCCAAATTGGGTCCACGACAAAGTCAGACAAATGGAGACTTCCTGGTGTGGTGGTGCAGAAAATAGGTAAATGAAAGTCCAGTATGTGCAAACTTTACATGCATCCTTATTTGGTCTGAAGGGGGGAGGGTCACCATGGGGATGTGGGGTTAAAAGGGGAGGTTATTTTGATAAAATAAGTAATTTGAATGTATAATTTATACATACACAATACAGTGTCGTTTCACCCCCCTTAATCCTTCCCCTCCACCACCTCTCTCCCTCTTTTTTCTAATAGGAGGAGCACAACTACAGTAGTATGGCTTTTTGGCCAATCTTTTGTCTATTGAGGGGCATTTATGACTGAAAAACGGGTGATAGAAACAGAAGGCAGCTGGATTGGTTAAGAGATAAGGTAATAGTGAGGTGGATGGGGATACGAGGTATGAGTTGGCGACAAGTGTTGCCAGATTTTCACCATTTTTTGAGGTGGATCGTTTCCCCTATATGCTAACGTTGCAAGTGTGGGAAAATGATTTGGCAATTCACCCCTGCAGGGAGTTAATTAGAGATATCTGTCTATGGTCAACTTGCCCACAAATGAAGATAATTTGGTTAGCTATTGTGCCTAGGAAAATAGAGAGAATCAATAAGACCAGAGAAAAGGTGAACAGAGAAGTCAGGAGTTTTGTGTCTCAGAAAGGAGGGGTTTTGGTGAAACACACAGATTTGGAGTCAGGGGAAGGGAATTTTTGGCGGAGTGATGGGGTGCACTTAAATGCAGTTGGGATAGATTTATGGGTTTTAAATATTCAGGAAGGAATGGAGTGGGCACTTCATTTGGTGGGGTGACTTGCATTATGAGGAGTCAGGTAATGCTCACTGTGGCGATGGTGAGGTGGTTCTTGGAGTTGGAGGCAAAATTGTGGTGGATTTTGGGGCTCTCCAGGGTAGGGTCCCCTGGGAATTGGTGTTAGGCAACAGGTTTTCCAGCAACAGAGGCGCCCCCAAGCTTGTGGTTGCGGCTAAGGTCAAAGCTGGATGGTTTGTTATCGTTATATGGGTGTCCACCAGGTTTTGAAGTTCCATGAACCTTTCTCTCTTTAAAAGAAAGTTATTTATTGTATAATAAAGGGACACTTTGGCCAATTTATCCAAGAAATGTATTATGTGTTTATTTAGGGAGACTAAGTGGGAAAAGGGGAAATGTCTTGTTTTGGTTTGGGGAATGGCAGAGATAATGGGAAAGGAAGCATCTGCTGGGAAAGGAAGCATCTGCAATAGTGCAGTCATGCGTTTCAGAAAATTTCCACACTGCAGTCACAGCACATTTTTTGGGATGTGCTGACTAACGCTCCTTTTACCAATCATCTGATGAAGTGGCTCACTTGAATATGAGATGAATTCCGGTTGCCTGGTGACCCTTATATATAACAATGTGTCATAAGCATATGACAGATATTCTAGAAATTACTGTACCATGTGTTGTTAGTGATTTTATTTTAACTGCAGCAATGAAATAAAGCAATCAGATTGGAAATCACATGCATTTGTATTTATACAGATGCAAAAAATAAAGAAGTTACAGTTTTTATAATTGAAAGAAGACACAAGTCTGTTGCATTTAACCATAACCTATCTGGTTGATTAAAAAGTCACAAAGCCAATGAAGCAGATGGTACTTGCCCCATATTAAGGAGAAAAAACATTCCTGATTCCAAATACAGCCATCAGACTAGTTTTGCTGAATCAACATCCCATTTCAAAATCTAATACCCATAACCTGTAATTATTTTTTACAAGAAAGCCCTCCATGAACTTTTTAGTAAATCAACCATTACACATGTGGCAGGTTGTTCCATAGTCCCACTGCTCTTACAGTAAAGAATCAAAGTCTGTGATTAGGATTAATCCTTCTTTCCTCCGGACATAGAGAATGCCCCCTTGTCATCATAACAGGTCTAAGTATAAAAAGATCTACTGTCCTTTCATACCGTGTTTTTCCAAAAATAAGACACTGTCTTATACTTTTTATGCCCCCCTCTCCAAAAAGCACTAGGGCTTTTTTTTGGAGTAGGTCTTATTATTGGAGAAACATGGCTGGGGGTAGGTTTATGCCCCCAAAAAAGAATTACCCCTTCCAAGGAGACTCATACTTACCAGACCCTGGACGTTGTTACTGTTAGGACCAGGAGGACGGGTAGGCCCAGGAGGTGGATCCACTGGGCTGAACACCTCACCAAGGGCAAGGTGCCCGGTAGCCGGAGCACTACGGGTAGCAGGGCAGTCCGTACAGAGGAGTGGAGTGAAGAAGTCCCTGGGACCACGGAGTCTCTGAGGGTAGTCCGAGTGACGGAGCTCAGGTTCGGAGGCCGAGATGATGTCAGGCAGAATCCGGAACCAACGGAGCGAGGAGGTGGGTCACCACACGGATCCAGGGATCGGAGATGGTAGGGACTGACGAGATGGCGGACAGTCACCGTTCGGGGTTCTGGAATCGTCAGGACCGGTTGGCGAGACAGGAGCGACTCTACAAGAGAGATAGGTAAGTACGGAACAAGGCACAGGGAGACCTGACTGCTAGCTTAGAAAACACAAAGAACAGACCCCGCCCACTTGGAAAGGAACCCCCTATATACCCTGTACCTGCATCTTCAATATCCTGTTGGAGGACGCTGGCCCTTTAAGAAAAGGTCAATGACCGCGCGCGCGCCCTAATGCGCATGCAAGAGACCCGGGTGCCAGAAGCCAGAGCAGGATGCGGTGTACAGGAGGCAGGAGTGCCGGGCCGGCTCAGGACAGCAGACGGGCGCCGGGACCGGGGACCGGGTTGCCTGGAGGACGCAGGTGAGGGAGCATGGAGGCTGAGGAGTGGGGGACCGAGGAGCGTGGCACGGGAGCGGGGAAGCGAGGTCTGGGATCGGGGGAGCATGGCAGAGGAGCCGGGGAGCGTGGCAGAGGAGCCGGGGAGCGTGGCAGGTGAGCCAGGGAACGTGGCAGGGGAACCGGGGAGCGTGGCATGGGCACCGGGGAGCATGGCACGGGCACCGGGGAGCGTGACAGTAGCCCCTCCCCCACGCCCCCCTCCCCGCAACCGGGACAGGAAGGCACGTATCAGAGGAGTACCCACATTCTCCCGGGGTTCCCAGGACCTATCCTCAGGACCATACCCAGCCCAGTCCACCAGGAAGAACTGTCGGCCCCGTACGGTCTTCATGGCCATGATATCCCTTACCGCATAGATGTCATCATCAGCAATAGGAGGAGGAGCAGAACTGGCAGCAGCGGAGAAGGGACCAAGGACAACCGGCTTGAGCAGGGAGACGTGGAAGGAGTTGGGTATCCTCATCGTGGCCGGGAGCTGCAGCTTGTAGGAGACCTCATTTATTTTGCCGATGACTTTAAATGGCCTGATGTAGCGAGGACCCAGCTTGTATGATGGTAGCTTCAAACGGACATATTTGGAAGCAAGCCAGACCAGATCTCCTGGAGAGAAACACGGAGGATCCAGACGCCTTTTGTCCGCGTGTCTCTTCATCCGCAGGGAAGCACGTCCAAGGGACGTCTTGACAGAGTCCCAAATCGTTGAAAAGTCACGGACTACGGTATCAGCAGCAGGGACATCCGAGGAAGAAGATACAGGTAATGGGACGGAAGGCTGAAGTTCGTAAACGACATGGAAGGGAGAGCTGGAGGAGGACTCACTGATGTGATGGTTATGGGAGAATTCAGCCCAAGGAAGGAGCGTGGACCAGTCGTCGTGATGGGTGTTAATGTAGTGACGCAAGAAGGAGGTCAGGATCTGATTGACTCGTTCCACTTGGCCATTCGACTGAGGATGGTAGGCTGAAGAAAAGTCCAGAGCCACTCCCAGATGTTTGCAGAGGGCCCTCCAGAAGCGGGAGGTAAACTGAGTTCCTCTGTCGGACACAATGTGAGGGAAAGCCATGCAACCGGAAGATGTGCTGTATGTAGGCGTCAGCGAGTTCCTGGGCAGAGGGGAGTCCAGCCATAGGGACGAAATGAGCCATTTTGGAGAACCGATCCACCACGACCCATATGACTGTGTGTCCGGCGGACAAGGACAAGTCTGTAATAAAGTCCATTGCAATGTGTTGCCACGGAACGGAGGGAATTGGCAGCGGCAGAAGGCGACCATATGGCAGGTGTTTAGGCGTCTTGTTCTGGGCACAAGAGGAGCAGGCTGAGACAAAAGACGCGACGTCCGTGCGAAGGGATGGCCACCAGTAGTGACGTACAATTGCACTCCATGTTCTCTTCTGACCCGCATGGCCGGCTATTTTCGAGGCCCCAATGCAACACTTTTTGTCTGTCAGTTTCAGAGACATAGGTCTTCCCGGGCGGTATCTGGGCCAGAGTGACAGGAGCCACCGGAATGATTTTACTTGGGCAGATGATGGGCTGGGATGTCTCCTCCTCCTGTTCCATTGGCACGAATGACCTGGACAAGGCATCTGCTCGCACGTTCTTATCCGCGGGCCGAAAATGGAGCTGAAAATCGAACCTGGCAAAGAACAAGGACCACCTGGCTTGTCGTGGGTTCAGTCACTGAGCATACCACAGGTATTCCAGGTTCTTGTGGTCCGTGTAAAGGATCACGGGGTACACTGCTCCCTCCAGAAGGTAGCGCCATTCTTCCAGAGCTAGTTTGACTGCTAATAGCTCTCGGTCACCGATGGTGTAGTTGCATTCAGGCGCTGAGAAGCTCTTGGAGAAGAAACCGCAAGTAACCATCTTCCCGGTGGAGGACTTCTGCATGAGCACTGCTCGGGCTCCAGAGGAGGAGGCATCCACCTCCAAGGTGAACTGTCGGTTTAACTCAGGACGGTGGAGCACAGGAGAGGAAGCAAATGCCCGTTTCAGGGAGCCAAACGCGGCGTCGGCCGCAGGTGACCAGTCCTTTGGATTAGCCCCCTTCTTGGTCAAGTCAGAGAGAGGCGCAGTCAGGGCAGAGAAGTGAGGGATGAACTGACGGTAATAGTTCGCAAATCCAAGAAACCGTTGAATTGCTTTCAGTCCGGAAGGAGGGGGCCAGTTGAGAATGGAAGAGACCTTCTCTGGGTCCATCTGCAGGCCGGTATCGGAGATTACGTAACCCAGGAAGGGAAGAGAAGACTGCTCGAAGACACACTTTTCGTACTTGGCGTACAGACGATTCTCTCTCAGTCTTTGTAGTACCAGCTGCACGTTCTCTCTGTGGGTCTGGAGGTCCGGAGAGAAGACCAGGATGTCATCCAGATATACCACCACACAGACGTAGAGAAGGTCCTGGAACACGTCGTTCACTAATTCTTGAAAGACTGCTGGTGCGTTACACAGGCCGAAGGGCATCACACAATATTCGTAGTGCCCATCGCGAGTGTTATATGCGGTCTTCCATTCGTCCCCAGAGCGGATGCGGACCAGGTTGTAGGCACACCGAAGATCCAACTTGGTAAACACACGAGCTCCTCTAAGCCGATCAAACAATTCGGGGATGAGCGGCAGGGGGTATTTATTCTTTACGGTGATTTGGTTCAATCCCCGGTAGTCAATGCATGGGCGCAGGTCGCCCTCTTTCTTCTTAACGAAGAAGCCTGCTCCAGCAGGAGAGGAGGATCTCCGGATGAATCCCCTTGCCAGGTTCTCAGTGATGTAGGCAGACATGGCTCTTGTTTCATCAGGGGACAAAGGATATATCCGTCCTCGAGGTGGTGTAGTTCCCGGGAGTAGGTCGATGGCACAGTCGTAAGGACGATGTGGCGGCAGTACCTCTGACTCCTTTTTATCAAAGACAACCGTGAAGGACCAATAGGCCGAAGGCAGTCCTGATAGGAACTCCGGAACCGGAGGTCGTCGGATGGGCTGTATGGACTTCAGGCAGTTCTCGTGGCAAGAGGAGCCCCATCGGGTAATTTCACCAGTACGCCAGCTGACCGACGGTTCGTGTGTCCGTAACCAGGGGAGTCCCAGCAGGATTTGATGAGACATGTGTGGGAGGACGTAGAGAGTGATGTTCTCGGTGTGCAGGGCACCGATACGTAGTTCTACTGGCTTGGTGATCCACGAGATGGTGTCAGAGAGGGGTCTCCCATCTACAGAGGCAATCACGAGGGGTTTGTCGAGTGGAGTAACCGGCACCTGGTACTTGTCCACCGTGGCCTGCTGGATGAAATTGCCTGCTGCCCCGGAATCGAGGTACGCCTCTGCCGTGAACCGCGTCTCTCCCGTTGTCACTTGAACAGTCCACGTAACCGGGTCTGAGAGAGTCCCAGCACCTAAGGTGGCCTCTCCTACCAACCCTAGGCTTTGGAGTTTCCCGGCCTCTCTGGACAGGAACGTAGAAGGTGTGTGCCCGCTCCGCAGTAGAAGCAGAGACCCTTGGCGAGCCGTTCTGCTTGGCGTTGTTCGGACTGCCGCACACGATCAATCTGCATGGGTTCGTGGACAGAGATGCCAGACGATGCCGACTGAGGTACGACGGGCTTCTGCGGAGGAAAGGAATGCCGTATCGGACGTCTCTCGCGGGACACCTCTTTGGATCGTTCCTGAAAACGGAGGTCAACACGGGTGGCTAGTGCAATCAGGGAATCCAGAGGGGAAGGAACATCGCGGCCTGCCAGCTCGTCCTTAATACGACTGGAGAGTCCTTCCCAGAAGGCGGCGGTGAGGGCCTCATTGTTCCACCCCAATTCTGAGGCCAAGGTGCGAAAGCGGATGGCATATTGGCCCACCATCAAGGTCCCCTGACGTAGCCTGAGGAGTGATGAGGCGGACGCGGCGGCACGTCCGGGTTCGTCAAAGGTGGTTCTAAACGCCTGCAGGAATTCCTGGATGTTAGTAGTTACAGGTTCCTCCCTCTCCCACAAGGGGTTCATCCAGGCCAGTGCCTCACCCTCTAGATGGGACATCACAAACGCCACCTTGGCTTGGTCGGAGGCAAACAGGTGCGGAAGCAGCTTAAAGTGGAGGGAGCACTGATTCAAGAATCCTCTGCAGGTCTTAGGATCTCCGGCATATCGGGGTGGAGAGGCCAAGCGGAGTTTAGAGGCTTCCGAGGAAGCCGCCACTGGAACTGCGGCCGTGGACTGTGCTGTTGAAGCCTGAGATGCAAGGGACGTGGCAGTTGCTTGCAGCATGATCAGGCGGGTATCCACCGAGGACATGAAGGCCAGCATGCGGGACTGAGTCTCGCGCTGTCATCCGAGTTCCTGCTGCAAGTTGCCCAGCTGGGCCGCTAGTGCTTCGGCGGGATCCATGGCCTGTTCTTACTGTTACTGTTAGGACCAGGAGGACGGGTAGGCCCAGGAGGTGGATCCACTGGGCTGAACACCTCACCGAGGGCAAGGTGCCCGGTAGCCGGAGCACTACGGGTAGCAGGACAGTCCGTACAGAGGAGTGGAGTGAAGAAGTCCCTGGGACCACGGAGTCTCTGAGGGTAGTCCGGGTGACGGAGCTCAGGTTCGGAGGCCGAGATGATGTCAGGCAGAATCCGGAACCAACGGAGCGAGGAGGTGGGTCACCACACGGATCCAGGGATCGGAGATGGTAGGGACTGACGAGATGGCGGACAGTCACCGTTCGGGGTTCTGGAATCGTCAGGACCGGTTGGCGAGACAGGAGCGACTCTACAAGAGAGATAGGTAAGTACGGAACAAGGCACAGGGAGACCTGACTCCTAGCTTAGCAAACACGAAGAACAGGCCCCGCCCACTTGGAAAGGAACCCCCTATATACCCTGTACCTGCATCTTCAATATCCTGTTGGAGGACGCTAGCCCTTTAAGAAAAGGTCAATGACCGCGCGCGCGCCCTAATGCGCATGCGCGAGGCCCGGGTGCCAGAAGCCAGAGCAGGATGCGGTGTACAGGAGGCAGGAGTGCCGGGCCGGCTCAGGACAGCAGACGGGCGCCGGGACCGGGGACCGGGTTGCCTGGAGGACGCAGGTGAGGGAGCATGGAGCATGGAGGCTGAGGAGCGGGGGACCGGGGAGCGTGGCACGGGAGCGGGGAAGCGAGGTCCGGGAGCGGGGGAGCGTGGCAGAGGAGCCGGGGAGCGTGGCCGAGGAGCCGGGGAGCGTGGCAGGTGAGCCAGGGAGCGTGGCAGGGGAACCGGGGAGCGTGACATGGGCATCGGGGAGCATGGCACGGGCACCGGGGAGCGTGACAGACGTCTGTATGGCTCCCATGTCCTCCCTGTGATTTCCGGTGGGCCCTCTCAGCAGGTATGCGCCCCTGCTTCTGGCCAACACACTCACATACAGTACATCAGATTGCACACACACATACAGATACACTCACACAATCACCAATCAGATTGCACACACACACACACAATCACCGGTCAGATCGCACACATACTCACTAGTCACTCACCAAATCCAGCAGTACAGAATACCTCCGGCCACAGGAAAAGATGGGATGAAGTTACGCATCGCAGGTTCTGTAAGCATTCCATCCGCAGCCGCAGGTCCTTGTGTTCCACTACTCTGCGTGTCAGGATTCTGCCGGCCACACAAAATCGGTATCGTTTAATGTGGTGAGTGTGTGTGTGCGATATGATGGGTCATTGTGTGAATGATCTGATGTGTGCGGGTGGGAGATCTGATGTGTGTGGGTGTGGGATCCACTGCAGGGCCTCCAGCTTGGCGTCTCATGAGAATGATTGCGGGGTGTCTACTTTCTATAATGAAATGTCCTGCAGTATTCTTTAACTTTTAAGCTTCATGGACACTTCATTATTGAACCGCGACAAGGACTTATTTTCGGGGTAAGGTTTATATTTAAGCCTTGCTTTGAAAATGCTGGAAATCCCTGCTAGGGCTTATTTTTGTGGGAAGTCTTTTTTTTGGAAAAACACAGTATATTTGAACATTGTGATTTGGTCACACCTGACACTTTGTTTTACCAAATTTAATAACCCCAAGTTTGATAACCTATTTTGGTGCTGACGTTCATCCAGTCCCTTAAAGGGAACCTGTCAGGCCCCTTATGCCCTCCAACCCAGCAGCATTCACACATGTATGCCAAAATTCCCTGCCTAACCAGCCCTGTATAATGCTATTTACTAAAATTAATATTTAAAAAAAGCATTTATAAAATGCGCTGTTTCAATGCTAAATAGGCCTGTGACTAGTTGCAGGGGCTTTGTTTCCCCTGACTAGTCGGCCCTCTTTTTGTGTTATCACGCCCCGGTGGGCATGATAATATGATTTCCAAGAACCGACGTCATCACAGCTCCTGGAAATCTTGTCCATACAAGTAGTTTATTACGGCAGAAGCCGAGTGTATGCGTCTTGGCATCAGAGAGGCGCACTGTGCATGATCAGAAGTGCAAAAATTGTAATAAACTGGTGAATGAGGGAGTCTCTTGTTTTTATTTCTTTAATTCTCTATTTTTATGTCTTTCAGGTTTCTTTTGTAGACCACTTTGGATTCCGTGGACTACTTTGGACAAAGCGCCAGAATTGAAGTATCTAATGGACGTGTCACTTCTGGTGTTGCTGTGGGCTGTTATTTTTAGGCTGGGAAGGGCCAAATAACCATGGGTCTTCCCACCCTGATAATATCAGCCCCCAGCTGTCTGTTTTACCTTGGCTGGTTGGGCAAATTTATAATATTATCTCAGCACAGGAACATTTTTTTAAACACATCTTATTGTAGACATTATTATTATTCCAAGATCTATAGATTAAACTAAAACTTTAAAATTAACTTTGTCCGTGGGAAAAAACACCCCTTAAGAATAACAAAATTGCTTAGAAATAAAGATTGTCAAACTAAAAGCAAGTATTTGATATGTATTATTGTCTACTATTTTAGACATAGATATATGAAAATAATGTCTCATGCAACTAACTCCTCCCTATATACACACCCGAAATAAAAGAAGAAGAACCAGATCAGTCATTGCAATGATCATTTATTAGCCTTCTGTCAGTGATCTTCACAAATGAGAAGCAGGTGACACTGCAGTGAGGAACATCTGAGATTGCTTCTGAAATCACGTACAGGTATGTACCCAGACATAGACATTTACATTTGCTTGACACAACGGATAGACCATAGATTTGGTAAGAAGGGGCAATGATAAACATGCAATCAGTAAATCACTAGTCACACAGGACATGGAATATAGAGCCTAGTAACGAGGGAAGAGAGGCGAGGCAGGAATCAACAGACAGAGAATGGGTGAGCTGTATTAGTTTTCTTTACAAAGCTGGTGTTCAAGGTGAGACATCAGAAGGGTTCATAAGAATTTCAAAGCTGAAAGCCATTTTTCCATAGACATAAAAGTTAACCCTTACATGAGATTAAACTCTCACTTTAGATCAGACTGGTACCTTTATTTTCAAGATCTACATGTAAAAAAAAATGTTTAAAGCATTTTCTGTGCATGATATTTCTTTCTGCTTCTATTTATTCATTGGCCAAATTTGAAGCCTTTATTCCAGGCAGAAAGCCTTAAAGGGAACCTGTCAGTTAATTTATGTGTTCTAACCTAGTAGCAGGGTGATGTGTGTGCTAGTAACCCCTTCCTACCAATCCCTGTGTTGTAATATTGTGTAATGTGAATGTATAAAAATGTGTTTTATTACTTATGTGTAGCCTATGTAAATGATCAGAGGCCCTGTGGGCGTGATACCATGGATTTACATCAGCGACGTGACCGTCGCTACTTCAGATCCCACTCACGCGCACTTACCATTCCCGCAGCCTTGTTATCTGGGCGCTTGCTTCTCATCTTCAGACGTGCTCTGCGCATGCTCAGAAGTCTTCTGCGGTTCCGGTCATGCGCTTCTGAAGACGAGAAGCAAGCACACGGATTACAAGGCTGTGGGAATGATAAGTGTTCACGCGCGGGATCTGAAGTAGCGACGGTCACATCGCTGATGTAAATTCATAGTTCCACGCCCACAGGGGCGTGATACCATGAAAAACATGCGAACACCCACAGGGCGATGTGACACCCATGGGGCTAGAGCCCCTGATCATTTACATAGGGTATGCATAAGTAATAAAACACATTTTTATACATTCACATTACACACTATTACAACACAGGGTTGGGTAGGAAGGGGTTACTAGCACACACATCACCCTGCTACTAGGTTAGAACACATAAATGACCTGACAGGTTCCCTTTAAGAATTGAATATTGCTTTTTTTCACACTGAAATGTACACTACAAGCATAGTTTCCTGGTAAAATAAAAAAATAACTTATTCTGTTCAGAAGAGTGATATATATACATATATATATATATATATATATATATATATATATATATATATATATATATATATATATATATATATATCATACATTGGTAGATCAAACTTCTTTATAAATTGATATATTTTCTACCTTTGTATGCACAGTAATTTAAGTCTCAGAATATAAAATTAAGTCAATGGAACTTATACTGTATTCATGCCACATAGTTTGTGACGCTTAGCAAGACAGCATATAAAGCCCCCAAAAATATATGTTTGCTCCGAAAGCATAAAAGTCAGTAGACGGTGGACAACATCAATCTTATTTATCAACATGTAGGAAAATGAAAAGCTGGTTTAATGACTTTATTATGTTATCTATCACTTTGTGCTGTATTTCATTTGCCAGATATTAAAGGACAAGGATGTGGGTTCCAAATATAATTTTTCTTCTATTAACCCTGTCAACCATTTGCTATGGAAGCAATCCTGGGGCCAAGATTCTCATTACAGAACAGGGCCTGCAAAAAGGTATGTAATCAAATTATATATTTAGTTACTTAATATTAACTATAAAAAAAGTTGTAAATTATATATTTGGGTATATATATGGTTTAATTATTAAATTACTAAAAGGTTAGCTTCCAATTACCCTTTATTCATTGTGCAAGTAGATCCGACCCATATAATATACTGTAGGTTTCTCGTTTTTGAACCTCCTATCTTGTTATAGAGGCCATGTTTCTATTTAAAAGGTTGTTAATAAAATTGTAAATTATATCCTACCCATACTATAGGGGAAAATTTAATAATGTCTTGGGGTCTAACTGATCAAGAAGAACAAGAAAAGACTAAAGTTTGGGCATGTGCACCTCTGTTCCATTATTTACTGGATTGCCAAAGATAGCTAAGCTTTTCTTCATTGAGACAGGCACATATGTGGCCCTTGAAAGAGGATGTTTTCTTAGCTTTCATGCCATGGCACTGTCAGTGTGAGAGAAGAGGTTGTAGAATAGATCCAACAGTGCCATGAGATTAGAGCTGCAGTTGCAGAGGTGTTTGTAATGACACAGCTCTGCTCTACCCCTCTAATTTGCTTGTAATAACATTAGATACTGGCTGTAAGGTCATTTAGGAAAGTAGAGCAGTTTGTCATTATGTGTCTCACAAAAAAAAATTCTTCTGACATTCTCTAGGAATATGTTCTTTATTTTACCTTGCATGATGCCTTCCTGTAAATGAATGATCAATGTCAAGCAGGGTGGAAAAAAATCTCTGCTCACACCCAGTTGGTCTTAGCAGAAATTAGAAGCTAAGCTTTAGAAGTTAATATCTGTACAATGGAGATGAGAAAATAAAAAAATGAAAATTATGATTTGTATAGCTCTGCAACCCATATTCCAAGATATGGTCAATTTAACATGTTCAAACTGGTAAAATGTCCTCTTTAAAGAAGCACTCCAAATAACAGTGTTTTTAATTAAATGTTTGTGTATTTGCATGTAGTATTGTGTGAATGTATTAATATACTCTCATGAACATCACCCCTCTTCAGGTTATGTGTACAATGTAAGCTTTTGGGATACGGATTGAGTGCCATTCTGCTCCACTTGTAGGTGATGTCACCACAATATCTACTGTCTGGGTCACTCCAGGCTCTAAGGCCACGTGCACACTTTTGAGTATTTGGTGTGTTTTTTACCTCAGTATTTGAAAGCCAAAACCAGGAGTGGAACAATCAGATGAAAAGTAGAATAGGAACACGGGCACTACTTCTGTATTTTTTACCCACTCCTAGTTTTGGGTTACAGATACTGAGGTAAAATACTCACCAAATACTCAACATGTGCATGTGGTCCTAGAGTGAGCAGGTTGTTTCTTTAAAATATAAGCTTATAGAGCCTCGTTCTCTCACTTCATAGACTTACATTGGGAAAGCCACATCCGGGTCATGCAGGATGCAGTGTGACATAGAAGTGGCTTTTACGATGTAAGTCTATGGAGTATCAGAACGAGGCTCCATAGGGTTAATTGTAAAATATACATTATTATATATATTATATATATATAATATATATATATATATATTATATATATAATATATATATATATATATATATATATATATATATATATATATATATATTATATATATATATATATATATATATATATATATATTTCAATAGGGTGCAGATGTGCAGTGCTTGGTCATGGCCACTATTCTATCGATACAGCTGTGTCTTCAGGATAGGTTATCAATGTTAAAGTCCCCTTTAAGTTGACACATACAAATTAATAGTATTTATGTGATTCCAAGTCCATTAACAACAAAATATCTGTAGTCACTCTCCTCTGGTCATGGTTCTAGATAATGTATTATCTATTGAATTTGAATGATTTAATTTGCATTCTTGATCAATTCTTAAGGGTACCTTCACACTTAGTGATGCAGCAGCGATCCGACCAGCGATCTGACCTGGTCAGGATCGCTGCTGCATCGCTACATGGTCGCTGGTGAGCTGTCAAACAGGCAGATCTCACCAGCGACCAGTGAACAGCCCCCAGCCAGCAGCGACGTGCAAGCGACGCTGCGCTTGCACGGAGCTGCCGTCTGGAAGCTGCGGAGACTGGTAACTAAGGTAAACATCGGGTATGGTTACCCGATGTTTACATTAGTTACCAGCGCACAGCTGTGTGTGCAGGGAGCAAGGAGCCGCGCACACTGAGCGCTGGCTCCTTGCTCTCCTACCATAGCTACAGTACACATCGGGTTAATTAACCCGATGTGTAATGCAGCTACATGTTCAGAGAGCAGGGAGCCGCGCACACTGCTTAGCGCTGGCTCCTTGCTCTCCTAGCTGCTGTACACATCGGGTTAATTAACCCGATGTGTACAGCAGCTACATGTGCAGCGAGCCGGAGCCGGCAGCACAGGCAGCGTGAGAGCTGCAGAGGCTCGTAACTAAGGTAAATATCGGGTAACCACCTTGGTTACCCGATGTTTATCTTGGATACAGCTTACCTCAGCTGTCAGATGCCGGCTCCTGCTCGCTTCATTTGTCGCTCTCTCGCTGTCACACACAGCGATCTGTGTGTCACAGCGGGAGAGCGGCTTTGAAGAAAACGAACCAGGGCTGTGTGTAACGAGCAGCGATCTTGCAGCAGGGGCCAGATCGCTGCTCATTGTCACACACAGCGAGATCGCTAATGAGGTCACTGCTGCGTCACAAAAAGCGTGACTCAGCAGCGATCTCGGCAGCGAGCTCGCTGTGTGTGAAGCACCCCTAAGACTTGACAATGTTGTCTTTGGAGTTGAATAGCTCCATATCAATTCTGTAGTCTGATTAGAGACCTGCATTTGATAAGAAACACTTATACCCAATGAGTACCTGCACATATTACCTAATACATAGCAGAGAAACTACACATATATAACATATAGTATGTAAATGTTCTACAGTACAACAAATAACACAAAAAACATAAATATTTAATCTTTATTTTGTTTTTGTACCAGATGTATAACATTTCTTTTCAAAACAACCCATTTATAAGAATAAATATTTCTACAAAACAAAGTAACATTACTCTATATTATTTGATAGGCGTTGAATATCTGGTGAATCAAATGATGTCAAATAACACTGATTTCAAACTACCAAATATGGCCGGGACAGAAAATATAGCATCTGAAGATATGAACTATGAGTTCACACAGTGAGTAAACAGTTTGGAAATACTGATATAGTCAAGGCTGAAAGTGTTGGCACTCTTGAAACTATACCAGAAAATGCAGTATTTATTCCAGAAGATTATTGCAATTACACATGTTCTGTTATACACATGTTTATTTCCTTTGTGCATATCGGAATAACACATAAAACCCTAAAAAATAAAAAAGCAAACTGGCCATAAATTAACTTTACACAAAATTTCAAAAATGATCTGGACAAAATTGTTGGCATCTTTTCAAAATCGTGGGCACACGACTTTGTTTCAAGCATATGATGCTCATTCAAACTCACCAGTGGCAAATAACAGGTGTGGGCAACATGAAAATCATATCTGAATCCAGATAAAAAAAGGGAGAATTTGACTCAGTCTTTGCATTGCATGTTTGTGTGTGCCACACTAAGCATGGAGAACAGAAAGAAGAGAAGAGAACTGTATGAGGACTTGAGAACAAAAATTGTGGAAAAATATCAATAATCTCCAGAGATCTTGATGTTCCTTTGTGCAGAGTACACAACATAATCAAGAAGTTTACAAGTCATGGCACTGTAGCTAATCTCCCTGGATGTAAGAAGCAGAGAAATTGATGAAAGGTTGCAACGCAGGATAGCTCAGATGGGGGATATGCAGCCCCAATTAAGTTCCAAAAAATTCAAGCTGTTCTGCAGGCTCAGGATGCATCAGTGTCAGCGCAAACTATCCATCTACATTTGAATGAAAGGAAAAGCTATGTCAGGAGACCCAGGAGGACACTGCTGACATAGAAACATAAAAAAGATGGACTGCAGTTTGCCAAAATCTATGTAAGCAAGCCAAAATCCTTCTGGGGAAGCATCTTGTAGACAGATGAGACCAAGGTTGAGCTTTTGAAAAGGCACATCAGTTTACTGTTTACTGAAACTGAAATGAGGCCTACAAAGAAAAGAACAGAGTACTTACAGTGAAATATGGTGGAGGTTCAAAGATGTTTTGGGGTTCTTTTGCTGTCTTTGGAACTGAGTGCCTTGATTGTGTGAAGGCATCTGGAAATCTTAAGATTACCAAAAAATTTTAGATTGCAATGTAGTGCCAAGTGTCAGAAACGTGGGTTTGTGTCCTGGGTCATGGGTCTACCAGCAGGTAAAGGACCCGAAACATACTTCAAGAATCACCCAGAAATGGAAGGAAACAAAGTGCTGGAGAGTACTGAAGTGGCAGCAATGAGTACAGATCTAAATCCCATTGAACACATGAGGAGAAATCTTAAAATTGCTGTTGTAGAAGGCGCCCTTCAAATATGAGAGATAGAGCAGTCTGCAAAAGAAGAGTGGTCCGAAAATTCCAGTTGAGAGGTATAAGAAGCTTGTTGATGGTTATAGGAAGTGATTGATTGCAGCTATTTATTGTAAAGGGAGTGCAACAAAATAATAAATTGAGGCTGCCAACAATTTTGTCTTGCCCATGTTTGGAGGGTTGTGTGAAATTACGTCAAATTTTCCTTTTTTTCTCTTATTTATTTGTGCTATTGCAATACAGAAAACAAATAAACATGTCATGTGTATAACAAAATGTGTAATTGCAAAAATGTTTGCTCCCCACTATCTGATCGAGTGGGGATTATTTCAGTACCCAATAATACTTACACTCGTATACTGTCTGATCACTTTTTCATCCTATGACGTTTGTGAACTCTGATTTTATCTAGGGTCAGCAGGGGTGGGATTCAGCCGGTTCTGTCCGGTTCTGGAGAACCGGTTGTTAAAATAGCAGCCGGTTCCCAGAACCGGCAAGAAACAGCTCTGGAGATCCGGTTCCCTGCTGTATTCATTTGTGTTAGTGTCTCTTTAAGACACTAGCACAAATGAATCTGCATACCTCCGTGCCGCACTTCCTGGTTCAGTGCAACCTCGGCTCACTGACCCGGCGTGCAGCGACGCGATGACGGGGCCATAATAGGATGGGATCTCCAGGGGAGAAAGGGGGCATAATAGGATGGGATCTGCAGGGGGAAAGGGGCCATAATGGGATGGGATCTGCAGGGGAAAAGGCCATAATGGGATGGGATCTGCAGGGAGAAAGGGGCCATAATAGGATGGGATCTGCAGGGGAGAAAGGGGCCATAATGGGATGGGATCTGCAGGGAGAAAGGGGCCATAATATGATGGGATCTGCAGGGAGAAAGGGGCCAGAATAGGATGGGATCTGCAGGGGGAAAGGGGCCATAATAGGATGGGATCTGCAATGAGAAAGGGGCCATAATAGGATGGGATCTGCAGGGAGAAAGGAGCCATAATAGGATGAGATCTGCAGGGAGAAAGGGGCCATAATAGGATGGGATCTGCAGGGAGAAAGGGGCCATAATGGGATGGGATCTGCAGGGGAAAGAGGCCATAATGGGATGGGATCTGCAGGGGGGGAGAGACCACATGGGATGGGATCTGCAGGGGGGGAGAGACCACATGGGATGGGATCTGTATGGGGAAGGTCGTCCGTTCCAATTTAGCAATAATTTTTAGTAATTTTTAAAAACTGTAGAAAAACCATTTAATATAATATGACTGACAGTGACGGGAACAACTGGTACTGGACAGGAGAGTGACGGTAGAGGAGGGGAAGAAGGGGAAAGAGATGATACTTTAAATTACTTGTATTTTTGGTTGAGGAAAGTGCGTGAAAATGGGTGTGGCTAACAAAGTGGGTGTGGTTACAGAATGGGTGTGGTTTTCAAATGGGCGGGGTTTACAGATAACCTGTTGTTAAAAATTTGAATCCCACCCCTGAGGGTCAGGGATATGTGTTCACATATCTATTTATCAAGATTTAGCTATGTCTGATTAAGAGGTATATTTTAATAAACACAGAGGAAGAAGGAGTAATAGAGAGCTGGCCCTTATTATACAGGCCACCTAGAAACCATGTACTATCATCTGAAACACACAATAATAGTTATGCCGGGGCCACACGGGGCACTAGTGCGATCCTCGCATTACACTCGGCTCACGCTGGCAGCACAGCAGAGCCGAGTGTCATGCTAGTGTCCCTGCGACTGAGGTCCGACTGTGCGAGCGACACTTGAATGGGTGCGAGAGAAAGAGTCTCGCTTTACAATCGCAGAATGCTGCGATTGTTTCCTCGGTCCGATTAAAGCTGAGAAAATAATCGCTCACGTACGCTGACACACAGGCTAAAATTGGACTAGTGGAATCCGATGTTTTATCGCACTTCACACGAACCATTTTTCTCGCCATGTGGCTTAGGCCTTACACATGAGATCAGGGGTTAGAAATAGGGATGATCGAATACTTCGATTATTCGGCTTCGCGAAGATTATTCGAATACCTCGTCGCTATACGCGAATATTCAGTGCGCAATGTAAGTCTATGGGAAACCCGAATAACAACTATACGGTACTATCCAGGCTTTCCATAGACTTACATTGCGCATCGAATAGTCGAATAGTGGCGAGGTATTCGGAAAATATTTGCGAAGCTAAATATTTGAGGTATTCGATCATCCCTAGTTAGGAACCTTTTTTCTTTGAGCCATGAACGCCACATATATTAAAATGTAATTCCGTGAGAGCCATACTCACCGGGGGGAGCGATGGTAGTGGATCGGCTCAGAAGGTCCTAGGAGGCAGGGTAGGTCATGCTGCGGGCACGGAGGAGGGGGCATTGCGACTCAAGAGGGTCAATGTGCAGAGGGTCGGCGATACTGCTATGGGCTTGTGGGGTGTCATGGCAACAGGCGCCTTTGATCTGCTGGCGTGCTGCTTTGAATCTCCCGCAGTTGACAAGATCGACTTCAATAAAATGGCTGCAGCACGTGCGCAGATCGATGCGATGGCCTTCAAGAAAATAACCACGGAGTTCTATCTGTGGCCATTTTCTTGAAGTCGATCTTATCAACTGCGGGAGATTCAAAGCAGCCTGCAGTCCACGGCAACACCCCACAAGCCCGCAGTATCGCCGACCCTGCACCACGAATGCCGCCCCTGTAAGCCATATGTGGGGTGTAAGACACCCCCCCATTTTTGCCCCCAGTTTTGGGGGAAAAAAGTCCATCTTATAAATCGGAAAATACGGTATTTTTTTATTAACCCTAGAACGCATACCTGGGGCCTCGCAGGCCTGCTAGGTTACTTGTAAGTACTTTTTTTGTTTTATGCACATAATTATAATGTTTTAATATACACATTGAAAAGTATTTCTATTAGAGTTACTCCATGTTATTTACACACAGGCCTATAAGGCCCCGGGTATGTGAAAAAGTAGATATCTCTGTGATTGCGTGTTCTAGGTTTAAAGATTTGTCTGCAAGCCAGATGCAGCCATCAAAAGAGCCACATCTGGCTCGCGAGCCATAGGTCCCTGACTCCTGCATTAGATATTCATGGAAAAGATGAAGACTTTCTCTAAAGCTGGAATACTGACTACTGACACTGACCATGACCGATTCTTTTTTCTCCCGACATTAAAGGGTGCTTTACACGCTGCGACATCGCTAGCGATCTCGTCAGTGATGTGACACGCCAGATCGCAGATGTGACCGGAACTATGAAAACGACCTATGTGCGATGTCGGCAGATCGCATCTGCAATCTGGCGTGTCACATCGCTAACGAGATCGCTAGCGAGATCGTAGCGTGTAAAGCACCCTTTACTATCAGGTTTGGTTTGTTACACCTATATTAGAAATATATGTGGCACCCTAACACTGTCAACTGATGAAGAAGAAAATATACTAATAATATAACAAAGCTGCAATTAACCCTCTTGCTTTGTGTTCATCTGTTTAGGATACGAATAGTAAAGTTTCAGCCTGGAACTATTTCTTCTCAGTGGGTTCCTGAGACCGGAATGCATGTATTAATGGAAAATGGCAAAACTGTAATCAACGCTAACTGGAAACTAGAAAGCTGGCTAATGTAAGCATGTCAATGGCTGGAAATTGGCGCTGCATTTTAAAAGTGAAACAGTAAAAATTAACGATGTTTTTATTTTAATTTCAGTAATGATAGTGGATCGTGTGTGCTGAGCTTAAGTGGGTTATCTATCAACATTATGATGGGCATTCGGCGAATCGATCCAGGTGTACCCTCCATATACCTGCTTGACTGCCAGTCTAGTATTCAAGATGTTGATGTCCAGATTCTGGGTGGAGTGAGGTAATAAAACTTGAATGGCCGTATTTAGTATATATATATATATATATATATATATATACATACTACAGCACTACATAATATTTACTGTAATTAAACATACTGTTAAAGGGTTATTCCCATCTCCAAGATATTATCCCAATATGTAGTAGTTTGCATAATAATATTAGCAAAAAACTCCAATGACAAATGTAGTATAGTTCTCCTGATTTATGTCACTTACCTCATGCGCAGGGCATTGCAGTAGCTTATGTATATAGATACAGTTAGTTGCTCGTGTTCGTAACCATGGATACCTAAGCTCCTGGAATGCCCTGCACATGAGCTAAGAGACATAGTGAATCAGAAGATCTATACTACATTTCTACCTGGAGGTATTTGCTAATTATTATTACAACTACTACATATTGTCATAGGATATTGGAGATAGGAATAACCCTTTAAGCATACCTACCAAATTTGAAAGGACATAACGATAGTCTGAAAGGAGTATAAAGTAAACGTTAGGCAAAATAGAAGGACTGCTTCCCAGAGGCAGAACATGTAGATAAAGTGATGGTTGTCCAGCACTCAGAATAAGAAGTAATTTCTTTATTTCATCAAAGAGGAGTGGAAAAACCTCTTTTACTTACAGCGTATTGTAGAGTGGAGCCGGGTGATGACCGGTAGGGCTCCACTCCCCTTTACTAGATTGCACCTGTGTATGTGTTCTGCCCCAGCGGGAGGTGTGACACTTATGCGGGATTTACGCGAGACAACTGATCGTGAGATGCATCGTCAGGATCACGGTTTTCGTGACGCACATCCGGCATCGTACACGACGTCGTCTTGTGTGACACCTGTGAGCGACGCAGTATCGCTCACAAATCGTGAGTCGTGTACTGGTCGTTTAATTTTAAAATATCGTTTATTTTTACTAGTGCAGGTTGTTCATCGTTCCCGTGGCGGCGCTCCGTGTGAAACCATGGGAACGATGAACACAGCTTAACTGCGTCCCGCGGCACCCACCGGCTATGCGGAAGGAAGGAGGTGGGCAAGATGTTTACGTCCCACTCATCTCCGCTGCTCCGCTTCTATTGGCTGGCTGCTGTGTGACGTCGCTGTGACGCCAAACGTCCCTCCCCCTTCAGGAAGAGGATGTACACTGCCCACAGCGAGGTTGCACAACAGGTAAGTACGTGTGATGGCGCTTTAACGGCTTTGTGCGACACGGGCAGCGATTTGCCCGTGACGCACAAACAACGGGCGGGTACGATTGGTCGATTCGTGTAAAGCCCGCATTACTTGGGTCTTTTGGGGTGCGTTCACCACCCCACTGCCGGTCACCATCCTAGACGTAGCAGAGCAACACATCACACAGAGAGATTATGTGCAACACAACAACAAATGTTTTATTTGACTTAATCTTAATCGTGTTGACAGACATGGCCACCTTGTTTATACACCTGTTCTGCCGCTGTCTTACTTTACGGTTTTTCTTGCTCTAGCCCTCACCCAGGGTATTAGCCTTCCAGTAGCTGAGTCTTGACTTCTACTTCTTTCAATTCTCATTCCTGTGGCTTTTCTACTCTGTTTCCAAAGCCCTTGAACAGCTTTCTAGTCAGACCACATAGAGGGTACCTCCTGGTTCCGTGATGGACTTTAGTACAGAGCTTGTCCTTGCTTCAGCAACACTTGGCAGAACTGACTCACTTCCTGGCCTGTCTGGCTAACCAACCCTCTGCTCTCTCACACTCCTCCATGCTGTGCTCTATGCTTCCTCTGTAACCTGGGAATCCAGCGGCACTATTACATCTTTTCACTAACAAAGTCCATCTAGTTCCTTCCCTATCTGTATTTTTTGGGTAATTTCTAGTAGCCTTCTTAAATGGTATTGTTGGTAGTCGGTTTCCTGTGAATACCTGTAATGATTTCCTCTGATTGCACATCTCCAACCAAATTCAAATCCCAAAAATGTATAAAACTTTGACAAGATTGAAATCTAAAATGAAGATTTAGCAGATTATCTTTCAAATAAAAGATTTAAGCTGGTACAGGGGATTCATGATCCTCCCAGATAATGAAGATATCATCTATGGATTATCCGTACCAGCAAGTAGATCTCAAAAAAGGATTGTGTTCAGAAACAAGTAAAGCTCCTTCCACCATGCCATATACTCGTATTTTAATCTATGTGCAGTTTTTATTCAAGACCCTGGGCATTCATTGAGGTTTGTAATACACTAGGGGTAAGAGTGAATTTTCGGATCAAATCGGGTTGATTGTTTAAAATTTTTATATCATGTACAGTATATTCTGATGAAATAAAGAAGAACTGACTTTTTATCCTGAGTGATGGACTACCCTCACTTTAGCTACATTTTATGTCCAAATAATTTAACATAGAAAATCTGACAATGACAAAGCCCCTATTCATCAAAATCAGTTCTGTACACACCAGTCTTCATTAGGATGTGTACTAGAGTCAGATGCTCCTGAGTCATTGAGAGGTACATGCCTCTCAATGAATCAGGAGCATCGGACAAGTGGCGTGCACCTCTGTGTGCCTCGCTACTAATATTACTTCAGATGGAGATTGAAGTAAGATTTCTGGCATAAGGAGCTCCACAAGTAGTCATGAATTAAACCAGCTGTGGCATCACACCCCATCTCGCCCTATCTATGCTCATTTTATGGTATCAGAAAAACTAAAAGAATGATCCAGAGTATAGGTTGGTATATTTGCAATAGAAATACATTCACACTGTGGCCATTTCATAAACAAAACCGAAGCGAAAAAAACATATAGCCTACAATAAAGTAAATAAGTTAATACTGTAGTAGTAGTAGTAGAGGTAGTGGTAGTAGTAGTAGTAGTAGTACAATTTAAGTAACATAGGACACTTGGTAAACCCTGATCAAAGAGCATAAAAACCATGCCACCACAAAACAAGGTGTGCCAAATCGGGACAGTCCTACTCTACTTTTAAAACCTTACCTTGCGTCAGTGACATCAATATGAATAAGGGTAGAGAAATGTAGCGCTCTGACTACAGTACCATGGTAGGCTATATACAGTCAATGAAGTGTTTAGCTTAGAGAGAGGGATCACCCCCATTTTTATACCGTCCAAAAAAATAAACAAACGAATACTTGCTCAGCTTGTATTTTTCTGTTGGGTTTTGTCTGAAAAACGGCCACGGTGTGAATGTGCTCCTACTGAACATATACCAACTGATACTCCGACTCATTCTTTTGTTTTTTTCTCTGTTTTTTTTTTTTTTTTTTACTATGTGGGTGTTGTTTTACCCTCTGAGCTTGACACTTCTTCTATATAGCTGTCCAGGAAAGGTGTTTGCAGGTTGGGTCTTTACTTTCTCTGCCCTTATTTACACTTATGTCACTGATGCAAGGTAAGGTTTTAATACTAAAGATTGGACTTGCCTGATTGGGCACACCTTGTCATGGTGGGATGGCATTTACGCTTTTTCATCAAACAGTGTAAACCAAGTACCCTATGTTATTTAAATGTACTACTACTATTTACTTATTAAACTTTATTAGGCCTCTTTTACACATCAGTGAAAAACACACACGTTTTCACTGATATGTTAAAGACACATATGGCCCTCCATGTGCACACGTGTGTTATCCGTGTGCTATCCGTGAGAGCACATGGAGAGCAGGCCCTCCTATACTCACCTATCCATGATCCTGCTGTCCGTGGTGCTGATGTCTCCGGCTCTCCTGTTTCCGGCCGCTGCTGTCTCACCGCTGCTGTTACTTCCAGGTCACGGTGCAGTGAATATTCATGAGCATAATTAGCTAGCCTGGAAGCAGGGGACAGCAGCAACCAAAAAACAGCATCGCTGGAGACAGGTGAGTATAAACATAATTTTATTTCAAAGATACATGTTTTATCTGCTACATGTTACATGGACCACATCACTGTGTGGTCCATGTGACATCAGTGCTCCCGGAGAAAAACAGACTTGTTCCATGTGGAACACACAGACATGTGTTTTTGCACCGCTTAGAAACACGGTCAGTGACAAATCACTGATGTGTGTGCAGACCCATTGATTTTAATGGGTCTGCGTTTGTCAGTGATTCTGGTACGTATAAAACCAGTAACGTACGTAACAGAATCACAGACGTGTGAAGGAGGCCTTATAGTGTATATGCTCATTTTGTGTTTTTCTCTTGGGTTTTACCATTTTGGCAAAGTTAGGTGACACTGACATGAAATTTTCAAAAGTCACAACATTTTCAAGGCAATTTACACCAGAATTTTAGTATAATCACATTTATGAATCGGAGCCTAAGTTTCTGCAATCTTCTATGCATTTCTTGAAAGAATTATTTTCTGTTTTCTAGCTATATCTTTGACAGCCTAAAAGAACCCATTCAACAAGTGGTCAAACGAAGTGTTACCCAGCAGGTGAGCGTCTCAATAGCTCATATAACTATAGGTGGAAGTTTAGGTGCAGTATTCCTAATAGATAAATGATTATACCCTTTGTAGTAAAGGGGTTGTCTTATCAGGTCAACACATTCCATGCATTATTGGAAACAATCAGACTCTGGTCATGGATATGCATTACATGGATTGGCATTCATCATGTAATGCTCATTCACCTGCAGCAGCAAATGCTGGGAAAATCTTTGCCTGGGTGCGACTGCCCTCGTGATAGCCATTAAAATAATGCTGTGCATGCAATAAACTGATATCTGGGATTGTATTTATGAAAAATTAATACTTCGTCTGATTTTAGCTATGGACATGTAGCCTTATTATTTTATAAACAATTATCTAGATGCAGCCAAACCCTATGTAGTATAATATTTGTATGCATTTAGACAACATATATTGTAAAAATAATGAAATGCATAAAAGACAATTCCTAACCTGGTGCTTAATGTGGACTTCTTGCAGTAATATGTCTGTATTGTGAGGACTCTCCTATTAGGGAATTGTTGTTTGTGTAATTCCTTACAGGCGGTAATCCCTTTCCGCCATAGCCAGTTTTTATTTTTACACACGTTTTTGTCTTCCCCTACTTCCAAGAGTCATTATACCTTTCTCTCCCATTAACATAGCTTGCTTTTTGTTGGATGGGTTATAGATGAAATAGCATCATTCATTGTAACATAAAATGTACTTGAAAACAGTGTGGTCCAATGGGGAAAAATATGTACTGGATTTTTCGGATTATAAAAATCACTTTTCCTCCCAAACTTTTGGGAGAAAAATAAGGGGTGCATTTTAAAATCCGAATGTTGCTTACCGGGGATGGTGGAAATTGGTCGCAGGAGCCTTACCGCGGGTACTGTGCTGCGGCCGATTGGAGGGCGCTGTGCTGAAGCTGCAGGTGCTGTGCTGGAGCTGCAGATGCTGTGCTGGAGCAAGGGAGCAATGCTGTTCTGGGTCTGCGGGCGCCATTGTGAAAATGTTGGCGGTGCGGACTTCAAAATAATGTCACCCGGAGGAGGTCTTGGCTTATGATCTCATCTGCACACACACCACTTCCCGGTGCAATTTTCCTTACGTCCACTGCTGGGAGAGCAATAGGCTGGAGGCGGTGTATGTGCAGATGAGTTCTTGAGCATAGAGCTCCATCTACGCATGCGCCGACTCTAAGCGCCATTATTTGAAGTCTGCACCGCCAACATTTTCAGGATGGCGCTCACAGCCTCAGCACAGCACAGTGCCCTTGACCTGTAGACCCAGCACAGTACAGCTCCAGCATAGCAACCGCAGCACCAGCATAGCGACTGCAGCATCGCCCTATTCCACCACCTTCCTGTGATCCCGCTCCACCACCACTACCGCCCACTCCTGGTAAGGCACCACCGGATTGTAAGACACAACCCATTTTTTATTTACCTTTTTTCATCTAAAG
Organism: Anomaloglossus baeobatrachus; assembly: GCF_048569485.1. Taxonomy (NCBI): domain Eukaryota; kingdom Metazoa; phylum Chordata; class Amphibia; order Anura; family Aromobatidae; genus Anomaloglossus; species Anomaloglossus baeobatrachus. Next base: position 326,545,312 of record NC_134357.1, read on the forward strand.
TTGGTCATTTTTACAATCGACTTGAGTAGACATATGCTGAGACCCATACACATTTTTTATTTTTCCAATATTGGAGTTGTATGAGATATTGATTTTTGAATGCCAACACTGAAGATTTGTTTGACGCCATGATGTGATATTTCGGTTACTTTTTATTGCATTTTTTAGGTATGTGCAGCACTTGAAAAACTACAAATCGAGTTGATCGATTGGCACTTAAGTGGTTAAACAGCAGCAATCAGAGTTGTTATAGGCAGATGTCAGCTGCAGATCCTGAGCCCGCCCCATGCATGCACCCATTAAAGACAACACAATTTTGAGCTAATGTCAGCTGTTGACTATTTGCAACAAAACGTTTGGGGGTTCTGCGATCACGTCCCAATATCTTAGCAATTTCAAGAATGCTGCATCCTTCTGTAAGACTTAACAATTTTTGACTTTTCAGATTCTGTTAAACCTTTTTGTGGCCCATTTTGCCTGAGGAAAGCAAGCTGCCTAATAATGTTGCACATTTTGATAAACAGTGATGATATTCTTAGGTCTCACCCTTCCTCATTACACGAATGCACATAACCAGGTGTTCAAAAATCTACATAAAAATGATGATATGGTCAAATACCTGTGCACAAGGTGAATATTGAGGGATAGATTAAATATAATTTTATATATATATATATATATATATATATATATATATATATATATATATATATGCCTGAGAATACTCCAGACTCACCTCCAATGTAAGCAAGAAGAGATGTGTGCAAACCGTCAACCATATACATATATTTTACTATGTGGATTATAATAGGTCATGTAATAATCTACTATCTCTATTACAGCTGTGTTCATCTATGAGAAATGAAGTAAAGAAATGGGATCAGTCATTTAGTCAGTTAAATTGTAAGTATGAAATAGGCACTGCCAAAATGGGTACAAAATGGTTGGCAACACGTCAGTGCCCCAGACACTTTATTTGTCAGGATTGTTCAAATATCACTTGCCGTGTACAATTAGTTGTTAGAATGTAACATGGATAGCTGTGGGCGGGGTCATTGTCTCTTGCGCTCCGGCACATTAAATGAAGGTGTGGGTCCTGGCTGGGTGTGTGGATTTCATATAAAGGGGCGCTATGCTATTGCAAGCCGCATGCTACCAATGACTTGCGCTGGCTAGGATCAGATGTTGGACAGTTTAATGAGGCAGACCACCACTTAAAAATAATTTTTTTACTTAACAGTAACTTGGTGAGGAAAAGCAGCTTAAAGAACATCTTCATCACATTATGTAGCATTTCCATGCAAAGCATTTTCACACACAATCTTAATTCCCTTTCTCTTTACTCACTGGTGATTCTCTTACACATCAATCTTTATTGCAACCCAGCTCCTTTCTACAGTCCAATTAGTGAAAGTCCTATTCTCAATCCTGTGTTTCTGCATCTTCTTCCTCTGAAAGGAATTTATTTGCCAGTATGGCCGGACCCAAGCTTCACGTTCTAGTGATGCCTCTGGAACTCCCACCCGGGACACTCTTTTTGTCTCACGTTCTTGACCAGGCCCCTTACCTTTCTGAATTATAAATAAGGGGCTGTACTGCTAGGCATCCTATCCCAGGACTCGTCTCCTCTCAATCACAGACATCCTATACCAAGACCCGTCTCCTCTCAATCACAGGCATCCTATCCCAGGACCCATTTCCAGTTGATCATTCTGTCCTTTGGTCAACTCTCTCTCTCTTTCTCCACTTTACTCAGGATATTGCTATCCTACGTCTCAAACTTTACTCACTTGAGAGACACCCACGTCATGCGGCTCTGCTCACGAGTCAGATGAAAGGTGTGTTTCTAGTACATGCTGGGCCCTATCTAATTTCCTGACTCTTTCCCTTCAGTTTAGCCCTTCCCCCTCTGGGCTAGTCCCAAACATTAACTCTAACTCTCCATACTGATGGATAAAAAAAAAATCCAAGACAATAACTCTTCATAATACACATTACACATCATAACAGTACTAGTTTCTTCAAGGAGGAACGTGGTCATTATGTCCACCTCCCTACTATTACTTAATATTATTGTTGCATTTACATTAGTAGCTAGTCAGAGCCGTCAGTTTTTCCTGTGCCGGAATCATTTAGTAACTATTGGGGAGTTATAATCTGCTCTCTTAGCCAGACTATGCAGCTCACCAATCCTTTCCAAAACCATGATTGATGCTACTGCAGCCACCAATGATATTTTAGGATGAAACTGTAGTCTGACATTATCTTCTATGCCCAAACTGTCTATTCCTGAACCTAATATTATTATTTTAAAAAAATATATTAACTAATAGATTTATATTATTTTATTACATTTCTTTCAGTGAATTTAACTCTAAATCCTTTAATCAAGTTTGACCTATCACTTGTGGGTAATCCAGAAATTTCTGACCACTATGCTAACATGGGACTAAAGGTAAGAGATTCTATCTGCCGTACCATCTCCAAGATTTGGTAAATTATCATTCCAAAGGTTCATTTCTTACCACTACTTAGAGAAATCAGTTGTTTGTATTGTCCAGATTCAGCATCTAAAAGTCATTAACTGTAATATTATACTATTTTGCAATATTTGCTGTCTCTCCATAAAAGCTTTCATTGTGTATGCCCTAGGGGAAAAAAACTTTTCTGATTTTTGTAACCCATTAGTGACCAGCCCTAAATAGGCCTTAAAGGGGTTTATCATTAAAAACAAGTTATCGCCTATCCACAGCATAAGTGATAACTTGTATTGGTAAGGGTCAAACCGCTGAGACCACAGTGATTGGGAAAAGTGTTGGAACTTTTATCCTCTTCAGAATGGAAAGGCATTGTGCATTCTTGACCGCCTGATCAGTAAGGCATCACCTATCCTGTGGTTGAGTGAAAGCGGACAATTTGTTTAGCTTTTTGCCTGTCTTTTCAGTAGCTTTTTTTATTGACATGGCTATATTAGGCTTTGTTTTCACACAGCAAATTGTATTATTATTGAAATGTGTTGGAGCACATATACATTGCTATGTAATTTGCTTTATCTAATTATTTTGAGACGCAATATAGAAAAATGCATGTTTTGATTTAATTTATTTTAATTTTTACTGGCCCGCAAATAAGGTAAATTACCGTAATTTGCTAAAATTTCACAGTTGCGTAAATATCTAATATGTATAGATTCACTTTGTTATATGTAAATAAAGAAACACTCAATTTGAAAAAAATAAGATTAAAAAAAGATGGTTTTTTATTTTTGGGATGTTTTATTCTTAATTATCATTTTAATTTTCAGATATTTTATATCTATATCATTTTTGTATTTTTAAGTTTGGTTATTGCTTTTTCCACTGTAACTTATTTATTGGAGCCTCAGTTACAGAGGCCAACACCTCTCAAAAGTGATTGAAAGAACAGGGAAATCTGATCGAGGTCTGCTAGGATCAAGCAGCTCTGCTATGCCAGGCAGCGACCCTTTGATCATGTGATTGCCTCATCCTACAGAAGCATTTACAATGTACATGCTTCTGTTTACTGAATTTACTCTTTAAAAACTGTATAACTGGCAGAAGAGGTGACAGAAGGGGTAATACACTGCTTCTGTCTTCTACCCAGGGACTGAACCTGCTCCTGGGAGATTGCAGGAGCTATAACCCTGTCCTATAAAATTACAATGACTCATCATTGAAGCCAAGGACTAAACACCATAAATGTATGGTGCTTGGTTATTTTAAGTGTAATGAACAGTTTCAGTACATACAATGTTATAGTACAGTTATCAGCTCAGTCTTGTACCCGTGATAAAGTGATACCAAAAGTATATTTTGGATAATCAGAATGCTGTAATAAAAGTGGTTGTCCTGTTTCATTAAATAAATTTCAAACTCTGGATATGCTTTAAAATCTCCAAATAAGCATTAGGGTATATGCACATGTTCAGTATTCCAAGGAAATGGAGGTGATTTCATGAAATCTCGGTGGGTCTAAAGACATTGCTAAATTGTGCCGTTTTGTTGTTTTTTTTGCCTCTATAAACTTCTATGTGGATCCTGAAAAAAAAGCAAGTAAAAAAGAATGCTGTTGCATTTTTAAACAGAGTCAAAGCTTTTCTGTCCTATTTCTGTACTATTATAAAAGCATTAAAAACTTGGATTTATATCTACACCAATTATGCTACATGTGAACACGGTCTCAGTGTTACTGTAATACTATTGTATGTACTGAGGATTTCGATTGCATTAGGGCAATGACAACCAGAGACGAGTTCTTGGTGCAAGAACGTTTATAATATGCAACCGACAATATGTACATAAACAGAACAAAAACACAGTAGAACATAAACACATGAAATACCTTCCAGGATCGGAGCGAAGGGGAATTCCCGGGGCCACACACGGGACTCCCCCAGGGAGACCACCAAGAGCGAACCCCTATACAGGGACTGTCTGGCAATCACCCCAGAAGGCCTAAATGCGCAGCAGCCGGGACACAAAGGGCAATAGGTATAGTCCAAAAATGTCCGTACGTGATGAGAGTCCAGAGTGGTTACGAAACGGAAGGAACCGGGCAGAAGTGCTGACCAAAGACGGCAGACGGAGTCCGGGCACAGCTAGATGAGACCAGGTGAAGTCCAGAGTCGGTGTCGGTTGTTTTTCAAGAGGATCCAAATATCAATCAGGAACCAAGAGTAGCAGGGCAGGAGTACACAGGAAGCAGTATACTCAGACAACTGGACTAAGCTTAGGGGCGGCTTTTAAACAGATGGACAGGAAGTAGGGCAACAGAACAGAAAACTCCATGTTAACAAAGGGCAAGTTCCTTTAACCCCATTACGACCGCGTTACGTTTTAAAACGGCACTAAAAAAGGGTACTTATTCCTTTCTGCCGTTTTAAAACGGCGGTCGGAAAAAAGGATCTAGCGCCCCCCAGAGTCAGAAAATTTCCGGGGTCTCAGCTGCCGGGGGTAGCTGAGACCCTGGAGATCATGATTCGGGCCGGTTTTTCCGGTCCCCGCTCACCTGATGACCGGTATACACCGTATACCGATCATCAAGTTATAGTAAATGACCGCGCCGGTAAAAAATCATTTATCTCCCATCTGGCATGATCAAACATGCCAGATGGGAGATAAATCTTTTTCCCGGTTCCCTCCGGTCCCCTCGGTATCCCCAAAGTGCCCCCCCCGACCCCCAACCCCCTCCCGAAAATCCAAGATGGCCGCGCGCATCGGAGAGCACAGCAGCGCGCCGGCCGCATTTACAGTGTTCCTATGGTTTCTGTCGTATGTGCCATAACACATACGACAGAAACCTGCTCCCTAGGCCCTGCCGGGTCCCCCCCTACCCTCCCCCTGGTGTCCCCCGGTGTCCCCCGGTGTCATACATACCGGAGCGCTGATCCCCCGCGGCCCCCTCCTCCGGCTCCTTCTCTGCAGACTCCGGTCACATGTGCAGAGCAGCTGACAGCTTCCTGTGTTCAGGACGCTGGCTGCAGCTGCTGCTGCACTGAGTCTGCAGCTGTGACCCGGGGAGAGTGGGTGCAGATTCTTTGCACCCACTCTCCTCAAATGGAGGGTCTGCCCTCCTAGAAAATGGGGGATACGTTCCCTGAACGTGCCCCCCATATTCTAGAAGGTCCAGAGGCGACGTGGGACGTCCAAATGGATTACAGTGGATTTTTTTTTTTCTTTTCAATAAATTGGTCAATCAGGGAATGTTTTGGGGAGTGTTTTTTCAAATAAATTTTTTTTTGTTGTCAATTTTTTTTTTATTACTGTCAATTAGTTATGTCGGGTATCTGATAGACGCCGTGACATAACTAATTGCTGGGCTTGATGCCAGGTGACATTACACACCTGGTATCAACCCCATTCATTACCCCGTTAGCCAACGCACCAGGGCGCGGGATGAGCTGGGGCGAAGCGCCAGAATTGGCGCATCTAATGGATGCGCCACTTCTGGGGCGGCTGCGGCCTGCTATTTTTAGGCTGGGAAGAGTCCAATAACCATGGCTCTTCCCATCCTGAAAATACCAGACCCCAGCTGTCAGCTTCACCTTGGCTGGTGATCTAATTTGGGGGGACCCCACATTTGTTTGTTTTTTTTAATTATTTATTTATAAATAATTAAAAAAAAAAAACAGCTTGGGGAGCCCTCCAAATTGATCACCAGACAAGATGAAGCTGTCAGCTGTGGTTTGCAGGCTACAGCTGTCTGCTTTACCCTAGCTGGCTATCAAAAATAGGGGGGACCCCACGTCATTTATTTTAATTATTTTTTTTTTTTTTTGGGCTAAATACAAGGCTAGGCATCCTTTAGTGTCACATGAAAGGCACTAAAGGGCGCCAGCTTAGAATATGCAGGGGGGTGGGACGTTATATATGTTTGACATCTATCCATTCATCCATTGTAGCATTTTAGGCTATGTGCCCACAATCAGGGTTTGCAACGTTTTGGGGGCAGAGTGTTTTCCCTGCGTCCATAACGCTGCGTTGTGCAGTAGAAGCACAGTGGAAGGATTTTTAGAAATCCCGTGCCCACTGTTTCTTTTCTCCGCAGCATAAATCGACCTGTGGCGCAGCTTCCCGAGCCTCAGCATGTCAATTTATGCTGCGGAGATGAGTGTTCTTTGCAGGTAGCATAGAGCTCCACAGCAGCCTGAACCCAAATCGTGGGCATGGGCAGCTGCGTTCTCCCGTGGACAACACTCACATTTCTGCAGGAGGCTGACACTGGGTACTAGACGCCGTGTCGCTGGATCATGGCCACATAGCCTAAAGGCTACTTTACACGCTGCGATATCTGTCCCGATATCGCTAGCGTGGGTACCCGCCCCCATCTGTTGTGCGACAAGGGCAAATCGCTGCCCGTGCCGCACAACATCGCGCAGACGCATCACACATACTTACCTGCCCGGCGACGTCGCTGTGACCGGCGAACCGCCTCCTTTCTAAGGGGGCGGTCCGTGTGGCGTCACAGTGACGTCACTGAGCGGCCGACCAATAGAAGCGGAGGGGCGGAGATGAGTGGCCGGAACATCCCGCCCACCTCCTTTCTTCCTCATAGCGGCCGGGAGGCAGGTAAGGAGAGCTTCCTCATTCCTGCGGCGTCACACATAGCAATGTGTGCTGCCGCAGGAGCGACGAACTACATAGTTACTGCTGCAGTAACGATAATCGAGAATGGACCCCCATGTCACCGATGAGCGATTTTGCACGTTTTTGCAACGATGCAAAATCGCTCATCGGTGTCACACGCAGCAACATCGCTAATGCGGCCGGATGTGCGTCACCAATTCCGTGACCCTAACGACTCCGCATTAGCGATGTCGCAGCGTGTAAAGCCCCCTTAACAGTGAGAAATTTGTTGCTACAGCAACATTTTTGTGAAGTACCTGTGGATTCAAAATGTTTACTATACTCCTGAATAAAATACTTGAGGGGTCCAGTTTCCAAAATGAGGTCACTTGTGGGGGGTTTCTGATGTATAGGTACCCAAGGGGCCCTGCTAATGTGACATGGTGCGCGCAATTTACTTCAACTTTTCCAAAATTCAAATGGTGCTCCTTCCATTCCAAGCCCTCCCATTTATCCAAACAAAGGTTTTTGGCCACATGTGGGGTATCCCTGCGCTCACAAGAAATTAGATAACAACCTGTGGGGTACACGTTTTGTTGTTGCCTCTTGAAAAAGTGAAAAATGTGTCGCTAAATCAACATTTTTGTGAAAAAAATGAAAATTTCAATATGGCAACCTAAGCTTATCAAATTCTGTGAAGTATTCGTGGATTCAAAATGCTCAATATACACCTAGATTAAAGCCTTGAGGGGTCTTATTTCCAGAATGGGGTCACTTGTGGGGGACCTCCACTGCTTAGGCACCTCAGGGGCTCTCCTAATGCAACATGGCGTCCGCTATTGATTCCTGCCAATTTTGCAGTCAAATTGCACACCTTCTCTTCTGAGCCCTGTAGTGTGCCCAAACAGTTGATTTCCACCACATATAAGATATCACCAAACTCAGGAGAAATTGCGCAATAAATTTCATGGTGATTTTTTTCCTGTTACCCTTGTGAAAAAAAAAGCTACCTGGTTGAAGTAACAATTTTGTGGTAAAATTTTATTTTTTTATTTTCATGGCTCAATGTTATAAACTTCTGTAAAGCACCTGGAGGTTCAGGGTACTCACCAAACATCAAGATAAATTCCTTGAGGGGCCTAGTTTCCAATATGGGGTCACTTGTGGTGTTTTTTTGCTGTTTACGTACCTTAGGGGTCCTCCAAATGCGACATGGTGCCCGCAATCTTTTTCAGCCAAATTTCCTTTCCAAAATTCAAATATTGCTCCTTCCGTTCCAAGCCCTCCCATTTCTCCAAACAAAGGTTTCAGACCACAAGTGAGGTATCACCGCACTCATAAAAAAGTGGGTAACAAACATTGGGGTCAAATTTTTGGAATTACCTCTTGAAAAAGTGAAAAAATTGATGTTAAAGCAACATTTTTGAGAAAAAAATGAAAATTTTCAATGTGACAACGTAACGTTATCAAAATCTGTGAAGTACTTGTGGATCCAAAATGCTCACTATACCCCTATATAGAAGCCTTAAGGGGTCTAGTTTCCAAAATGGTGTCACTTGTGAGGGGTTTCTGCTGTTTAGGTACCTTAGCGGACATGTAAATGCAACATGGTGCCCGCAATCTATTTCAGCCAAATTTGCTTTCCAAAATTCAAATATTGCTCCTTCTGTTCCGAGCCCTCCCATTTGTCCAAACAAAGGTTTCTGACCACATGTGGGGTATTGGCGCGTTCATAAGAAAGTGGGTAACAAGTTTTGGGGTTCATTTTGTTGTGTTATTTCTTCTAAAAGTCAATAAATTTGGGGTAGAGCAACATTTTGGGTAAAATTTTATTTTTTGCTTTTCTCATTCCACTTTGCTTTAGTTCCTGTGAAGCACCTGAAGGGTTAATAAACTTCTTGGATGTGGTTTTGAGTACTTTGAGGGGTGCTGTTTTGAGAATGGTGTCACTTTTAGGTATTTTCTGTCACTTAGGCCTCTCAAAGTCACTTCAAATGTGATGTGGTCCCTAAAAAAATGGTTTTGTGAATTTTGTTGAAAAAATGGGAAATTGCAGATGAACTTTGACCCCTTCTAACTTCCTAACCCCAAAACATTTTGTTTCAGAAATTGCGCTAATGTAAAGTAGACATGTGGGAAATGTTATTTATTAACTGTTTTGTGTGACATAACTCTCTGGGTTAAGGGCATAAAAATTAAAAGTTTGAAAATTGCAAAATTTTCAAAATTTTCATTAAATTTCCGATTTTTTTCACAAATAAAAGCAAAAAATATCGTTCTAAATTTATAACTATCATGAAGTACAATATGTCACGAAAAAACAATGTCAGAATCACCGGGATCCGTTGAAGCGTTCCAGAGTTATAACCTCATAAAGGGACACTGGTCAGAATTGCAAAAAATGGCCTGGGCATTAAGGACAAAACTGGCTTCGTCCTTAAGGGGTTAAAAGAAAACTGGAAATCCCGGAACTCTGACAGTTACATTTTTATTACAATTCTTTCTGGCTTTATAGAGAAAAACAATCAATTACGTTAAGCTTTTACACCATATTACCAAATTATCTGATCGCTGTGTTGTGCGAATTATTACGATTACTGCCACATCAAATATATCTGTTATTTGCTGATTTGTGATGTTTATAATTTTTTTTAAATGTGCAATAAAAATCTCATTATTGTAATTGTTTTTTAGTAGTTTAAGTTATTTTATAGGAAGAAAAAATATTTTATTCTCCCTATAGAATACAGATATATAAAAATACACTGTTATGTATAATGTGTCTCTATGTACCAGTATAATCTGTCTGTGGAGTCAGATCCTGCAATGGATCTTCAAGATTACAAAATTTCCCCAATAACATCACCAGAGTCTGTGGCTCATAGGCTTTAGCTAGTGCTTGCAATGTTGAAGCTTAATGGTTCAAGTCCCATGGGATAAATTTACAAAAAAAAAAATAACACATTTTTGTAATTGTTTACTATTATTTTTATATATTTAGCAGTTTTATTGGAACAACAAAATCTGGCTTTTTCTTCACCTCTAGAATACAAGTACATAGAAATATATGACTATGTACAGATGCTTCTCTATGTACTTGTATAATCTGCTTCAGGGTTCATTGCCTGCAATACACCTCAAGTATACCAAATTTGCCTATTCTGTGTGTGGTGGCTCACTCCTAGAACTACTACCTGCATACATTGCAGTTGTGAGTTTGATTATCAGAGCAGAGAATTGTATTTTAGTTCATGTGTGTGCAGAGATGTCAGCCCCTAGGGAGGAGGAATTATGAAGCAGGCAAGAAGAGGTGAGAAAAAGTCAGAACAATGGAGGACTTAGCCCTAAAATTGGGACAGTCTTGCTAAATTCGGGAGGGTTGGGATAAATTACCAAAACTACAACGTGTCACAAACCCTAAGTTTCCTACTTATTTCTCTATCATTCCAGTGCTCTATCTGTGTTACTCTGACAGGGCTGCACTGGTAACAAGTGACTACTGCAGCCTACAGTGGGCTAGGTGGAGATCCCAAGACCACTGAGCCAAGAGATTGGCTGTTATGACCAAGCTGCATGTTATTTATTATTTTTTTAAAGGGAACTTGTTAGGTGCAGTATGCTCCCAGAACCACGAGCAGTTCTGGGTGTATATTGCTAATCCTTGCATAACTGTCCCTGTATACACTAGCATAGATAAATGAATCTTTAGAAAAGTATTTCTAAAGATCTTTTATCTCATGCTAATGAGCGCAGGGACAAATCCCAAGTGCGTTATTTCCCTCGACTAGTCCGCCCTCTTTCCATTTTAGTATGTACTAACATGCTATTCAATTCAGCATCACCATAGGTACTATGCGTACCTCTGTTCACTGTAACTGCTCTTCTGAATGCCCTGCACTTCCAGTCATACACAGTAGACCTCTCTGAAGCCGGGATACGTACACCCAGCATCATATTGCCCATGACCGGGAGTGCCCGGCATTCAGAAGCGCGGTCACAGCGAACACAGGTGCGTGATTCACCGCTTGTGATACTGAATTGAATAGCATGCTGGTACGCCCCTGTGGGCGTGCTGTGATGCTAAGAGGGCAGCCTAGTAGGGGGATATAATGCCCTTACAACTAGTCCCTGCACTCATTAGCATATCATAAAAGATCTTTAGAAATACTTTTTCTAAAGATCTCTTTATCTATGCTACTAGATAAAGGGATGATTAGGAACTGCTTGTGGTCCAGGGTACATATTGCACCATACAGGGTCCCTTTAAAGTAATCTGCACAGAGTGTTGCACTTATTTATATTTCATTGATCTTCAAAGGTAGCCTCGTAGTCCTTTAGTTGTACACCTGTTCATTAATTTTGGCGAACACTTCCAGGAGAAATAATAGATGGATGGCATAAAATAATATTATTGGAGCACTGTTCCAAAACTGTTATTTTCAGACAAGTGACTATTTAAATAGAAAATCTCTAAAAGCAATCTATCACTAGATTTCACAATACAAAACTGCATACATTATTACATAGATTTTTGAGACCTGATGGGGCTGTTGCACTAAAGGCCGCTTTACACGCTGAGATATCGTTACCGATATCACTAGCATGTGTACCCACCCTGTCGGTTGTGTGTCATGGGCAAATCGCTGCCCGTGGTGCACAACATCGCTCGGACCCGTCACTCTACATACCTGCCTAGCGACGTCGCTGTGAACGGCGAACCGCCTCCTTTCTAAGGGGGTGGTTCGTTCAGCGTCACAGCAACGTCACTAAGCGGCCGCCTAATAGAAGCAGAGGGGCAGAATTGAGCGGGATGAATATCCCTCCCACCTCCTTCCTTCCTCATTGCAGGCGGCCGCAGGTAAGGTGATGTTCCTCATTCCTGTGGTGTCACACGTAGCGATGTGTGCTGCCGCAGGAATGACGCACAACCTGCATCCTGCAACAGCAACGATATTTGGGAACTGGACAGAGTGTCAACGATCAACGATAAGGTGAGTGTTTTTGATCATTAGCGGTTGCTCGTACGTGTCGCAGCGACGTCGATAACGAGAACGGATGTGCATCACGAATTCTGTGACCCCAATGACATCGCGTTAGCGATGTCGTTGCGTGTAAAGCAGCCTTTACTCCAAAACAAATGTAAGAATAGCTGAGAATAAAATGAGCATTTTAATTTCTGGATTATACAGCTATTCTGAAGTGGATTTTCAAAGTAAGTACATTGGGTCTACGTGAGCTCCAGTATGTAGCAATGTATCTCATTTATATTCTGATATCTGATAACAGATCTTTACTATGATATTATTAATGGAAATGATCCCCTCCCATCATATGAGTTCTGATATTAGATATTTTTATTACACAAGAATATTCTTATTCTGTTTTTCTTCATCCATCTTTACACTGTCCGTATTCCTAATTTATTGTAAAAAAAAAATGAAGGCTAACAGAAAGTTCGTCTACCTTTTCTAGCCATGTATTGTCCATGTCTGCCCTGATTGTTTTATACTATGAGTATAAGACCAAATGTAAAAGCGTGCCACATTTTAATTATTATCACAATCAAATATAATTACTTTATAGGAAGAATTACTCCGTAATAATATTGTTTTTGTTTATTTGTATGACTACATCCAAATTTGAGTGTTACTATGGATTTCCCTAAAATGAGACTCTCTCCTCCATACAGGGTCTTTTCCATTCATCTAATAAATCACTTAGTGGGACTTCTTTCTCTCCTGCACCCATAACAATCCCAGTCCAGAATGGCGCCATGGTTTATATTGGAGTATCCCAGTCTTCATTGGAGTCCCTCAGCTCTGCTTACTACTCTGCTGGTTTTTTGACTTTTCAGGTTTCTCACATGGCGGTAAGTAGGAATGATCAGGATAGTAGATCACAGATGTTATACTGTCTTACCTGTTACTGATTGATTACAATAATTATATTGTGCAGGGCTCCAAAGAGTTAACAACTGCAGAGTTGGCGAACTACATACCAGAGGTGAGTGTATTGCATTAATGAATATACTAGTTTATAATAAGCTTTTAAGTGCTTTCTGGGAATTTTCAGGAAGGCACAGCTGTGATCAGGTTTCTCCTCCTTTATGGACTGAGCTCTTCAGATGTTCTTGTGGTTGGGTGCTTTTACCCTCTCAGCTGCTTTTTTGCAACGTGTCAGCAGAAAATAAACAAATATATGTTTTTTTATTATTATTTTTTTATTTTCAATGAGGCAAAGGGGGGTGATTTGAAGTTTTATTTTTAATTGTTTCATTATTTTTAAAACTTTTTTACATTTTTTATTGATTGTACTAGTCCGCTTAGGGGACTTTATGACTGCTTTGTCCGATCGCTTCTGCTTATTAGCATGATGCATCAACAGCCCTTTAAACAGCAGAAATGCTGTGTTCCTGTGAGTGCTGGCACTCTGCTGGCCTTCACAGGAAGTGAGTTTATGACAGCGACAGGGGTCATCAATGACTCATCAACTGTCCACGCGCTGTCATGATAACCCATTAGCATTTCATGATCGAGTCATGGGGCTGTTGATGGCGGTGGGGAAAGGCGCAATCCCGACGGAGCGCATTAGATTGTGCTGTCAATGTTTGACAGTGCCATCTATCTGGTAACACCTGCACCTGTTAGCTGCACATGTGTGCTGATCAGATCAACAGATATGTGCGGTGAATAATGTGGGCTAGCCGCATTAAAGGGACAGATACGACCTAGGACATATGGGTACATCTTAGATCGTAAAGGGGTTAAAGGGCTTGCTGGAACTGTAAGATGCTGCTTTTTTGATGCAGAAAAAGTCAAAATCTCACCAAAAACACATTGTGGGAACGTTTAAAGGGCTGTCTGGTCTAAATCCACAAGTCTGCAATCACTCTATGTGTCACTCTATGTGACTGTAGACTTATGAGTCTTCACATCCCATGCACTGTGTCCTATGATGATTCTCTGGTGTCAGAGCCGGGAACAGCGGTCATGTGGCCATGAGTATGTGATCTACAGACTCCTGGCCGAAATTTGACTAGACAGGTGTGGCCTTGCTCAATGCAAGTGTACTGATATGCAGATTTTGTTGTTGATTTTGACGCACTGTAAAAAAATAAAATTCACAGTGAAAGTCAGTGGTATTTGTGCAAAAGATAGAGCATACTGTAAATTTGCAAATGTGCATAAAGCCTTCAATTCACAATAGATTTTTTTATGCAGTTAACCCATTTACCAACGATGTACTGCAAAATTCTGCGTCTGATTCTATAAGTCTATAATGTCTGAATTCATCCTTTGGACTCCATTTGACAACCCATGAACTATTGTGTTGCTGTTTTTTTTAGATTTCTCAACATTTCCCAGACCCTACTCCAGTGAAAATCCAATTGCATTCTACGCGGCCTCCATTAGTATTCCTGAGGCCAAACAACATGACTGTTCAGTTTGGTGGCTCTCTACAAACACATGTCTATAATACAAAGAACGAAACCAAGAATGTCTTCAGTGCTAACATAGTAAGTAACATAGTAAGCATTTCTACTAGATGCTGCATATAATGCATACTGTAACATATGTGTATTTCTTGTATAGGTGGCCACCTTCCAAGTCAGTATTTCATTGGCAGACGCCATAGGAGCGCAGGGCTTGAATTTCACAGGTTTTCTGACCTTCAATGGGTAAATTCATTGTCTATCGTATTCATTGTCTTACTTTTGTATGTCATTTATTTATACTCTTTTGAATGTAATGATTATAGAAAATACTAAAAGTCATTCGCATATTGTTAGAAGGGATCCACTGAAGACTTCTATACACCTTAGATACCTGTCAGGACAAACGATGATCATTGGCTGATCATTCGGCCAGCAGCTATCTCGCACGACTCAAGTGCATCTCAATAATATAGAATATCTTCAATACGTTAATTTATTTCAGTAATTCAATACAAAAAGGGAAACCCATATATTATATAGAGTCATTACACACAGAGAGATCTATTTCATATGTTTATTTTTGCTAATGTTTATGTTATGGCTTACTGCCAATGAAAACCCAAAAGTCATTATCTCAGTAAATTAGAATAATTACAACAAAGTACCTGCAAAGGCTTCTAAGCGTTTAAAAGGGTTCCTTAGTCTGATTCAGTAGGCTACACAATCATGGGGAAGACTGCTGACTTGACAGATGTCCAGAAGGCAGCCGTTGACATGCTCGACAAGGGGGGTAAGCCACAAAAGGTCATTGCTAAAGAAGCTGGCTGTTCACAGAGTGCTGTATCCAAGTATATTAATGGAAAGCTGAGTGGATGGAAAACGTGTGGTAGAAAAAAGAATACAACCAACCGGGATAACCGTAGCCTTGATAAGTTTGTTAGGAAAAGGTCATTCAAAAATTTGAGGGAGATTCACAAGGATTTTGTGTGCTGCCCCTGCGACAGCCGACGGGCTTCTCGGACCCAGATCCACAGTAGCTTGAGGGGTCTTCGGATCCGAGGCAGGGTCGCGCGGCTACCCGGAATAAAAAGGGGGATTGTTTTGGGTGGTGAATGGGATAATGTTCGTGACGCCACCCACGGTGTGTGGTAATGTGAGGGACCTCCGCTGCCGCTTGGGGGGAGCCCGGGGACGATAGTGTGGGAGCTCAAGATGTTAACCCCTCCGTGGGTAGGTGGAGTGGTGTCCCGGGACTCGGTGATGGATGGAGTGGGGAACTCGTCGGAGGTGAAGGGATATCGGGTACTCACACAGTCCAATGTCACTGACACTGACACCAGGTAAACCAAACTCTTGAATGCTCCGTCTCCGTTGGTCGAGCACGCTGGGTCCGTGCCCCTTTGGTGTTGCTGGTTGGTCCGAAGCCTTGTCCCTTGGCACTGTGTGTAACTTGGTGGATCCCTTTCACCTAAAACTACTCGGGTCCGCTCACCTGCGTGGCTAGCAAGGTGAGCCTGCTCTCAGGGTTCACGCTTGGGATTTTCTGGACGATTTTGGGAAGTCCTATCTGTAACAGTGTGTCCCTCCCCCGCCTTTGTTTGTAGGTTCACCACAGTTCAGTTCTTGTACTCTGAGGTTCTGATTCCAGATGTTAATGGACCGTTGTCCTCCATTCTTTCTGCTCTGATCCCGCCTCTGCCAACCAGTTTGTGACGGGGCATGCGGCAGAGCAGTAAGAGACGCCAGGCCAAGGAACAATCCAAAGGGCTTTATTGGAACCACAAAGATAAAGCACCAAACAAATATAAATCCTTAAAGTCTGCAAGGAGTCCACAACAAAACAAAAGATCCAGGGCACCTCCCGGTATTCCGATTCCAGGGAGAATACGGCAATGGTCCTTATATGAGTTCCTTGAGTCCAACAGGGTGAACAACAAAACGCAATCCCACGTGGCTACTGATCTCCAGTCTGTGACAGTCCATACACAGGCTCTAGGATCCAGCCTCAGCAATAGATCCTAGTTCTTCTCCAGCCGAGATCCAACTAACTGAATTAACATGGGCCTCATTGTTCTTCTCTCCTGGGATCAGCCCCTTAGGTGGGCAGAAGAGTCCAACTCTGCCTGGATACTTGATACATGAATGGAATTTAGACTGCTGGCTCTGTTCTGTTTACCAAGTTGTGGATTGAAGAAGTCCCATGCTGAGAAGAACAAACAATCCCCCACCAGTAGTACAGTGCCTACAAGTAGTATTCAACCCCCTGCAGATTTAGCAGGTTTACACATTCGGAATTAACTTGGCATTGTGACATTTAGACTGTAGATCAGCCTGGAAGTGTGAAATGCACTGCAGCAAAAAAGAATGTTATTTCTTTTTTTATTTTTTTTTTTAAATTGTGAAAAGTTTATTCAGAGGGTCATTTATTATTCAACCCCTCAAACCACAAGAATTCTGTTTGGTTCCCCTAAAGTATTAAGAAGTATTTCGGGCACAAAGAACAATGAGCTTCACATGTTTGGATTAATTATCTCTTTTTCCAGCCTTTTCTGACTAATTAAGACCCTCCCCAAACTTGTGAACAGCACTCATACTTGGTCAACATTGGAAAGACAAAGGAGCATTCCAAGGCCATCAGAGACAAGATCGTGGAGGGCCACAAGGCTGGCAAGGGGTACAAAACCCTTTCCAAGGAGTTTTGCCTACCTGTCTCCACTGTTGGGAGCATCATCCGGAAGTGGAAGGCTTATGGAACTACTGTTAGCCTTCCACGGCCTGGACAGCCTTTGAAAGTTTCCACCCGTGCCGAGGCCATGCTTGTCCGAAGAGTCAAGGCTAACCCAAGGACAACAAGGAAGGAGCTCCGGGAAGATCTCATGGCAGTGGGGACATTGGTTTCAGTCAATACCATAAGTAACGTACTCCACCGCAATGGTCTCCGTTCTAGACGAGCCCGTAAGGTACCTTTTACTTTCAAAGCGTCATGTCAAGGCTCGTCTACAGTTTGCTCATGATCACTTGGAGGACTCTGAGACAGACTGGTTCAAGGTTCTCTGGTCTGATGAGACCAAGATCGAGATCTTTGGTGCCAACCACATACGTGACGTTTGGAGACTGGATGGCACTGCATACGACCCCAAGAATACCATCCCTACAGTCAAGCATGGTGGTGGCAGCATCATGCTGTGGGGCTGTTTCTCAGCCAAGGGGCCTGGCCATCTGGTCCGCATCCATGGGAAGATGGATAGCACGGCCTAGCTGGAGATTTTGGCCAAGAACCTCCGCTCCTCCATCAAGGATCTTAAGATGGGTCGTCATTTCATCTTCCAACAAGACAACGACCCAAAGCACACAGCCAAGAAAACCAAGGCCTGGTTCAAGAGGGAAAAAATCAAGGTGTTGCAGTGGCCTAGTCAGTCTCCTGACCTTAACCCAATTGAAAACTTGTGGAAGGAGCTCAAGATTAAAGTCCACATGAGACACCCAAAGAACCTAGATAACTTGGAGAAGATCTGCATGGAGGAGTGGGCCAAGATAACTCCAGAGACCTGTGCCGGCCTGATCAGGTCTTATAAAAGACGATTATTAGCTGTAATTGCAAACAAGGGTTATTCCACAAAATATTAAACCTAGGGGTTGAATAATAATTGACCCACACTTTTATGTTGAAAATTTATTAAAATTTAACTGAGCAACATAACTTGTTGGTTTGTAAGATTTATGCATCTGTTAATAAATCCTGCTCTTGTTTGAAGTTTGCAGGCTCTAACTTATTTGCATCTTATCAAACCTGCTAAATCTGCAGGGGGTTGAATTCTACTTGTAGGCACTGTACATACAGGACAGTCAAGGAGAGACAGACTATTATCACATGAGCAAAGGCAGGGGAAGGACACACTGTTACACTATCCCACCTCGTTGCGCTAGTACCCCGATTTTGGAGCGGGTGGGGAACGGTTCTTGAAGACTCCGTTCCCGTCGGGTGAATTACTGGGCTGCATGAAGCTTCTTCCCAGCCTAGGGTCCGCGTACCCCATCGTGCCCTGGCCCCTGTCCGGTTGTAGCACAAGTCAGCCAGCCTGCTCTCTGTAGCAGCACCGTGCCCCCTGTCACTACCCCCTGCGACCGGGGTTCAAGCTCCTTCTGGCCAGGCCAACGTCTGGCACATGGAACGTTTATAGGAGCCCAGCTCCACAGCATGACCTGTCCTGTCACCGCTGTCTCACTGCTCAACTACTACTCAACTGACATCTCTGCCCTCCCTCTTCCATCGCTCCATCTGGGTGGCCCTATTCCCCTCAGGCTGCCCAATGGGTGTTTGGTGGGTGTGGTGCAGAGTGTTCCTCAGGATTTAGGTATACCTGTTGGTAGTAACACCAAATTGACAGGACCCATAACCAAGGAGGAGCGTGTACCATGCAGAAGGGCAGATTTCACGACACTCTTGTGACGACCTGATAGGCCAGGGTGTCACATTTGCAGCGCTGGAGTCAGTGCTTCAAGAGCGACCACACATGGACGAATCCAGGACATGGGCTACAACTGTCGCATTTCTTGTGTCAAGACACTCATGACCAATCGACAATGCCAGAAGCGTCTTCCCTGGGCCAAGGAGAAAAAGAACTGGACTGTTCCTCAGTGATCTGAGGTGTTGTTTTCAGATGAAAGTAAATTTTGCATTTCATTTGGAAATCAAGATCCCAGATTCTGAAGGAAGATTGGAGAGGCACACAATCCAAGCTGCTTGAGGTCTAGTGTGAAGTTTCCACAATCAGTGATGGTTTGGGGAGCTATGTCCCCTGTTGGTGTAGGTCTACTGTATTTTATCAAGACCAAAGTCAACGCAGCTGTCCACTAGGAAATTTTAGAGCACTTCATGCTTCCCTATTCTGACAAGCTTTTTGGAGATGGAATTTCATTTTCCAGCAGGACTTGGCACTTGTCCACACTGCAAAAAGTACCAATACCTGGTTTAATAACAACAATATCACTGTGCTTGATTGGCCAGCAAACTCACCTGACCTAAACTCCATAGAGAATATATGGGGTATTGTCAAGAGGAAGATGAGAGACACCAGACCCAATAATGCAGATGAGCTGAAGGCTGCTATCAAAGCAACCTGGGCTTCCATAATACCTCAGCAGTGCCACAGGCTGATTGCCTCCATGCCACGCCGCACTGATGCAGTAATCAAGCAAAAAGAGCCCTACCAAGTATTGAGTGCATTTACTGTACATACTTTTATTAGGCCAACATTTCGGAGTTTAAAATTATTTTTCAGTTGGTCTTATATAATATTCTAATTTTCTGAGATAATGACTTTTGGGTTTACATTGGCTGTAAGCCATAATCATCAACATTAACAGAAATAACACTTGAAATAGATCTTTGCGTCTGTAATGACTCTGTATAATATATGTGTTTCCCTGTTGGATTTGAATTACAATGACCTGTAAATGAAATAAAAAGTAACATAAATCTTACAGACGTCCATAGCGGTCATTGGCGCGGTGTTAAAACCCTATTCTACTACTCTTCGTTATCGGATTTGAATTACTGAAATAAATTGTTTTTGAAGATATTCTGATTTATTGAGATGCGCTTGTAAGTGGCTGTCTCTGCCTATGTTCACTATTAAAGAAGCTTATCTTTGGGAAAGGAAAAGAATCGGCAGTCCAAAATCGGATCCCTAATTCTCACAAGAATCATCTGTCCATGGTCCCTATACAAATTAGACTATCGGATGAACCCAACCCATCAATATCGGAGGGATAGGCTGATGACAATCTAATGTATATGAGGGTTGTGTGGCGTGGATTGTCTGACTCTCTGTGGTGTAGTGTAATGAGATGTTGCCTACTGTAAAGGTTATTTTATTATCCATATAATCATAAAGCTTAAGTTACAACCATTCCTTTTCTACCATTCCTTCTTTTCTTATCCCAGATAATTTTTTGGTCGCCCATTTATTTAACAGGAGACAGTCACACTGAAAATACAGTACATGATGCATATCCTAGAGCAGAAGCTTAGCAGATGGATAGTTTTGTGGGAAGTGTAAATGGCCGGCATATAAAGCGTAACCATTGTATTAATTTAATCAGACTCCGCGTGTCACCGGATGGCGCTCTATCAGATATCATATTATTAAAATCCTATTGCCACTGCAAGGGATATTTAAGTGTAACGGTCATTTTACTTTTAATTTAATAAATCAGTAGTACACATGAAAATAAGTAACTTTGTAATATATCTTATCAGACAAATTTGATTCTTTCTCTGCGAGAATAGATCAGTCATTATCAAAATTCTCAATTTGGAGGTAAAATCTGTATTCAGTGAAGACTTTCCCATTACTGAGATTAGAGATAGCAGCTGTTACTGATGAGATTCTGTGCAGATAGAGGGAGGAGGGGTGGAGCTTAGTCTTTAGCTCCTCCCTCTGCCTCCAGCTCCCCACTCTGCCTCTATCTTCTCTTCTCCCTCTGCCTCTAGCTCCAGCCCTTCCCTCCTCATGATAGAATCTCTTCAGTAACAGCTGCTATCTCCAATCTCAGTAATGGGAAAGTCTTCACTGAATACAGATTTTACCTCAGAATTGAGAATTTTGATAATGACTGATCAATTCTGGCAGAGAAAGAAGCAGATATGTCTGATAAGATATATTACAAAGTTGTTTATTTTCATGTGCACTATTGATTTTTGAAATAAAAATGAACTGACGGTTACGCTTAGATATCCCTTGCAGTGGCAATATGATATTAATCATCATATGATACCTGAAAGAGCGCCATCCGGTGACGCACTGAGTCTGGGAGTACATCCTCCATCCTTAGAGATTTTGCACTTCCCTAAAGGAGGCTTTACACGCTACGATATCGTTAATGAATTATTGTCGGGGTCACGTTGTTTGTGACGCATATCCGGCGTCATTAACGATATCGTAGCATGTAACAGTTATGTGCGATCTAAAACGATCGCAAAAGCGGCAAAAATCGTCCTAAAACAAAAAATTGTTTACCTTTCATTAGCGATGTTGTTCGTCGTTTCTGCGGCAGCACACATCGCTGTGTGTGACACCGCAGGTGCGAGGAACATCTCCTTACCTGCCTCCACCGGCAATGCGGAAGGAAGAGGTGGGCGGGATGTTTACGTCCCGCTCATCTCCGCCCCTCTGCTTCTATTGGACGGCTGCCGTGTGACGTCACTGTGACACCGCACGACCCGCTCCCTTAGAAAGGAGGCGGTTCGCCGGCCAGAGCGACGTCACCGGACAGATAAGTGCGTGTGACGGGGGTAAGCGAGGTTGTGCGCAACGGGCAGCGATTTGTAGCGTGTAAAGCCCGATTAAGGAGGGTAATGCTATAACAAGTTTGTGATCTGAATAGATAATATTGAGATCTATTACTAAAGTAAAAATTTGCCTCTTTCCAGGTTACAAATTGAAGGGAGTCATCCTTCCGTTAAAGGACAAAAGGTAAAATAAATAACCATCATGCTGTTATCAATAGTGGACTAAACTGATCTTCTCTGTTCCAGCAGAGAGACGTCTAGTAATTGCACATTTCTCATGATGCTATGATGAATACATTTGTATAATATTAGTAGATAGAATTTGTTTTTGTTTTTTTCAAACTAGCCCAGCATGTCCAAAAATGCATTTACCTGCTGATTTCTGTCCATTTAGAGGGCGTCTGGGGCTGATGGTAAATGCAGTCTGGTGTTATGGCCTCCCGAGAGTGAGGCTGGCCCCAGGGGCTCAGGTGTAAGTGTGTAGTACCACAGGTCGCAGAAGAACTCACACACAGCTAGCAATATCTTTCAGGGTTTTTACTCACGCTCAGTTGGTAGAGTGAGACCACCCGGGCGATGCTATGATGAACCAGGTGGAACCAGGTATCCCTCAGGCTGATATAGGGATGACTGCTGACTTGCCTTCCTGCACCTTTGTTTCGGACCACCCCTGACTTGAAGTATCTCGTGGGATGCGTCCCGGGAAGTCGCTACTGCCTTTCTCCCCTTTCTGAGCCGTTTGCTGACAGCGTGAACCAAGGATAAGATAGCTCCAGGCTCTATCCTCCTTATGGGCCCCCTCGTTGCTGTTGCTGCTGCAGGTTCTGTGTTGGTTGGCGTGGAACCTGTAATCCCACCGCCTACAGGATTTAGCAGCCCTATAAAGGGATATCTGGCTCTAGGGACCTGTACCCTGTGTGTGCATTCATTACCAGGAGTCCCCGTACTCGACTCCTTACTGCTCTCCTTCGGGTGTCTTTCAGTCTGACTTGGTGGTAATGTTCTCCCCCGCCAGCAGCCACTGCACGTGCAGGGTCTGACAGTGTTCAGCTCTTCAGCCCTACACTTCAGACACGGCTGCTCCACTCCTTCTCCTCTGACTTCCACTGCACAACACTCCTCCCAGCTTTACTACAGCACCACACTAACTTAGATGCAAGGGCTACGCCCCCTTTCTGGGTCTGCCCAGGGGTCCCCTCCAATGTGTATGTGTGTCCTGGTCAAAGGGTGCCTGTGTGTACACACTCTGCTCAGCCTTTGGGATTACCTGTTTGTACTAACCCAGGCGTGGGTGCAATACTCAGTGGTGCCTGACCAGGTCAGGGGCGCCACATTACCATTGCATCCAGTCAATGACTACAGCAGTGATCAACGGGACACTATTGTGGGCAGTGATTGCCTGTGACACGCCTGCACCGGGGCCGTGGGGGTTACTCGTTACCAGGCAGCGGCTCTGGCTCTGGGGCGCCACAGTGGCGTGGCCCGGCTCCATGACCCCGGCGGTGTTGTTTAGGGAATATGAAGGGAATGATCACAGTTTATTTGTGACGCCACCTGTGGTATGCGGCAAGTTAGGTGACGCCTCTGCAAGATGGGGCTCCCCGGGGCAGATGGTGACGCAGCTTAGATGGTGCAGCTCCCTACAGGTAGAGCTAGGCCCCAGGGTGGATAGGAGTGGTAGTAGTAGTCTACATTGGTGGGTGCAGACGAATAACGGAGCGACACAGAGATACAGTCTCAAGGGTTTTACTCACTGTAGCATGTTTCCAGATAACATGATATACCAGTGACCACCTCTGGAGTGCTGGGATTCGCCGTGATGGGCTCCAGCCGATCCTGGGTAGTTCGCAGGTCGAGTCCGGTGCACCTTTCTTAAGTTTCTCTTTCCTGGTCGTCTCTGCACTTGCCTCGCCCTCCTGCCTTGCGCTCTCAATCACTGAACCCTGTATCAGTGCCCGTGAACCCTGTGGGGTGGCGTGAAGCTCTATCCCTTAGTCCTTTTGGGTCACCTTCCAGTGAATTTGTGTGCGGTGTGTGGCTGCGGTGCTTAAAGTCACCTCAGCTGTTCGTTTTGCTAGCGGAGCCCATAGTTTATATTCCTCCAGCCTAGGGACCAATCCCTATGGTGCGACCTAGTCCTTCTACCTCTAGATTATGTGTGGAACAAAGCCACGAGAGGTTAGCTCCTGTGGTCTCTAAGACCCTTTCTGTTGGTGCCCGGGCCGAGCGGTACCTGCTCAAACCTGCGGGACTTAGCTTCTCCACTGCTCCTCTTTCTCTCTCTTTACACTGTGTTCACACTGTACTGATGTGTTCCCACTCCTACGACTCCACCCCCCAGCCTGGCTTCAGGTATAATCATGCCCTCTGCCATGTCTGATGAAGTGTTTCTGAGCCTGGTTGTCGTGGTTCTGTGTGAACCGATGTTGACCACCTCCTTACCCGAAATGGAATACCATACCTCTGGATGAGGTGCAGTACCTCTGTGGCGACTGAGGCCTCAGGGGCGCCACACCTGCAGCAGTCACATGTCTGAACAATGGGAATCTGATGCATCTATACTTTTATTCATCTTCTTATTATCACTCCCAGAAGAGAGTGGCATTTGAGTATACGTATATAGATATTCTTGGACCATGGTGGGCAGGGTTGAATCAAAACGTTACTGGACAACCAAACAAATTTCTTGAATGTGCTTCAGTGTTGATGTTTTCAAAGCGATTTAGTGTACACATAATTATAAATATCTTTTTGACCTACAATAATTGTGTGAAATACTTCATGAAAGGACATACATGGCTTCAACTATGCCTGGGACTCTTAATAATAATCTTTTTATAGCGCTAACATATTCTGCAGCGCTTTACATACATCAGCAACGCTGTCCCCATTGGGGCTCACAATCTAAATTCCTTTTCTGTATGTCTTTGGAGTGTGGGACGCACACTCACACGCAAACACGGGGAGAACATGCAAACTCCTTACAGATGTTGTCTTTGGTGGGATTTGACCCCATGACCCCAGCGCTGCAAGGCTGTTGGAGCTAACCACTGAGTCACCGTGCAGACAGACCAACATGGCGCCCGGATCTCAATATCTGTTCTGCAATTTGACACCCACATTGGAAATATCTCACAGTTTTCCTTTTTCCTCCTGAATAGTGTAGGGTGGACCCGGACTATAAAAGTCCAGATCTGCGAGGGTTCAAAAGATACCCAAACACTGACCCTAGGACCGAAGTTCTCAGAGAACTCTGGGTAACGATCTAGGTCCGGCAACTTGGGTAAATAAAAAGACTAAAGGAAAAATAAAGAAAAAAAGGGGAAAGCTGGCACGTTATACCTACCAAGTCTCCTGCGTGGTTGTACATGGTTCCGGCCTTCTCATACTACTTCCAGGCCACTTATTATCCCTCATGCATATGCACTGCTTTCCCCTCCCACCAGGAGTCCCCACGTCTGTGATTGGTTGCTGTCTGACCGCGCCCTCACCCTGAGTGGCTGCATGTCTGACTGCTTTTCTGTCTGTGTGTCTATATTGGTGTAAAAATAAATACATGAAAACATTGGCATAGGGTCCCCCCCATATTATGATACCCAGCACAGATAAAGCATACAGCTATCAGCTGCAGCCCCCGCATGTCTTGGTATGGCAGTCCACCCATTTCTTTAATAACCTTGGTTGCTCTTCTCTGCACCTACTGTAATTAATCTACGGTATGTCTTTATTTATACACTGGAGACCAGACGTGTACACAAAATTTGTAGTGTGGTCACCCTAGTGACATGTATAGGGGTAAAACTTTATTCATAAATGTCTGATGGGTGGTGGGGTCTACAAATATTTTATTGGGGGAATGCGTCTCTAGCCATGTACCTGCCTCCATCAAAGAATAGCAGGCATAGCCAAGTTTAGCTTTCACCATAACTCCTATAAACTACAATGGGGAAAAAGCAAGGTGCATACCCAACCTTCAATGAATATAGACACAATGACGATTTATAGATCTTCTCTAAAATGCCATGAATTCTGTCATTGTAACCACACTTTCTTTATCCCAGGTGGATGTGTCAGTAAATAGAGTCCAGCAGCTCTTTCAGGACGTTGTAATGCCAGTTGTTAATGGTGAGAAATACAATCCTACCCTAATTTGAGAACTTTTCCCTTTCGTATTGTTATTAATTATTTCATGTATATTTTACTTTGCAGAAAATTTTGCAGGAGGAATTTTTATTCCCAGCAATTTCCTGAAAAATAGTTCTTTCAGTATTCACCAGGTGAGAGGATTCTTCCTATATAATGCCATTCATTAGTAATTTATGATTTATGGTGTATGATGATTTAGGCAGATACTTTGGCAAAACATAGCCATATGCTGCGAACAGGAGACACAGTGCTTTTGTATGGGGTTGCACAGTAAAATACACGTGCTTCATAACAAAATACTGTATGTGTAAGAATTCTTCATTATGCCTACACTATCTGAGTCTGGTTTTGTGCACTTAATTTACTTCTTTAATGTCCCTTCCACACGAGGATGCCACTGCAGCACCACATATTATAAAGAGGGGAAAGTACGGCAGTGTGTCACTGGGACCACTTAAGCAGGCTTTACACGCTGCGATATTGCTAGCGAGCGTACCCTCCCCCATCGGTTGTGAGTCACGGGCAAATCGCTGCCCGTGGCGCACAACATCGCTAACACCCGTCACATGTACTTACCTGCATAGCGATGTCGTTGTGGCCAGCGAACCGCCTCCTTTCTAAGGGGGCGGTTCGTTCGGCATCACAGCGACGTCACTAAGCGGCCGCCCAATAGAAACGGAGGGGCGGATATGAGCGGGACGAACATCCCACCCACCTCCTTCTTTCCTCATTGCGGTCGGCCGCAGGTACGAGGTTGCTCCTCGTTCCTGCGGTGTCACACATAGCGATGTATGCTGCCGCAGGAACGACGAACAACCTGCCACCTGCAACAGCAACGATAATCGGGATTACAATGACTGGACAACGATAAACGATTAGGTCAGTATTTTTAATCGTTAACGGTCGTTTATACGTTTCACACGCAACAACGTCGCTAACAAAGCCGGATGTGCGTCACGAATTCCGTGACCCCAACAACATCTCGTTAGCGATGTCGTTGCGTGTAAACCTGCTTTAGAGTGCCAGGTAAGCCTTTATAGAAGAAACAGCCAACTCCGCAATAGCCGGGCGACCTAGAGGGTGAGTGATACAGCAGAGGAAAGCTGCAGAGAAAACAGCAAGGGAGAGTATGATGGCATTATAGCAGTCAATATGCTCAGGGGCAAAGGTCATAGTTAGAGATGAGCAGACCCGTGTTAGTTCGGTTCCATCGAAGTTTACACCATGTGTAGAATTATTAGGCAAGTTGTATTTTAGAGGATTTTTTTTTTATTATTGATCAACAACTACTGTATGTTTTCAATCAACCCAAAAGACTCATAAATATCAAAGCTTAATATTTTTGGAAGTTGGAGTGGGTTTTTTTTAGATTTGGCTATCGTAGGAGGATATCTGTTTGTACAGGTAACTATTACTGTGCAGAATTATTAGGCAACTTAATAAAAACAAATATATTTCCATCTCACTTGTTTATTTTCACCAGGTAAACCAATATAACTGCACAAAATTTAGAAATAAACATTTATGACATGCAAAAACAAAACCCAAAAACATTAATGATCAATATAGCCACCTTTCTTTATGATGACACTCAACAGCCTACCATCCATGGATTCTGTCAGTTGCTTGATCTGTTTATGATCAACATTGCGTGCAGCAGTCACCACAGCCTCCCAGACACTGTTCCGAGAGGTGTACTGTTTTCCCTCCCTGTATATCTCACATTTTATGAGGGACCACAGGTTCTCTATGGGGATCAGATCAGGTGAACAAGGGGGCCATGTCAACATTTTTTCAGCTTATAGACCATTACTGGCCAGCCACACTGTGGAGTATTTGGATGCATGTGATGGAGCATTGTCCTGCATGAAAATCATGTTTTTCTTGAACGATACTGACTTCTTCCTGTACCACGGCTTGAAGAAGTTGTCTTCCAGAATCTGGCAGTAGGTCTGGAAGTTGATCTTCACTCCATCCTCAACCCGAAAAGGTCCCACAAGTTCATCTTTGATGATACCAGCCCATACCAGTACCCAACCTACACCTTGCTGATGTCTGAGTCAGAGTGGAGCTCTCTGCCCTTTACTGATCCAGCCTCTGGCCCATCCAGAGTCACTCTCATTTCATCAGTCCATAAAATCTTTGAAAAATCAGTCTTAAGATATTTCTTGGCCCAGTCTTGGCATTTTATCTTATGTTTCTTGTTCAAAGGTGGTCGTTTTTCAGTCTTCCTTACCTTGGCCATGTCCCTGAGTATGGCACACCTTGTGCTTTTGATACTTCAGTAACGTTGCAGCTCTGAAATATGGCCAAACTGGTGGCAAATGGCATCTTGGCAGCTTCATGCTTGATTTTCCTCAATTCATTGGCAGTTATTTTGCGGCTTTTTTGCCCAACACGCTTCCTGCGACGCTGTTGGCTATTTGCCATGAAACGCTTGATTGTTCGGTAATCACACTTCAAAAGTTTGGCAATTTCAAGACTGCTGCATCCGTCTGCAGGACATCTCACAATTTTGGACTTTTCAGAGCCCGTCAAATCTCTCTTCTGACCCATTTTGCCAAAAGAAAGGAAGTTGCCTAATAATTAAGCCCACCTTATATAGGGTGTTGATGTCATTACACCACACCCCTCCTCAATACACAGATGCACATCACCTGATTTACTTAATTGGTAGTTGGCTCTCAAGCCTATACAGGTTGGAGTAGGACAACATGTATAAAGTATCATGTGATTAAAATACTCATTTGCCTAATAATTCTGCACACAGTGTAGATAAAGTTCGGTTTGGGACCCAGACTTGACCTGAAACCCAATTTAAGTCACTAATTGGGCAGATTGGGTCTTTGCCCACATACAGCCAGCCACAAACAGAGCATTTCATGGGGTGGCCGGGATTTTTCCATTTTTTTTTTGTTTGGTGCACAGTACATCCGATCATGCTGTTGTTACCCCAGTGAAAGTTGATCAAACAGTGATGCTCAAGCTAGTGGTTTGCATACGTAAAGCACCTGCACTCCGAAGCTGAACTCTGTTTTTTTTGTAAAGTCTGTGTTGGTACAAATACCAAACCTTCGGTTCACTTATCTCTAGTCATAGCGACAGAGGTACGGGTATATGGAAAAACTCTGATAGTGGAGCGCTTCTAAAGGGCACTTTACACACTGCGATATTACTATCGATATCGCTAGCGAGCGTACCTGCCCCCGTCGGTTGTGCGTCATGGGCAAATCGCTGCCTGTGGCGCACAACATCACTTACACCCGTCACACTACTTACCTTCCCTGCGACGTTACTGTGGCCTGCAAACCGCCTCCTTTCTAAGGGGGCGGTTCGTGCAGCATCACAGCGACGTCACACGGCAGCCATCCAATAGAAGCGGAGGGGCGGAGATGAGCGGGCGGAATATCCCGCCCCCCTCCTTCCTTCCTCATTGCCGGTGGACGCAGGTAAGGAGATGTTCATCGTTCCTGTGGTGTCACACATAGCGATGTGTGATGCTGCAGGAACGACGAACAACCAGCGGCATGCACCACCAACGATATTATGAAAAGGAGCAACGTGTCAACGATCAACGATTTTTGACGTTTTTGCGATCGTTGATCGTCGCTCCTAGGTGTCACATGCTGCGATGTCGCTAACGACGCCGGATGTGCGTGACTAACGACGTGACCCCGACGATATATCGTTAGTGATGTCGCAGCGTGTAAAGCACCCTTAAGTCCTGCTTTCCATATATCTGGGCCATCAGTTTTTTGCACCACATTAGATGTTAAAATAGAATCCGTTGTCAACCGACTTTTTCATCAGTTTCTACTAGTAAACTGGTGGGCCGGATAAAAAAAAACCCCGCAACATGTAGCATAGTCTTAATTGGGACTTTTAAGGATCCAGGGCAACAAATTATGCACTGACTAAATGTGAATGATAGCGAAATATGGGATCCACAGATATATATATATATATATATATATATATATATATATATATATATATACCGTATATAAATAAATATATACATATATATATATATATATATATATATTCCTGTATACTTCTTGTTTCATCCATGAAAAATGGCACCAAAAGATGAGATGCTGGGGGAGAGCCTAAGACAGCAGCAACAACAGTCCGGGAAGGGAGAACAAGAACATGAAGTGCCATGGCAAGATAAGCAGCTGCATGTGATGTACCATAGACAGATAATGGAAGTGGCTGACATGCAGAAATCCTACCAATGGCTGGAGAAAGCTGGACTCCAGGACAGCACAGAGGCACTAATCATAGCAGCACAAGAGCAGGCGGTAAGTACCAGATCCATAGAAGCAGAGATCTACCAAACAAGACAAGACCCAAGATGCAGACTATGTAAAGAAACCACGAAAACAATCCAACATATAGTGGCAGGATGCAAAATGCAAGCAGGAACAGCGTACACTGAACGCCACAACCAAGTAGCCGGAATTGTATACAGGAATACCTGTGCAGCATATGGGCTAAGTCCATCTACATCCAGGTGGGAGACCCCAGAAAAAGTGGTGGAGAATAAAAGGGCTAAAATCCTGTGGGACTTCAAGATCCAGACGGATAAGCAAGTGGTAGATAACAATCCAGATATTGTGATTGTAGACAAGGATTAGAAGACAGCAATGATAACAGATGTGGCAGTGCCTAATGACAGTAACATCAGAAAGAAGGAATATGAGAAGCTGGAGAAATACCAGGGCCTTAAAGAACAACTGGAAAAGATGTGGAAGGTGAAGGTAACAGTAATTCCAGTGGTGATAGGAGCCCTTGGAGCAGTGACCCATAAGTTGGAAAAATGCCTGCAACAGATTCCAGGAGCAACATCTGAACTCTCTGTCCAGAAAAGCGGTGCTGGGAACAACTAAGATCCTGCGCAGAACCCTCAAACTCCCAGGCCTCTGGTAGAGGACCCGAGAATGAGGAAGGACAAATAACCAACCACAGTGGGGGTGAGAAGGTAGTTTTATATATACTGTATATCTGTGGCATAATTGGAGGGACAGAGTCACTTGAGCTCGAGTGGCAGAAGATCCCCACCATTGCCAGCTACGTTTAAAGGGAACTAATCACCAGGATTTCCGTATATAACCTAAAGCCAGTGCTATACTAGCACTATCAGGCTGATTCTCCATATATCTGTAGTGGTCAGCTCGGATGTATAGGTTTTGAAATCTAAGAAAGTAAAATTTATAAAATGATCAGCTTCTTGAGTGACAGCAGCTGAGGAGTAGATAATATCTAGGGGGTATGACCTCACCATAGGTCCTACAAGTAAAAGTAAATTGATTGAATAATACTTATGCTAATTGTAACTGGAGAGGGGATAACTATGAATACCCCCCAGATATTTTCTGCTCCTCAGCTGCTGTCACTCAAGAAGCTGCTGATTTTATAAACTTTACTTTGTTGGATTTCAAAACCTAAACATCCGAGCTGACCACTATAGGTATGTAGAGAATCAGCCTTATAGTGCCAGTATAGCAGTGGCTTCAGGTTATATATGAAAATCCTGGTGATTGGTTCCCTTTCAGGGTTTGGCTGTTTTCATTTATCCTTTATGTCTGTTTGTCTACTCCATTTAGAACAGATATACTTAATTAGTATCCTGTGCGTTCCTGTTTCAATCAGAAGCACAGGAGTCGGCCTAGTTTCCATGTGCTTATTTCTTCATGCAGGACTTTAATATTAAAAATAAAGACACAAAAAAGTGAAAACCAGACGGACACCATATAATTCAATGGGGCCCCTCTGTTTCCATTCAAAAAAGGCTGCTTTTACACCTCCAGTTTTAGCAGAGCCGGCCAATCCGGCTCTAAAACCTATGCAACGGATGCGGCGACAAAACCGCATCGTTTGCATAAGTTTTAGACATGCGGCCCATCCGGTCTTTGTCGCTTGCGGCAGGCTACTGAGCATGCAAAGTGGAAAAAAACGCATGCGGCGGCCGGATGCGGTGTTTGCAGCAGGACGCCACATGCGGCATCCATAGGCATGCATTGCAAATCACGCCGCATCAGCCGGATGCGGCGCGATGCAGGTTTTTTTGCCGGACAAAAAACCGTGCCAGGCAACGTTCCATCCGGCCGCCGCATCGGCTAAATCTGCCGCATGCGGCAAAAACCGGACGGAACGCAAGCCCATGCGGCACAATACGGCACTAATGTAAGTCTATGCAAAAAAAACGCAACCGGCGGCAAAAAAAACGGTTTTGGTTTTTCTGCAAAGCGTCGTATTGTGCCGCACAGGAAAAACCGGATGTGTGAAAGCAGCTTAAGATACTAATTCCATTTATCTGTTTTGTTTGCCTGTTCAAAACTGAATAAATAAACAGAAGGGTTAAACAGACGTTTGAACAGAGCCTTAAGGTGGTGTCACACACAGCGACGACGACAACGACGTCGCTGCTACGTCACCATTTTCTGTGACATAGCAGCGACGTCCCGGCGCTGTCGCTGTGGGTGACATCCAGCAATGACCTGGCCCCTGCTGTGAGGTCGCCGCTCGTTGATGAATGTCCAGCTTCATTTTTTGGTCGTCGCTCTCTCGCTGTGACGCACACATCGCTTTGTGTGACAGCGAGAGAGCGACGAAATGAAGTGAGCAGGGAGCAGGAGCTGGCATCTGGCAGCTGCGGTAAGCTGTAACCAGGGTAAACATCGGGTAACCAAGGGAAGACCTTTCCCTGGTTACCCGATATTTACCTTCATTACCAGCCTCCGCCGCTCTTGCTGCTAGTGCCGGCTCCTGCTCTGTGCACATGTAGCTGCAGTACACATCGGGTAATTAACCCGATGTGTACTGTAGCTAGGAGTGCAGGGAGCCAGCGCTAAGCAGTGTGCGCGGTTCCCTCCTCTCTGCACATGTAGCACAGCGACGCGTGTCGTTATGATCGCTGCTGCATCTGCTGTGTTTGACAGCTAAGCAGCGATCATAACAGCGACTTACAAGGTCGCTGTTGCGTCACAGAAAATGGTGATGTAACAGCGATGTCGTTGTCACTGTCGCTATGTGTGAACCCAGCTTTAGCTTTGGAGGCAGCAGCTGCATCATATATACACAATTTGCTGCAGTACATCTGGCTATCCTATGATTGAGCCTCCAGAAGAGCAACTAATCTATATTGTGGCTCACAAAGGGCAGCAACTCAGTATCTCATTGACAGAGGTTTTGTTACTATTGACTATAATTACGATTACATTTTTTTTTTATTTCAGGGATTTGCTATACTGGCAGCTGATATGAAGTAGAATTGCAGCATGCGGCTTCAGATAATGTACAAGTGGAATATTCTACATCCGACCACCAAGGATCGTGAATTTTCATTGAGGACTAGGAGACAAAATAATGGAACATCTACCCACCAGAATATCATCAGAAGGCCTCATTCAGATATCCATGAGTCAGATACGTGTTTTATCCATGGTTAATACATTAGAACATATACACATTATAGTCTATGGAGCTGATAACATGTCTGTGACAGTGTAGCACCTTTTTGACCTAAGCCACAAATTAAAATTATCCATTCAAGTCTATGGGTCTTTGAAAAGAACAGAACAGGCAGCACACAGATGTGTACAATCCATATGTTGTCCATGATTAATATAGGAGAAGATTTGCAATTTTTTTTACCCAATGAAAAGTAACCGATGAAACACTGACAGTAAAACCAGACACACTGACCAAACACTGATGAAGTTCAGATACAAAACGTTGAAGAAGAATGGTCCATGTTTTACCTACGACGGCAATCATGTACATCTGAATGAGGCCTGAATGTAACTGTTTAGCGACTGTACAAAAGTCAACTGTAAATATATAAATAGAGCCATTTTTACATTTAGATGCCTCAAAATAATTTTTGGGGTTATTTCTTTCTTTTTTTTTTTTTTCTTTTTATAAAGTGAAATTACATCTGGATTAAATTTTATCTATCCATTTCCCCAAAATAAATGACCCCAGATATGTATGGCAGTTGTTTATAAATCCTATCATCATAGAATTATTATGTTCACTTGGTCACTTAAAATTATGTTTTTAACCTAGTCTGTCAGTAGGATTTCACCCCCCAAAACTATTTGTATGTGAATGCAGTTCTTTTAAAGACAAGTTAAGGAATCCCTTTACTTGACCAGTCAATTTCTTCTTTATTGAACGCATACGAGGCTGCAGCACTATTGTAGATCTGAATTCTCTGTCACTCCAGCTCTCATCTATTCCCCGCAGTGGTGCCTACTCTTGCTTGACTGATGGCTTCTTTGCCTGAAGTCATACAACATCAAAGCTGACAGTCATCGTATTACTGGTGTTGTTTGAAAGAGCTACATGCACATATCAATAGTTTGGGGGGTGAAAACCTGCTGACAGAAGGTGAAGTGACCGCTTCTGGTCTTACTGGCTCTGGCGGTGACACGGCCTGGTTCAGGACGGATCCCGGTAGCTGTATTGGTGCAGCGGGATCAAGCGGTGCTCCACTCTCTTGAGCCCTCATGGCTGCCACCACCTCCATCATCTCCGCCTTCCACTCCTCGACTCGCTGCAGGTGTTCTGCTAGAAGAGCCCAGTACAGCCGCTGGACCTCCGCCTCTAGCCTTTCAGCGGTCCAGGTCCTTGGTTGAACTGGGACACTGGCACGATCCCTTGGAGCAGACATGTTTCCTGTAACAGTCCTGGAGGCATTCTCATGCAGGGCCTCTGGACTCCCTGCTTCCGGTTTCGTTTGACATTCCGGATACTCCCAGGAGGCAGGGCTTTCTTTTAGCGCCTTTTTGGTCTGCTGTGGCACAGTTATTTTTCACAGCAAAATGGCAGCGTTTTTTCAAACAATAAAGTTCAGTCTATACAATACAGTTTTTAAGGCACACATCACCAGGTTTCAGTTCAATCCTCTTCGTGACGCCAGGAAAAAGTTTTGTAGCACTCAGGGATATGGGGTACTCGATTCCAGGCAGTGTCCGCCTTGCGAATGTCACGATGGTGGCCGTTACCCGGTTCCGTGCTCTGGGCCCTTTTTGTAATGGGGATATTTACAGGGGATTTGTGAATAGAGTTTATTTGTGACGCCACTTGCAGTGTTGCGGCTAAGTATAAGAAGCTGCCGCTGCAGAATGTCTCTACTGGGTCTGATGGTATTGCAGCTAGTATGGTAATCCCTCCGCAAGTAGGGAATTGCCCCAGCGGGTGTATGGTGCGGTGGGCGTCGGAAGAAAGAGTCCAGACAGAAATCCAATGCAACTGGTTTACTCACTGCTGAGATGTTAGCTGGTTGCCCGAGGCCGTCTGGTTTCACCCCCAGGTCTCCTTCGTCTCAGTGCCAGTCTGGTTCTCTGGTACCTTCTTCCCCTGCACCTTTCTCTGGTAAGTGGGTATAGAACACTGGGTGTCTGTGGTTTGTCCACTTCTGTCCACCAGACGGTAGCATGAGCCCTGTGGGGATGGAGTCTCTGGTCCTGTCCCCGGCTCTCTCTTTGCTACTGATGTGGCGCCCTGGCCTAGCCAGGTCGTCATAGATAACACACAAACACCCCACCCCCACTAGACAGTAACATTAGCCAAACACAAAACCCTTGTTGCCTCCCTCCAGGGTCTGATGTTCACACCAGGTGGGGCGGAGCCAAGCGGTTGGCCCCGCCCACCGAGGAGTTCACAGGCCTGGAGGCGGGAAAAGTTTAGTTTAGTTCAGGAGGTTGAAGTGAGAGGAGTAAAGTGGAGAGTGTCTGGGTTTGTGGCCCAGGCACTGACAGCAAGGTTGGCAGACGGTGGTGGCCATCTGCAGGAGTGGTGAATCAACGCGGAACCGTAGGACCGGGGACGGACCCCGGCTAGGCTTGGAGCCGCCGTCAACAGCCAAATCCGAGTGTGACCGGAACCCTAGAGGTTTCCTAACAGCCAAAGACCCGTCAGAAGGCAACCGCCCACACCGTGAGGGTAACAGCTACCGCCTAAGGCTAGAGACCCAAGGGCCAGCACCTGCGGGCAAACGGGCTCCTCCGGCAACCATAAACCGGGGAGCGGACTACTGTTGGGAATCCATCGTAGTCAAACAAGTACACAAAGGTGCAGGGAAAGACAGCCGTCATCACCTGTCCGGGGAAAGACACTGCAGCTGCCTGCGGGACCCGTCCATCCAGCCGTTTGGTTTACCGAGGACTTTG
The DNA here is from genome assembly GCF_048569485.1 of Anomaloglossus baeobatrachus. Lineage (NCBI taxonomy): Eukaryota > Metazoa > Chordata > Amphibia > Anura > Aromobatidae > Anomaloglossus > Anomaloglossus baeobatrachus. Next base: position 326,581,453 of record NC_134357.1, read on the forward strand.
TGCATCTCCTGTTGAGTGAGTACACCCGTGCCATCCGGCACTGCGCCGTGCTGTCCCAGCAACCCTGCACCTTCCCAACCCTGCCTCCCCGTCTCACCACTGGGCCCTGGGACCACCGACCCCTACCCACGGAGGGGGAAAAACAACATCCCAGCTGCTCCCTACCATCGCTCCCGGGATCCCCGTCACCAGCAGCGGTGGTGCCAATCTTCACCACAACCCATGGGTGGCGTCACGGACTAAATCTCCCAAACCAACCACCCCTTTTCACTCATGGGCGAGGAGCGCCGCTCGAGTCCCCGGATCCGGCCCACCGCTCAAGCCACCGAGCAGCAGCTGCAGCAGCGCCGGACCCGAGCATTAGCGAGCGCATCTGACGGCGTCCTCCCCGCCCGCGACACTGAGTCTTCTGATTCTTTAGGGTCAGCAAGATCCTTGATGGTCCGCTTTACTGTGCAGGTGTAAACAGGTCGGCTTGAAGCTCTTTCCTGTCCTAGGGTCCTTTACCCCATCAGTGTGTAGTTTCGGGAACACTCCACCATACTCCACCGGCAACCACTTCCTCTGGGTACCAGGTCACCATCAACCAAGTCAGGGTGTCACTTCACTTCCACCTTCACACTTCCACAGTCACTACTCAACTGACTATGTCTGCTCCCTTTCACTTCAGACTTCCTTCTATGTTCTGACTACTGTCTTCCTGTGTTCCTGACTACTCTCCACAGTCTGCCCCTCCCACCTAGTCAACTAGTGGACTGGAGTGGCTCCACCTCTAGGCAGCCATCTATGGTCCCACCCTAGATAGGTACCATTGTATGGGGGATTGTTGGGGAAAACTGGGATTACCTGGGTTTTTGGTGTTACTGGCACTGGGGTTCTGGGTCCTTAAGGGGCTGGCCCTGCATCCTTGTGGGGATGCAGAACCTTGTAGCACCCTGATGGTTTCAGGAGCACTACATATCCATGTGTAGTGCACTGCAACTCCATTCTAACAGAGATAAAAGTTCCACATTCTGATGATCAATGCATTATGCAGTGGATAGGTGATAGGCTGTTTCCAGTGGACAACTCCTTCAATAAGGATATTGACAAATTAAAGAGTTATCTGACTTCAGAAAAAAGATGTCATGATGAGTAGGGAGAGCAGGGAATCGGGGCCCCTAGACTGGCCCTTAAACTAGGTTGGCCCTATCTGACCCTTATCTCAGAGTTACCTGTGAAGGTGAGAATGTCTTAGCCGCCAACCTGACCTTGCTCCTGACCAGCCCTGATCTTATACCCCGTCCCTCTCTACCCTAAGGGAGGGCCGGGACAGGAGTGTGGTAAAACCAACAGAGATAGAAATGGGAAATTAAAACTATCTCACAGTATGCTCACACAAAGAAATAAGGCAATAAGAGATAAGCAGTTAAATAGAAGCAGAGAGGAAACAACATGATGTCAAGAGGATTCCACAACAACTGAAAGCACCATCCAATATAATCAACAGCAGGACTGGGACACAACAGCACACAGTCCAACACAGCAAAAAACTATTGTTGGCAAGGGAAGACACATTCCACCATCTTAAAAATGCGGGGAGTGAATGTGATAGGTTTCCAACAATGTGATCCCAGAGGTAAGGCCGGAGTCACACTTTCGAGTGACTCACGTGTAATACGCGCAAGTCTCACATTGCATCACCCGGCATGGCCGCACACTCTCCTGACAGAAGCAGGTCGGCTGCATGTATTATTATGTGAGTTGCGCCTGGTGATGCAATGTGAGACTCGCGCGTATTACATGTGAGTCACTTGAAAGTGTGACTCCAGCCTAACTAGCAGACTAGTAGCGTTAGGGCTAAGCCACACGGCGAGAAAACAGTGCGAGTGGAGTGCGATAAAACATCGCATTCCCCTCGGACCAATTCTAGCCTGTGTGTCAGCACACATGGGCGATTATTTTCTCAGCCCTAATCGGACTGAGAAAACAATCGCAGCATGCAGCAATTGTAAGCCGAGGCTCTTTCTCTCGCACCCATTCAAGTGAATGGGGCGAGAGAAAAATCGCACTGCACTCGCGGTACACCGGTGTACTGCTAGTGCAGTGCGAGAATGGCAATAGCCGGCTACGCAGTAGAGAGGGAGAGAAATCCCTCCCTCCCCTCCTGAGTGCCGGCCCGCCCCCCGCAGCTGAGGTCTGCTCGCACGAACGGACCTCAGTTGCAAGGACACAGGCATGACACTCGGCTCTGCTGTACTGCCAGCACGAGCCGAGTGTCATGCAAGTGGATCGCAGTAGTGCCCGTGTGGCCCCAGCCTTAAACTCTTGCTAGCCTGACCAATAATGAGCACGACGCCTGAGTCTGCCTGTGAAACTCAGAAACACCAGAGAAACCATAGTGTGGAGTGTCAGGATCTGTAGTGTAAACTGTGTCTGATGCCGCCATGATACTCTGCAAGTTTTCAGTGAAACTGTGTGACAAAAGATCAGAGAAACAATGCTCCTGTTGTATATGGGCTGTGTCTGATATCACAGCCCAGCACCTTCCAGGGAGAATTCACAAATAAAGTAGTGCTGTTTCTAGAGTCGGTTGAGCTGAATTGCTGAATCCTTTGACCTGAAAAAATGAGTCCCTTATTCAATTATGTAATCAGAAATAAAAATTGTGGTCAAAATGTATCGCTGTAGCACATATTTACATATAATGAAAATATATATTTGCACATAAATAATTTGTTTAGCATATGTATGAATGTTTAATTGAGGTCTAACTGGGATGACGTGGACCTCCTGGCTTGCCACTGATTGGACCCGACACTGGGCTAAATTGATGAGTGAAGTGCAAGATATTACTTGACTATCTCTTCTTAAAGGGAAGGTGTCATAAAAAAAAAAGTTTTCAATAACTGAAAAAATGAAAAGTATTAATGTTATGTTTAAATATTATTATTTGTTTCTAATTGAGCAAAATATAAAAAAAATGAAAAGTTAGATATTTTCCACTCTTAAACACTAGGAGGAGCAGCTGCTGAAAACAAAGTGTAAAACTAACCTGGATTACAACTGCAGTAAAAGTGGGTGGAGTCTGCTCTCCTGTGTGTGATGTCACCTCCCCCTCCCATTCTGGGTGTTTCTAAAAGGATAAGGGGAGATGAAGTTTAGGGGCCCAGTGCGGAGTCATTTTGTTGGTGACTACAAAGTGATACTACACTAAATCAGATATCAACTTTAGAGGTCTAGACATCAACACCAAATTAAATCTCTTTAAATCGCAATACTTTAATAAATTAACTACTACAAAGTGATCCTAATTTGTCTAAAGTGTCACCAAGGACAGCTGGCATAGTATTCCACTATATACTGGGCCCCATATACTCTGCCATGATACTCCTGTGCCTCGATATTTCTGAGGCCTCATACACTGGCTGCCATCTCTGGCCTGGTGTCTCTCGGCAAAGCCATACCTCCCAGTTTCAGAGGGACTGTCCTGATTTGAGGGCTCTCTCCTGCTGTTCACAGCTCTTGTCCCGACTCCTTCCTTATAAATTAAATAAGCAGTGCATAAATTAAATTTTCATCTGCTCTGATTTCCTAGGACAGAACTTGAACTAATCAGCTTGTAAGCTTTGTCCATAGGCAGCCACTGCCTGTATAGAGAAACATTGAAAGATTTGGTAATATTGACCTGTATTGAAGGCTGAGAACCCAGAAATAAATTATTCAGCTACATAGAGATATAGATACATATACACTACATCTCCATGTAGCTGAAGGAATAAGTCAAAGCCTTTTGTTCTCATAAAACTACTATAAAGAAATGAGGAAAAAAATATAATTTTATTTTTCACCACCCCATTGGAATCAAACCAGCAACTTTCAAACAGCAGCCTTAGCTGTCCTAGCTGTTGAGCCACCAGCTTTGATGATGTGAGAGGAAGCATTTTACATAGATGAACCTGCAATGCAGCCTCTGATTACTCAGGACACAGAGCTCCATTGTACAGTGCAAAGTATCATTGTGTCCTGTATATTAGAAAAAGAGGAAAAAATTATCTTCTAATAAAATTGCTAAAAATAATTACAAAAAACAGATGAATGTGATTTTTATTGCAATTTTAAATAAATATCACAAATCCGCAAATAACATGGACATATTTGGTCTCCGTGTAATCGTAACAACCCGAACAACACAGTGATCAGATTATTTGTGCAATTGATTGTTTTTCTCTATTAAACCCATGAAAAAATATAATAAAAATGTGCCACTGAGGCCGTGTTCACATGTAGTGTAAATGCTGCCTTTTATTTCAGCAGGTTTCTGCACCACGAGCGTGACTCGCCCACCCCAGGGCTATGGGACACCCGGTGCCGGGCCGGACTAGTCCGGAGGTAGTCAGTGGTGGCTGGGCCCGGCTCCGTGGCCCTCGTGGGTGTCAGTAGAATATGTGGCTTGAATTAAAGTTTGTGTTCGTGACGCCACCTGTGGTATGCGGCTAATAGGCCGCCGCTGCTGTATGAGGCCTCCGCGGGATGATATGGCAGCAATGGTGGTACTACTCCCCACAGGTGGAGCAATGCCCCGGGGCACAGTTGGTGCTTGTGAGTGTCTATGCAGATGAAATAACAGAGGCAACTTCAATGGTACAGTTTCAAGTTCTTTACTCACAATTCTTGTCGGAGCCCAGGGCCCTTGGACTGCTGGGACCACTGTCAGGGACCTCCGCCGTTTCTGGGTGGTTCTGAGAGTAAAAGCCGGTACCCTTCTCTTTAGTGTCTCTATCTTCTGCTGTCTTCCTTAGCCTTGCCTTTGATAGGATAAACCTGGCTTGGCCTCCTCTACAGCCTCCAGGCTGGGGGGTCACCTGTCGGCTGATTACCCCTTTTCTGAAAGGTCTGCTATGGGTTCTGGCCCGGGGAGTTTACAACATTCCCTGGGCCTCGGTTTTTACTGTTTGGAGATGGTCTTTGCACTCCTCCAGTCTCTAGGGACCATCCCCTGTTGCAGCTTGATCCCTCCACCGATGTTCTTGTGGAGCAGGCCACCGCAGCTCTACAACTACCCGTGGCACCTCTAGGACTACCCGTGGCCCTGGGACCCTTTCTGTTCTCTGCGTGGTGTCACCTGGACCCTCAGAGTCCCATGATCTTCACCAGGAAGCGTCTCTTTCTTCCTTTTCAGCTCCTGACTGACTTGGAGCTTTCTTTCTGTTACTTCTTCTCCTCCTTGCCTGCCTCCAGCAGGCCTCCTCCTCCTTCCCCACTTTCTCTCGTTCTCCTTCTACATGCTGGCTCCTCACTCTCTCCCTCCCTGAGGTAAACTACCTAAACTTGACCTTCCTCTCTGTGTCTGCTTTCAGATGGCTCCTCCCACCTCCCCAATTGCCCTGTTCTACCCTATAGGAGCAGGGATGGGTCTTACGACCCCTCCCAGCATGCAGCATGGGAGGGTTGTCTGCCACTTTCCCTGGTCCCAGTGTGTTCCTAGCAATGGGTGTAGTGTGGATTTACCAGGGGACCGGAGTTCACTCCCCTCCTCACCCAGAATGGGGCATCACACCACTGATGGGGTGCAATGACCTGTGGCGACGGAAGCCTCAGGGGCGCCACAAGCGCAATAACTATCCTCTCTGATTATTGCGTGTTTGTTGCGTTTTTTATGCGTTTTCCCTAATATTTCATACATGTTTGGTGCAGATGTTAATCCGGGTTTTTAATGCTTTAATACTACAGAGAAGCTTTGATTCTGCATTTAAAAATGTAATGGCACTTTTTTTTTGCTTGCATTTTTTTCAGACTCCACAAAGAAGCCTATAGAGAAAAAAACACCAAAACTACAGAGTTCAGCAGCGTCTTTAGACGCACCAACGGCGGAGATTTCATGACGTTTCATCCACTCTGCTTGGACATTTAGTCTGTGTTCACATGTAGTGCAAATGCTGGCATTTTTTTTCCTCTACAATCTTGTGTGGAGCTTAAAAAAACACATGGAAAAAACTGCAGTTACTTTTTAGGGGGAGAATTAAAAAGTTTTCTGTACTATAAAAACACCAAAAAAATGCAGCTTCGCATCTGCACGAAAAACGCATGAGATAACCAGAAAGGAATAAAAAAATGCAGCAAAAATACAACAACCAGAGAATGTTATTGTATAATTTGATGCGGACACCTGCAGAAAACAAAAATCATTTCTGCAACGTGTGAGCACGGCCTTAGGCCTCTTTCACATGTCAGTGATTCTGGTACGTTTGTGCTTTTTTTAAACGTACCAGAATCACTGACATAATGAATGGGTCTGCTCACACGTCAGTGGTTTCACTGCACGTGTCTCCGTGCGGCGTACCCGCGTGTTTGCCGCACGGAGACATGTCCATTTTTTTCTGGCATCACTGATGTTCCACGGACCACGCAGTGGTGTGGTCCGTGAAACACGTGCCAGAAAAAAACGTTCTTTTAAAATAAAAAACATTTTAACTCACCCGGCGTCCAGCGATGTCCTCTGCAGCCCGTTCTGCCGGCTGCTTCTGAGCCGGCTCATTATTGTCGCGCATATTCATTATGCGCGACACAGCCGACCCGGAAGCAGCTGCTGCGGGGGTCACCGCCGGCCGGATGCTGCACCGCGAGAGCGATCAGCACCATGGACAGTGGGAGCGCGCACAGGTGAGTTGTTTTCTAAGTGCAATCACGGGCCAAGGACAACGGAGCCCGGATTGCACTTAGACAACCCACGTGTTCCGTGAATCACGGCACATGCAGGGACATGTGCGTGTTTTACACGCCAGTGAAAAACGTCACTGTTTTTCACTGACGTGTGAAACGGGCCTTACAGAGACAAAAAAAGCAACACGTCATATAGTGACGCATATATAAATATGAGAAAGTTCTGGATGATACGACTATGAATGAATGAACAGTCTGGGGCATATGTTGAACATCACTCAGTGCCAAATGGGTGTTGTTTGGGGTGTGGCTAGGGGCGAGGTCAAATTTTGCTGCAGCACGCTGCATGCTCTGTGCCTCTTTCTGGTCTTCAAAAGTTGGAAAGTAATGGAGTAGCTGCCGATAGCAGAGCTCCGAGGTGAGTACATACTGCTGCAAGAGGTGATCACAGCCTGGCATCTATAATACAATACTAGGCTCACACTCCAGATCGCTGCTGTGCTCAGGAGGAAAGTGGAATGTACAGTATATACACCGTGAGCTCCACAAGATGGCACTGATTTCCTCCCCGCACTGTCATCTGGACAGCCCAGGGGGCAAGCTCAGATTACAGCAAGAAGCAGACACAGTGTAAGGCCCCTTTCGGACATCTGTATTTCAGGTACGTGTGGCATCGTACCCATGTTATTCTGTGGTGTTACTCACACGGACCGTGTAGCCCTGCATGCACACACAGAGACATAATAATAATAATAATAATAATATTAATAATAATAATTTTATTCATTTATTTATTCATTTATATAGCGCCATTAATTCCATAGCACTTTACATACATTGGCAACACTGTCCCCATTGGGGCTCACAATCTAGAGTCCCTATCTGTATGTCTTTAGAATGTGGGAGGAAACCGGAGTACCCGGAGGAAACCCACGCAAACACGGGGAGAACATACAAACTCCTTGCAGTTGGTGCCCTTGGTGGGATTTGAACCCAGGACCCCAGCGCTGCAAGACTGCAGTGCTAGCCACTGAGCCACCGTGCGTCTTTTCTCCGGCAGCACGGAAGAATCGCACACTGATGTGATCCGTGTGACATCAGTGTGACACGTATCGGAGAAAACACGGGTCTTTGAAATAAAATTAATTTCTATACTCACCTGTCTCCAACACTGCTGTCTTCGGCACTGCTGTCACTTGCTTCTGACCCCCATTCATTATGCTCAATGCATATGCACTGAACCAAGGACCTAGAAGCAGCAGCGCTTGAGACATCAGTGTCGGGGACAGGTGAGTATCCAGCAGTGTGTGTCTGCAGTGACGTCAGTAGGTCACCGGCGTATCCAAGGAACTCCGATGATATCCTGATGACACCCCTGTGACACCCACGCTACCACGGGTGTAGCGACTGTGACTTCCCGGGTTTGTACCGCCCTGAGAGGGGCTCGGCTGCTCTCCTCGCCGGGCCGAGCCGCTCGAGGTCTGGGCTCGGGTTGTCGGTGGCACAAGCACCTCTGAACCGGGGGCCACGGCGCTCTGTTAAGGGGAGGCAATGGGGGTGGTGGTGTGGGACGAGGTTCGCAGCCGGGGGCCGCGTTGTCGTTGGACGGGTCGTGACGCCACCCACGGGTCGTGGTGACGGGATGCACCACCGCTGCGGCCGGAGTGAATGGGACTCCCGGGATCGGTGTTGAAGGCGCAGCCTGGATGTTAGCCCCTCCGTGGGTAGGGGCGGTGTGTCCCGGGGCCCGGTGGGACGGGCGACAGTGATGTCGGGGTGCAAGGTGCCGTACTGCGGTGTGATGCTGTGCCTGGATGGCACTGGTGTACTCACTATTAATTCACACTCAGAGTCACTGGTAAACCAAAGTTCGGGTATGGTCGGGTCCTGCAGCCGGCTGCTTGTGTCCCTTGTGAGGCTGATGGTGGCCCCTTTCCCTTGCACCTCTTGTTTTGGCTGTTGGCTCCCCTTCCTGGACAGTGGTAGCCTGCTCCCCGGTGTTTAGCTGCCGGAGGAGCCCTTGGTTGCCCGCAGGTGCTGGCCCATCGGGTGTTTGAGCCCTTGGCAATGGCTCTCACCTGGTATCGGTGGGCTGTTGCCTTCTTTCGGGACTTTGGGTGAGGATGGACCCGTGAGGTCCAGACTGCAATCAGTTAATTTGCCTACACTCAGTGGCTTCCAAGCTAGGACGGGGTCTGAGTATCCGGTTTCTGGTGCTCCAGTAAACGGTTGACTCCCCGGTTCAGGTCCGGCGGGCTCCAACCCTGGCCCGGTCCCTACGGTTCCGCCGGTTGCTATACCAGTACTCCTGCAGGTGGCCACCACCGTCTGCCTGCCTGACGTTACGGGGATCCCAGGCTCCAACCCGGGTCCCAGACAGCTCTACTCCTCTACACCTCCTGTCACTGTCACACTCTACACTCTTCTGTGAACTCACTCCAACTGTTTGTATTTCATGCCTCAGGACAGTAGTCTCCTCAGTGGGCATGCCTTTCCACCTGACTCCGCCCACCTGGTGTGCCCTACTTGCCCTGAGGGAGGCATCAGGTCTCCCTTTCGGGTGACTGGTGTATCCTCACAAGGGATGGGGGTGTGTGTGTGGTGTTGGTGGTGTTGATACCTGTGACCCCTGGGGTCCAGGGCGTCACATTCCCCCTTGGTTTAACGCAGACCGTCCGCGGGCTGCCCAACCAACTCCGGTTTATTTTTGTTTTCTTTTTCTGTCAAACGTAAAACGGGAAACATCCACAATTATAATAACATTTTTACAAACTATAGGATTTCTCAAGGTCTTCCCATAACAGGAGGTATTTTGCTTTAACGTTGCATAACTTTATTAACGGGACGGGTTCATGTCCTTCCGCCTTTCCCACCCAAACAACCTAGCCTTGATGCTGCCCCTAAGAAATGGGCAGCACCCCTTTTCCCCAGTCCGGAAATAGGAACATGGCCAGATCACCCAGGCGGGAACAGGTACGGGGCGGCGCACCTGGCAGTTGCTCAAGGGCTCCCCAGAGGATGGTCACCTGTCCCGGTGGTGACTGGATTCCAGCCTGCTCTGCTGTGGGTCCTACCACCAATCTGCCTCTACGGAGGCTAACAGGACGGAAAGGCATGTAAAGGGGGCAGGATGGGGCAATATTTACAAGCCCAATAGTTTCTGGGTGGCAAGCAAGTCCACGGCCATGTCCATGAGCAGTCACTCACGCAACAGGGGTTAAACTGGGATCAACACAAGTCCCAACGGGGACAGGGTCTTTAGCAGCAACGGCTACCGGTAAACACTTTATTCATCAACGGGGGACTCTTCTACCACCTCCACATCGGGGCTGTACGGTAGAGGAGGGGGCTGTCTGCCGCTACGGACATCCAGGGCAAACCAGCCCCTCTCCCGTGGTGCCGAGTGTAGTGCACCAAGTCACCGGGCAGGAGGTCATGGTCTGGGTGCCCGAACGGGAGATGGGCATTCACGTTCCGCCGGGAAAAGAAGACTTCTCCATTCAAATTGGGGTCATACAGGAATCCCCAGCCCTTGTTCCGGTTGAACCTCCTGACCTGGCCATGGTAGGTCGGGCCCCGCACCCAATATCTGGTGCTCCTCAGATGCTCCTTCCCTTCGATGGTGCGGGCAAGGACCTCTTCTCTCCTCTTCTCCCTGGCCGCGATCTCCCGGCTCAGTTGGCTAGGCTGCCGCTCCCAATACAAGGCATCCGCACGCCCGGGGTCTACTGCAGTGAGGGTCTGGCCCAGCCGGCGCTCCCCGGTGTCGACCACAATCGGCACTCTCAAAGGGGAGCCTCGCTGTGTCGCGGCCGGCTCTGCTGCCTTGCAGCTGCCTCCCCGTGGAACCTCAGCCGAGGCCCGCGACCCTGGAGCAGCCTGCCTAACTTTCTGGGCACTCTGGCCGGGCGGACTGCCGGGGCCTGTGCGCTCTTAGGCGCGGTCACTTCCGGAACAGCCGACGTTGCTTCGGGACCAGGTGCTGGCCGGTAACGGGTCCCCTCGGACAACGGACACATCGCGGTTGACTCCCACAGCAGGTCCAAGCCAGCCTCCCCAAGCAGCTTCCCATGAGCGCCCGGGACGGACTCCGCCACCGATGTCGTGGGGTGGGGATACGGGCAGAGGAGCAGCGACAACCACTGCGGGCAATGGAGGAGGCGGCATGGCGGGTAGCAGCAGACCGGGCCCCTCAGCCACGATGGCCGACCCCTCAAGGGCATAGGGATATGGGTCGCCTTCCCACCCTGCCAACACCGTCATCCTCTCACGGGCCCGCACGGCAGCCACTATCTCCCCCATCTCCGCCGCCCAGTGCTCCACCAGAAAGCTTACCTGGTGCTGGAGGCGGCGGCACATCTCCTCCGTCCGGGCCTTCACCCACGCCTTTGTTCCTGGCGCGGGCTCAAGGAATTCGGGACTCTGGACGGGAGTTGCCATGCTTCTGCTGCACTGTTGGGATCCAGGAACGGAATGGATGCAGGGTCCTTGAGTCCCTGCCCTTTTATCTTCTTGGTCACATCAGGCAGCCTCTTCGCCCACCTCCCCCTTGGTCTTTTCTCCGCACTCTTCCTCCTGGGGGCGGGGCTTCTCTTTCGTGCCTTCACTGCTCAGGGAAGACGACTCAAGCAGGAAACCTTCGCGCCAAGATGGCAGATCTTCAACTTTTTCGACAGGACGCCGCTGACGGATACTTCCAAGGTGCACTTCCACAGGTGAGTGGACTGTCCGAATCCTGTTTGTGACGCCAGAAAGAGTTGATGTGTACCGCTCTGAGAGGGACTCGGCTGCTCTCCTCGCCGGGCCGAGCCGCTCGAGGTCCAGGCTCGGGTTGTCGGTGGCACGAGCGCCTCCGGACCGGGGGCCACATCGCTCTGTTAAGGGGATGCAGTGGGGTGGTGGTGTGGGACGAGGCTCGCAGCCGGGGGCCGCGTTGTCGTTGGACGGTTTCACACGGACCGTGTAGCCCTGCATGCACACACAGAGACATGTACGTCTTTTCTCCGGCAGCAAGGAAGAATCGCACACTGATGTGATCCGTGTGACATCAGTGTGACACGTATCGGAGAAAACACGGGTCTTTGAAATAAAATTAATTTCTATACTCACCTGTCTCCAACACTGCTGTCTTCGGCACTGCTGTCCCTTGCTTCTGATCCCCATTCATTATGCTCAATGCATATGCACTGAACAAAGGACCTAGAAGCAGCAGCGCTGGAGACATCAGTGTCGGGGACAGGTGAGTATCCAGCAGTGTGTGTCTGCAGTGACGTCAGTAGGTCACCGGAGTATCCAAGGAACTCCGATGATATCCTGATGACACCCCTTTGACACTGTAACGCCTGCCTGGATCAACAGACTCAGACAGGCTGTAATGGACAGACTAGGGGGAAGCCCCTCACCAAGCAGGACCCCCAGAAGCCTGAAACCCTTTAACCCCTATACAGGGATTTGGAATTACACAGGGTACTGGAGATTTCTACTTGTGGAAGGCTGCAGTCCGAGAGAGTAGTCGTCAGGCAGGGTCAAACCGGGAATAGCAGAACAGGGACAGAATCGGCAGGCAAAGACGTAAACAGAAAATGTAGCAGTGGTCAGATCCGGGTCGGGCAGCGAGGTACAAAAACAGCAGGCAGAAGGGTAGTCAGGAAACATGCAGAAATCACAGGAATCAAAATAAAAACAGCACATGAGCCAGGAGTACAGAACTATCTCTGGCAGTGGTCATGTGACAGGAGGGGGAATAAGAAGGGTGTGGTGTCTTCCCATTGGCTGTAGCTGAACGCTGGCAACTTCAGCTTAAAGACACATGCCACCGACAGTCAGCCAGCAGTACTGCAGATCCCAAGATAACCCAGCCCAGTGGATGATCGGAGCCTGCGCGGTGCCGCTGGCATCGACTCCTCTCCCATCACCAGCACCATCCACGGCAGGAACACGGCATTGCCTGGCGATCGGAGCAGAAGTCGCTGGAGCAGACTCCGGCGGTGACGTAACAGACACCCACGCTACCACAGGTGTAGTGACTGTGACTTCACGGGTTTGTACCGCCCTGAGAGGGGCTCGGCTGCTCTCCTCACCGGGTCAAGTCGCTCGAGGTCCGGGCTCGGGTTATCGGTGGCACGAGCGCCTCCGGACCGGGGGCCACGTCGCTCTGTTAAGGAGAAGCAGTGGGGTGGTGGTGTGGGACGAGGTTTGCAGCCGGGGGGGCGCGTTGTCGTTGGACGGGTCGTGACGCCACCCACGGGTCGTGGTGATGGGATGCACCACCGCTGCAGCCGGAGTGAAGGGGGCTCCCGGGATCAGTGTTGAAGGCGCAGCCTGGATGTTAGACCCTCCGCGGGTAGGGGCGGTGTGTCCCGGGGCCCGGTGGGACGGGCGACAGTGATGTCGGGGTGCAAGGTGCTGTACTGCGCTGTGATGCTGTGCCTGGATAGCACTGGTGTACTCACTATTAATTCACACTCAGAGTCACTGGTAAACCAAAGTTCGGGTATGGTCGGGTCCTGCAGCCGACTGCTTGTGTCCCTTGTGAGGCTGATGGTGGCCCCTTTCCCTTGCACCTCTTGTTTTGGCTGTTGGCTCCCCTGCCTGGACAGTGGTAGCCCGCTCCCCGGCGTTTAGCTGCCATAGGAGCCGTCGGTTGCCCGCAGCCGCTGGCCCATCGGGTATTTGGCCTTTGGCGGTGGCTCTCACCCGGTATCAGTGGGCTGTTGCCTTCTTTCGGGACTTTGGGTGACGATGGATGTAAAATAGTGAGTTTATTATGAATATTTGATTCATAGTATATCTCTTACTCACAGGCCATTAGCTTGTGCGTATAGTAATGGATTGGCTTTAGCTGAGGATGAAGTATGTTTGAAAGCTGGAGATTTCACTGACCAAGCCATCTGACATGATACATCAATAGCTGACAGCTCAATGCTATATTCTATCTGGTACTTGAGCAAAGACCTGAAATTAGCATTGAAACCCTTCTAAGTGTTACACTAAGGTCAAGGGTCAGCAAGCCTCAAAGGGTTTATACATTCTATGCTTAAGGGTAAATTGTTTGGTTTTACAAGTCTGTACTACGCATGAGACTTACTCTGCAGATTTTGGACCACGTGATATGACATAATGCCATAGCTAAAAATGATTGAAATAATGTTCCAAGACCATTTAAAGAGACAAGGAGAATCAGGGGGTGTGGTTAATTATATTTAAGCAGACCACACTTCAAAGAGGTTAGAATGGGACCATTCTCAACCAGACGAACGAGAGAGAAGACGGCTTATCATAACATCACAGCTACAGTTAGGTCCAGAAATATTTGGACAGTTACACAAGTTTTGTTATTTTAGCTGTTTACAAAAACATGTTCAGAAATACAATTATATATATAATATGGGCTGAAAGTGCACACTCCCAGCTGCAATATGAGAGTTTTCACATCCAAATAGGAGAAAGGGTTTAGGAATCATAGCTCTGTAATGCATAGCCTCCTCTTTTTCAAGGGACCAAAAGTAATTGGACAAGGGACTCTAAGGGCTGCAATTAACTCTGCAGGCGTCTCCCTCGTTAACCTGTAATCAATGAAGTAGTTAAAAGGTCTGGGGTTGATTACAGGTGTGTGGTTTTGGATTTGGAAGCTGTTGCTGTGACCAGACAACATGCGGTCTAAGGAACTCTCAATTGAGGTGAAGCAGAACATCCTGAGGCTGAAAAAAAAGAAAAAATCCATCAGAGAGATAGCAGACATGCTTGGAGTAGCAAAATCAACAGTCGGGTACATTCTGAGAAAAAAGGAATTGACTGGTGAGCTTGGGAACTCAAAAAGGCCTGGGCGTCCACGGATGACAACAGTGGTGGATGATCGCTGCATACTTTCTTTGGTGAAGAAGAACCCGTTCACAACATCAACTGAAGTCCAGAACACTCTCAGTGAAGTAGGTGTATCTGTCTCTAAGTCAACAGTAAAGAGAAGACTCCATGAAAGTAAATACAAAGGGTTCACATCTAGATGCAAACCATTCATCAATTCCAAAAATAGACAGGCCAGAGTTAAATTTGCTGAAAAACACCTCATGAAGCCAGCTCAGTTCTGGAAAAGTATTCTATGGACAGATGAGACAAAGATCAACCTGTACCAGAATGATGGGAAGAAAAAAGTTTGGAGAAGAAAGGGAACGGCACATGATCCAAGGCACACCATATCCTCTGTAAAACATGGTGGAGGCAACGTGATGGCATGGGCATGCATGGCTTTCAATGGCACTGGGTCACTTGTGTTTATTGATGACATAACAGCAGACAAGAGTAGCCGGATGAATTCTGAAGTGTACCGGGATATACTTTCAGCCCAGATTCAGCCAAATGCCGCAAAGTTGATCGAACGGCGCTTCATAGTACAGATGGACAATGACCCCAAGCATACAGCCAAAGCTACCCAGGAGTTCATGAGTGCAAAAAAGTAGAACATTCTGCAATGGCCAAGTCAATCACCAGATCTTAACCCAATTGAGCATGCATTTCACTTGCTCAAATCCAGACTTAAGACGGAAAGACCCACAAACAAGCAAGACCTGAAGGCTGTGGCTGTAAAGGCCTGGCAAAGCATTAAGAAGGAGGAAACCCAGCGTTTGGTGATGTCCATGGGTTCCAGACTTAAGGCAGTGATTGCCTCCAAAGGATTCGCAACAAAATATTGAAAATAAAAATATTTTGTTTGGGTTTGGTTTATTTGTCCAATTACTTTTGACCTCCTAAAATGTGGAGTGTTTGTAAAGAAATGTGTACAATTCCTACAATTTCTATCAGATATTTTTGTTCAAACCTTCAAATTAAACGTTACAATCTGCACTTGAATTCTGTTGTAGAGGTTTCATTTCAAATCCAATGTGGTGGTATGCAGAGCCCAACTCGCGAAAATTTTGTCACTGTCCAAATATTTCTGGACCTAACTGTATGTAAGATAATTGGACTCTTTTTCTCTTTCTTCTTATCTTTCTCTCTTCACTAACTAAAGCCAAAACAATATTTTTCTGTAATGATTTTAACCTTTATTGAATAAATCCACATATGATTTTGCACCTATTTCTCTTCAATCGTTAATATACTGGCTAAGCACAATATACGTCAAATCCTATTTTTAACATACTTGGCGAGGCCAGCCTGAATGATTGAGAGGCACAGCTGTTTTTTCTGTGTGTGGTGATTTTTTTCACACTACTTTTCCTGCTGCGGGACTTCTATTGTTATGTCTTCCCTGCCTTTTGTCCAAAAAGGGGGGGTCGTGGAGTAATATATCTGTCCAAAGAATACAGGAAAGACGCACACTGTGTCTAAATCACACGGAACCTTAGAAGAGGTTTGACGTTACAAGCTGCACGGAGGTCGTATGTGTCGGGCCTTGACGGACATCTGAGACATCTGGATCATCGAACCAGGACACAGAGGATCGACCCACAGACGATTGGAGCCATTCTAGGACAACGCATCACATATTGGTGAGATATGGATTTCATTCATGATTATTCTAGAAAAAGTAATGTGGAGTATACATTTGATCATAAGCATACTGACGCACAATTATGGTCAAATCTGTACCGGCAATGTGAAATTGAGAATACTAAGTTAGATGAGAAGTTTTTTACTGTGAAACGGTTACAGAAAAAGATACAGAATGTATTGGGTATGGTTTACACTTACAACTCCATAGTGGGTGGGGCACAGCAACCAGCACACACCATCTGCATGGTGACAGATACACCCAATACAACAGATACACACATAGCAGATGCAGAAACAACAGATTGTCCAAATTGTTCGATATTAGCAGAACATATTGAAAATCTGGAGGATCAGTTGGAAACTAGAGCAGATTTGATATCAAAATTACGGAAAGATATTAAATATGTATCTGTTAATACGAGACAGAACAAGAAAGATGCTTCAGCATCACCTGCCTCAGGTTCAGACGTCCCGGAACAGCTGGACACAGCTGTTGACAAGAGTCTGAATGAGGAGGAACTGCGGAAAAAGAAGTTACATGAAAAGGCAGCCCGTCTTAACATTAAAATCCATGATCAATTAATGAAAATCATTAAAGACATACCCAAATATGATGATAAAATGGACTACTTCCATAATGCGAACATTTTTGAATCACATTCGGATAAATATAATCTGACAGATGATCAGAGAAACAAGATATTCAGGGTATGGCTTCCCTCCCACATGGCAAAAAGGTTACAAGCCACACCTAGGCCAGACGAACACGATGACTTGATCCATGACACAAAGGAAGATAGGCTGAGACAGTTAATTCTATTTACCACAGGAGAGTCTACCCCAACAGTCGAACTGTTAGAAAACCTTAAAACACACATACAGGAGGATCCGTTCGTCTTCTTAGTGAAATTCAAACAGGCCTATAGGATGATAATGGAAATCGGACCTGATCAAGAACCGACTTCCATGGTCAAGGCCTTTGTAAAAAAGTTTAAATATTTGGACCCTGCTTCATTCGAAATTGCTTCTAGGTTGGACAACCTACAGGAGGCCACTTCATTTATTGATAGAATACGTAGACAAATGAAGCAAAATCAGGTAAAGTCAAAAATAGCCACGGTAGAGGAGACAAATGACACATTAATATCCCAAGAAAAACAAACTAAAAATAAAAGACCCGTGCTGAATTCTAAAAACAAGAATTCAAGGGGTGGGGGGGTAACAGAGCACAATCCACTGCTTTTTCTGTGACCTACCCGGACATCTGAAGTGGGAATGCAAGAAATTCCTAAGGGCGGGAGCTGAGGAAAGGCTGGGTAGAGAAAATGGACTGATGCCAAATACATCTAGTGCACCTCCCCATCTTCAGCACCTCCACCTTCATACACGCCCACTCATACTGACAACAGAAATAACCAATCACCATATGCACCACTGACCGAACAAATAAGGGAAATGACCATACAGGGATTGGATGGAAGGAGCAAGACACCTGCTGCTCTTCTCCCTTCTCCATCATCCTGACTAGCGAAGCCGGTGCCCAGGCTCCATCCACTGGAATTTGTCACTCGAGTTTCAATGGATAGCTGTGGTCGACCGTTTCTAAAGGTAAATCTTGAAGGCCAGGAAGTAACATTTCTCCTTGATACAGGTGCACAATTGAGTGTCACAAATGTTGATTTACATTTAAAGCCAGATTCCCCTGTATGTACAATTGTTGGTTTCAGTGGCAAAAATGGAACAAAGGTAACTTTAACGCAGGATGTTTCTTTGGAAATACCTGTTTTCTTTAAAACGAAAATGGATATTTGGTGTTGTCAGGATACTGAGAACATAATTGGCACTGATTTTATGGAAAAGCATGGCTGGATTATTGATTTGGGTAACAAAACAGTTTGGAAAGACTCTAACGGTTGTAAGGCGGTAGTTATTGATCCAAATGAATATAGTCATGTCGGGACCATTTGTTTGACCGATGTAGTGTCATCAGAACATTTGTGGCCTGAAACTGGTGGTAATGAAGTATTGACTGAGATAGTACAAAGGTTTCCTTCTTTATGGGCTCAGTACAGGAATGAAGTAGGAACTATGAAAGATGTTGTTGTTAAAATTGAAGGGAGGGACCCGCCTCCACAGTGTCAGTATAAGTTGCCTCCAGAGTCAGTGGCTCCGATGTCTAAAATTATTCAGGAATTTTTGGCTCAAGGTGTGATACGTAAGGCAAATTTTGTCTGTAACAATCCATTGTGGTGTGTTCTGAAAAGTGATGGTAGCTATCGGATGATATTGGACTTGAGGATGTTCAATAAGTTTACTCCCAATGTTGCACCGATTGTAGCTCATACACATGACATGATGTTGAGATTGAATGCAAAGGCAAAGTATTTCTCAGTATTGGATATCAGTAATGGTTTCTTCAGTATACCGATTAAGAGTTGTCAGCATAGGCTTGCATTTAATCACCTGGATCAACAATACGTATGTTTTAGGCTTCCTCAAGGGGCTAATATGTCGCCAAGCATTTTTCATCAGGCGCCAGCAAATGTTTTGTCGAAATGTTTTCGTCCGGAATGTTTATTGCAGTATGTGGACGATATCTTGCTGAGTACAGAGGATGAGGATTTGCATATTTCTCTACTGGCAGAATTGTTTGAGCTGCTGCATGATGCAGGATTAAAATTGAATACCAAAAAGGTCAAGCTGATGCAGACTGAGGTCAGATTTTTAGGAGTTCAGGTAAACGGTGACCCCTACAGGACAGAATTGAGGCAATTGCATCCCTTCCAATTCCAACATCACATAAGGCACTAAGACATTTTTTGGGACTTGTAAATTACTCAAGGGATTTCATTGAATATTTTGCTGACAAAGCCAGACCTTTGTATGCTCTTTTAAAAGGTGATAATGATGATTATTTTGGTCCCTGGGGTGTCGAACAGGAAAAAGCCTTCACACAATTGAAACATGATCTACAACACGCACCTGCGTTAAGTATGGTAGAAAAAAACGCACCTTTTGCGCTTCAAGCACACACTTCAGAGACAAGCATCTCTGTGGTTTTGCTGCAGCTGCAAGGGAGGGAATGGAGAATCTTGGGTTACTTCTCTAAGCTTCTCTCACCTGTTGAGAGGGGGTTTGAGGTGTGCGCAAGACACCTGGTGGGAGTGTATTTTGCGATAAAAATAACTCAACACATCATCGGGTTCCAAAAGGTTATTCTCCAAACGCCACATAGTACACTGAAGCTTCTCTTTGAGAAAAACATCCCAGGTGTGTCACATCAGAGATTTGCCCATTGGTTGCTCTCATTGTCTCCAAATCAAATTGAGGTAGATTATAAGGCCAAATATGTTCTTCCTCAATTGATGCAATATGAAGGACAAACCCTTGATTGCCTACAAACGTTCCATGAACCAAGTCCATCTCTCTTCAGACGACAGTCTGAAGACGCAGATGAACCTGTGTTTGTAGACGGTTCTAGATTTTTTCTGGAAGGACACTATCACACAGGATATGGAATTTTCTATTCCAAGCGAGGACAAGTGGTAAAACACAAGTTACCGAGTCATTTCTCAGCTCAAAGGGCAGAGATAGAAGCGGTAAGAATGGTCCTACAGCTGAATGAAGCTGATGATCAGACGCCAATGGTAATTTACAGTGATAGCTCCTATGTTGTCAGGTCCCTAACTGATTATCTGCCTATCTGGGAGAGAAGAGGTTATGTGGATTCTTCCAACAAGACCTTGGTGCACAGCGACACTCTAAAAACTATTTTTGAAATAGCATCAAGGGCCCCAAATAGGTTTGCTATAGTGAAAGTCGCTGCACATAAAAAATCTGATGATGAGTTATCTGTAGGAAATGCAACCGCAGATGCTCTAGCCAAAGAAGCTGCCCTGACCGGAGAGGAAGTGTTTGACTCCGAACCTTCTGAGATTTCAGCGGTTCAAAGAACAGATACATACATACCTTCATTTGCAGAAGAACAGAGAAAAGATCCTTCTCTTGTTACTTCTCAGGATGATCCAAAGCCTCCTTTTATCTGTGAAAATGGGGTTTTGTGTCACAATTCAAATGGAGAATTGCGTCCCATTGTACCAAAACATCTACAGGTAGAATTCACTTGATATAACCATGAGAGTTTAGGTCACTTGGGTCAACAGAAATTGTTAGTCATTCTCAAGGAGAAATTTTATTGGGAAAAAATGGACGAAACAGTTCAAAGTGTTGTACTATCATGTCTCATTTATGCCCAAATAAATCCAAGACCTAAAGGACAGAAGCCACCACTTCTATGAATCGCACCTGCAGATGGTCCATGGTCTACACTGCAAATAGACTACATTGGTCCTTTACCCTCAGGTAAACATGGTCTCAGGTATGCATTGATTGTGGTAGATGTGTTCTCAAAATGGGTAGAAATATTACCTGTTAGGAAAGATGATGCTTTGTCCACAGCAAGGGAATTGGTACAACATGTCTTTTGTACTTGGGGGATCCCAAGGATGATTACCTCCGATCGAGGAAGCCATTTCACAGGTAAAATCATGCAAACTGCTTGTGCTATTCTAGCGGCACGACAGCAACTTCATGTCCCCTATCATCCACAATCTGCGGGAATTGTGGAAAGAATGAATAGAACAATCAAATCCAGAATTGCAAAGATGCTTTTGGATAAAGGTAACACCTGGGTTGACAAAGTACCCTTCATACTCATGAGTATAAGAGGTTCTATCTCTTCTACAACTCAATTCACTCCGTTTGAGTTGATGACGGGAAGGAAAATGCCATTGTGGTTTCCACATGAGCCATTTTTATCCACTCCACAAAAAGATGCTATCTCAAGGTCCCAATGGTTGAGATCGCTACAGGAAAACCTGAAAGTGATTCTGCCATATGCGGCATCGAGAATGCAGAAAATGGAGCCACCCTATGAGTCCAAATTCAAGAAAGGTGCTCTAGTGATGATCAAAACCTTTCGCAAGAGTGGTCCATGGGAGTGTAATTGGGAAGGTCCATTTGAAGTCCTTGAGACTATGGGACAAGTCATGATTCTCGTGCAACGAGCATCAAATGTGGTAAAAAATACCCGCAAAAAGTGTGGGTCCACATTGATCAATGCAAGATATTTGTGGCAAAATAATGATACTGCATTTCTTTCCATGAAGAAATGGATTCCTATAAGAACTGGAATAAGGAACCTAAAGACTTTGAAGGAAAGATGACATCAAGCCTTCCGGAAAAAGAACATTTTCCCAAGCTCAAGAAAAGCTTCTATGTAATGGGAACTATTTTCCTGCTGCTTTGCTTTATTTCAGTCATTGTCTACAAGTTACATCAAGGAACAATCACCAATGATGTGAATGAGTGGACCAGAGAGATTCAACATTCACGAAGACCGAGAGGATCAGAGACACTGAACTTACTGACAGAGAACATCACGGATGATTCTGTGGACATAACAGGAAATATCTGCATGGGATATGGAACAAAATGTTGCATTGAATTACATTTCATACACGACACAGACATAATATTACATGCTATTGCAGGACCTAAAACTAGATTCACACAATTACAAGGAAAATATGTACATAATAATAAAACAGGTACATGGGAATGTTCTCCTACAGATGTACTATACTGGAACATAGAGATCAGAGGTGATGAACCTGCTGTATGGTCCGGTGATATTACAAATGACATGATTGCTAGGGGAAAGTTTGGAAGATCCAAAACAGAAATTTTGTTTAAAACTCAGGCTTTTGAGAAAATTCTGGATCCTTCATTACAGAAGGAGATAAAGATTGGGTCAAAACATGGAATTTCCAGATAACACGGGAACCTGTACAAGTTCAGGTATCTGTAGTGTTTACCGTTACTAACACTATAGTTCCGGAAATAAGGGTTTCACCACAGACAGTACATAATAAAGAAAATACATTTCCCATAATGTTAACATGTAACACAAGGTTGAAATTGCCTTCTGAGTCTCTGTTGACATGGACCAAACATTCATCATTTTTGGGAAGTTTTTTAAACAGTCCAACTAATGTCATTCACAGAGGTCAGATTGGTAATATCAGATGGATGGATGATACTTTCATTTTTTCCATAGAAAATCCATCTTCCAGGAACTCTGGAATTTACCAGTGTAGTGGGAAACAAAGACTCATTACAGACAATGTAAAGATGTTAGTGTGAATATTTGGTCAGCAGCAGATAATGCATGCACAAACACAAGATTCATGCCATCTACTCCTTTCCAAATCAATCAATTTCAGTCTAAGTCCTTATTAAGGGATGGAGAATTTATGACAATAGTATGGACTTTCAATATGTGTCATTGGAAAATCTCTACCAGGTTTCCTCAGTGTCAATCACATCTTACTAACATGGAGATGGGGATAGAACAATGGTTTGGGAGAAGAACAGCTCAGATTAGAAGTAAGAGAGGAGTGTTGGAAGGAATTCTGGGAGGAATTGGGACAGTGGGAAGTCTGACTAATGCCATGAATATACAGACACTTAAGTCAGATTTGGATAATATTGGTTTTATTGGAGGAAAAGGAGTAAAGATTCAGAAAAGTTTGAATCAACTTCTTGAAAAGATGGTTATGAATACAGCTGCTGTACTAGGGTCTTCTGTGTCACATCTACAGGATGCTACACTAGCTCTTGTGGAAAGTACTCACGAAACACAAGTAGCTAAAGCGTGCCTGGAGATACAGGTAGAGTATTCCACTAATTTGAAAATGATTGCACAGGCTTTACAGAGTGGAATTACTCCACTGGGAATACTGCGAAATTTACCTGTAGAGTATGATTTTGCATTGAATCATACGGATTTGTGGGTAAATAAGTGGTTAGGATGTGAACGAAACATTTGTGTTGGCACATCACTAATCCCGGTGATCGGAAGAGAGGGAACTATTGTTCCTGTTACAGTTTTGGGTATACCTGTGAGTAACACACAACAGGTGTTCTATCAACTGCAGTACACAGATTTTGCATTTGATGGAGTGAACACTGAACAATTAGACATTTCTTCATGTTTACATTTTGTTTCTAAGGTGATGTGTTTACCTGGACGGGATAAGGTGATCTATCATTCATGTTTCCATAATCACTCTTGTCATGTGAGAATAGAGACTGTACAGACACTACATGATCTGGTGACTCCAGTAAGTCCAAATAAGATTTGTTTCCAGGTCATGTCTGAGACAGAAACGGTTTCTGCTTTCTATTCTACTTGTGTACATAAGGAAAATCTACCTATGGGTTTGTATTGTATAGAAGGAAATGTGAGATCTCTTTCAAAGAAGGAAGGAAGTTTTCATATCACTTCTATAGGAAAGAGAAACCTAACGGCATTTCCCATACAATTCAATTTATCACAAATAAATGATTTCCCTTGGGATATGTTGTGGACAAGAGAAATAAAGAAAGATAAGGGTTTGTTAGATTTATTAACGAAACAGTTAAAGAATGCAGAAATTATATTCAGGCATGAACAAGGTGAATTAAATGATATTGAACACGAATGGAACGGAATGTCAGGTAAAACTTGGTGGAAAAGTTTTAGGAAGTCAGTACATTCCTGGTCTCAGTCATCATTTCAGACAGCGGTTAGAAATGTTTTATTTAATCCCATCATAATCATATTTTTATTAGTTTTGATGTGTATTATTTATCAAGTTTTTGTGATGTGTAGAATTCAGAAGATATATAAGAATATAAAAATAGAAATGAAACAGGGAGATAACATTCTTAGAGGAATGTTAAATCGTAAGATGACTTTTTGACAAAAAGTTTCAGATTGGTTTATCAAGTCAGATACTGGTCTAGAATCTTCAACAAGAATGTATGTGATACGAATGATGACACGAATGAGTTAGGGTTTCACGGGATTCATCAAATCTTCAAAAGGAGGGATTGTAAAATAGTGAGTTTATTATGAATATTTGATTCATAATATATCTCTTACTTACAGGCCATTAGCTTGTACGTATAGTAATGGATTGGCCTTAGCTGGGGATGAAGTATGTTTGAAAGCTGGAGATTTCACTGACCAAGCCATCTGTCATGGTACATCAATAGCTGACAGCTCAGTGCTATATTCTATCTGGTATTTGAGCAAAGACCTGAAATTAGCATTGAACCCCTTCTAAGTGTTACACTAAGGTCAAGGGCAAGCAAGCCTCAAAGGGTTTATACATTCTATGCTTAAGGGTAAATTGTTTCGTTTTACAAGTCTGTACTGCGCATGAGACTTACTCTGCAGATTTTGGACCACGTGATATGACATAATGCCATAGCTAAAAATGATTGAAATAATGTTCCAAGACCATTTAAAGAGACAAGAAGAATCAGGGGATGTGGTTAATTAAATTTAGGCAGACCACACTTCAAAGAGGTTAGAATGGGACCATTCTCAACCAGACGAACGAGAGAGAAGACGGCTTATCATAACATCCCAGCTATGTAAGATAAATGGACTCTTTTTCTCTATCTTCTTATCTTTCTCTCTTCACTAACTAAAGCCAAAACATTATTTTTCTGTAATGATTTTAACCTTTATTGAATAAATCCACATATGATTTTGCACCTATTTCTCTTCAATCGTTAATATACTGGCTAAGCACAATATATGTCAAATCCTATTTTTAACAATGGACCCGTGAGTTCCAGACTGCAATCAGTTAATTTGCCTACACTCAGTGGCTTCCAAGCTAGGACGGGGTCTGAGTACTCGGTTTTTGGTGCTCCGGTAAACGGTTGACTCCCCGGTTCAGGTCCAGCGGGCTCCAACCCTGGCCCAGTCCCTATGGTTCCGCCGATTGCTATACCAGTACTCCTGCAGGCGGCCACCACCGTCTGCCTGCCTGACGTTACGGGGATCCCAGGCTGCTACCCGGGTCCCAGACAGCTCTACTTCTCTACACCTCCTGTCACTGTCACTCTCTACACTCTTCTCTGAACTCACTCCAACTGTTTGTATTGTTGCCTCAGGACAGTAGTCTCCTCGGTGGGCATGCCTTTCCACCTGACTCCGCCCACCTGGTGTGCCCTACTTGCCCTGAGGGAGGCATCAGGTCTCCCTTTCGGGTGACTGGTGTGTCCTCACAAGGGATGGGGGTGTGTGTGTGGTGTTGGTGGTGTTGTTACCTGTGACCCCTGTATGGGATCGATGTGGGCCCCCCTAATTGGATTACAGCAGACCAGGATTAAGGCTTTGACCGGCAAATAAATTGGAAAAGAGGGTGTCTCTTGTCTTTATTTATTGAATAATTTTCTCTTTTAATGTTTTTTCAGGTTTGCTTTTGGGGAATGTCGTGGGACCTCACCATGGATTATAGCGGACCTTTTGTATTTTTTCTATTTAAAAAAAAAAAATGATTTGGTGAATGAGGGCTGGAGTCAGTGGGGTTTTGTTCAAATAAACTTTTTTATTCTCCTTTTAACTACTGGGTTAGTAATGGGGGTGTCTGCTGAACGCCACCCATTACTAATACCAGGGGTTGATTACAGCTGGAGCTGGCATCAACCCCACAAATATTACCCCATTTGCCACCGCACTTGGGCAATGGGAAGAGCCGGGTCCAGCACCAGAATTGGCACATTTAATGGATGCGCCATATCTGGGGCGCCTGCGGGCTGCTATTGTTAGGTGAAAGGGCCAAATAACCATGGCCATTCCCACCCTAATAATATCAGCCACCATTTGTCTGCTGGTTTTAGCAAAATGGAGGGGACTACACGTCTTTTTTTTAATTATTTTTAAAAATCTAAAAATTTAAAAATATAAGCGTGGGACCCCCTTTATTTTTTATTAACCAGCCAAGGTACAGGAGAGAGCTGAGGGTTGGAACCTGCAGCTGCTGCTGTTCTTGTGCTGGATATGAAATTTGGGGGGAACCCCACATCATAATTATTTATTTATTTATTTTAATTAAAAAATAAAAATGCTGTAAAAAAACTGGCCAAACTAGCTACCTCTATATCTATTGAGCTATTCTATCTGTTCTTTCTCTCTGTCTATTTTATATGTTCTCTCTTATTTTCTTTCTTTATATCCCATTATCTATCTATCTATCTATTTTATCTGTTCTATCTATCTATCTATCTATCTTATCTGGTCTATCTATCTACTGTATTATCTATCTATCTTATCTATTCTATCCATTTATCTTTCTATATCCATCTATAATTTTTCAGGCTTTGCCAATTTTTTACACATTAAGAAACCATTAATTTCAGTATCATGAATTTCTTTTATCGATACCAGTCACACGAATGCCACACGTATGCAAACATGGACGTCACACGGATGTCACACGGATGACCATACCGGTACGTGTGGCTTGCACCTGTTTAAATACGGACGTCTGAATGGAGCTCAATAGATATACAGTTAGCTAGCTTGGACAGCTGCTTTACAGCATTTTTAATTTTTAATGTAAAAAAAAATGAAAATGTTCATATCCAGCACAGGAACAGCAGCTGCAGGCTACAACTCTCAGCTCTCTGCTGTACCTTGGCTGGCTATTAAAAATAGAGGGGATCCCATGCTTATTTATTTCCAGATTATTTATTTTTAGACAAAAGAAAAAAAAGACGTGGGATCCGCTCTATTTCACTAAAACCAGCCAAGGTAAACCAGACAACTGGGGGCTGATATTATTAGGGTGGGAATGTCCATGGTTATTTGGCCCTTTCCAGCCTAAGGGCTCTTCTCCACTTGCGTTTAATAAATCACAGCGATACTCGGCTCAAAATGTGAGTCGAGTATCCTGCGTGTGATCTGCGTGTGATCCGCGTACGGTGTGTGTTTTTTTCCCTCACATAGCATCCGTATGACATGTGAGCGTCATGCGAGTGCTATGTGAGTTTTTAGGTAAGCAGCGTCAGACTGGCTGCGGGAGAAATCTCCTGTAAAACCAGTCCTGGCCGCGGTTACCTGCACTGAGCTCCAGAGCTGTCACCTGAGCTCCAGCGTTCTGCCTGATCTGTTTGCAGCTGTGCTGACCTGAACAGCAATCGCCGGGGAATCAATCACTTGGCGCTCGCTGTTCAGGCTGCACTCTGGAGCTCAGGTGACAGCTCCGGGGTTCAGTGCATGTAGCCGCGGCCAGGACTGGTATTACAGGAGATTTCTCCGGTAGCCAGTCTGACGCGATATGCAAGTGTCAGGATCCGTGTGACACCCGGATTCTGACTTTTCTCTCGCCCCCATAGGATTTCATGGGGGTAAGAGAGCTGAGAATCGCATTAAATCGCAGCATGCTGCGATTTGAAGGTGAAACCGTGTATAGACATAAAAAAACAGGTAAAAAGAGACAGCCTCATAGGAAATCATTACACAGATTGCAATCCGTTTTTCCAGGCGATGGGTTTTGGAGAAAAAAAATGCCAGTGGAGAAGAGCCCTAACAATAACACTCTGCAGCAGCCCCAAAAATGGAGCATCCCTTAGATGTGCCAATGCTGGTGCTAGACATGGCTCTTCTTGTTGCCCTTGTGCAGTGCAAATGGGGTAGTATTTGTGTGGCATCAAGCCCTGGTATTAGTTATGGTGGCGTCTTGCAGACTCCACCATTACTAACCCAGTAGTTCAAAGGAGAATAAATAAGTTTATTTGAACAAAAATCCCCCTACTCAAGCCCTCGTTCACCAATTTATTTGCTTTTTTATAAATAAAAAAAAAATACAAAAAAAATAAAAATCACTTTATAATACTCACCTAAACAGTCGGTACGGGGGAAGACTGGTCAGATGGGCGTCTCTGTTCTCCAGTGACGGCGCCTCCTCTTTCGGCCATCTTTGCCCTTCTTCTGAAGCTGGGGTGCATGATGCGTCCTACGTCATCCACACTCGCCGTCACTGAGGTCCTGCGCAAAGTATTGTAGTGTGCCTGCGCGGGACCGGTGAGTGTGTAGGACACGTGATGCACACGGGCTTCAGAAGGAGGATGAAGATGGCTGTAAGAAGAGGCACAGGCACCGGACAACGGAGACGCCCACATGGCCCAACTCCACCGCAGCGACCATTTTAGGTAAGTATTATAAAGTGCTTTTTACATTCTACACAGCGGCCTTGGCTCTTATACGCAGCATGTTAAAATGCTTTATATAAGAGCCCAGTGGTTGTGGCCGCAGCTTATAGGCCCCAAATCTGCTGAAAGGTTCCCTTTAATCCTGGTCCACCTTAATCCAATTAGGGGGAACCACGTCGATCCCATACTGCTGGTGACACGCCCGCACCTGGACCTAGGGGTTACTCATTACCTGGATAGCTCTGTTCTGCTCGGAGGATGTCACGGCGACAGGGCCCGGTTTCATGACCCTGGCAGTGCCGTTTAAATGGGGAAAGTTTTTACAAGGGGAGATGAGTTTGTGACACCACCTGTGGTATGCGGCCAGATATGTGCCGCCACTGCTATTCAGTTCCCTTAGGGATCGATGGTGAAGCAGCTGAGTTGGTATAGCACAGGTAGAGCTGAGTCCCCAGGGCTGAAGATGGTGTTGTGGAGTAATGGCGGGGTGCAGGGTTTTAGGCGCAGGGAATAACTGGGCAACACTGGAATGCAGTCACAAGTATAGATGAGCGAGCTTCTGAAGGCTCGAGTTCAGTTCGTCGAACGGAGGCTCCGTTGGAGTTCGGTTTGACGAACCGTTCGACGAACCTCTCGAACCCCATTGAAACCAATGGCAGGCAAACACAAACACATAAAAACACATTATAAATGTACACATACAGTTAATAAACATTACCATAACACTTACAGGTCCCCGCGACGCGTCCTGCACTCTGTCTCCCGCCGCTTTTCCTTCCGATGATCGCTGCATCCTCCCGGTAACGAGCACTGATGATAGGACCTATCATGACGTCAAAATAGCATGTGACCAGTCACGTGTCTATTATCTCATTGGCTACAGACTGGTCACATGGCTAGACATCATGAGAGGTCCTGGTTTTGCATCTCTCCGGTACACAGAGCTCGTTCCAGCATCTCCGTGTACCGGCGACATGTTCTGGCACATGGTCGGCTTCCCCGTTCTGCTTCCCCATTCCGTTATTCACCGGCTGCCACAGCCTGTCAATAACGGAGATCAACAAGCTATAGCAACACGCCTGTCAGCGGTGACGTCACCGCTTACAGCCCGCAGCCTCTGCTCATTCTCACTGAGTAATATAGACTGCACAGGGAGCAGTAGCATCCTTCCTCCCATGCAGCGCTGTTTGATATAGCAGAGCTGCATGGGTTGAAGGAGAAAGAAGACAGAAGACCATGGATCGTGGAGGGATGAGAGGGATTAATAAACATGGAGTCTCTAAGTGTGTCTGTGTATTTATTTCTATTAAAGTATTATTTCTCTGTGTGGTGTCTTTATTTTTACCCTTTATTGGAGATTTTTAATGGCCAGGTGTAATGCCTGCCTGGATCCACAGACTCAGATGGGCTATAATGGGGAGGCTAGAGGGAAGCCACTCACCAAGCAGGACCCCCAAAACCCTGAAACCCTTACACCCCTATACAGGGATTTGGAATTACACAGGGCCCCGGTGATCACTACCTGTGGAAGGCTGCAGTCCAATGAGAGTAGTAGTCAGACAGGGTCAAACCAGGAATTGCGGAACAAGGACAGAATCGGCAGGCAAAGACATAGTCAGAAAATGTAGCAGAGGTCAAATCCGGATCAGGCAGCGATGTACAAAAACAGTAGGCTGGAGGGTAGTCAGAAAACACGCAGAAGTCAGCACACAGGAATCACCAAACAGAAAAGGACGTAACAGGAGCCAGGAAATCAGAACTATCTCTGGCAGAGGTCAGCAGACAGGAGGGGAATTAAGAAGTGTGTGGTGTCTTCCCATTGGCTGTAGCTGAATGATGGTACTTCAGCTGGGAGACACCCGCCACCTACAGTGAGCCAGTGATACTGCAGATCCCCAGGAATCCCAGACCAGTGGATGAGCGGAGCCTGCGCCCACCAGCGCCGCTGGCATCGACTCCTCTCCCATCACCAGCACTATCCACGGCAGGAAGACGGTGTCGCCTGGCGATCGGAGTAGAAGTCGATGGAGCGGACTCCGGTGGTGACGTAACACCAGGTCAAACTTGCCTGACATTAAGAATCTCTGGCTTAATACTAGCTAGTAAAACAAAGCTAGTATTAATTCATGATTACCCAGCAAGCCACCTGGCTTCAGGGCTGCTGGAAGAGTTGGATACAGCGCCAGATGATGGCGCTTCTATGAAAGTGCCATTTTCTGGGGTGGCTGCGCACTGCAATTTGCAGCAGAGGGGCCCAGAAAGCTCAGGCCAACCTGTGCTGCAGATTCCAATCCCCAGCTGCCTAGTTGTAACTGGCTGGACACAAAAATGGGGCTAAGCTCATGTCGATTTATTTTTTAATTATTTCATGAAATTTATGAAATAATTAAAAAAAGGGCTTCCCTATTTTTTTTGTTCCCAGATGGGTACAAATAGGTAGCTGGGGGCAGCCGTACCTGCCTGCTGTACCTGACTAGCATACAAAAATATGGCGAAGCCCACGTCATTTTCTTGGTGGGCAAAAAACTCCTGCATACAGTCCTGGATAGAGCATACTGAGCCTTGTAGTTCTACAGCTGCTGTCTGCTCTCCTGCATACACTAGTGAATGGAGCATGCTGAGCCTTGTCGTTCTGCAGCTGCTGTCTGCTCTCCTCCATACAGACAGACAGCAGCTGCAGAACTACAAGGCTCAGCATACTCCATCCAGGACTGTATGCAGGAGTTTTTTGCCCCCCCAAAAAATTATGTGGGCTTCGCCATGTTTTTGTATGCTAGCCAGGTACAGCAGGCAGCTACGGGCTGCCCCCAACCCCCAGCTGCCTATTTGTACCCGGCTGGAAACCAAAAATATAGGGAAGCCCTTTTTTCTTTTAATTATTTCATGAATTTCCTGAAATAATTAGAAAAAAAATGACGTTGGCTTCGCCCAATTTTTGTGTCCAGCCAGGTACAACTAGGCAGCTGGGGATTGGAATCCGCAGCTCAGGGTGCCCAAGCTTTCTGGGCACCCATGCTGCGAATTGCAGTCTGCAGCCGCCCCAAAATGGCGTTTTCATAGAAGTGTCATCTTCTGGCACTGTATCCAACTCTTCCAGCTGCCCTGGTGATGGGTGGCTCGCTGGGTAATAGTGGGGTTAGAGCTAGCTGTATATTATAAATTGGCCCTAAGCCCGAAATTCATGGTGTCACACCAATATTAGACATGGTCACCATGAATTTCTAGTAAAGATATAAAAAAACACAACACACAGAAAAATATTTTTATTAGAAATAAAACACAACACAATTAGTGACTCCATCTTTATTGAAATAAAAATCCCCCTCCGCAGTAATCCTGGGTCAAGGGTCCCGCGCCGTCCAATCCGGATCCAATATCATCTGATCAGTTTGCTGGAAGGCAAAGCAATCAGATGATGTGTCAGGTTCAAGGGCCTGAATCACATGACACAGCAGCTGATTGTATAAACAGCTTTTATACAATCAGCTAATGCATCAGTGCAAAAAAAAAAAAATACACAATTCAGTGCAGACTCCTGTCCGACAGCATCAGCTGATAGTTTAGCTGGCCGGGTGGTAAAAAGCCGGCCTCACCACTCGACTTATAGTATCAGCTGATTCCGTCAGGTGACCGCATCAGCTGATCATCACCAGGTCTGAGAGAGAGAGAAAAAAGAGAGAGAAAAGATAGAGAAAAGAGAGAGAAAAGAGAGAATAGAGAGAGGGAGACAGAGAGAAAAAGAGGAGAGAAAAGAAAGAGAAAAGAGAGAGGAGAGAGGAGATAGAGAGAGAAAGAGAGAAAAAGAGAGAGGAGAGAGAGGGAGACAGTGAGAAAAAGAGAGAGAGATAAAGAGAGAAAAGAGAGAGAGAAAAGAGAGAAGAGAGAGAAGAGAGAGAGGAGAGAGAGAGGAGAGAGAAGAGAAAGAGGAGAGAGAAATACAGCCTCATTCCGTGAACTGCTCCGATTTTGGAGGTGTGTCCAAAGGCTCACAGCTGATGTCCGGCTCCTCCCCTAAGTACATAATTCAATTATAATAATAAATAAATAATAATTACATTATAATATAGTATGTTTTCTCTGCACTCTCTGAAACACTTTCTACCCTCTCCTTGTCCATAGTATGTTTTCTCTGCCCTCTCTAAAACACTTTCTTCACTCTCCTTGTCTATAGTATGTTTTCTCTCACCTCTCTGAAACACTGCCTTCCCTCTCCTTGTCTATAATATGCTTTCTCTGCCCTCCCCGAAACACTTTCTCCCCTCTCCTTGTCCATAGTATGTTTTCTTAGCTCTCCCTGAAACACTTTCTTTCCTCTCCTTGTCTATAGTATGTTTTCTCTGGCCTCTCTGGAACACTGTCTTCCCTCTCCTTGTCTATAATATGCATTCTCTGCCCTCCCTGAAACACTTTCTCCCCTCTCCTTGTCTATAGTATGTTTTCTCTGCCCTCTCTGAAACACTTTCTTCCCTCTCCTTGTCTATAGTATGTTTTCTCTGCCCTCTCTGAAACACTGTCTTCCCTCTCCTTGTCTGTAGTATACTTTCTCAGCCCTCCCTGAATACCTTTCTTCAATCTCCTTGTCCATAGTATGTTTTCTCTGCCCTCCCTGAAACACTTTCATCCCTCTCCTTGTCTATAGTATGTTTACACTGTCCTCCCTGAAACACTTTCTTCTCTCTCCTTGGGAGACAGAGAGAAAAAGAAAGAGAGAGAAAGAGAGAGAGGGAGAGAGAAAGAGAGAGAGAGAGAGAGAGACAGAGAAAGAGCGAGAAGAGGGGAGAGACGAGAGAGAGAAGAAAGAGAAGAGAGAGAGGAGAGAGCAATGCAGCCTCATTCTGTGAACTTCTCCGATTTTAGAGGTGTGTCCCGTGGCTCACAGCTGATATCCGGCTCCTCCCCTCAGTGCATGATTAAATTAAATTATAATTATAAATAAATAATAATTATAATTTAAAATTAAAAATAAATGAATTTTTTTTTCCAGGGCGGCCGGGACTAGAACTAATGCTTCTTAGGCGAGTGCTCTATCCTCTGAGCCACTGGCTCTACTGATAAAGATAGGCAGATTTGGTAATCTTGAAGTCTGCATTGCACACTGAAGTCTCTGCTGACAGCGCGATTCACTTCATTGCTACGTGGAGCTGATACAGAGCAATCGTGTTCGGCGGTTCTCCTGCAGCTTCATGTAGCAGAGCTGACAGTG
This sequence comes from Anomaloglossus baeobatrachus, assembly GCF_048569485.1. Taxonomy (NCBI): domain Eukaryota; kingdom Metazoa; phylum Chordata; class Amphibia; order Anura; family Aromobatidae; genus Anomaloglossus; species Anomaloglossus baeobatrachus. The sequence goes on from NC_134357.1 coordinate 326,614,844, forward strand.
TCGTGTGGATTACTTCGGACCTGGATTGTTGGTTGGGGACTAATAAAGAGGTAAATGAGGTGTTTTTTGTCTTTTATTCCAAATAAAGGATTTTTTGCTGTGTGTGTTTCTTTACTTTCACTTTCAGTTTAATCATGGAAGGTATCTTGGGGAGACGCCGGCCATGATTAACTCATTATTACCCAGATTGCCAATGGATGCGGCAATTCCGGGCGGCTGCTGGGTGATATTGTTAGGGTGGTGGGCTCCCGATAACGTGGTGCTCTCCATCCTGACAATATCAGCCTCCAGCCATATGGCTTTATCCTGGCTGGTATCAAATATGGGGGGAACCGCAATTTTTTTATTTAGTATTTATTTTACTGCACGATATAGACTCGCCCACCGGCGGCTGTGATTGGTTGCAGTGAGATAGCTGTCACTCAGCTTGGGGACGTGTCTGACTGCAACCAATCATGGGCGCCGGTGGGCGGGGAAAGCACGGAATAACTGATTGACTAATGAAGCGGCAGCCATTTTCTAAAGAGGAAAAGACGCCGCAGATTTGTGACAGACGTGCAGCGAGGCGCCCGTGATCGGTGAGTAGGAAAGGGAGAGGGATTGTGCTGGGGACGCAGAACGCATGCAGATAGCAACATATGCACACAGCCTTACTGTGAAAAGCCACGTTTTTGGTGCTCGAACCTAACTCGAACTGTCGAGCTTTTAGCAAAAAGCTCGAGTTCGACGAACCTCTTGAACACCCCCCAAAATCTCTCGAACATGAAATTGGCGAACCTCAAACATTGCTCATCTCTAGTCACAAGTTCTTTACCCACTGTTTGAGATGCTGCCTTTGGAGCACTGAGACCTGCTATGATGGGCCCCAGTCGATCCCCAGATAGTTCAGAGGCACAACCCGGTACACCCTTCTGTGTTCTTTCCCTGGTCAACTTCCTGTGCTGGCTTCTCCTTCCTGCCTTGCGCCCTCACACACAGAGCCCCAAGCTGGTGTCCGCGGACCCTGTCTGGTGAATTGAAGCTCTATCCCTTGGTCCTATGTAGTCACCTTTTCACTAGATGTGTGTGGATGTAGCTTTGGTACTTGCAGTAACCTTAGCCTCCGGTTTTGCTAGTTGAACCATGTAGTTCTCCACTAGTTGAGGGGCCAGTCCCCTTTGCGGCCAAGTGCCTCCACTCCATTATGCCGTTTGTGGAATGAGACCACGGGTGTATGGCGCACTTCCCGTGGGCTCTAGGACCCCTTCTCTCCTTTTGGTCCAAGGGTGAGCCTCTTCAGCTCAAGTCCCCTAGGATCTGTCTCCTGCACGACCTACTCCATTTTCCTCCAGACTTGTTCTGACCTGTTATATTAGTTTCACTTTCCTTCCTACACACAGAAACCCCTGGCTTGATGGATTGTGTGTGTGTGTGTCTGTGTGCAACGAGCTGTGGCCTCCTCCTTACTCAGGAATGGAATACCACACCTATGCCTGAGGTGCAGTACCTCTTTGGTGAATGGAGCCTCAGGGACGCCACACTGGCACATTCAATGGAGAAACAAACAAAATAACTTTATAAAATCTGGGCTGAATCTAAGGCCTGCGCAGTCATTCTCTCACGTAGGTGCACTTCGCTCACATAGGTGCGCATGTGCGAAGCCCGTGAGCTTGCTCACAATCCCGCGTCTACGCAGACAGCTCACGGGCTCGCACAAGTGCACCTATGTTTTTGGCTCTGCCCGCAATGGGGCAGAGTGAAGTGCGCCTGCGTGAGCGGGGAATGACTGCACAAGCACGAGATTCAGCCCAGCTACGTGGATGATGACGGAGGCGTTAGACATGTCAATCATCAAAGGAGGACAGAAAACAGCGGCAGGAGGGGGTGGACAGGAGCTGAAATAGAGCACGCCCATCCAACCATAACAGGTCATTTGCATACGTGGTGGTCAGATTTTCTAAAGTTATTTTTGGGGCCTGCAAGGGGAGTCAGGAACAAGGTGTACCTTCATAAAATGCAGCCCAGGGGTTGCAGAAGGTGATATTTTTGAGTCAATACTGAAAAAACTGGAGACAGGTTCCCTTTAAGGTTGAAGGTAGACTTAGGTCTATCAAGTTCAACCCATGACCTAACCTAACATGTTGATCCAGAGGAAGGCAAAAAAACCTCATGGGGCAGACAATAAGCGCCACATTAAGGGAAACAATTCCTTCCTGACTCCACATACGGCAATCACACTAGTTCCCTGGATAAACGCCCCATCACAGAATGTGGGTTTATATTCTCCTTGGGTATCCTAGGGGCTCCACATGAGTTAACTGGTGGCTTAAGCATCAATGCCAGCTGAGCTAAAAAGGCGCAAGACACCTCTACGATAACTGGTGCGAAAAACTGCCATATGGAATTTCTCTGTAGGCCTGCGGAGCAATGAAGATGAATATCCTATTCCCCAAGGACATAGATAAAGAAAAAAGTCCTTATCAGGTGTCTGGGTCCACACAGCACAAATAGCATATAATCTCAATTGAGCCCTGTACCTGCACCAACTAGTTATCAGAATAAACGTGGTGGATCAGTGATTTATTATTAGTAGACAACTGGGATCTATAGTAGGCTATTTTGGTCAATAAAAGATAGGCACAGTAAGAAATGCTCTACTATTTGTGATAGTTTGTGAACCGTTGTATTCTGGATTGACCAATAAAACTTTATATTGGAGTTAAGATGGGGTGGAAAGTAACCTCTGTATCTCAGATTGGTTCCCAAAATGGTATATTATATGTCTAGTGATCCATGGAGATCTGTGCAGACTTCAAATTTCAGAAACGAGTGTAATATCTTTTTTGGACACTGGATGGCAGCAGAAACACAAACCGAGATTGTAATAGACTAGTGCATTAGGATATTTGAATACTTAGTTGTTGCGGGCGGGGAGGGCGCTGCGCTCACCACGCTCGGGTCTGGCGCTGCTGCTGCTGCTCGGTGGCTCGAGCGGTGGGCCGGATCCGGGGACTCGAGCGGCGCTCCTCGCCCGTGACTGAAAGGGGTAGTTTGGGTTTGGGGATTTCATCCGTGACGCCACCCACGGGTTGTGGTGAGATTGGGCACCACCGCTGCTATTGACGGGGATCCCGGGAGAAATGGCAGGGAGCAGCTGGGATGTTTCTCTCCCCTCCGTGGGTAGGGGGTTGGTGGTCCTGGGGCCCGGTGAGGTGACGGGAAGGCAGGGTTGGGCAAGGTGGAGGGGCGCTTGGACGGCGCAGCGCGGTGCCGGACTGCACGGTAGTACTCACTCAGCCACAAATGGATGCAAAGTCTCTGGTAAAACAAATGGCTGGATGGACGGGTCCCGCAGCCGGCTGCTGTGGTTTCTCCCGGACGGTTGGTGATGGCTGCCTTTCCCTGCACCTTTTGTGTCTCTTCGGTCCCGATGGCTTCCCACCGGTAACCCGCTCCCCAGCGTGGATATGTGCCGGAGGAGCCCTTTTGCCCGCAGGCTCTGGCCCTGGGAACTCTAGCTGTGGCGGTAGCTGTATTTCCCTTTTGCTGTTTGGACGGTTGCCTTCAATCGGGTCTTGGCTGTTTGGAAACCCCTGGGGTTCCGGTCCCTAACGGATTTGACCTGTTTAACGGCGACTCCAAGCCTGGTCAGGGTCCGCAGGCCCTGCCGGTTTGTGTTGGCTTCACTTCGCTACCCGGTTTCGGTACCGGCGGGCCACCGCCCGTCCCCGGTCCTACGGTTCCGCGTTGATCTGCCTCTCCTGCAGACGGCCACCACCGTCTGCCAACCTTGCTCTTGGTGCCCGGGCCACGTACCCGGACACAGTCAGTTTGCTCCTCTACTACTACTTTACTCCTCTCACTTTGACCTCCCTAACTTCACTCCTCCACTCAACTGGCTTCCTTTTCCCGCCTCCAGGACTGTGAACTCCTCAGTGGGCGGGGCCAACTGCCTGGCTCCACCCCACCTGGTGTGGACATCAGCCCGGGAGGGAGGCAACAAGGATTTGTGTCTGACTGATGTGCCTATCTTGGGGTGGGGGGGTGTTGTGTTGTAGTACCTGTGACGACCTGGAAAGTCCAGGGCGCCACATATTTACTGCCTTAAATCTTGATAGAGGAAACAAAGTAGGAATTAGCCCCTTTATCAGTTTAGTAAACCAGTCTCCACTTATTGTGTTTGATAGAATAACTTGGAGCTTCACAATCACCTCCTCCACCACTTCCCAGTAACCTCCCAAGATTACGTGCAAAAAGCAGGGCTGTCCCGATTTGAGGCCTCAATCCTTGTGTTCCAGCAGTCAGGGATTTGTCCTGTCTTCCTCTCATCTCTCACCACTGGCTCTGTAGCTCCTTCTCCTCAGGGGGCAGGGCCAAGATCTCTCTGCACATCATTTAAATAAAGGCTTCTCTGCTCTAGTCTCCCCAAGACTCCATCTCGTGAACTCCTTTTCTGTAGCTCTAACGCCGACACTGAGAGAAATAGAATTTGGTATACTAGACCTGTGGTGCAGATAGAGAACCCAGAAGAAGATTATACAAGTACATTAAGATACTTTTGTGCATAGTGTGTCGCCCTGGGCAAGCCAGGGGACACAGGTCACACACCACTCCACCCTACATCCCAGGTAGGAACATCTAAGCTAACCAAAAATCCTGATTGCCTTCCTCCAGGAGTCTGATGATTCACACCAGGGGGTGGGCCAGGCGGTTGGCTCAGCCCACCGAGGAGTTCACAGCTCTGGAGGCGGTAAAACCAGGCAGAAAGCTCAGGGAAGAGCTAGGGTGAGGAGTTAAGTGGAGGAGTAAACAAGTAAAAGTAGAAAAGGAGGAAAGCAAGTGAGGTGACAAGAAAGAAAGAAAGCCTGAAGGGTCCAGCTGTGTGTAGGACCAGGTCAGCAAGGTCAGCAACGGCGGTGACTGTCTGGAGGGGGACCGTTTGGAAGTTCCTGGAAGGACCCCGTTGGCTGTGTGCCCGGCGGTCTGGAGCAGTGTTCCGAAGGACAGTCAGCACCAGGGCAGGGGCCGCTCGGACCCCGGCAAGGCTAGGAGTCGCCAAATTTGCCGAATCCGTCAGTGAAGGGGACGTAGATCCCCCAACAACAAAGTCCGGATTGAAGGCAACAGCCCAGCCAGTATAGAAGAGACACCGCCACCGCCAAGGCACCCGTTTCTTAGGGCCAGCGCCTGCGGGCAAAGAGTAGAGCTCCCCCGGTCAAGCTTGAAGCCGGGGAGCGGGTTACCGGTGGGGACCCATCGCAACCAACCAGTACATCAAGGTGCCAGGAAAAGGGACATCACCGTCACCTACCGGGAGAGCAAGAGCAGCCGTCCGTGGGACCGTCTATCCAGCCGTTTGGTTTACCGTAAAAACTGTGTCACGTCTGAGGCTGAGTGAGTACCACAGTGCCGCAAGGCACAGCGCTGCCCCCGCGTCCCTGCGCCCACCAGGCCCTGCGCCTCCCTCACCATCACCGGTCCCCGGGATCACCAACCCCTACCCACGGAGGGGCAACACAACACCTGGCTGCTCCGCATCACCATCCCCGGGAGCCCCGTATAGAGCAGCGGTGGTGAAATCACCACAACCGTGGGTGGCGTCACGGACAATAATCATCCCCACACCCAACAACCCCCCTTTCACTCACGGGCGAGGAGTGCCGCTCGAGAAACCCCCGGGATCCGGCCTACAGCTCGAGCCACCACTGAGCAGCGGCCGCCGGACCCGAGCAGAAGGGGTGAGCGTAGTGTGCTGACACCCTCCTCCCCGCCCGCGACAACTTGGCGTCACGAACAGGATCTTACCGCTCTGCCGTCTGGTAGAGGTGCGCCTTGTTACCGCCGGAGGGATCCGGCAGGAAAATTTCAGAAGCCGCCATCTTTGGCGCGAAAAGTTCCCGCTCGAGCGTCTTCTCGAGCAGTAGAGGCGCGAAGGCCAAAACCCCGCCCCGAAAGAGGAGGGGCCGGAAAGAGCTAAGGGGGACGCGATGGCGGCTGGACGCATGTAGCTGCGGCTATAAAAGCAGGGACGCCAGGACTCTGCAAACATACCGTTCCTGGAAGCAAAAGAAGAAGCCATCATGTGGATGCCGTCCCGCGACACCGTAGCCCCCGCGCCTGGAACCGCGGCGTGGGTGGAGATCCGAACCGCGCAGCTCTACCAAAGGCTGCAGGTCAGGATGCAGCTCCTCATGGAGGAGTGGGAGGCCGACATGGCGGACGTTGTAGCCACCGTGCGGAGATGCGAGGAGGAAGCGGAGAAAGGGAGGGTGAGTGACCCACGTCCCGATGCCCTTGAAGGGCCGGTCATCGCGGCTGTGGGGCCCGGTCCAAGCCCTCTCTCCCCGTTGCCTCCCTCGCCACCCGTCCCGGAGGCCGTGACCCCGCCACTAGGCCTGCTACCACCGCAACCGGTAGCAGTACCCAGCGTCCCCGCCCAAGCGGGCCGACCTGTAGCCGGAGCCCGCGGCACCCCGGAGGTGTTACCGTGGAAGACTCCGAAAGTGGAACCGGAGGCATCCCCTAAGAAGTTCCCCGAGCCGGAGCCGATGACCCGCTCCGAGCCGAAGGCCCAGCAGCGGAAAGCCGCTATGCCCATCCCCCACACCTCGGCTGAGGTAGCGCCGGGTTGTTGCTGCAAGGCAGCGCCCAAGGCCAAGACACCGCGGGACATGCCGCCCAGAGTCCTGACAGTGGGCAACGTCCTGGATGTCCCGCGGGGCCCGACCCGTGCGCCGGCGCTGGCGGCAGCAACGTATTGGGATAGGGAGCCGGTACCGCTGGGCCCGGAGATCGCCGAGAGAGAACGAAAGAAGGCCGAACTGGTGGCCCGAGCGATCCGAGAGAAGGAGCACCTCCGGCATGCAACCGCCCGTGCCCGGGGACCGTTGTACGAGGGGCAGGTGAGGCGGTTTGATGTCCGCCAGGGCTATGGGTTCATCTACGAGCTGGGCCTGGAGGCCGAAGTGTTTATAGCCCGGCGGGATGTGAATGCCCACCTGCCCGAGGAGCATCCCGGCCGTAATCTGATGTCGGGAGATCTCGTGCAATACACCCGGTTCTTTGGGGAGCGGGGGTGGTTCGCGCTGGACGCTAAACTGAGGGGCAGCCCAGAGGCCCGAGCGAGCGCCGCGCCCCCTCCCTGGGAAGGAGCACCTGAAAGTCCGGAGTAGGGCCGCAGATGCCCGTTGCACCGTCCCCGTTGGGACCACCACTTTGTTTGTAGTTTGAAAAGTTTGAAAAAGTTTGAAAATGATGAAAAATGATGATGACCGAATGCCTTACCTGATTTGCTTTGTGATTGCAACCGGCTGGAGCCGGCACCGTTGTCCCCGTGGGGACTGTTTAAAAAGTTTAGCATGGGAACTATCCATGGACAAGCCCGTGAACTTGCAGGGCAACCACAAACGTTAAGTGGCTTGTAAATATGTTGTTTACCGTTACCGTTTTCCGCAGTGCCGCCTCCGGAGAGGCAGGTTGGAGGGAGGGCCCTGAGCAGAGCAGGCTGGGGCCCAGCCACCAAAGGAACTGGTGGCCACCCTCTGGAGGGAAGGACTGATCCCGCTCGGGTACCGTGTGCTGGACTGTGGGTCAAGGGGTGCTGCCTGGGCTTTAGGGGCAGCATCAGGGCCAGGTTGCTTGGGTTCGAGAGAGCGGAAACCGTAACCGTAAACCGTTTGCAACGTTAAAGAAAATGTGCCTCCCGTCTTGGAAAGAGTTATTATTAAAAATGTAAATATGTTAAATTTCTATGTTATCTTTTACAGAAAAATAAAACCGGTGTTGGACGGCAGCCCGCGGACGGTCTGCATTTTGCTAAGGGGGAATGTGTCGCCCTGGGCAAGCCAGGGGACACAGGTCACACACCACCACACCCTACATCCCAGGTAGGAACATCTAAGCTAACCAAAAATCCTTGTTGCCTTCCTCCAGGAGTCTGATGATTCACACCAGGGGGTGGGCCAGGCGGTTGGCTCAGCCCACCGAGGAGTTCACAGCTCTGGAGGCGAGAAAACCAGGCAGAAAGCTCAGGGAAGAGCTAGGGTGAGGAGTTAAGTGGAGGAGTAAACAAGTAAAAGTAGAAAAGGAGGAAAGCAAGTGAGGTGACAAGAAAGAAAGAAAGCCTGAAGGGTCCAGCTGTGTGTAGGACCAGGTCAGCAAGGTCAGCAACGGCGGTGACTGTCTGGAGGGGGACCGTTTGGAAGTTCCTGGAAGGACCCCGTTGGCTGTGTGCCCGGCGGTCTGGAGCAGTGTTCCGAAGGACAGTCAGCACCAGGGCAGGGGCCTCTCGGACCCCGGCAAGGCTAGGAGTCGCCAAATTTGCCGAATTCGTCAGTGAAGGGGACGTAGATCCCCCAACAACAAAGTCCCGATTGAAGGCAACAGCCCAGCCAGTATAGAAGAGACACCGCCACCGCCAAGGCACCCGTTTCTTAGGGCCAGCGCCTGCGGGCAAAGAGTAGAGCTCCCCCGGTCCAGCTTGAAGCCGGGGAGCGGGTTACCGGTGGGGACCCATCGCAACCAACCAGTACATCAAGGTGCCAGGAAAAGGGACATCACCGTCACCTACCGGGAGAGCAAGTGCAGCCGTCCGTGGGACCGTCTATCCAGCCGTTTGGTTTACCGTAAAAACTGTGTCACGTCTCAGGCTGAGTGAGTACCACAGTGCCGCAAGGCACAGCGCTGCCCCCGCGTCCCTGCACCCACCAGGCCCTCACCATCACCGGGCCCCGGGATCACCAGCCCCTACCCACGGAGGGGCAACACAACACCTGGCTGCTCCGCATCACCATCCCCGGGAGCCCCGTATAGAGCAGCGGTGGTGAAATCACCACAACCGTGGGTGGCGTCACGGACAATAATCATCCCCACACCCAACAACCCCCCTTTCACTCACGGGCGAGGAGTGCCGCTCAAGAAACCCCCGGGATCCGGCCTACAGCTCGAGCCACCACTGAGCAGCGGCCTCCGGACCCGAGCAGAAGGGGTGAGCGTAGTGTGCTGACACCCTCCTCCCCGCCCGCGACAATAGCAGTGTATTTCTATGTACCTGTGTTCTAGAGGTGAAGAAAAAAAAATATTAAAAAAATCACTTTAATATTAAATATGTATTTTTTTTTTACTGATAATAAGTGAGCATGCGTGAAACTGCTCGGTACTCTATTGAGTATCCTTGTGCTTGAACACTTTGCTTAAGTCCCTGTCCCGCATGTTTCGCACCTGTTTTTCAGCCACTAAACACAGAGGGATTGCCTGTAAATTACAGTAATACCGTAGCCACGTTGCACAGGCATTACTGTGATTGGCCAGCCGCATCTCGTCATCAGGTTAATATATGACCCAGTGACGCCATGCTTGGCGCACTGTACCCCGGAAATAATGTAGGGATAGCTGCTGGAGAAGGGATAGTGTAGTGAAGTGATTATTGTCGTACATTCCTTGCTGCTGCTTTGTTAACCCAAAAGTCTTTTTCAGGACTAATTAAAATATATTCTATTCTCTAATAATACCACTCTTAGCTGTAATTAGTGTAGGACTAGCTGGTGGAGCAGGGATAGTTTTTGAGACATCTGGGAACTGATTATTGCCTTACATTCCTTGTTGCTGCTACGTTAAGTCCTCTTCAGGCCTATATTCTCTAATAATACCGCTATTAGCTGCATACTTAATATAAAATGTGCAAGACATGTGGTAAGGGACGATCAAATGGATGTCCCACTGATGGTGCACGCAGAAGCTGTGGGCCAGGGCTAACTGTGCCTGCTGTAGGAAAACAACAAACAGTCGTCATCTAGACTTATCATCAACAGGGGCAGGCCGGTACCAGGGGTACGGCCAGGACCTGGTGACAAGAAATGAAGGTGCACACTGAATGAGGATGCACAGTGGACAAGGGGACCTTACAACTAGCTAGCTAGGGAAACAACACCTAACTAACTTACCATGTTGATCAGGCACATCCTGTAGTGGAAGAGTGCCTTAAGTAACCAGTGCCTCTCAGTGATAGGCTGAGAGGCACTTCCAGGAAATGAGAGGCTGCTCCTTTAGATGGGCAGGTATGCGCGCACTCCCAGAGGACCTTTGCGGTGTGAACAGGACCCAGGAGGAGGAAGCAGGAGAGACCAATATTGAGGACCGCGGCATGGGTAAACCAGGCAGGGCGGTGCGGACTGGCCATAGAGGTGAATTGGCATCCCTGCTGGGAGGGGGATGAGCAGTGCAGGGAAGCCGGCATCACACATCACCAATCAAGTCCACTTCTTTGTCCCAGTGCAGCATTCAGCTGTCTCTAGCCAAGGCCTTGGAATGCAAGCAGAAATACCCAGCCACTCACTCAGGCCTAAACACTAAAGGCTGCTTTACACCTTACGATATCACATAAGATATCGTATGCGATGTGACCTGCCCCCATCGTATGTGCGGCACGTGCAATTTGTTGCCCGTGTCGCACAAACGATTATTTCCCGTCACACGTACTTACCATCCATACGACCTCGATGTGGGCGGCGAACATCCACTTCCTGGAGTGGGAGGGACGTTCGGCGTCACAGCGGAGTTAGAAGCGGAGGGGCGGAGATGAGCGGGACGTAAACATTCCGCCCACCTCCTTCCTTCTGCATTGCCAGCGGGAGCCGCGGGACGCAGGTAAGCCGAGTTCATGGTTCCCGGGGTGTCACACACAGCGATGTGTGCTGCCTCGGGAACATTGAACAACCTGACGTTCAATTTTTAGAAATTGAACGTCGTGCATGCGATGAACGTTTTAACGTGCAATTAACGTGCACGGAGGTTTCACACGCTACAATATAACTTACGATGCCGGATGTGCGTCACTTACGATGTGACCTCGCCGACACATCGTTATATTCTAGCGTGTAAAGCCCACTTAAACAACCACATTTCCAGACTACTTCCTCTGGAAATGTGGCTATTTAGGCTTGTGGATACTGAGGCTTTTCGCGGTGGCGGCCATCACTTGGTACTTGGTCCCAAACCACTACTATTTTTTCCAATGTGCCATACCCACCTTTCACAAGCATGTGTCCAATAACATTATCCATGCCCTGACCAATGCAGTTACTGGGAAGTTCCACTGTACAAGTTAAACAATTGCTTGTGGCCAGGGACATTACATTGTTGAACACCATTACTGAGTCAGACCCTGGGACAGTACATGTGTTACCAACACCTAGAATTGCGGGCCCTAGTTCGATCACGGTTTCTTCCACCTCCTACACCAGTTCCTGCAACCCCTCCTCCTCATCCTCTATATCAAAATTGTTGTCAATGTCCGTCACTAGCTGGAAGCACTGTAGCACTGCCTTGGTGAAGCAGCAATAGACTCTGCTAAAACTCATATGGTTAGGTAAAAAACAGCATACTTTCGCAGAGTTGTTGAAAGCGCTAATGGACCAGACATATCTGTGGCATTCAACCAAGCATCATCGTGTTGATAAAGGCCGACAACCTGGTGACATCTTTGAAGCTTGGTAAGCTGCCACACGTACTATGCCTCACCCACGTGCTCAACGTAATGGTTCAGCACTTTCTGAAAACCTACCCATGTTTGCCTGAGCTACTTTATAAGGATAAGGCTGCACATCAAACTTAGATAATGGTATAATGCCTCAAGCATATGGAAAAATATTGGAATATACAATGAAAAATGCTACTTGCTAATTTGAACATGTGAATAATGAAATGCATACCTGCCATGAATATTAGGAAAAAGGAGATATTTAGCAATCGCATTGATCAATGTAACTGAGCCCCAAGACCTCGTCAAGGTATATCTCTATATTGGGGTCCCTAGCTTTGTGACCCTAACTGTGTGTCATCTCATTGCAATTAAAAACTGCTGTGGGTGGAGAGGGGTAACTAAGGACTTTCTTATATAGGAGATGGAAAAAACATGGCCGAAAGGGGCGGAGCTGTGTTCAAATTCAGAAAAAAACTACATATAACTGAATAGGATAACTGAAGTGAGCACTAATATATATATATATTATGAGTGCAAGCCAAAAAATACATACTATATAAGGATAAGGCTGCACATCAAACTTAGATAATGGTATAATGCCTCAAGCATATGGAAAAATATTGGAATATACAATGAAAAATTCTACTTGCTAATTTGAACATGTGAATAATGAAATGCATACCTGCCATGAATATTAGGAAAAAGGAGATATTTAGCAATCGCATTGATCAATGTAACTGAGCCCCAAGACCTCGTCAAGGTATATCTCTATATTGGGGTCCCTAGCTCTGTGACCCTGTGTGTCATCTCATTGCAATTAAAAACTGCTGTGGGTGGAGAGGGGTAACTAAGGACTTTCTTATATAGGAGATGGAAAAAACATGGCCGAAATGGGCGGAGCTGTGTTCACATTCAGAAAAAAACTACATATAACTGAATAGGATAACTGAAGTGAGCACTAATATATATATATATATATATTATGAGTGCAAGCCAAAAAATACATACTATATAAGGATAAGGCTGCACATCAAACTTAGATAATGGTATAATGCCTCAAGCATATGGAAAAATATTGGAATATACAATGAAAAATGCTACTTGCTAATTTGAACATGTGAATAATGAATTGCATACCTGCCATGAATATTAGGAAAAAGGAGATATTTAGCAATCGCATTGATCAATGTAACTGAGCCCCAAGACCTCGTCAAGGTATATTTCTATATTGGGGTCCCTAGCTCTGTGACCCTAACTGTGTGTCATCTCATTGCAATTAAAAACTGCTGTGGGTGGAGAGGGGTAACTAAGGACTTTCTTATATAGGAGATGGAAAAAACATGGCCGAAAGGGGCGGAGCTGTGTTCACATTCAGTTTTTTTCTGAATGTGAACACAGCTCCGCCCCTTTCGGCCATGTTTTTTCCATCTCCTATATAAGAAAGTCCTTAGTTACCCCTCTCCACCCATAGCAGTTTTTAATTGCAATGAGATGACACACAGTTAGGGTCACAGAGCTAGGGACCCCAATATAGAGATATACCTTGACGAGGTTTTGGGGCTCAGTTACATTGATCAATGCGATTGCTAAATATCTCCTTTTTCCTAATATTCATAGCAGGTATGCAATTCATTATTCACATGTTCAAATTAGCAAGTAGCATTTTTCATTGTATATTCCAAGATTTTTCCATATGCTTGAGGCATTATACCATTATCTAAGTTTGATGTGCAGCCTTATCCTTATATAGTATGTATTTTTTGGCTTGCACTCATAATATATATATATATATATATATATATATAATTAGTGCTCACTTCAGTTATCCTATTCAGTTGCCTGAGCTACTTGTCAAGGTACACTGCGTGTGCGGCATTTCCGCAAGTCACCTACAGCTGTTGCTGGTCTGGCAGTACTGCAGCAGCACTTGCAGATGCCATCTCGCCGATTGGTTTGTGAACTGCCTATGCACTTGAACTCAACATCACATATGTTGGCAAGGATTTCTGAGCAGCAGAGGGCAGTAGATAAAAAACAGCTAAACATGCCTGTCAGTATTCCAGTCAGCCTCCGCACACAAGAACTGATGACTGGCCATGGATGTCTTACATACCTACTGATCTCAAGACCCCGGATGCTGCTTCTGTTCGTATCGTCAGAGACTGTATGTGTCCATACCCATAGGCGGATTATAATGAAGGCAATCTCGGCTACCGCCCGGGGCCCGAGGCTCCAGGGGGCCCATGCTCAGAAAAGTAAATTGCCCCCATTATAATCCGCATGAAGCATTAAGCTGCTGGGTCATCTGCCCGCCCTGCAGCACATCGGCAGGACGGGAGCGGCTTCAGGGTATTACAATCATGACTCCTGTAGGGGCCCCATGAGCAGAAGCCAGGAGGGGGCCGGACACAATGACAGCCCGGGCCCCTCCCCTTTCATTCCTCTGCTCACCGGGCCCCAGGGGACGGGGCCGCCACCAGAGCAGTAAGGGGGGCCCGGGTCGCTCATAGAGAGATGTCCTCTCTGCTCTGATCTATGTGATGATCGGTGCAGAGGAGGACTGGAAATGTACTGGAGCAGAACGGAGGCTGAGATGAAGGACCTTGCCTGATCACATGATCGGTGATGTGGCAGGTCCTGTTATTCAGCTGCTGCAGCCTCCGTGTAGCTCCCAGTGTCTGCTCTCCTGCACTGCAACATGAGGTAATGTATAGTGTGTAAGGAAATGTGCCTGTTGTAGGACTGTGTGTATATGTGTATGTGGTCTGCCTCTCTCTTTCTCTCTCTGTCTCTCTCTGTCTTTCTGTCTCTGTCTATATCTCTCTGTCTTTCTGTCTCTTTCTCTGTCTGTCTCTCTCTGTCTTTCTATCTCTTTCCCTGGCTGTCAGTCTCTGTAAAGACTGGTTTACTGCACCAGGTGATCCATCGCCAGGTCCTGCAGCCATCGGACGTGCCCGGGGACACTGCACACAGCCGGAGCGGCGGTACCAGGAGAGGAGCTGGGAGCGGACATGGCACCGGGAGTCTGCAGACACGTGAGTATGACATTTTTTTTCTACTGTTCACTTTTGATTTCACAGCTGTCTCCACCTTCCGCCCAGCCATGGCGCCGCACGGGAGCAGACATGCACAGGACGGGAGGTGGACGCAGCAGTGACGGTACCGGGAGGATTCACATTTCTGTGTTTACTGACAGAAGGAATCCTCTTCCTGTACATGTCACTTTACTACCCATCCCTTGCGTTTATAGCTGCGTTTTTAGTCATAGAAACGCACTAAAACGCAGCTATATTTTCAATTTGCGTTTTTCATTGCATTTTTGAACATCTCATTGAACTCAATGGGTGGAAATCGCAGTGAAAAACGCAAAACTAATTGACATGCTGCGTTTTTGTGGGCACCACAAAAACGTAGCTAAAAAAAAACCACTGTGTGCAGACAGCAAAAATGAAAACTCATAGACTTTGCTGGGGAAGCAATGTCACAGCGTTTTCTGAGCAAAAACGCACCCGAAAAACGCGCAAAAACGCCGCGAAAAACGCACTGCGTGAACTTACCCTAATTGTGTGTGAAGTTTTTGCAGACTTAAAAATAATGAGTGGTGCCGATTAGATAAGACAAGGCTTCAATGAGAACAATGTATCAAAGGCAAGGCACCTCAAGTGCCCTGTTATCACTACAGGAAGAATTTACTATCATTTGTGTAAAGCTGGGGTCACACTAAACGACAGCGACAACGACGTCGCTGTTACGTCACCATTTTCTGAGACGTAGCAGCGACCTTGTAAGTCGCTGTTATGATCGCTGCTTAGCTGTCAAACACAGCAGAAGCAGCGATCATAACGACACGTGTCACTGTGCTGCAACATGTGCAGAGAGCAGGGAGCCGCGCACACTGAGCACTGTTAATTACCCAATGTGTCCTGCAGCCACATGTGCAGAGAGCTGGGAGCCGGCGCTGGCAGCGTGAGAGCGGCGGAGGCTGGTAACTAAGGTAAATATCGGGTAACCACCTTGGTTACCCGATGTTTACCTTGGTTACAGCTTACCGCAGGCTGTCAGACGCCGGCTCCTGCTCCCTGCACATTCAGGATTGTTGCTCTCTCGCTGTCACACACAGCAATGTGTGCTTATCAGCGGGAGAGCAACAATAAAAAAACGAACCAGGGCTGTGTGTAACGAGCAGCGATCTCACAGCAGGGGCCAGATCGCTGCTCAGTGTCACACACAGCGAGATCGCTAATGAGGTCACTGCTACGTCACAAAAACCGTGACTCAGCAGCGATCTCAGCAGCGATCTCGCTGTGTGTGAAGCACCCCTAAGGCTATGTTCACACATCAGTTTTTTGGCATCAGGCACAATCTGGCATTTGCCTGATGCAACAGATCCAGCGCAGAATATGCAAAAACGGATACGCTGGATCTTTTTTTTTTTTTTTGACGGATCCGGTATACCGGATCCATCAAAAAACGGATCCGGAGCATCAGTTTCATCCGGTTTTTTGCTGGATCCGGTTTTTACAATAAATTGGAGCATGCTCAGTTTAAAAACGGATCCGGCGGCCGCATCCGTTTTTTGCCGGATCCGGCGTCCATAGGCTTCCATTGTAAATCACGCCGGATCCGGTACAATACTTTTTTTTTTAGAGACAAAAAATGTTCAATGAGACGTTCCATCCAGTTACCACATTGAGTAAGTGCGCTGGATCCGTCAAAAAACGGATGCAACGCAAGGCCGTCAGGCACAATCCGGCGCAAATACAAATCAATGGGGATAAAACTGATCCGGCGCCGGATCCGATTGTGCCTGATGGAAAAAAAATGTGTCAAAGTAGCCTAAGGCCTTGTGCACAGAATGAGAATTTGATGAGTTTTTTTACTTCAGTATTTGTTAAACTATGTTCACACAGGGGGTTTTTTGCTCATTTTTTTTGGCAATAGTCTTGTTTACAGATTAAAGTTGGACTGTTCAATACTATGCCTTAGGCCCCCTTCACACGTCAGTGATTCTGGTACGTATGTGCTTTTTTTATACGTACCAGAATCACTGACATACGCAGACCCATTATAATCAATGGGTCTGCTCACAAATCAGTGATTTTTCACTGAACGTGTCTCCGTGCAGCGTACACCCGTGTCTGTGATTCTGCACGGAGACAAGTCAGTTTTTTTCTGGCATCACTGATGACCCACGGACCACACTATGGTGTGATCTGTGTGTGATCCGTGAAACACATACCAGAAAAACACTGACATATTATAAAATAAACATTTTCAACTCACCTTTCCAGCGATGCGCTGTGCAGCCTCCGCTCTCTGCAGCTCCTGCCCGGCTCAGGAATATTCATGAAAGCAGGAACAGCTGACCCGGAAGTAGCTGCTGAGAGCAGTGGGCGGACACTGCAGAGCTGAGGAGTTCAGCACCATGGACAGCAGGAGCGAAGGCAGGTGAGTAATGTCCATATGCAATCACGGATCACGGATTGCACATGGACAATCCACGTATGCCGTGAATCACGGAACATGGAGGGGCATGTGCGTGTTTACACGTCAGTGAAGAACCTCAGTGTTTTTCACTGACGTGTGAAACGGGCCTTAGGCCCCTTTCACACGTCAGTGATTCTGGTACGTTTGTGCTTTTTTTTAAACGTACCAGAATCACTGACATACGCAGACCCATTCTAATCAATGGGTCTGCTCACACGTCAGTGATTTGTCCCTGAACGTGTCTCCGTGCAGCATGCCCGCGTGTCCGTGACTGCCGCACGGAGACATTTCAATTTTTTTCTGGCATCACGGATGTCCCACCGACCACACTATGGTGTGATCCGTGAAACACGTGACAGAAAAAAACGTGCTTCTAAAATAAAAAGCATTCTTACTCACCCGGCTCCAGCGACACTCTCTGCAGCCCATTCTGCCTGCTGCTTCTGAGCCGGCTTTATATTGTCGCGCATATTCATGATGCACGACACAGCCGACCCGGAAGCAGCTGCTGCGGGGGTCAGCGCCGGCCGGATGCTGCACCGCGGGAGCGATCAGCACCATGGAGAGCGGGAGCGGGCACAGGTGAGTTGATTTCTAAGTGCAATCGCGGGCCACGGAGAACGGAGCCCGGATTGCACTTAGACAACCCACGTGTGCCGTGAATCACGGCACACGGAGAGACATGGGCGTGTTTTACACGTCAGTGAAGAACGTCACTGTTTTTCACTGACGTGTGAAACGGGCCTTAGTGGGGTTTTTTAGCTGAAGGGTATACTTATTAGATAAGTGGATGTTTTTAAGGTTATAGCTTCGGCAACTATTTTGCAGAAATGATCTGTTTCAGGTGTATGATGATGGACCGGTCACATGACCCATGTGTAGGGATGGGGGGGGGCCCACAGGTCCTGAACAGCCCGGGGCCCTGGTTACCCTTAATCCGCCCCTGTCCATACCCCTGGGACAGCCATCGCAGCATCAGTCTTCCTGAGTGGCAGTCGGTCTCACACCTGCAGTGCAACACCCTCACCTTTAGAGGCTCTGGGGAAAACCAGGTGTGGTTCCATAGTCAGCTGTGACCCAGTGGGTCCGCTAATCCCTTGCTCGCATAACACTCCTGACTTTGAACCCCATTGCACACAAGGAATAGATCCCTCAGGAACGCTGCCAAAAACTGGTGTTTATTTATGCATTGTGCCTGCATAGGTCATAACAGCCAAAGGAACTACTAAAGATATTGATCATGGAGTGATGTAGTCAGTAACTGTGGAATCTTGTGCTGGATTTAGACAAACCTCTTGTTATATTATTTCCATTGTTTCTGTTTTATTGCCTAATTACAAACTGCAGAAAGCTTGTAAATGTAGCTACTAAACAAGGAGTGCAAGGGGTGAGTGATATTGTTTCCAACTGAACTAGTTCTGAACATTAGTCCTTTGTTTCTGCTCTTGCACGTCTATTATTGCAGCAATCCAGGTGTTAGTGGGATGATTGCCAATGAGCTGAAGCTTGCAGTGAAAACATGAAATGACAGCTTCATCCTGGCTGTCGGTTACTGCTTCCCAAGAACATTTTACTGGAAGGCGCACCCCTTAAAAACCTGTTAGACAACTCTTAAGAGGATAAATGTGTTATATTTCATAGAGATGAGCAAATCTTTGTAAGACTAATTCAACTGATCCACCTAATCAAAAGTACTCAAAAGCCACAAATTCAAGTGTAAAAAATCTATGCCTCCATTCTTTTTTCCCTCACACTGATATTCTTCTGTGGCACCCCTGAGTATATCAGGATGACACAGGGTACTGCAATCCTTACCCAGGGTGCAGGGCCTACCCCCATGGTTCCAGGTTCCTAAGAAACCGGTGTCACTACCATCAGCACCACAAATCCCAATCACACATGAGGATGTCAGACACACCAGTGGGTTGATCAAGCTGGAATAGGGCCACCCACCTAGGGGTCAGGCAGACTGGTGGGAGGAAGTGAGCAGAGTGGTGAGAGCCCTCAAAGAGTGAGGAGCTGGAGTGTTATCTCCCGGGGAGCTAGACCGAGGTTGGTCGCAGGCGGTGGTCCGGGACCAGAGGAGTCGGGGACCGGCGGCAGTGACATTGGAAAAGGGTGCGACGGAAATAGTTTAGGAGGACTGTCGGCATCAGAAACCCAAAAGAACTGACCGGTACCGAGCACGACAGGGTACAGGACCCTAAGTCAGTAACCAATTAAACATCCTGATAATTAACCTGGGAAGGAGATATCTTCATGAACTTCCCTAAGAGCTCAGAGATTGAAGGTGACAGCACACCGCGGGG
Organism: Anomaloglossus baeobatrachus; assembly: GCF_048569485.1. Taxonomy (NCBI): domain Eukaryota; kingdom Metazoa; phylum Chordata; class Amphibia; order Anura; family Aromobatidae; genus Anomaloglossus; species Anomaloglossus baeobatrachus. Next base: position 326,634,098 of record NC_134357.1, read on the forward strand.
AATAGGGCTTTCCAGTAAAGCGGCCTACTAAAATCCCAAGTGCCAGCCATCGAGAGCACAGCTACACTAAATATAGTGAGCGGGGCCCTAACAGCTTCAAGCCAAGGGGCCACAACAGAGAACTAAATTGTGCACGGAGGCGGCTCCGGATTACCAAGTGACACCGGTGGGAGCGGACACCTGGATGGGCTCCCCGTAGTTACTGTGATGCACAGAGACTTTGGTTTATTCTAAGTGTGAGTGTCTACTTTATAATCCTCATCCAGCACCACGACAACCCACAGTGAGTATCCTGGTCCCCTGCACCCTGCGATCCCAAATATCCACAAAAACCCCAGAGGCTGGGGCCTTCCCTACCTGCAGAGAGACTGACACCTTGCTGCTCCACACCATCTGCCCCATTACTCCTTCCAGCAGCGGCGGTACTCCCATTACCACAACCTGCAGGTGCGCGTGACAAACTTCTCCCCTGTAAATAACCCCATTTCAAGGATCGGAGTGTTTGCCGAGCCCGAGTAAGGACCCCTCGAGCCACGACCACCCCGGGGCGGCACACTTCACTGCTGTGCTGTCACACACTATGGCTATGTCGCGGGCGGAGGAGGGGACGCCGCGCTCTCCCACTGCTCGGGTCCGGCTGCCGCGGCTGCCGCGGCCTGCTGCTGCTCAGTGGCTCGAGCGATGGGCCGGATCCCAGGGACTCTAGCGGCGCTTTTCGCCCGTGAGTGAAAGGGGGTTTTTGGGTGTGGGGATTGTTTATTGTCCGTGACGCCACCCACGGTTGTGGTGATCGAGTGTACACCACCGCTGCTCTGGCTGGGGATCCCGGGAGTGATGGTGTGGAGCAGCCAGTTGTTGTGTTGCCCCTCCGTGGGTAGGGGTTGGTGATCCCGGGGCCCAGTGATGGGGTTGGGATGGTGGGCAGGCGGGTAGGGGGGCCTGTGGAGGTGCAGGGGCGCAGGGGCAGCGCTGTGCCGCACGGCACGGAGGTACTCACTCAGCCAGTAAACACGACACAGTTCTCGGTAAACAAACGGCTGGTTGGACGGGTCCCTCAGATGGTTGCGTTGCTGATATCCCCTGCAGTTGACGGTGACGGTCTCTTCCCTGCACCTATGTGTTGTTGTTTGGTAGCGATGGGTTCCCACTGGTAACCCGCTCCCCAGCTTGGATATGAGCCGGAGGAGCTCCACTCTTGCCCGCAGGCGCTGGCCCTGGGAAACTGGTGCCTTGGCGGTGGAGGTGTCTCCCCTTAACGGTCGGACTGTTGCCTTCAATCGGGACTTGGTTGTTGGGAGACAGTCGTCCCCTTCACTGACGGATTTGGCAAATTATGGCGACTCCTAGCCTTGCCGGGATCCGAAAGGCCCCTGCCCTGGTGCTGACTAATCTTCGTATACCGCTCCGGTACCGCCGGGTCACCACCCGTCCACGGTCCTTTCGGCAACCTCCAATCAGTCTCGCCTGCAGACGGTCATCGCCGTCTGCCAACCTTGCTGTCTCAGTCCGGGGCACACACCCGGACTAACTTCAGGCTTCTTGCTGTCACTACTCCTACGTTCCTCCTTTACCACTTCACTTCACTTCCTTTCACTTTCAACTCTAACACTCATCTGCCTGGTTTTCCCGCCTCCAGAGCTGTGAACTCCTCGGCGGGTGGAGCCAACTGTCTGGCCCACCCCCTGGTGTGGACACCAGCCCCTGGAGGAAGGCAACAAGGATTTCTGTTTTGACTTTGTGTGTACCTGCAGGGAATGTGGGGTGCGTGTGGTGTTGTGACCTGTGACCCCTGGCTTGCCCAGGGCGTCACATTCCCCCTTAGCAAAACGCAGACCGTCCTCGGGCTGCCCGTCCAACATCGGTTTTATTTTCCTTTTGTTTTTCTGAAAAAAGTAGAAAATGGTAACATATTTACAATTTATGACATCATCCCACATCGGGAGGCACATTTCTTAAACGTTACGGTAACAAACGGTTGCGGCTGCCACTCTCTCCCACCCAAGTAACCTGGCCCTGATGCTGCCCCTAAAACCCAGGCAGCACCCCTTGACCCCAGTCCAGCACAAGTTACCCGAGCGGGATCTGTCCTTCCCCTCCAGAGGGTAGCCACCGGTTCCTGTGGCGGCTGGGCCCCAGCCGGCTCTACTGTGGGCCCTTCCTCCAACCTGCCTTTCCGGAGGCGGTAACGGTAGCTGCAACAAACAGATTTTTATTTATATTCCACTAACGTTTGTGGTTGCCCTGCAAGTTCACGGGCTTGTCCATAAGGAGTCCCTTATGCAACTTTTTAAACGGTCCTCACGGGGACAACGGTGCCGGCAACGGCCGGTTTTCTCAATCACAGTATGACAATCAGGTAACTGTTCGGTTTCATTTCTTATCATCATTTTAAACTTTCAAACATAAACAGGCAAACTTCTTCCCCCCCCCCCCTTTTTAAAGGACGGTCTCCTTATACCTAAGTGGGGGTCTACCTAGGTTGGGACGGGTGGACCTCCGGGGTCCGGTGTAAGTAGGGCTAGGCAGCGGGGCAGAGGGAACAATCAGTTCCTCCTCCCTGCTTTCATGTGGGGCAGGCGGAGGCGTAGGGGAGCTGGGTACAGGTTCATCCCTGGGCATTGGCACTGACTCACGGTTGACCTCTCCCATCACTTCTTCATCCACGGGTTGTGGGAACAGTATCACTGCAAGAATCACCGCGCCGTTCTGTGTAGGCCAGTCCGCTGGGAAGTCTCCCATTGCAGTGTGGATCACCTCTTTTGCCTTTTCTGTTGGTAGGGGAATCGGTACTTCTGCCGCCGCTCTTAAGGCTGGTGGGCACCTTTTCAGATGGTCCCGGGAAACTGTGGCCAAAGTGCCTCCTTGATCACGGCCGATTTGGTAGGCCTTCCCATCTTCCCATCCTGTGGGCTGTATGACGTACGGGTTTTGTTCCTATTGATCATCCAGCTTGTGGGTTCTCCTCTTCCGCTTCAGTACGACATCTCCGGGCTGAAAAGGGCCAGCAGACACCTTTTGATTAAAGCGCTGCTCCTGCAGTTCCCGACTCCGACTCAAGTTCTCCTCGACATATTCTTGAATCTGCCGGTATTGTACCCTCCGCCGAGTTTCCCATTCAGCTGTCGAGGGGAGTGCTTCAGGGGCCTCCAATCCCATTTCCAGGTCCACTGGCAGGCGGCCGGGGCGAGCCCTCATCAGATATGCTGGGGTACACTTTGTTGAGCTGGACGGGATATTGTTGTACATATCGACCAAGTCGGGTAGCTTCTCCGGCCACAGGTTCCGCTCTTCCAGCGGTAACGTCTTGAGGAGTCCCAGGACCAAGTGATTCATTTTCTCACACATGCCGTTGGTCTGGGCATGGTAAGGGGTGGCCCGGATCTTCTTACAGCCGTACAGCTGGCAGAACTCGTGGAACACCTCTGCTTCAAAGGCCGGGCCTTGGTCAGTAAGCACCTTTTCTGGATATCCATGTGGTCGGCAGAAATAAGCCTGGAACGCTCTAGCGGCAGTTCGACCAGTTAGGTCCTTGACTGGGACAACCACCATGAATCTTGAATAGTGGTCTACGATGGTCAACGCGTAGGCGTACCCACTTCGGCTGGGGGTGAGCTTGACATGGTCCAGGGCGACCAGCTCCAGCGGCTGATGTGTGATGATCGGGTGTAGGGGCGCCCTCTGGCTGGCCTCGTCCTTCCTCCTCAGCGTGCAAGGACCACACTCTCGGCACCAGGCTTCTACCGACTCCCGCATCCCACTCCAGTAGAACCGCTCTCTCAACAGCATCTCCAGCTTCTTCCACCCGATGTGTCCGGCACCATCATGGTATGCCCGCAAAACAGTGGCCACATCAGCTTGGGGAATAACCAACTGGCAGATTTTCTCATGAGTCTTTGGGTTGATCAGCTCATGGTACAGCTTCCCTTGATGTAGATACAGCCGTTTCCGTTCCTTCCACAAGCGTTGGGCTTCAGCTGGGGCGGCAGGGTCCATCCCAACGGCACCTTGTTCCACCAGGGTCTTGACGAGGCGGACAGCCGGCGCCTGGTTTTGAGCTTCCTGCCACTCCTGACTGGGCCGTGGATCCAGGTCCACCCGGTGTTGGTGTACATGTACCTTCTCAGTTGGTGGCTGGTGAAATGCAGGCAACTCTATCTCCTCGAGGTCGTCATCCTCGCACCCTTCTTCTGACAAATGGGGCATTCGGGAGAGTGCATCAGCATTAATGTTGACACGACCAGCTCGGTACTTGATGGTGAAGTCATAGTTGGCTAGCCGGGCCACCCACCTCTGCTCCAATGCGCCCAACTTGGCTGTGTCCAGGTGAGTCAACGGATTGTTGTCCGTGAAAGCGGTGAATTTTGCTGCGGCCAAGTAGTGGCGGAACCGCTCTGTGATAGCCCATACCAATGCCAGGAGCTCGAGCTTGAAGGAGCTGTAGTTCTCAGGGTTCCTTTCAGTTGGCCGAAGCTTCCGGCTAGCATAAGCAATCACTTTCTCCTTCCCATCCTGGACCTGGGACAGGACTGCCCCCAATCCCACATTGCTGGCGTCTGTGTAGAGGATGAATGGGCAGCCATAGTCAGGATACGCTAGGACCTCTTCTCCGGTCAAGGCCGCTTTCAGCTGGCAGAAGGATTCCTCATACCTTTCTTCCCACACCAGTGGGGCTCCGATGGGTCTACCACCTTTGCTCTGTCCCACGAGGAGATCTTGCATGGGGGCAGCCATCTTCGTGTACCCTTTGATAAAGCGCCGGTAGTACCCCACCAGACCCAGAAACTGCCTTACTTCCCTCACTGTGGTTGGTCTCGGCCAGCCTTGGATGGCAGTGATCTTCTCCGGGTCGGGGGCGACACCTTCTGCACTCACCACATGCCCCAGGTACTGCACTCGGGGTTTCAACAGGTGACACTTGGAGGGCTTCAACTTCATCCCGTATTTGGCAAGGGACCCGAACACCTCGGCCAGGTGCTCCAGATGGGCTTCATACGTCTGGGAGTACACAATCACATCATCCAAGTATAATAGGACGGTCTCGAAGTTTAGATGTCCCAGACAGCACTCCATCAGCCGTTGGAAGGTTCCTGGGGCATTGCACAGCCCGAACGGCATACTATTGAATTCACAGAGCCCCATTGGGGTGGTGAATGCAGTTTCTCCCGGTCCTCCGGTGCCACGGCCACTTGCCAGTATCCACTGGTAAGGTCAAGGGTAGAGAAGTAATTTGCAGTCCTCAGTGCGGCCAAAGACTCTTCAATACGGGGCAGCGGATAAGCATCTTTATGCGTTATCTGATTAATCTTCCGGTAGTCCACACACATCCGCATGGTGCCATCCTTCTTCTTGACCAGCACCAACGGGGCAGCCCAGGGACTACAGCTGTCCCGAATAACCCCTGCCTCCTTCATGTTCCTCAACATATCTTTGGCGCACTGATAATGCGCAGGGGGAATAGGCCTGTACCTCTCTTTGATAGGGGGGTGCTCACCGGTGGGGATGTGGTGTTGGACCCCTTTAATCTGCCCAAAGTCTAAGGGATGTTTGCTGAAAACTTGCTCATACTCCCGCACCACCCTGTACACCCCTTCTTTGTGATGTGTAGGGGTGTCGTCAGTGCCCACATGTAGCTGTTGGTGCCACTCATTTAACTCCCCTTGAGGCGGGTGAGTGCTGGTAGTAGGCGGAGAGACCGGGGGAGCTGCCTCGTGAATCGTGTGAGGATCTAGGGTGAGCAGTTTGGCAAGGGTGGCATACCGGGGAAGCCTGACTTCTTCCTCCCCACAATTCAGCACCCTCACGGGCACTCTCCCCTTCTTTACATCTACCACCCCTCGGGCGGCCATTACGGTGGGCCAGTGTTCAGAGGGCATGGGCTCTATCATGGCAGGGTAGTCACACCCCTGAGGCCCTTCTGCCGCTCTACACCAAATCATCATTTCACTCCTAGGGGGTACAATCAATGGAGCAGCATCCATCACTCTCACCCCACCAATCTCTCCTCCTGTTGAGTTCACATGTTGGCGGTACATCAGGGCTTGGATCTCACGCTGCACAGCTCTCTGCCGGCTTCCCGTTGCCGTGGCGGCCAACTGCTGCAGTAGGGCCAACACATCACCCATGCAGTGCTCCATCACATTGGTTCCTAGCACTATCTTCGGGTTATGGTCACTGGGTTCGTTCATAATCACAATCATACCCTGGTGTTGCAGTTCAGCTCACCCCACAGTCATAGCCACTTGTTTATAACCCACTTGGGTCAATGGGAGTCCTTCAGCGGCAATCAGTGTTATACTAGTATCTGGGGGTGCCAGCTCGTCTGTCCCCCAATACCGCTAGTATAAGGTGTATGGTATGGTGGTTACCTGTGATCCAGTGTCCAAGAGAGCCATCACCGGGATGCCGTCCACAGCCACGGGAATGATGGGACGGGCACCGATATACCGGTCCCGCCAGTCTGGAGGGCCACGGGGTTCTACTCCTGAGGATTGGCCCGTGGCCCCAGGGGTTGCTCGTTTAACGGGCACTGTCGGAAGTAATGGCCAGGCTGGTTGCACTTGTAGCAGGTGGAAGGCCTGTTCCGTGAGTTGTTAGCACTCCTCCGCTGCATCCAGGGGACATCCTCAGGGCTGTCGGCTAGCTGTATCCTGGGTGGAGGCTGGGATCTGGTCAAAGGTTGGAGTGCAGCAAGAATCTTGGCAAGGTCTCCGTCCATGCGGCGGACCTGGGCTGCTAGTTCTTCCATTGTGCTGCTGGAAGCTGCAGGTCTTGAAGAGGCTGGTGGAGCAGGGGCCACCACGACGGGGGCTGTCTCAATGGGCCACGAGGCTGGCTCCGAGATTTCCGAAGCTGGGGGTTGCAGTGCTTTAATGGCCCGTTCCTTTAATACAGCAAAGTCCACATCAGGGTGTAACAGGGCCCACAGCCAGAGCTGCTTGCGATCCTCAGAGGACTTCATCCCCTGCACGAATTGCTCTACTAGCATTTTGTTGCTATCCGCCTAATTGATAGTGTCCACCCGCTTTAGGGTGCGAAGAGCGGTTTGCAGGCGTAAAGCGTAGTCCCGAATGCTATCCCCAAGTCGTTGCCGGCACTGGTAAAACTGCATCCTCAGCTCAGCTTCAGTACGGGTCTCAAAGGCAGTCTGTAACTTCTCGAATATGGTGGCTACAGAGAGCCGGTCCCCCTCGGCCCAGGTCTCCGCTTCCTGCTCAGCCGCGCCGGTTAGCTGGCCCAGCACTACCGCTGCACGCTGCTTATCAGTCAGGGGGTACAATTCCAAAAGCGGATTAAGCTTTTTCCGGAAGACCTGTAAAGCATCAGGTTTCCCGTCATACTGCGGTAGCCAGGTAGCTCCGGGCGCATAGGGCAAGGAGAATGACATCACCTGAGCGAGAGTGGGGGCCGCGGCACCTCCCGCCAGCGCGGCCGGGACCTGGGCAGGCCCATTCCCATCCACGGGTGCCACCGCGGCTGGGACCACCACTCCTCCAGCGGCTCCGTCGGGCGCAGACATTTTGTTTCCGTCCCCCTTAGCTTCTTTCCGGCCCCTCCTCTATCGGGGCGGGGTTTTGGCCTTCGCGCCTCTGCTACTCGAGAAGACGCTCGAGCGGGAACTCTTCGCGCCAAAGATGGCGGCTTCTGAAATTTTTCTGCCGGACACCTCCGGCGGTAACAAGGCGCACCTCTACCAGACAGCAGAGCGGTAAGATCCTGTTCGTGACGCCAAGTTGTCGCGGGCGGAGGAGGGGACGCCGCGCTCTCCCACTGCTCGGGTCCGGCTGCCGCGGCTGCCGCAGCCTGCTGCTGCTCGGTGGCTCGAGCGATGGGCCGGATCCCGGGGACTCTAGCGGCGCTCCTCGCCCGTGAGTGAAAGGGGGTTTTTAGGTGTGGGGATTGTTTATTGTCCATGACGCCACCCACGGTTGTGGTGATCGAGTGTACACCACCGCTTCTCTGGCTGGGGATCCCGGGAGTGATGGTGTGGAGCAGCCAGTTGTTGTGTTGCCCCTCCGTGGGTAGGGGTTGGTGATCCCGGGGCCCAGTGATGGGGTTGGGATGGTGGGCAGGCGGGTAGGGGGGCCTGTGGAGGTGCCGGAGGAGCTCCACTCTTGCCCTCAGGCGCTGGCCCTGGGAAACTGGTGCCTTGGCGGTGGCGGTGTCTCCCCTTAACGGTTGGACTGTTGCCTTCAATCGGGACTTGGTTGTTGGGAGACAGTCGTCCCCTTCACTGACGGATTTGGCAAATTATGGCGACTCCTAGCCTTGCCGGGATCCGAAAGGCCCCTGCCCTGGTGCTGACTAATCTTCGTATACCGCTCCGGTACCGCCGGGTCACCACCCATCCACGGTCCTTTCGGCAACCTCCAATCAGTCTCGCCTGCAGACGGTCACCGCCGTCTGCCAACCTTGCTGTCTCAGTCCGGGGCACACACCTGGACTAAATTCAGGCTTCTTGCTGTCACTACTCCTACTTTCCTCCTTTACCACTTCACTTCACTTCCTTTCACTTTCAACTCTAACACTCATCTGCCTGGTTTTCCCGCCTCCAGAGCTGTGAACTCCTCGGCGGGTGGAGCCAACCGCCTGGCCCACCCCCTGGTGTGGACACCAGCCCCTGGAGGAAGGCAACAAGGATTTCTGTTTTGACTTTGTGTGTACCTGCAGGGAATGTGGGGTGCGTGTGGTGTTGTGACCTGTGACCCCTGGCTTGCCCAGGGCGTCACAGCTATGTTCACACAGGACTTTTTTGGTAAGTTTTTGCTACATTTTTTAGCTGCAGATTTGCCTTGGTTTTATGCAAATCCATGCTAATAAAAAGCTGCTTTTTACAGTCCCAGCAAAGTCTATGAGATTTCTGAAATCTCATGCCCACACACATAAACACATCAGGTTTTTTCCCCTGAATGTTTTGTCAAATACCTGCGTTTTTGGTCAGGTTTTTAAAGAATGAGCATATCAATTCTTTGCTGCAGATTTGCTGCGTTTTTTCATTGATACAACACATTTTGTAGAAAGAAAAGCGGCAAATCCACACTACAAACGCCATGAAAAACACACCAAAAACGCACCAAAAACGCAGACTCAAAAGAGATTTCCTGCCACAAGATCAGGTATCGGTTAGGAAAAAAATTACTAAAAAAGCCCTGTGTGAAGATAGCCTCTCTCTAATTTTTCTTCAGTGTTTATGGCTTCCTCTACTTATCTCTATGGTAAAGCTGTGAGCTGCGACATAGCCTTACTGCTGCATTTCCTGCATCGGCTTTTATACAGGATATCAAAGTCTGTTCTGATTGGCTATGCTTTATTAAAGCTGCAAAGCGTTATGGGGAAGCCCACCAGAAGTCATATGATTCTCAGCAAATGCAATCTTCTACTATGTGAAACCAAGGAAAAAATTGTGAAAACATACCCTGCTGTAACTAAATAAATAAAAGCATAGTGCATATAAACATAGGGTACTTAGTAAACACTGTTTTTGATCAAAAAAAGCATAAAGCTATCCCACCAAACGTCAAGGTGTACCCAGTTTGGATAGTACCTACACTCTCTAATATTAAAACCTAACCATGGGTCTAAAATAGGCCTCAATGTGGCTAAGGGCTGAGAGCGACCGGGTCCCAACAGGACACACACAGTCAGGGGGATTCACAGAATGAAATGTCCAGCTCACTAAGAAGGGGGCCACTCCCTGTTTAGGGAGTGGGTTCCTGGAACGGCATCAGGGTCGGGCAGAGAAGAATAGACCCTTTGGTGGGTTTCAGTTAGTCTGCTGCAGGGAGACAACATATGATGTTAGGCTATCACATTGCAGGTGTAATTCCTGTGGCAAGTAGCCTCCTAATCTGGGGGCACTTCCAAACAGTATTTCAAAAGGTGAGAGCCTGTGCTTTCCCTGCGGGGTGGTCCTTATAGAGTAAAGATCTATGGGGAGACATTCTGTCCAAGGTTTACCAGTCTCCTCCACTGCCTTGTCTAGTTTGAGCTTTAAAGTCCCATTTAAACTTTCCACTTTCCCTGATGACTGTGGGTGGTAAGGCGTATGTAAGGCTGACTGAATGCCTAACAGGGAACAGGTATTCTGGAACACTTGTCCAGTGAAATGGGTACCTCGGTCTGACTCTATGACTTCGGGGAGTCCAAACCGGGGTACAAGCTCACAGGCCAATTTTTTTGCTGTGATTTTGGCCGTGGCTGAGCTGACAGGGTAGGCCTCTGGCCATCCTGAGAAGAGGTCTACACAGAGAAGTACAAATTCGTAGATGCCATGTCTTGGCAGCTGGATATAGTCTATTTGTACTCTTTGAAACGTGGCAAACGTCTTTGGAATGTGTCTTTGCGGGGGTTTTGTTAGCTGGCCTGGATTATGCTGTTGACAGATGTGACAAGCTTTTATTCTCTGGGAGGTGTATTGTCTGAACCGGGGGCTACCCAATGAGGTTGCATCTGGTTCATGATTGAATTTGTGCTACCGTGCGTAGGGTAGTGGAGTATTTGGAAAATGGCAGGGAACCAACTGCATGGCAGGACAGAGAGTCCGTTTAGGCACCAAGTCCCCTCCACTTTTTGTGCCCCTTGGCCCTCCATCCGGCCTTTTCTTCCTCAGAGGCATTTTCAGTGTCTCAGAGAGGTTCTGCATCTTTTCCTCCGTCGTTGACACTGTTTCCGTCTCCTTCAAAGGGAGTAAGGCTGCTTGTTTTTCTGTTTGATCGGCCAAGTGATTTCCCCTTGCCTCAAGTGTTTGGGCCTTGGTTTGTGCAGCAGCCTTTATGATTGCCAGCTGCTTTGGTTTCAAGGCTACTTCCATTAGTTTTTTCACTGAGGCTCTATGCCTGATGGGATTTCCTGTGGCTGTGAGAAATCCTCTAGCTTACCAGATAGTGCCAAAATCGTGCACAATGCTAAATACATAGGCTGAGTCCGTGTAGATGTTCGCTGTTCATTCTTCCAGAAACTCAATTGCCCAGATAAGGGCGAGAAGTTCTGCTTCTTGGGCAGATATGTGCGGAGGTAGTGGTTGTTTGGTTCTGACTTCATGCAGGGTTACTACTAGAGATGAGCGAACCAGCCGCGGTTCGGCTCAAGTTCGGTTCGTCGAACGGAGGTCTCGTTCGAGTTCAGTTCGGCGAACGTTCGATGAACTGAACTCGAACCGCATAGAAAACAATGGCAGGCAATCACAAACACATAAAAACACCTAGAAAACACCCTCAAAGGTGTCCAAAAGGTGACAAACAACTCACAACACAACACAAAAACATGAGAAAGTGACAAGGACATATACTTATGTGAAAACAAAAGAGCTGGACAAGGAAAAAGAGGAGGAGACACCGATATAGGCATGGCACGCCCTTCTAAAATCATGTAAAACACGACAAGGTGACTCCAAGCGGAGATCTCCCTTTTTTCCAAAAATTGTGCCCCACACACACCCACCCCTTCAGTGGCAGCAGTTGTGCCCCAGTTGTACACTTCACAGCTAGATTTGCATCAAGCACATTCAAAAATACGCCATACTTAACCATCCCCAGGATGACACCGGGGTAGTTAGCAAAGTCTTTGCTGAACCATGACTTGTTCATCTTGGCTCCTTTTAAAAAACACAGCAAGCAAGGGTTACTCCAAGCGGAGTCTCCCTTTTTTCCAAAAATTGGGCCACACAGACACCCCATCAGTGGCAGCACTTGTGCCCTAGTTGTACACTTCACAGGTAGATTTGCATCAAGCACATTCAAAAATACGCCATACTTAACCATCCCCAGGAAAACACCGGCGTAGTTAGATAAGTCTTTGCTGAACCATGACTTGTTCATCTTTGCTCCTTTTAATAAAAACAGCAAGCAAGGGTTACTCCAAGCGGAGTCTCCTTTTTTTCCAAAAATTGGGCCGCACACACACCCACCCCATCAGTGGCAGCACTTGTGCCCTAGTTGTACACTTCACAGGTAGATTTGCATCAAGCACATTCAAAAATACGCCATACTTAACCATCCCCAGGATGACACCGGGGTAGTTAGCAAAGTCTTTGCTGAACCATGACTTGTTCATCTTGGCTCCTTTTAAAAAACACAGCAAGCAAGGGTTACTCCAAGTGGAGTCTCCTTTTTTTCCAAAAATTGGGCCCCACACGCACCCACCCCATCAGTGGCAGCACTTGTGCCCCAGTTGTACACTTCACAGGTAGATTTGCATCAAGCACATTCAAAAATACGCCATACTTAACCATCCCCAGAACGACACCGGGGTAGGTAGCTAAGTCTTTCCTGATCCCAGCTCTGTTCATCTTGGCTCCTTTTAAAAAACACAGCAAGCAAGGGTTACTCCAAGCGGAGCCTCCCTTTTTTCCAAAAATTGGGCCCAACACACACCCACCCCATCAGTGGCAGCACTTGTGCCCCAGTTGTACACTTCACAGGTAGATTTGCATCAAGCACATTCAAAAATACGCCATACTTAACCATCCCCAGGATGACACCGGGGTAGGTAGCTAAGTCTTTCCTGATCCCAGCTCTGTTCATCTTGGCTCCTTTTAAAAAACACAGCAAGCAAGGGTTACTCCAAGCGGAGTCTCCCTTTCTTCCAAAAATTGGGCCAAACACACACACCCAACCCATCAGTGGCAGCACTTGTGCCCCAGTTGTACATTTCACAGGTAGATTTGCATCAAGCACATTCAAAAATACGCCATACTTAACCATCCACAGGATGACACCGGGGTAGTTAGCTAAGTCTTTGCTGAACCATGACTTGTTCATCTTGGCTCCTTTTAAAAAACACAGCAAGCAAGGGTTACTCCAAGCGGAGTCTCCCTTTTTTCCAAAAATTGGGCCCCACACACACCCACCCCATCAGTGGCAGCACTTGTGCCCTAGTTATACACTTCACAGGTAGATTTGCATCAAGCACATTCAAAAATACGCCATATTTAACCATCCACAGGATGACACCGGGGTAGTTAGCTAAGTCTTTGCTGAACCATGACTTGTTCATCTTGGCTCCTTTTAAAAAACACAGCAAGCAAGGGTTACTCCAAGCGGAGTCTCCCTTTTTTCCAAAAATTGGGCCACACAGACACCCCATCAGTGGCAGCACTTGTGCCCTAGTTGTAGACTTCACAGGTAGATTTGCATTAAGCACATTCAAAAATACGCCATACTTAACCATCCCCAGGATGACACCGGGGTAGTTAGCTAAGTCTTTGCTGAACCATGACTTGTTCATCTTGGCTCCTTTTAAAAAACACAGCAAGCAAGGGTTACTCCAAGCGGAGTCTCCCTTTTTTTTTCAAAAATTGGGCCACACAGACACCCCATCAGTGGCAGCACTTGTGCCCTAGTTGTACACTTCACAGGTAGATTTGCATCAAGCACATTCAAAAATACGCCATACTTAACCATCCCCAGGATGACACCGGGGTAGTTAGCTAAGTCTTTGCTGAACCATGACTTGTTCATCTTGGCTCCTTTTAAAAAACACAGCAAGCAAGGGTTACTCCAAGCGGAGTCTCCTTTTTTTCCAAAAATTGGGCCCCACACACACCCCATCAGTAGCAGCACTTGTGCCCTAGTTGTACACTTCACAGGTAGATTTGCATCAAGGACATTCAAAAATACGCCATACTTAACCGTCCCCAGGAGGACACCGGGGTAGGTAGCTAAGTCTTTCCTGATCCCAGCTGTGTTCATCTTGGCTCCTTTTAAAAAAAACAGCAAGCAAGGGTTACTCCAAGCGGAGTCTCCCTTTTTTCCAAAAATTGGGCCCCACACACACCCACCCCATCAGTGGCAGCACTTGTGCCCCAGTTGTACACTTCACAGGTAGATTTGCATCAAGCACATTCAAAAATACACCATACTTAACCATCCCCAGGAGGACACCAGGGTAGGTAGCTAAGTCTTTCCTGATCCCAGCTCTGTTCATCTTGGCTCCTTTTAAAAAACACAGCAAGCAAGGGTTACTCCAAGCGGAGTCTCCTTTTTTCCAAAAATTGGGCCCCACACACACCCCATCAGTAGCAGCACTTGTGCCCTAGTTGTACACTTCACAGGTAGATTTGCATCAAGCACATTCAAAAATACGCCATATTTAACCATGCACAGGATGACACCGGGGTAGTTAGCTAAGTCTTTGCTGAACCATGACTTGTTCATCTTGGCTCCTTTTAAAAAACACAGCAAGCAAGGGTTACTCCAAGCGGAGTCTCCCTTTTTTCCAAAAATTGGGCCCCACACACACCCACCCCATCAGTGGCAGCACTTGTGCCCCAGTTGTACACTTCACAGGTAGATTTGCATCAAGCACATTCAAAAATACGCCATACTTAACCATCCACAGGATGACACCGGGGTAGTTAGCTAAGTCTTTGCTGAACCATGACTTGTTCATCTTGGCTCCTTTTAAAAAACACAGCAAGCAAGGGTTACTCCAAGTGGATTCTCCTTTTTTTCCAAAAATTGGGCCCCACACACACCCACCCCATCAGTGGCAGCACTTGTGCCCCAGTTGTACACTTCACAGGTAGATTTGCATCAAGCACATTCAAAAATACACCATACTTAACCATCCCCAGGAGGACACCAGGGTAGGTAGCTAAGTCTTTCCTGATCCCAGCTCTGTTCATCTTGGCTCCTTTTAAAAAACACAGCAAGCAAGGGTTACTCCAAGCGGAGTCTCCTTTTTTCCAAAAATTGGGCCCCACACACACCCCATCAGTAGCAGCACTTGTGCCCTAGTTGTACACTTCACAGGTAGATTTGCATCAAGCACATTAAAAAATACGCCATACTTAACCATCCCCAGGATGACACCGGGGTAGTTAGCTAAATCTTTGCTGAACCATGACTTGTTCATCTTGGCTCCTTTTAAAAAACACAGCAAGCAAGGGTTACTCCAAGCGGAGTCTCCCTTGTTTCCAAAAATTTGGCCACACAGACACCCCATCAGTGGCAGCACTTGTGCCCCAGTTGTACACTTCACAGGTTGATTTGCATCAAGCACATTCAAAAATACGCCATACTTAACCGTCCCCAGGAGGACACCGGGGTAGGTAGCTAAGTCTTTCCTGATCCCAGCTCTGTTCATCTTGGCTCCTTTTAAAAAACACAGCAAACAAGGGTTACTCCAAGTGGAGTCTCCCTTTTTTCCAAAAATTGGGCCACACACACACCCACCCCATCAGTGGCAGCACTTGTGCCCCAGTTGTACACTTCACAGGTAGATTTGCATCAAGCACATTCAAAAACACGCCATACTTAACCATCCCCAGGATGACACCGGGGTAGTTATCGTATTTTTCGGACTATAAGACGCACCTGACCATAAGACGCACCCTGGTTTTAGAGGAGGAAAATAGGAAAATAAAATTTTAACCAAAAAATATGGTCATGACACACTGTTATGGGGCGAGGATCTGCTGCTGACACTGTTATGGGGTAATGTCCCCAAATTCTCTACTAAGGTACCCCATTCTGGTAAGGATCCTCCTGCCTTGTATATGATCCTGCTCATATACCCCCATCCTGTTCATAATATACCCCCCATCCATCCTGCTCATAATATACCCCCCATCCATCCTGCTCATAATATACCCCCCATCCATCCTGCTCATAATATACCCCCCATCCATCCTGCTCATAATATACCCCCCATCCATCCTGCTCATGATATACCCCCATCCATCCTGCTCATGATATACCCCCATCCATCCTGCTCATGATATGCCCCCATCCATCCTGCTCATGATATGCCCCCATCCATCCTGCTCATGTTATGCCCCCATCCATCCTGCTCATGATATGCCCCCATCCATCCTGCTCATGTTATGCCCCCATCCATCCTGCTCATGTTATGCCCCCATCCATCCTGCTCATGATATGCCCCCATCCATCCTGCTCATGTTATGCCCCCATCCATCCTGCTCATGTTATGCCCCCATCCATCCTGCTCATGATATGCCCCCATTCATCCTGCTCATGTTATGCCCCCATCCATCCTGCTCATGATATGCCCCCATCCATCCTGCTCATGAAATGCCCCCATCCATCCTGCTCATGAAATGCCCCCATCCATCCTGCTCATGTTATGCCCCCATCCATCCTGCTCATGAAATGCCCCCATCCATCCTGCTCATGTTATGCCCCCATCCATCCTGCTCATGAAATGCCCCCATCCATCCTGCTCATGATATGCCCCCATCCATCCTGCTCGTTATGCCCCCATCCATCCTGCTCATGATATGCCCCCATCCATCCTGCTCATGATATGCCCCCATCCATCCTGCTCATGATATGCCCCCATCCATCCTGCTCATGATATGCCCCCATCCATCCTGCTCATGATATAACCCCCATCCATCCTGCTCATGTTATGCCCCCATCCATCCTGCTCATGATATGCCCCCATCCATCCTGCTCATGTTATGCCCCCATCCATCCTGCTCATGTTATGCCCCCATCCATCCTGCTCATGTTATGCCCCCATCCATCCTGCTCATGTTATGCCCCCATCCATCCTGCTCATGATATGCCCCCATCCATCCTGCTCATGTTATGCCCCCATCCATCCTGCTCATGTTATACCCCCATCCATCCTGCTCATGTTATGCCCCCATCCATCCTGCTCATGTTATGCCCCCATCCATCCTGCTCATGATATGCCCCCATCCATCCTGCTCATGATATGCCCCCATCCATCCTGCTCATGATATGCCCCCATCCATCCTGCTCATGATATGCCCCCATCCATCCTGCTCATGTTATGCCCCCATCCATCCTGCTCATGATATGCCCCCATCCATCCTGCTCATGTTATGCCCCCATCCATCCTGCTCATGTTATACCCCCATCCATCCTGCTCATGTTATGCCCCCATCCATCCTGCTCATGTTATGCCCCCATCCATCCTGCTCATGAAATGCCCCCATCCATCCTGCTCATGATATGCCCCCATCCATCCTGCTCATGATATGCCCCCATCCATCCTGCTCATGTTATGCCCCCATCCATCCTGCTCATGTTATGCCCCCATCCATCCTGCTCATGATATGCCCCCATCCATCCTGCTCATGTTATGCCCCCATCCATCCTGCTCATGTTATGCCCCCATCCATCCTGCTCATGTTATACCCCCATCCATCCTGCTCATGTTATTCCCCCATCCATCCTGCTCATGTTATTCCCCCATCCATGTATATGGCCTGTGGCACAGAAAAAAAAAATAAACGTTTATACTCACCTTTCCTCAATCCCTGAAGCACCGATCTCTGTCTCAGCCGCAGCGCCGCTGTGTGGAGCCGTCACCGCGTGTGGAGCCGTCACCGTCTGCAGCATCGCGCGATGTCTTCCTGTCTGTGCCGGTCAGCTGAGCTGGTGGACACTAGCGGCGCGCACAGCGATGACGTCATCGCTGTGCGCGCCGCTAGTGACCAGATCAGCTGACCGGCACAGACAGGAAGACATCGCGCGATGCTGCAGGGGGAAGGCTCCACACGTGGTGACGGGTGAGTACACTGATTCACTGCACCCCGCGCTGATAATGATGCACGGGGGGCAGTGAATACAGCCGCACATGATCACTCCAGGCTGTAGTTGCCAGGGGTGATCACGGCCGGCTGTTAATTATGCGCGCACCCCCCCGCCCATCACCCCGCCCACCTGTCAGCGCCGTGTTCGCTGAGAGATGATGGGCGGGAGGATGGGCGTGCATATGTAATGAGCGGGCCCACGTGGTCACGGCAGGCGCTGCTGCAGCCTGCTCGTGCCCCCGATGGCCCGCTCCACCGCAGCACCCACATTCCCGGCCGCAGCCCTATAGTCAGACCATAAGACGCACCCCCCACTATCTCCCAACATTTGGGGGGAAAAAAGTGCGTCTTATGGTCCGAAAAATACGGTAGCTAAGTCTTTGCTGAACCATGACTTGTTCATCTTGGCTCCTTTTAAAAAACACAGCAAGCAAGGGTTACTCCAAGCGGAGTCTCCCTTTTTTCCAAAAATTGGGCCACACAGACACCCCATCAGTGGCAGCACTTGTGCCCTAGTTGTACACTTCACAGGTAGATTTGCATCAAGCACATTCAAAAATACGCCATACTTAACCGTCCCCAGGAGGACACCGGGGTAGGTAGCTAAGTCTTTCCTGATCCCAGCTCTGTTCATCTTGGCTCCTTTTAAAAAACACAGCAAACAAGGGTTACTCCAAGTGGAGTCTCCCTTTTTTCCAAAAATTGGGCCACACACACACCCACCCCATCAGTGGCAGCACTTGTGCCCCAGTTGTACACTTCACAGGTAGATTTGCATCAAGCACATTCAAAAACACGCCATACTTAACCATCCCCAGGATGACACCGGGGTAGTTATCGTATTTTTCGGACTATAAGACGCACCTGACCATAAGACGCACCCTGGTTTTAGAGGAGGAAAATAGGAAAATAAAATTTTAACCAAAAAATATGGTCATGACACACTGTTATGGGGCGAGGATCTGCTGCTGACACTGTTATGGGGTAATGTCCCCAAATTCTCTACTAAGGTACCCCATTCTGGTAAGGATCCTCCTGCCTTGTATATGATCCTGCTCATATACCCCCATCCTGTTCATAATATACCCCCCATCCATCCTGCTCATAATATACCCCCCATCCATCCTGCTCATAATATACCCCCCATCCATCCTGCTCATAATATACCCCCCATCCATCCTGCTCATAATATACCCCCCATCCATCCTGCTCATGATATACCCCCATCCATCCTGCTCATGATATACCCCCATCCATCCTGCTCATGATATGCCCCCATCCATCCTGCTCATGATATGCCCCCATCCATCCTGCTCATGTTATGCCCCCATCCATCCTGCTCATGATATGCCCCCATCCATCCTGCTCATGTTATGCCCCCATCCATCCTGCTCATGTTATGCCCCCATCCATCCTGCTCATGATATGCCCCCATCCATCCTGCTCATGTTATGCCCCCATCCATCCTGCTCATGTTATGCCCCCATCCATCCTGCTCATGATATGCCCCCATCCATCCTGCTCATGTTATGCCCCCATCCATCCTGCTCATGATATGCCCCCATCCATCCTGCTCATGAAATGCCCCCATCCATCCTGCTCATGAAATGCCCCCATCCATCCTGCTCATGTTATGCCCCCATCCATCCTGCTCATGAAATGCCCCCATCCATCCTGCTCATGTTATGCCCCCATCCATCCTGCTCATGAAATGCCCCCATCCATCCTGCTCATGATATGCCCCCATCCATCCTGCTCGTTATGCCCCCATCCATCCTGCTCATGATATGCCCCCATCCATCCTGCTCATGATATGCCCCCATCCATCCTGCTCATGATATGCCCCCATCCATCCTGCTCATGATATGCCCCCATCCATCCTGCTCATGATATAACCCCCATCCATCCTGCTCATGTTATGCCCCCATCCATCCTGCTCATGATATGCCCCCATCCATCCTGCTCATGTTATGCCCCCATCCATCCTGCTCATGTTATGCCCCCATCCATCCTGCTCATGTTATGCCCCCATCCATCCTGCTCATGTTATGCCCCCATCCATCCTGCTCATGATATGCCCCCATCCATCCTGCTCATGTTATGCCCCCATCCATCCTGCTCATGTTATACCCCCATCCATCCTGCTCATGTTATGCCCCCATCCATCCTGCTCATGTTATGCCCCCATCCATCCTGCTCATGATATGCCCCCATCCATCCTGCTCATGTTATGCCCCCATCCATCCTGCTCATGTTATGCCCCCATCCATCCTGCTCATGATATGCCCCCATCCATCCTGCTCATGTTATGCCCCCATCCATCCTGCTCATGTTATGCCCCCATCCATCCTGCTCATGTTATACCCCCATCCATCCTGCTCATGTTATTCCCCCATCCATCCTGCTCATGTTATTCCCCCATCCATGTATATGGCCTGTGGCACAGAAAAAAAAAATAAACGTTTATACTCACCTTTCCTCAATCCCTGAAGCACCGATCTCTGTCTCAGCCGCAGCGCCGCTGTGTGGAGCCGTCACCGCGTGTGGAGCCGTCACCGCGTGTGGAGCCGTCACCGTCTGCAGCATCGCGCGATGTCTTCCTGTCTGTGCCGGTCAGCTGAGCTGGTGGACACTAGCGGCGCGCACAGCGATGACGTCATCGCTGTGCGCGCCGCTAGTGACCAGATCAGCTGACCGGCACAGACAGGAAGACATCGCGCGATGCTGCAGGGGGAAGGCTCCACACGTGGTGACGGGTGAGTACACTGATTCACTGCACCCCGCGCTGATAATGATGCACGGGGGGCAGTGAATACAGCCGCACATGATCACTCCAGGCTGTAGTTGCCAGGGGTGATCACGGCCGGCTGTTAATTATGCGCGCACCCCCCCGCCCATCACCCCGCCCACCTGTCAGCGCCGTGTTCGCTGAGAGATGATGGGCGGGAGGATGGGCGTGCATATGTAATGAGCGGGCCCACGTGGTCACGGCAGGCGCTGCTGCAGCCTGCTCGTGCCCCCGATGGCCCGCTCCACCGCAGCACCCACATTCCCGGCCGCAGCCCTATAGTCAGACCATAAGACGCACCCCCCACTATCTCCCAACATTTGGGGGGAAAAAAGTGCGTCTTATGGTCCGAAAAATACGGTAGCTAAGTCTTTGCTGAACCATGACTTGTTCATCTTGGCTCCTTTTAAAAAACACAGCAAGCAAGGGTTACTCCAAGCGGAGTCTCCCTTTTTTCCAAAAATTGGGCCACACAGACACCCCATCAGTGGCAGCACTTGTGCCCTAGTTGTACACTTCACAGGTAGATTTGCATCAAGCACATTCAAAAATACGCCATACTTAACCATCCACAGGATGACACCGGGGTAGTTAGCTAAGTCTTTGCTGAACCATGACTTGTTCATCTTGGCTCCTTTTAAAAAACACAGCAAGCAAGGGTTACTCCAAGCGGAGTCTCCCTTTTTTCCAAAAATTGGGCCACACAGACACCCCATCAGTGGCAGCACTTGTGCCCTAGTTGTACACTTCACAGGTAGATTTGCATCAAGCACATTCAAAAATACGCCATACTTAACCATCCACAGGATGACACCGGGGTAGTTAGCTAAGTCTTTGCTGAACCATGACTTGTTCATCTTGTCTCCTTTTAAAAAACACAGCAAACAAGGGTTACTCCAAGTGGAGTCTCCCTTTTTTTTCCAAAAATTGGGCCCCACACACACCCACCCCATCAGTGGCAGCACTTGTGCCCCAGTTGTACACTTCACAGGTAGATTTGCATCAAGCACATTCAAAAATATGCCATACTTAATCATCCCCAGGATGACACCGGGGTAGGTAGCTAAGTCTTTCCTGATCCCAGCTCTGTTCATCCTGGCTCCTTTTAAAAAACACAGCATGCAAGGGTTACTCCAAGCGGAGTCTCCCTTGTTTCCAAAAATTTGGCCACACAGACACCCCATCAGTGGCAGCACTTTTGCCCCAGTTGTACACTTCACAGGTTGATTTGCATCAAGCACATTCAAAAATACGCCATACTTATCCGTCCCCAGGAGGACACCGGGGTAGGTAGCTAAGTCTTTCCTGATCCCAGCTCTGTTCATCTTGGCTCCTTTTAAAAAACACAGCAAGCAAGGGTTACTCCAAGCGGAGTCTCCCTTTTTTCCAAAAATTGGGCCCCACACACACCCACCCCATCAGTGGCAGCACTTGTGCCCCAGTTGTACACTTCACAGGTAGATTTGCATCAAGCACATTCAAAAATACGCCATACTTAACCTAACCATCCCCAGGACGACACCAGGGTAGGTAGCTAAGTCTTTCCTGATCCCAGCTCTGCTCATCTTGTCTCCTTTTAAAAAACACAGCAAACAAGGGTTACTCCAAGTGGAGTCTCCCTTTTTTTCCAAAAATTGGGCCCCACACACACCCACCCCATCAGTGGCAGCACTTGTGCCCCAGTTGTACACTTCACAGGTAGATTTGCATCAAGCACATTCAAAAATACGCCATACTTAACCATCCCCAGGATGACACCGGGGTAGGTAGCTAAGTCTTTGCTGAACCATGACTTGTTCATCTTGGCTCCTTTTAAAAAACACAGCAAGCAAGGGTTACTCCAAGCGGAGTCTCCCTTTTTTTCCAAAACTTGGGCCACACAGACACCCCATCAGTGGCAGCACTTGTGCCCTAGTTGTTCACTTCTTAGGTAGATTTGCATCAAGCACATTCAAAAATACGCCATACTTAACCATCCCCAGGATGACACCGGGGTAGGTAGCTAAGTCTTTGCTGAACCATGACTTGTTCATCTTGGCTCCTTTTAAAAAACACAGCAAGCAAGGGTTACTCCAAGCGGAGTCTCCCTTTTTTTCCAAAAATTGGGCGACACACACACCCCATCAGTGGCAGCACTTGTGCCCTAGTTGCAAACAGGATGTTTTGATTTGCATCAAGCACATTCCAAATCCACAAGCATTTACTCTCCCCAGGATGACACAGGGGTAGTAAATTCCTTGTGGATCCATGACTTGTTCATTTTGATGAACGTTAATCTGTCCATATTGTCACTGGACAGACGCGTGCGCTTATCTGTCAGCACACACCCAGCAGCACTGAAGACACGTTCAGAGACAACGCTGGCAGCTGGACACGACAAAATCTCCAAGGCGTAAGAGGAGAGCACTGGCGATTTTTCAAGATTTGAAGCCCAAAATGAGCAAGGCTCCATTTGCAAAGTCATGGCATCGATGTTCATTTGGAGATACTCCTGTATCATCCTCTCCAGCCGTTGACTATGTGTCAGACTTGTTGTCTCTGGTGGCCTTGCAAAGGAGGGTCTAAAAAAATTATGAAAAGATTCAATAAAATTGCTGTTACCAGCACCAGATACGGTCCTACTGGTACGGGTAGACTTTTGAAGATGACGAGACCGTCCCATGTTTGTCAAGTTACAACTGGGAGATTCACTCCCTGCACCTGCACGGTTGTTTGGTGGAAAAGCCGAGCTAAGATCGAGTAACAGCTTCTGCTGATACTCCTGCATACGTGCGTCCCTTTCTATGGCTGGAATTATGTCACAAAATTTGGACTTGTACCGGGGATCTAATAGTGTGGCAAGCCAGTAGTCATCATCACTTCTAATTTTGACAATACGAGGGTCATGTTGGAGGTAGTGCAGTAAGAAGGCGCTCATGTGTCTTGCGCAGCCATGCGGACCAAGTCCACGCTGTGTTTGTGGCATAAAGGTGCTAACCGTTCATTCTTCCTCTGACATCTCCCCCCAACCTCTTTCAACTGAAATTTGACCAAGGTCTCCCTCATCCGCTGAGTCTTCCATGTCCATGGACAGTTCGTCCTCCATTTCTTCATGTTCTCCTGTACCTTCCTCAACATTTCGCCTGCTACCATGCGCCCTTGTTGATCCCTGTCCCCCATGGTCCCATGCCTGCCGCGTTGGTGATGATGAACGTCTGGACCTTGGTGATGTTGTTGTGTCTTGCGCATATGAATCCTCCTGTAGTTCCTCCCCTTCCTGTTGTCTCACCCCCTGACTCCGAATAGTGTTTAGCGTGTGCTCCAGCAAGTAAATGACTGGAATTGTCATGCTGATAATGGCATTGTCAGCACTAAACATATTCGTCGCCATGTCGAAACTGTGCAGAAGGGTGCATAGGTCCTTGATCTGAAACCACTGTATCAGGGTGATCTGCCCCACCTATGCATCTCGTTGGCCCAGGCTATACGTCATGACGTATTGCACCAGGGCTCGGCGGTGCTGCCACAGTCGCTGTAACATGTGGAGAGTCGAATTCCAGCGTGTCGCCACATCGCATTTCAGGCAATGAACCGGCAGGCCGAAAGACTTCTGGAGCGATGCAAGTCGCTCAGCTGCGGCGGTTGAACGGAGGAAGTGAGCAGACAGTTTTCGTGCCCTGGTCAGAAGGCCATCTAGGCCGGGATAGTGTGTTAAAAATTGCTGGACAACAAGGTTCAACACGTGAGCCATACAAGGCACGTGTGTCACCTTGCCCAGGCGAAGGGCCGCACCCAGGTTTGCAGCATTGTCGCACACGGCCTTACCAGGCTGCAGGTTGAGTGGAGACAACCATTTATTAAACTCAGTCTCCAGAGCTGCCCACAACTCAGCCGCTGTGTGACTCTTATTTCCAAGACATGTCAAGCTAAAGACCGCCTGATGCCGTTGCTCTCTGGTGCCAGCATAGTAATGAGGGGTGCGTGATTGCTTCTGCGCAGTGAGAACGCTGGTGGCCTGACCAGGCAGGCTTGGGGCGGAGGTGGAGGACCCAGATGAGGTGGAGGAGGCAGAAGCAGTGGCGGAACTTGGACAGACAGAGAATTGACACACAAGTCGGTGGGACGGCAAGACTTGTGCAGCAGACCCTTCACCATCTATCACCATAGTTACCCAGTGCCCAGTCAGCGACATGTAACGTCCCTGTCCATGCTTACTGGTCCAAGTATCGGTGGTGAAATGCACCCATTGACACACAGAGTTTCTCAAGGAAGCGGTGATGTTGTGTGCGACATGCTGGTGTAGCGCGGGCACACCTTTCTTAGAGAAGTAGTGGCGACTGGGCATCTGGTACTGGGGCACAGCGACAGACATAAGGTCTCTAAAATCCTGTGTGTCCACCAGGCGGAAAGGCAGCATTTCGGTAGCCAAGAGCTTACAGAGGGATAAAGTCAACCTCTTAGCTTTGTCATGGGTCGCAGGAAATTGCCTTTTATTTGTCCACATCTGAGGGACAGAGATCTGGCTGCTGTGTGTAGATGGTGTTGAGTAGGGTGTCCCTGGAAAAATGCAGCTTTGTGAGGAAAGTGCAGGCGTAGACATAATGTTGCCTTCATCCAACGTTGGTGCTATCGATGTATGAGAGAGCTGTACACACGTACTTGTTTCCCCTTCCAAACCAACTGACGACCTACCAAGCAAACTGCCTGTTGCGGTTACAGTGGTGGAAGTTGTGCGTGGAAAACCAGGTGTGACAGCTGTCCCCACAGTCGTAGAAGATGAAAAGCGCGCGGATGCACTGGAAGGGGCAGGCGGTGGATGGTTCGCTCCGCTAGGCCGCATTGCAGCACGTTGAGCTTCCCACTGGGACATATGATATTTATTCATGTGACGATTCATGGAAGAAGTTGTCAAACTGCTGAGGTTTTGCCCTCTACTAACAGAATCACGACAAATTTTACAGATCACATAATTTGGACGATCTTTTGCTATGTCAGAAAAGGAGCAGGCTAGGCAAGGCTTAGAGGGCATACAACCTGCTGAGCCCCCCCGAATAGTGCTCAGAGGCAGAGTGGTGGCTGAGGATGCAGTTGTAGACGTGCTGCCAGTGCTCCGACTCTGTCCAGGAAGGCGCAAGGTAACTTCGTCGTCGGTTGCATCCTCCTCCACCGCCTCTGTTGACCTCCTCGAGTGCCTGACTGTGGGTTGACAGTAGGTGGGATCTAGAACTTCATCATCAATTGTTGTGTTTGCACTTCCCTCACCCTCAGACCGAGCCTCTTCTTGCCCTGACCGAATATTTAAGTTGTCATCCCAATCTGGTATCTGCGTCTCATCGTCATCAGTATGTTCCTCATTGTCTATAACAACAGGTGTTACAGTTTGTGAAAAAGGGTCAACATTATGCTCAGAAACTTGGCCCTCACGGCCTGAATCAGAGTCACAAAGGTTCTGGGCATCACTGTAGACCATTTCCTGGTCTGTACTCACTGTAGCTTGGGAGCAGACTTCTGATTCCCAGGCTATAGTGTGACTGAACAGCTCTGCAGACTCAGCCATCTAAGTTCCACCATACTGTGCAGGGCGGATGGAGACTTCAGAGCTGGGAGAAAGCAAGTGTGATTGGGCTGACAACTCAGAGGACTGGTGTTTTTTGGATGCGGTAGTTGAGGTGGCGGAGAGGGCACTTGTTGGACCACTTGAGATCCAAGGGAGCATTTTCCTTTTTTGGCCATCATCTACCTTTGTTCCAGTTGTTCGTGTCCGTAAAAAAAGGAGCACATCGGATTGTCCACGGTAAGTAGTAGACATTTTACTTTTGCTGGAAGATGGTCGATCTTCAGCAGATGTTAATGGAGCTTTGCCACATTCCCCACGGACAAACCCTTTTTTTCCTTTTCCAACACGCCTCTTCCCCTTTCCACCAGCATCTGTCATTTTGCCACTCATTTTGATTGCGACAAGATTGTGCACTTAAAATGTGGTAGTAAAAATTGAGAGGTGGTGTAGATTTCAGCGGTGGTCTAGCTTTATTAACAGCAGAATAAACAACAATAATTATCCCTGACAATGCAATTACGGCCCTTAAACTGGCAGCATAGTTTGCTAGTATAATGGCTTAGTAACAATGAGTTTGAGTGTGCAATGCAGGCAGACGTGCTGCAAATATCTTTGCACTACTGGGACAATACAGAAGTCCAACAGCCACTTTTAGGATGCCACTAAGTTTCCTCAGTGTTTGTGTGTTGCCCTGGGCAAGCCAGGGGACACAGGTCACAACACCACACACACCCCACATTCCCTGCAGGTACACCAGCTAACCCACAAATCCTTGTTGCCTTCCTCCAGAGGCTGATGATTCACACCAGGGGGTGGGCCAGGCGGTTGG
Source organism: Anomaloglossus baeobatrachus (assembly GCF_048569485.1). Taxonomy (NCBI): domain Eukaryota; kingdom Metazoa; phylum Chordata; class Amphibia; order Anura; family Aromobatidae; genus Anomaloglossus; species Anomaloglossus baeobatrachus. Next base: position 326,660,772 of record NC_134357.1, read on the forward strand.
CTCCGCCCACCGAGGAGTTCACAGCTCTGGAGGCGGGAAGAAACCAGGCAGTTTAGCCCAGGCAGGGCGTGAGTGAGGAGCTAAGTGGAGGAGCAAACAAGTGAAAGTAGAGAGAGTGAAGTGAAACATCAGTGGAAGTGAGAGAAAGCCTGAAGTGAGTCTGTGGCTGTGTGCCCAGACGGAGTCAGCAAGGTCAGCAGACGGTGGTATAGGTCTGCAGTGGGACTGTCTGGAGGTTGCTGGAAGGACTACGGAGGCTGTGTGCCCGGGGGTCTGGAGCAGTATACAAAGGGCAGTCAGCACCAGGGCAGGGGCTTTTCGGATCCCGGCAAGGCTTGGAGTCGCCGTAAGTTGCCAAATCCGTTAGTGAAGGGGACGTAGATCCCCCAACAAGCAAGTCCTGATTGACGGCAAAGGTCCAACCACAAAGGGGAAACACCGCCACCGCCAAGGCACCAGTTTCCCAGGGCCGGCGCCTGCGGGCAAAGTGTGGAGCTCCTCCGGCACAGATTGTAGTCGGGGAGCGGGTAACCGGTGACAATCCATCGCTACCAAACAGACATTTCAAAGGTGCAGGGAAGAGACCGTCACCGCTAACTGCAGGGAACCGCAGCACCGTGGACCGTCCGAGGGACCCGTCCAACCAGCCGTTTGTTTACCGAGAACTGTATCGTGTTTACTGGCTGAGTGAGTACCACAGTGCCGCAAGGCACAGCGCTGCCCCCGCGTCCCTGCACCCACCAGGCCCTGCATCTCCCAAACCATCACCGGGCCCCGGGATCACCAACCCCTACCCACGGAGGGGCAACACAACACCTGGCTGTTCCGCATCACCATCCCCGGGAACCCCGTATAGAGCAGCGGTGGTGAAATCACCACAACCGTGGGTGGCGTCACGGACAATAAACAATTCCCACACCCAACAATCCCCTTTCACTCACGGGCGAGGAGCGCCGCTCGAGAAACCCCCGGGATCCAGCCCACCGCTCGAGCCACCACTGAGCAGCAGCCGCCGGACCCGAGCAGAAGGGGTGAGCGTAGTGTGCTGACACCCTCCTCCCCGCCCGTGACAACTTGGCGTCACGAACAGGATCTTACCGCTCTGCCGTTTGGTAGAGGTGCGCCTTGTTACCGCCGGAGGTATCCGGCAGAAAAATTTCAGAAGCCGCCATCTTTGGCGTGAAAAGTTCCCGCTCGAGCGTCTTCTCGAGTAGTAGAGGCGCGAAGGCCAAAACCCCGCCCCGAAAGAGGAGGGGCCGGAAAGAGCTAAGGGGGACGCGATGGCGGCTGGACGCATGTAGCTGCAGCTATAAAAGCAGGAACGCCAGGACTCTGCAAACATACCGTTCCTGGAAGTAAAGCAGAAGCCATCATGTGGATGCCGTCCCGCAACACCGTAGCCCCCGCGCCTGGAGCCGCGGCGTGGGTGGAAATCCGAACCGCGCAGCTCTACCAAAGGCTGCAGGTCAGGATGCAGCTCCTCATGGAGGAGTGGGAGGCCGACATGGCGGACGTTATAGCCACCGTGCGGAGACGCGAGGAGGAAGCGGAGAAAGGGAGGGTGAGTGACCCACGTCCCGATGCCCTTGAAGGGCCGGTCATCGCGGCTGTGGGGCCCGGTCCAAGCCCTCTCCCCCCGTTGCCTCCCTCGCCACCCGTCCCGGAGGCCGTGACCCCGCCACTAGGCCTGCTACCACCGCAACCGGTAGCAGTACCCAGCGTCCCCGCCCAAGCAGGCCGACCTGTAGCCGGAGCCCGCGGCACACCGGAGGTGTTACCGTGGAAGATCCCGAAGGTTGAACCGGAGGCATCCCCTGAGAAGTTCCCCGAGCCGGAGCCGATGACCCGCTCCGAGCCGAAGGCCCAGCAGCGGAAAGCCCCTACGCCCATCCCCCACACCTCGGCTGAGGTAGCGCCGGGTTGTTGCTGCAAGGCAGCGCCCAAGGCCAAGACACCGCGGGACATGCCGCTCAGATTCCTGACAGTGGGCAACGTCCAGGATGTCCCGCGGGGCCCGACCCGTGCGCCGGCGCTGGCGGCAGCGCCGTATTGGGATAGGGAGCCGGTACCGCTGGGCCTGGAGATCGCCGAGAGGGAGCGGGAGAAGGCCGAGCTGGTGGCCCGAGCTATTAGAGAAAAAGAAAATCTCCGCCAGGCCACGTTCCGTGTCCGGGGACCGTTGTACGTAGGGCAGGTGAGGCGGTTTGATGTCCGCCGGGGCTACGGGTTCATTTACGAGCCGGGCCTGGAGTCCGAAGTGTTTATAGCCCGGCGGGATGTAAATGCCCACCTGCCTGAAGAGCATCCCGGCCGCAACCTGATGCCGGGCGACATTGTGCAATACACCCGGCACTTTGGGGAGCGGGGGTGGTTCGCGCTGGACGCTAAATTGAAGGGCAGCCCAGAGGCCCGAGCGAGCGCCGCGCCCCCTCCCTTGGAAGGCGCACTGGAGCCTGAAGGCCTGGAGTAGGGCAGCGGATGCCCGTTGCACCGTCCCCGTTGGGACCACCACTCTATTTGTTGTTTGAAAAGTTTTGAAAAGAATGATAAGAAATGATTACCGAGTACCTCACCTGATTTACCGTGATTTGCAACCGGCTGGAGCCGGCACCGTTGTCCCTGTGGGGACCGTTTGAAAGTTTAGCATGGGAACTATCCATGGACAAGCCCGTGAACTTGCAGGGCAACCACAAACGTTAAGTGGCTTGTAAATAAGTTGTTTGCCGTTACCGTTTTCCGCAATGCCGCCTCCGGAGAGGCAGGTTGGAGGGAGGGCCCTCAGCAGAGCAGGCTGGGGCCCAGCCACCAAAGGAACCGGTGGCTACCCTCTGGAGGAAAGGACAGATCCCGCTCGGGTAACTTGTGCTGGACTGTGGGTCAAGGGGTGCTGCCTGGGTTTTAGGGGCAGCATCAGGGCCAGGTTGCTTGGGTGGGAGAGAGCGGAAACCGTAGCCGCAAACCGTTTGCAACGTTTAAGAAAATGTGCCTCCCGTCTTGGGAAGAGTTATTATTAAAAATGTACATAATTTACCGTTTATCATGTTATACCCTTTTTACATTCACAGAACACAAAAAGGAAAATAAAACCGGTGTTGGACGGGTAGCCCGAGGACGGTCTGCGTTTTGCTAAGGGGGAATGTGTCGCCCTGGGCAAGCCAGGGGACACAGGTCACAACACCACACACACCCCACATTCCCTGCAGGTACACCAGCTAACCCACAAATCCTTGTTGCCTTCCTCCAGAGGCTGATGATTCACACCAGGGGGTGGGCCAGGCGGTTGGCTCCGCCCACCGAGGAGTTCACAGCTCTGGAGGCGGGAAGAAACCAGGCAGTTTAGCCCAGGCAGGGCGTGAGTGAGGAGCTAAGTGGAGGAGCAAACAAGTGAAAGTAGAGAGAGTGAAGTGAAACATCAGTGGAAGTGACAGAAAGCCTGAAGTGAGTCTGTGGCTGTGTGCCCAGACGGAGTCAGCAAGGTTAGCAGACGGTGGTAAAGGTCTGCAGTGGGACTGTCTGGAGGTTGCTGGAAGGACCACGGAGGCTGTGTGCCCGGTGGTCTGGAGCAGTATACAAAGGGCAGTCAGCACCAGGGCAGGGGCTTTTCGGATCCCGGCAAGGCTTGGAGTCGCCGTAAGTTGCCAAATCCGTTAGTGAAGGGGACGTAGATCCCCCAACAAGCAAGTCCTGATTGACGGCAAAGGTCCAACCACAAAGGGGAAACACCGCCACCGCCAAGGCACCAGTTTCCCAGGGCCGGCGCCTGCGGGCAAAGTGTGGAGCTCCTCCGGCACAGATTGTAGTCGGGGAGCGGGTAACCGGTGGGAATCCATCGCTACCAAACAGACATTTCAAAGGTGCAGGGAAGAGACCGTCACCGCTAACTGCAGGGAACCGCAGCACCGTGGACCGTCCGAGGGACCCGTCCAACCAGCCGTTTGTTTACCGAGAACTGTGTCGTGTTTACTGGCTGAGTGAGTACCACAGTGCCGCAAGGCACAGCGCTGCCCCCGCGTCCCTGCACCCACCAGGCCCTGCATCTCCCAAACCATCACCGGGCCCCGGGATCACCAACCCCTACCCACGGAGGGGCAGCACAACACCTGGCTGTTCCGCATCACCATCCCCGGGAACCCCGTATAGAGCAGCGGTGGTGAAATCACCACAACCGTGGGTGGCGTCACGGACAATAAACAATTCCCACACCCAACAATCCCCTTTCACTCACGGGCGAGGAGCGCCGCTCAAGAAACCCCCGGGATCCGGCCCACCGCTCGAGCCACCACTGAGCAGCAGCCGCCGGACCCGAGCAGAAGGGGTGAGTGTAGTGTGCTGACACCCTCCTCCCCGCCCGCGACATTTGCTAGTATAATGGCTTAGTAACAATGAGTTTGAGTGTGCAATGCAGGCAGACGTGCTGCAAATATTTTTGCATTAGTGGGACAATACCGAAGTCCAACAGCCACGTTTAGGATGCCACTAAGTTTCCTCAGTGTTTGCTAGGATAATGGCTTAGTAGCAATGAGTTTGAGTGTGCAATGCAGGCAGACGTGCTGCAAATATCTTTGCACTAGTGGGACAATACAGAAGTCCAACAGCCACTTTTAGGATGCCACTAAGTTTCCTCAGTGTTTGCTAGTATAATGGCTTAGTAGCAATGAGTTTGAGTGTGCAATGCAGGCAGACGTGCTGCAAATATCTTTGCACTAGTGGGACAATGCAGAAGTCCAACAGCCACTTTTAGGATGCCACTAAGTTCACTCAGTGTTTGCTAGTATAATGGCTTAGTAACAAATGAGTTTGAGTGTGCAATGCAGGCAGACGTGCTGCAAATATCTTTGCACTAGTGGGACAATAGAGAAGTCCAACAGCCACTTTTAGGATGCCTCTAAGTTTCCTCAGTGTTTGCTAGTATAATGGCTTAGTAACAATGAGTTTGAGTGTGCAATGCAGGCAGACGTGCTGCAAATATCTTTGCACTAGTGGGACAATACAGAAGTCCAACAGCCACTTTTAGGATGCCACTAAGTTTCCTCAGTGTTTGCTAGTATAATGGCTTAGTAACAAATGAGTTTGAGTGTGCAATGCAGGCAGACGTGCTGCAAATATCTTTGCACTAGTGGGACAATAGAGAAGTCCAACAGCCACTTTTAGGATGCCACTAAGTTTCCTCAGTGTTTGCTAGTATAATGGCTTAGTAACAATGAGTTTGAGTGTGCAAAGGGCAGGAGGGTACAGTGGCAGGGTTGTGGGTCTGGGTACAGGAAAGGAAGCCTCCCTTTCTATCCCTCCTAATGGGGAAATGCAGTGAGGAAATCCCTGACCTTAGCTACACAGACGCTGTCATCTTGTGTAGCTGTTAAAATCTGTTTTCACGGACCTGACTGTCATCTATGGCTCTGACCCTGCCGGTATTAGCCCTTAAAAGGACTTTTAGAAACTGCTATCCCTATTCTGTATAGCGCTGTGTATAGAGCGTACACAGCAGTATCGGAGACAGGAGCTACGCCAGCGGTGACTGACACCCAGACGCAGAAGAGATAATGGCATCCGGACAGGCAGATACTCGTTTTTATAATGCAGGGACATGTGACATGGACATCCTATCACACATGCCGTTGCTTCTCTGGCTAAAAGTCCACTTAGCTGTGTGTGTGTCTGGGATTGGCTGACATGCTGGCCCTCCCCACTACACGCGCGCGCTTAGGGAAGGAAGACAAGGAAAAAAAAAAATTGCGAACAGCCCCCAAAATCACTCGAGCCGCGAACTGGAGAACCTCGAACCCGCGAACCGCGCTCAACTCTAGTTACTACCGCAAATCCGGTGTGAAATTTGCCTGTTTCGTTGGCAAATCTGCTACCATCCACAAAAAGTTCAAAGTCTGGTTTGCAAGTAGTGTTGTTTGAATATTGTGCAGTGGCTTTGCCTCATGCTGGATGAGTTCTTGACAATCATGGTCAAATGGTGTGGTGGTACGTTTGTCACTCTTTTCCTCTGACCCCCCTTCTAAACTTGTGAATATCAAAAGATCAGCAAGGTTTAGACTTGTAACTCGAGCAAATGAGATGTTTGGGGGTAGCATCAGCGCACATTGAAGCCTGACTTGTCTTGCCATGGAGAGGTGTTTCAGCTGCACTTGATTGAGAACAGCATAGATGTCATGGCTGGTAAGGATGGGGGTCGGAAAATCAAGTGAGATTTCGGATGCTTTCTGCAGTATGTTTGAAACTGCTGTGACAGCACAGACACAGGTAGGTGCTGCTTGGTGACGTTGTCGAGTTGAGAGGAGTAGTACCCGATTATATGATGTTTTTCTGTCTTCTGGATGAGTACTCCTACGGCAAATCCTTTCAGCTCTGCTACGAACAGATAGAAGGTGAGATCATAGTTTGGTAGTGCCAAAGCCGGAGCATCGATCACTAGTTCCTTGAGGCGCTGGAAGCTTTGTAGAGCTTCTTCTGTAAGGAAGAATGGAACATTCTTGGTGCAATGATACAATGGTGTCATGAGTAGTGACGCATTAGGAATCCATTGTCTGCAGAATGAGATTAGTCCTAAAAATCCTCTGAGTTGCTTGAGGTTCCTAGGGACATTTGCTTTCCTGTGTAGCATCAAATTCTGGTCGATCTTCGATCATTTGGATAGTGCACAGGACTTCTTCGGGAATATCTTCCGGTATTCGTAGGACAGCGGTACCGTCTTCATTGTAGACAATCTGAGCTTGTAAACTTGATAGTACATCTGCTCCCATTAGGGCATCTCCACCCAGGGGGGACACTAAGAATTTGGACATGAATATGTGTGGTCCCAATTTTACTTTTAATGGATGTGTTATTGGGATTATCTGGGCTTGTCCAGCAAAACCGGATACTATAGTAGACTCGGATGAGATGGATCCTTCCGGTACCAGGTCCCTGGGGAGTACAGAGCGTGAGGCTCCTGAGTCCACCAGAGCCCTTATTTCCTTGTTGCCAATTTGAAGAGGGACGTGTATAAATGGACCTCTGGCATCCCTATCCCGTACTGTCGCAAGTCAGGCAGTCTTTTTTTCCTGACTGTCGGGTTGGTTTTGACCTTCCCTCTTTTTCTTTCTGCAGTCTCTGATCACGTGTCCTCTGATCCCACAATAGTAGCAGGTCGGTCCCTTTTTTCCTGTGACTTCTGGCTGACCGTCCACTGCCGCTATGATGACTTTCTTCGTCCTTTTATCCTTTGCGACGGTTTCTAAGCCACTTTCTTTGTTGACTAGAAGATTTATGTCTTCCATGTTTCTCCATTCGGGGCAGCACTCTTTCAACCTATCTGCCAGAGGTGCATGTATTTCATCCATGAAGGATCTTACCATCAGGCGACGTATTGCATCTGCTTGTAAGTCCAGCCCTTCATCTGCGAATAACTGCATCAATCTGTAGTAAAAGGACCTGACATTTTCCACAGGACCTTGATGCACTGGTCCCATTGTGCCCTTAGTTCTTTGCTCCTGGGCGCAGAAAAGATTGAGTGTTGTCATGAAGTCTTCGCCAGATGCCACAGTCCTGGTATCGTCTGGAACATGCCCTGTCAGATGGGCAGTAAGTTTGGCATACAGTTCAGGGGACATTTTGACTCTACATAAACCCTCCATGTCCACATGTCCAGCCAGGTGCTCCGGTAAGAGACCTGTATTTGGTCCAAGTAACGTGAAAAACTGACTGGGTTTCGAGTCGGTCAGGAGCATTTTGTAGGAAAGCCATCTGCTCAGCAGGAGTCAAGGGTACATACACCTCATACCCACGGGCGATCGGATCTCTGGGAGCATCTGGGTTTTGTGGATCAATAGGTGGTGTTATGAAGGCTCATCTTTCTACCACGGGATAGAGAGGCGCTGGTGCTGTGGCTTGTTTATATCATGGGGCTCCACAGGCCAGGCATGTTTCTCCCCAATCCGGGTTTTGTTGGCCACAGTTGGTGCAGGTCCATCCCTGGGCTCCTGCTGTTTGTGGGGACGGTACAGGAGTAGTTGACAAGTACGGGGGAGGTTCAGAATCCTTATTAAATCTCTTCTCAGTTTCTTCCCATGTGTCTGATTCTTCATGGTATATCCAACCTTGATCGTGGGCTGTCCTTGCCATGTCCGAAAGACTTATGAGCACTTCAGTCCATGATTTATCTGCTATCTCTCCTGCTCTGGTAGTTCTTATTTTGTCCCATTTGTTGGGGTCCAATTGGTCCTTCCCCTTCAATCCAAATGTCTTAGAAACTTCCTTGGACTGACTGGCGGTTCTTTTTCCATGGTAACACGTAATGAAGTGCTGCAAGGTGCATCCAGCTCTGTCCTTTGATATTCCTTGTCCCATTCTTCGTCTATTTTCTTCAGCTTTTAGACCCTTGAACGTCCCTTGGACTAGCCTCACCTATCCTGGAAGTACCTGGAGACTGACTCCTTATCTGTATTCCTACCTAAGGTGAGGTCTAGAACCACCTATCTTGGAAGTACCCGGAGACTGACTCCTTATCTGTATTCCTACTTTAAGGTGGTGTCCTAACTTTGTTCAGAGGGGGCTGAGTATGGAGAATGGTGGTGGGTTACCCTTCTTATACCAGAGGTATATTCTGTATCCAAGAAAAATCGCAAACAGGGCTATTCCCACTAACACTAGGGCAGTGAATATCACATCCATTTAGACAGGACAGAAGCACAGAGGCAAAACGCAGAAAAGCAGACACACAGACTGAACACAGAAAAACAGACACACAGAGACTGAGCACAGAAAAAACATCTACTGGCAAAAGTTCTTTCAGAGTTCAGTAGTGACCCGCCAATTACCTAGTATCTACTCACAGTGTCCCTCTTGCAGCGGGGAGGAAAAAGGAGGACAGAGATGGGGAGCAAAAGAGCAGAAGAAGGTTCAACTATTACCTGGCCAAGTGTTTTTGGTCCCCACGTCTGGTCCACTCCTCCTCAGATTGGCAAGATGGTCCACTGGGTCCTGGGTTAGACACGGGTACCTGTTTCGGGCGCCAGAAATGTTAAGTTGACCAATAGGTCACAACTGTTGCCAGCGATGACCAAATGCGGACGGAGTCCCGGGCCCCCCCTCAGCTTCCCTCGGCCCTAATGAGATTCAGACAGACGCTGATATCTGCACATAAGGTAAGAAGGAGTGTGTGCTCCAAAGACGACTGCTAATTTATTTTTACATACAGGGTTTATCAACCTAATAGGGGCGTAGCTATGTCGTGTACAAAGGCATATTAATTTCTGGATAAACGAAAGTCTTATTCCTCGGCAAAGCATAAATGAGTTTTGACTCTTGGTGTAAACGTAACTTTCCATTTCTCAGTGAAAACACAACCGTCATTGTCTTAGACTAGGCGCAGGTCTTATCTTTGTCCTTGGGTCTCAGCGTCTAGAGTCCTGGAATCCGCTCTCAGCGTCATAGTGCAGCTGGGTAAAGAGACAGACAGGGAAAGAGACAGAAAGACAGAGACAGACAGACAAAGACAGAGGCAGACAGTGAGAGAGACAGACAGGAAAAGAGACAGACAAGGAAAGATACAGACAGAGTAAGACAAACAGGGAAAGAGGCAAACAGTCAGGGAAAGAGGCAGACAGACATAAGCAGACAGGGAAAGAGACAGACAAACAGGGAAATAGACAGACAAAGACAGACAAACAGGGAGACAGACAGACAGAAAGAAAGAGGCAGACACAGAGAGACAGAAAAACAGAAAGAGACAGACAGGGAAAGAGACAGACAAGGAAAGATACAGACAGAAGCAGACAGGAAAAGAGACAGAGACAGACGGGAAAGAGACAGAAAGAGACAGACAAACGGAAAGAGAAAGACAGGCAGGGAAAGAGACAAAGACAGACAAACAGGGAGACAGACAAAGAGAAAGAGGCAGACACAGAGAGGCAGAGACAGAGAAACAGAGAAAGAGACAGACAGGGAAAGAGACAGACAAGGAAAGATACAGACAGATACAGACAGACAGGAAAAGAGACAGACAGAGACAGACAAACGGAAAGAGAAAGACAGACAGAAAGAGGCAGACAGAGACAGAAAAACAGGTATAGAGACAGACAGGGAAAGAGACAGACAGGGAAAGATAGATACAGACAAAGAGACAGATAGACAAAGAGACAAATTGACAGACATACATGGAAAGAGAAAGACAGAGAGAGACAGACAGAGAGATATACAAACAGAGACAGACAGAGAGAGAGTGAAATAGACAGACAGAGACAGACACAGTGACAGACAGCGAGAGACAGACAAAGAAAGACAGACAGGAAAAGAGACAGAAAGAGACAGACGAGGAAAGCGAAAAACAGACAGACAGAGAGAGACAAAGAAAGACAGACTGAGAGATAGAGAAATAGAGACAGACAGGGAAAGAGACAGAGAAACAGACAGACAAAAACACAAACACAGACACAGAGACAGACAGAGAGATAGAGAGGCAAATAGACAGAGATAGAGACAGATAGACAGACACAGATAGAGACAGAGACACAGACAGACAGACAGAGACAGACAAACAGACATACACACAGATAGACAGACAGAGAGAGAGACAGGCAGACAGAGAGATACAGACAGAGAGACAGATAGAGAGAGACAGACAGGTACAGAGAGCTAGAGAGACAGACAGGGAAAGAGACAGACAGAGAGAGACAGACAGGGACAGAGAGACAGATAGACAAATAGAGATGGACAGAGACAGACAGAGATAGAGATAGAGAGATAGACAGACAAACAGAGAGGGAGACAAAGACTGGGAGAGAGGGAGAGTGGGAGAGAGACAATTACTGTCCTGGGCAACGCTGGGTACTACAGCTAGTCAGTATATAATTCTGAAAAAAATAATCTGATACTAATTGTTTAAAAGGGGGCTAAAGTAGTCTAATTCAGAAATCTGTTAAAAAAAGGGGGATTCAACAAGGTATAAGTATAGATAATTATTTCAAATACCAAATAATAAACAATTTTTTTAGAAAAAGTGCTAGTGCATTAATATAAACAGATCTAATAAATATATTAACTGAATCAATATAATAGTACATATAAATAAATACTGGCCTGCCAATTTTTATCATTATTTATTTATTTTTTTAAATAGGGTATCCATTTATAAATAAATGTAATGGCTATATTCACAGTATTAAATGAATATATCAGTTACAAATCAAAAAGTAGGTGCTTGTGCAATAAATACCATTAATTAAATACCTAAGACCTAAATCTTGCTTAATTCACAAAGCACCTATGTGTACCAAAGCACAATCAAAATTAGTAGAACAAATTGACTAATACTGTCCCAGTCACAATTAGTAGAATACAATCACTAATACCATCCCAGTCACAGTTTGTAGAATACATTGCCTAATGCCATCCCAGTCACAATTTGGAGAACCCAGTGACTAATACCATCCCAGTCACAGTTTGTAGACGTCAATGACAGGTACCATCCCAGTAGAAAGTATATACACACAAGAATTAAACATGTGAAAGCTAAATGAGGAAACATGAAAAATGGACATACCAAAAGTAATACCTACTCTGACCCTTGGAGAGTCCCCTGACGCGCGTTTCGCGATTCCTTCTTCCTGCGAGGCATACCATGATTGAATGGATGCTGCTTTAAATAGCAGATCACTCATGTGTAGCTGTGTATTTGGCGCTGCCACCATTGCCTGGGCAGGTGGAAGTTCATGTCTCGGCATTACATGTCACACCTCCCCGCCTCTCCCCGGGTTGGAGATGGGAGGTGAGGATGCGTCGCAATGATGTTACTTTTGTATATACATTTTTCATATTTGCTCATTTATCTTTAGCATGTTTAGTTCTTGTGTGTACATACTTTTTTCTGGGATGGTATCTGTCATTGAGTTCTAGAAACTGTGACTGGGATGGTATTAGTCACTGGATTCTCCAAATTGTGACTGGGATTGTATTAGGCAATGTCTTCTACTAATTTTGACTGGGATGGTATTAGTCGTGTTCTACTAATTGTGACTGGGACGGTATTAGTCATTGTGTTCTATTAATTTTGATTGTGCTTTGGTACACATAGGTGCTATTTTGTGAATTAAGCAAGATTTAGGTCTGCTGTTATTTATTTATTGGTATTTATTGCACAAGCACGAACTTTTGGATTTCTAACTGATATATTTATTCAATACTGTGAATATATCCATTATATTTAGTTATAAACTGATACCCTATTTTTTTTTAAAGAAAAAGATTTTGTGGGACAGTATTTATTTATATGTAGTAATATATTGATTCAGTTAATATATTTATTAGATCTGTTCCTATTAATGCACCAGCACTTTTTCTAAAGAATTTGTGGTATTTTACAGTAAATAATGATCTATACTTATACCTTGTTGAATCCCCATTCTTTTTAACACATTTCTGTGTTAGGGCCGTTTCACACTTGCGTTGTTTTGACGGCAACGGAATCCGTCACACATACAGTACAGTTCATTTATTTACAGTGGAAGCGGGACACCATGCGGGTAGTGTGTTTCATGCAATACCTGCATGTGTCCACATGATGTCGCGCTTCCACTGTAAATAAATGAACTGTACTGTATGTGTGACGGATTCCGTTGCCGTCAAAATAACGCAAGTGTGAATGGGCCCTTAGACTATTTTAACCCCCTTTTGAACAATTATCAGTATCAGATTATTTTCTTCAGAATTATATACTGATTATAAGTATATGTATCACTTGCCTATCCATTGCGGCATTGTACTGTATTATCCAAATCCTTTCTTTTAATCTTATGTGATGAGTTTTTAGATTTATTCGATAAAATATTTTTTATTCTCCATAATTGTGTTTTTGGATTTTTCTTTTGACCATTTATAGTCAAGATTTTCCCAAGATATTATGTTTTCACTTTACGTATAAGTGACACAATCATGTTCACATACCAGCAGCTTCCATACTAACATATTCCCCGAGGCTTAGCAATTACCGTACTATTTTTTAAAAGATTGATGTGGGTGGAGATGTTCCCCATCATTGCTCAGTAAGAAAGAAGAAAATCAGGTTTAGGTGTCTCTCCAAAAATACAATGACATAATCACTGCGCAATGTAGGAAAGCCCATAGCTAGATGCAAAAGAAGGTGTCCATCCCACGGACTGATATAGCTCTGCGCAGGGAAGACGACTTTCCAGAAAGGGTCATCGCGAGCTGTAGAACAAGATCATCATTCCAGCTTCTCCGTTCAATCTACGCTTTAAGGTAAGAAAAGATCTATTAATATTATGAGATCAAACCACTATCAGAAGTGGATTACACCGGGCTATAATGCTGCCTGTTTAGGGTAGAAGGTGTTGGCCAGCATGTGAACAATTATTTCTTAAAGTGGACGAGTTAGAATCTGGAAAATTGGTTAAGGATAAATATCTGAGCAATTTTGACCAGGGCCAAATTGTGTAAGGGTCAGAACATTGCTATATTTAAGGATCTTCAGGAGTTCTTTTGGTATCCAGTGATTAGTACCTATGGTCCAATGAATGCAACCAGTGACAAGTCATTGGTCCCCAAAGCTTACAATATGGGGAGCAAATAAAATAAATCTTTAATAGATAGAGACAATTAAGTTTCATCCAGATATCTATGAGCAGCTTACTCTGGGGGAATGGATGGGCCATATTTTTGCTCTGGACAGGTGCCATCTGTACTTTGACTGTTATCTAATGTATATGTTTGTGCTTCTGATCCAACCAGTGTTCAATCCCTTTACATCAAATGAGTTTTCGTTTCGTTTTTCGTTACTTTAGTTCTTTGATTGATTCAACATTTTTATACCCTTCAAACCTGTGTGTCCCCTGACCCCAGTTCTGTATACCCTCAGAACTGTCTGCCCCCCACCATAGTACTGTACACCCCCAGAACTGTCTGCCCCCCCACCACAGTGCTGTATACCCCCAGAACTGTCTGTCCCCTGACCACAGTGCTGCTTCCCCCCAAAACTGCCCTCCACCACAGTGCTGTATACACCCCACAACTGTATATTCCCCCACCCCAGTACTGTATACCCTTCAGAGCTGTATGTCACTCCACCTCAGTGCTGTATACCTCCAGAGCTGTATCTGCCCCCACCCGAATGCGGTATACTCCCCCAAAGCTGTGTGTCCTCACAACCCAGTGCTGTATACTCCCCAAAGCTGTTTGTCCTCTAACTTCAATGCTCTATACCCCCTTCTAGAGCTATATGTCCCCCCACCCCAGTGCTGTACACCTCCCTCTGGAGCTATATGCCCCCCATCCCAGTGCTGTATACCCCCAGAGCTGTATGTCCCCACACCACAGTGCTCTATACCCCCTCTAGAGCTATATGTCCCCCCACCCCAATGCTGTATACCCACCAGAGCTGTATCTCCCCCCACCCCAGTGCTCTATACCCCCAGAGCTATATGTCCCCCCACCCCAGTACTGTATACCACCACAGAGCTGTATGACTCCTCCACCCCAGTGCTATATACCCCCCAGAGCTGAATGTCCCCCTGTAGAGCTTTTTGTCCCCCTTTTGCTTATACCTCAGCATTTCCTGTACTGTATATGCAGCAGTGTCTGTGTGCACCATTCGTGGCCTGTCTGTTAGTCATGGCCACCAATAATCGCAGCACAGCCACATGCCCGGGAGGAGCTGGATGGGTGACAAGCGGGGGAGGTGAGTGAGGCTGCTGCCGGCTTCCCCATTTTAATACCTCTAATGCATCTGTGTCTGTATGTATGATGTGTATCTATGTATGACTGTGTATAGATTTATGTCTGTTTATATGTATTTTTGTGAATTTGTCTTTAAACATGTATATGTATGCATGCCTGTATGTGTTTGCATCTGTGTATGTGTGTATCTACGTGCAGATGGGACCCACTGAGACTCTTTCGCCCGGGGCCTACAAAAAACTGGAGCCGGCCCTGGACTATGGTCTAATCTGTTTGTGAGTTTTACAAAAGTGAAATATCCTGTAGAGCAGACGGTAGCATCTAATTCATTCTGTTATCTCTTTTAGGCTTTTACAAGATGGCTGAATTTGAACTTATTGAAGGTAAGATGATGGGATAAATTATGTTTCTCAAAGTAAGGAAAGAGGTTAAAAAATATATCAATAAGTGGAGGTTGTCCATCCTTGAGGATATTTTCTTTATTTTCTTAAAGGGTTATTCCCATCTTCAAGATCCTATCCCAATATATAGTAAGTGTAATAATAATAATATTAGCAAATACCTCCAATTAGAAATGTAGTATAACTCTTCTGATATACCCATGTCTCTTACCTCATGTGCATGGCATTGCAGCTTAGGTATCCATGGTTATGGCCACGAGCAACTAACTAACTGACTATATTGAAACATGCAGGACACACAGGTAAATCACAAAATAATTCAAGCAACAACTCATGAATGATGAGAACAGAATAGACAGAGTCTTTAAATTTGCTTAATAAGAAAAGCCCATACAAGCCAAAGTTTAGAAAGATATTAAATATTTTATTAATGTGCTGTTGGGTACAAAAATGCATAAATATAGATAAGGACCAGAGGGAAAGGTGCTGAAGGGGAAAGAACCCCATGTGTCCCGGAAAATAGAAAGGGAGGATTATTCCTCAGCCGTGATCATAGAGAGATTATTATGGGCAATTGCACAAGGCCATAAGAAGAGCTGCATCATAACAGAATGAAAAGAAAAACCACATGGAGTAAAAAGGCCTTCCATGTGCCGTGTAGTAAAAGGCAGAGCTACTCACCTACTCAGATCACTAAATACCGGCATAGACACGCGGGGACCGGCGTCCCAACACGTGTTTCGCGTTCAGGTATGCTTCGTCGGGGGACGGATGACTATATACATAGTCGGAAACATTGATACCTAAGGTCCTGCAATGCCCTGAACATGAGGAAAGCGACATAGTGAATTAGAAAAACTATACTACATTTCTAATTGGAGGCATTTGCTATAATTATTATTACTCCTAATACATATTGGGATAGGATGTAGGAGATAGGAATAACTCTTTAAATGCATGTATTTAGACATAAAAAACTTTATTTTAAGTGGGTATTACTGAAAATGTATTGTTTCACTCTTACAGGCCCTAGTCATAAACCAGTTGAGAGGAGCTCAGAAATGAAAACCAGATAAGAGCTACAAACTCTCCCATAGAAACAAGCTCACGGACAGATTCTCAGTTAACTCATTCTGCAGTCAGCATTGCAATAGACAGCGGAGCACAGAGGCTATAGAAGGCAAATGACACCCAATTGAAAAAAATATTTTTAGCCCCAAATACATGCATTTAATTAAAAAAAATTGTCTTGAAAGGTGGACAACCCCTTTTAAATCTGGCAAATGAAAAAAACAAGACTAGTAAAATGCATGGCCCAAACAGACCTAAAGGCTGAATTCTAGGTCCCGAATGAACTAGGTCAACATTCAGTAAAGGAAATATTTAGTCTTATTCTCATAGTATTATTTTTGGATAGATTACAAGTGTCAGGAACTCAAACAGAAGCATTATTTTTTGAGTGTCCAGAATTCAATATTATTTTTCCCTGTTTCTCCACGTTTAGCTGTAATGTTTCCTCCCTCTTTCATTTCTCTGCTACCACTGAGATCGTTCTTCTCAAGTCACTGCATCCTCTTGTGTGGAACCTGATTTTGGGAGGGGGGAGATGCAGCTGCACACACCATAGTAGAGATTTGCCTTTGGAACCTGACCATACAAGAAAAAACAGTTTGAAGTCTTAAGGGGGTGTTACACGCAGCGATATTGCTTGCGATATCACTGGTAAAAGCACCCGCCCCCGTCGTTTGTGCGTCACAGGCAAATCGCTGCCCGTGGCGCACAAAATCGTTTGGAGCCGTCACACGTACTTACCTGTCTAGCGACGTCGCTGTTGCCGGTGAACTGCCTCCTTTCTAAGGGGGGCGGTTCGTGTGTGTGAGGGCCGGGGAGGACTGGTAGGCCCAGGAGGTGGATCCACTGGACCGAGCACCCCACCTGGAGGGCAGGGTACACGGTAGCTGGAGCACTAACGTGGCAGGAACGGGTGCAGGTATCAGGAAGCAAAGACAGGGCCAGGTCACTAAGGTCACAGTGTACTTTAAGGCAGTAATAGGAAACAGGAACAAAGACCTGAGCACCTAGCTCACAAGACAAAGCATAGAAACACAAGCGATGATCAGGCCCCGCCCACATGGAAAGGCCAGTCTTATATATCCAGCACAGCCTCAGGTCATTTCCTGGTAGTATACCGGACAGGTTCGTAGAGCGGTTTGCCGTCTACAGAGGCAAACCAGAGAGGCTTCTTCAGCGGAGTGACAGGGACCTGGTATTTGTCTACCGTGGCCTGGTGGATAAAGTTGCCTGCTGCCCCAGAATCGATGTGGGCCTCAGCTGAAAACCGGGTCCCCTCTGTCGTCACCTGAACCATCTGTTTAACTGGGACTGAAGGGATTCCGGTGGCAAGGGTGGCGGTTCCCACCATCCCTTGGACCTGGGGTCTACCTGGTTTCACCGGGCAAGAACGGAGCATATGGGAACCGTCTCCGCAGTAGAAGAACAGGCCCCGGACGAGCCGTTCTGCACGGCGTTGCTTGGCTTGGGTCAGACGGTCCACTTGCATGGGTTCCGGTGATAAGTCGCGGAAAGGCAGGGACGAGGGAGCGATAGATCTCTGTGGGGGCAAGATGTGGCGAGGTGGTCGCTTCTCCCGGACTACCTCCTGGGCACGCTCCTGAAAACGTAGGTCAATTCGAGTGACCAGGGAAATCAAAGCGTCCAAGGTGCGGGGAACGTCACGGCCGGCGAGTTCGTCTTTGATGCGTCCAGAGAGACCCTCCCAAAAGGCCGCCGTTAAGGCCTCATTGTTCCAGCCCAGCTCCAAAGCGAGCGTGCGGAACTGTATGGCATACTGGCCGACTGTTTGGGTCCCTTGGCATAGCCGGAGGAGCGTAGAGGTCACTGCGGTAGTTCGTCCGGGTTCGTCGAAGGTGCCCCTGAAGGCTTGCAGGAACTCCTGGATGTCGGTGATCATCGGGTCCTTATTTTCCCACAGGGGGTTAATCCAGGCCAGGGCTTCACCTTCCAGGTGTGACATAAGGAATGCCACCTTGGCCTGGTCTGAAGCGAACAAGTGCAGGAGCAACTGGAAGTGCAAGGAGCACTGGTTCAGGAAGCCTCGGCAGGACTTAGGATCCCCTGCGTAGCGAGGCGGAGCAGCAAGGCGAAGTTGCGAGGCTGTAGAGGAACCTGGTTCAGACTTGGAGACTGGTTGCTGCGTGGACGAGGCGGCGGTCTGCAGCGTATACAACCGGTGGTCCACGGACGCCAAGAATTTCAGCATCCGGTTCAGGGTTTCACGCTGTTGTGCCAGCTCCTGGCGCAGCTCAGCCAGCTCTGATTTCTGTGCTTCAGCGGGATCCATGGCCTGTGCTCCAGCGGGATCCATGGCCTGATCATACTGTGAGGGCCGGGGAGGACTGGTAGGCCCAGGAGGTGGATCCACTGGACCTAGCACCCCACCTGGAGGGCAGGGTACACGGTAGCTGGAGCACTAACGTGGCAGGAACGGGTGCAGGTATCAGGAAGCAAAGACAGGGCCAGGTCACTAAGGTCACAGCGTATTTTAAGGCAGTAATAGGAAACAGGAACAAAGACCTGAGCACCTAGCTCACAAGACAAGGCATAGAAACACAAGCGATGATCAGGCCCCGCCCACATGGAAAGGCCAGTCTTATATACCCAGCACAGCCTCAGGTCATTTCCTGTTGCAGCAGTGCTGGGCCTATAAGACCAGGTGAGTGGGCGCGGCCCGGTCCTATACAGAACATTAGTCAGAATCAGACTCCTGAGACCAGGAACAGGAATCTGGGGAGCATGAGCGGGAATGGCAGGCGTGACCGGTGGACGCATGGACTGGACCAGTGAGGAAGGAGCGGTGGTATGCTGGCGAGGCTGGATCAGTGGGTACAGAGCGGTGGCGTGACGCAGGTGTGACTGGCTCAGTGGTTAAAGAGCGGTGCCTGGATGGTGAGACCGGCTCAGTAGGTAAGGAGCGCTGCTGGGACACTGGGAGCGTGACAGTGTGGTGTCACTAAGCGGGCGCCCAATAGAAGTGGAGGGGCGGAGATGAGCGGGACGTAACATCCCGCCCACCTCCTTCCTTCTGCATTGCCAGCGGCCGCAGGTAAGCTGTAGCTTGTCGTTCCCGAGGTGTCACACGTAGCGATGTGTGCTGCCTCAGGAACGACGAACAACCTGCGACCTCTACAATCAACGATTTTGTTAAAAGGAACGACGTGTCAACGATGGACGATAAGGTGAGTATTTTCCATCGTTAACGGTAGTTCCTTGCTGTCACACGCAACGACATCGCTAACGATGCTGGATATGGCAATATATTGTTAGATCCGTTGTTGCGTGTAACGGAGCCTTTAGGCTATGTGCGCACATTGCGTCGTGTCCATGCTGAAAAATCTGCAGTGATTTGGCAGTGCATGTGCGCTTCAAATCGCTGCAGAAACACTGCATAATGGATGCAGTGTGTCTGCAGAATGGATGCCCATTTCATGCACTCGGGATGCTGCCTCTCCCGTAGACAGAGTCGGAGCTGCATCCAAAGCGCACAAAATAAGTGACATGTTACTTTTTTAAGCACAGCGATTTGGATCAAAATTTCAGCATGCATATCGCTGCGCTCTCAAACGCAACGTGCGGATGGATTATGCACAATCTACATAGATTGTGCAGGGGACGCAGGACGCATGCGTTTATGTTGCAGTGCAATACGCAGCGTAAATGCATGAAATTACGTAACGTGCGCACATAGCCTTACTCCTCTCCTTACCCATTAAAGTGCATACACTGGTAAAATTACAGTGTGTGCAGAAGTAAGAAGGGAAAATAGGACATTAAAATATACTACAACCTGGCAGATTTTCTCATCCACCTGCAGTGCAAAAACCCTGTAGAGCAAATTAGGAAACTGCACTATATTTTGCAGATTTTCACTATGGATCCCACTTGTATACAGTATATGCATGGGGTGAAAATTTGCAATTTTGAATTGTCAGAAAGAGAACATATCTTTGGAAAAACAAGGCCACTTTCTTTTAAAAATTTAGCATATTTGATTGGTGTTGTGTCAGCAATCTCCTGCGGCTGAGCTGCACTTCCACACTTCACCAGAAGACAGGTGTGGCGCTGATTTTAAAAAGTAATGGTCATCTTTTAACATCTATCATGAATAAGACTGGATCAGATGCTGCGATGGGCTTTGGAATCGACACCTAAATAGACAAGGGATATGGGGATTTCCTTCTAGTGATCAACTTCTCATCTTAAAGACACCATTGTAGTAAGCTATTTCTAATCAATATGTTTTGTTACCTCATTTCAGATCCTTTCACAGAGGAAGAAGGGTTTGTACAGATTGTGAAACTGCAAATGAACATCAAGAATTTCGAGTTCCGTTTTCTCGTCGCTGACCCAGAAACATCAAGCGCCACTTTTGTGCCTCATGCGAACGCTAAAGGTAAACTACAGGTGCCTGGTGCTTCCAAAAAATGGGAGAGAAAAATAAAAAGCCAAGCAAATTGCAAATAAAGTCAATTTTAACATTTGCATTTCAATAGGAAATAACTGGTAAAATCATTTGATTTCTTTTTGCGCTGTTTCGCTTCTTCGATCCTTGTGGCGCAGAGCGAGCTCCAAGCTGTCAGTGAAAGCTGTGACCCCTTAAGGGTAGACATAAGTGGTTTAGACTGTTTTCTCTCTTCTAGTGTACACGACACTTAAAGGGGTTGTCCACTGCTAGGACAATCCCTTCTGACTTGACATTTCTCTTAGGTAAAATAAAAAAACTATACTCGCCTCCTGTATTGGCAGCATTCCAGCGGTGTCTGGACTCGTTGTACCAGGGCTCATGTGATGTATCGCGAGTCCTGCATCCAATCAGTGCCGGCTTGTCTCCCTGCCTTCAGACCAAACAAGTTAATTAACAGGAAATGAGCCCTGCGGCTGAGCTCACTTCCTGTTGATTGAGAGTGTGGTCTGAAGGCAGGGAGACAAGCCGGCGCTGATTGGACTTTGGGCTCGCGTGACGTCATAACCCCACGTGAGCCGCAGCACAGCTTGAGCGGCGCCAATATGGGAGTATAGTATAGGCTTTATTATTTTACTTGGTGAAAAATAAATGTAGAGTTCAGCTCACCCTCTGCAAGATGTATCCAAAATCCTTCTACTTCTCGGACATTGAGGCGCAGCCACCTGATACTATTGAAGTGAAAAAGAAAAGAAGCTTGTCCAGCACTATGGATAAGGATTATTCAGCCATGTAAAGTTTCCAAGTTTTATTACCGCATGGTTTCCATTAAAAAAGGCATTATAGCCAGGTCAAACAAAACTCACAGTTTCACAGTTTTTTAAGGTTGAAGGGAGACTCTAAGTCTATCTAGTTCAACCTGTAGCCTAACATGTTGATCCAGAGGAAGGCAAAAAAACCCCAATGTGTCAAATAAGCTCCAATGGGGAAAAAAATTCCTTCCTGACTCCACATACGGCAATCAGACTAGTTCCCTGGATCAACACCCTGTCATAAAATCTAATATACATAACTGGTAATATTATATTTTTCAAGAAATGCGTTCAGGCTCTGCTTAAATTTTACTAGTGAATCCCTCATTACAACATCATACGGCAGAGAGCTCCATAGTCTCACTGCTCGTACAGTAAAGAATCCTCATCTGTGATTATGATTAAACATTCTTTCCTCAAGACTTAGCGGATGCCCCCTGTTCCAGTCGCAGGCCTAGGTGTAAAGAGATCTTTGGAAAGGTCTCTGTACTGTCCCCTCATATATTTATACATTGTGATTAGATCCCCCTAAGCCTTTGTTTTTCCTAACTAACTAACCCCAAGTTTAATAACCTGTCTTGGTATTGCAGCCCCCCCCATTCCTCTAATAATCTAGGTCGCTCTTCTATCTACCTGTAAGATTATGCTATTTATAACCTTCTATACTTTTGCTAACAAGAAATGCATCCATTCCTCTCTTAAATTCATTCAGTGAGTTGGCCATCACCACTTCCTCAGGAAGAGAGTTCCAGAGCCTCACTGCTCTTACCGTGAAGAACCCTCTTCTATGCTGATGTAGGAATTTTCTTTCCTCCAATCGAAAAGAATGCCCCCTTGTTCTTGTCATAGTCCTTGGTACAAACAGATCATGGGAGAGATCTCTATATGGCCCTCTGATATATTTGTACATATTTATTAGGTCTCCCCTAAGTCTTCTCTTTTCTAGAGTAAATAGACCTAATTTTGATAACCTTTCCGTGTATTGTAATGCACCCATTCCATTTATTATTTTAGTAGCCCGCCTCTGAACCCTTTCAAGTTCAGTAATGTCTTTCTTCAGCACCGGCGCCCAAAATTGCACACAATACTCCAAGTGTGGTCTGACTAGTGATTTGTACAGAGGGAGAATGATGTTTTCATCTCGTGCCCCCAGACCTCTTCTAATGCATCCCATCACCCTATTTGCTTTGGTGGCTGCTGCCTGACACTGGGCACTCCAATTTAGATTCTTATTCACTAAGATGCCTAAGTCTTTTTCCATGTCTGATGTCCCCAGCAGTTTCCCATTTAGTAAGTAATCGTAGCATCTGTTTCTCCTTCCCATGTGCATAACCTTACACTTATCTGTGTTAAACCTCATTTGCCATTTTTCAGCCCAATTCTCCAATTTACTCAAATCCATCTGTAGTTGCAAACTGTCCTCCTTTGTGTTAACTACCTTACATAGTTTTGTATCATCTGCAAATACTGATATTTTACTCTGTAAACCATCCACCAGATCATTAATAAATATATTAAATAGTAGGGGGCCCAATACAGACCCCTGTGGCACCCCACTAGTAACCCTGGCCCAATCTGAGTATGCACCATTAATAACCACTCTTTGTTTTCTACCACTAAGCCAGCTACCTACCCATCTACACACATTTTCCCCGAGCCCAAGCTTTCTCATTTTACTTAGCAGTCTTTTATGTGGGACAGTGTCAAATGCTTTACCGAAGTCGAGATAAATGACATCCAATGATTCTCCTCGGTCCATGTGAGAGCTTACATCCTCATAGAAGCTGATCAGGTTAGTTTGACAGGAGCGATCCTTCATAAATCCATGTTGATATGGAGTTAAACAGTTATTAACATTGAGACATTCCATAATAGTATCCCTTAAAAACCCTTCAAACATTTTACCCACAACAGATGTTAAGCTTACCGGCCTATAGTTTCCAGGTTCCCTTTTGCACCCTTTTTTGAATATTGGTACCACATTTGCTAGCCGCCAATCCAGTGGAACAGACCCAGTTTCTATAGAGTCTTTAAATAAAAGGAATAGAGGCCTGTCTATCACATTACTTAACTCCCTTAATACCCGAGGGTGAATGCCATCAGGGCCTGGTGATTTGTCAATTTTAATGTTACTAAGTCGGTTCTGCACTTCTTCCTGGGTTAGGCAGGTCATACTTAATGGGGCATTTACATGATCACTCTGCATTTCCCCTGGCATATGCTTTTCCTGTGTGAACACAGTTGAGAAAAAAGTATTTAAAACATTTGCTTTTCCCACATCGCTTTCTATGATTTTACCCTCATTATTCTTTAAAGGGCCAACACCATCAATTTTAATCTTTTTTCTGTTTATATAATTAAAGAATAGTTTGGGATTTGCTTTGCTTTCCTTAGCAATGAGTCTCTCAGTTTCTACTTTTGCTAAATGTATTTGTTTTTTACACATTTTATTTTTTTCTCTATATCTTTTTAATGCTTCTTCGCTGCCTTCTTGTTTTAGCTTTTTAAATGCCTTTTTCTTATTATTCATTGCCCCTTTTACATCCTATTTAGCCACATTGGTTTTCTCCTGTTCCTAGCCCTTTTATTTCTGTATGGTATGGCTCGCTCGCAGTGGGTGTTTAATACCGATTTAAAAATTTCCCACTTATTTTCTGTGCTCCCATTTTTGAGGACATTGTCCCAATCAATTTGGCGAAGGTCTTCTCTAAGCTGATCAAACTTTGCTTTGCTGAAATTCAGCGTTTTTGTAACCCCCCTCCAAGGCACCTTACTAAAGGACAAATGGAATTGTATTATATTGTGGTCACTATTCCCTAGGTGCCCATCCACTCGTACGTCTGTTATTCTATCTGGCCTGTTGCTTAAAATTAAGTCCAGAAGGGCTGCCCCTCTAGTTGGGCCCGGCACAAGTTGGGACAGATAATTATCCTTAGTTACTGACAGAAACCGGTTTCCTTTCTGAGATACGCAGGTTTCAGTTTCCCAGTCTATATCGGGGTAATTGAAGTCCCCCATAATAATCACCTCATTGTGATTTGCTGCTTTGTCTATTTGTTTCAATAATATATTTTCAGTAGTTTCTGTTATATTTGGTGGCTTATAACAAACCCCTATGAGGATTTTATTAGTTTTCCCTCCTTGTATCTCCACCCATAGAGACTCCACCTCTTCATTTCCCTCTTGAATATCTTCTCTTAGTCTGGGCTTTAAACTGGACTTTATATATAAACAGACTCCACCCCCTTTCCTTTTTTTACGATCCCTCCTAAACAATTCATATCCTTGCAGGTTAGCCGCCCAGTCATAACTATCATCTAACCATGTCTCAGTTATTCCTACTATGTCGTATTTCTCCTCATACATTACCAGCTCCAGTTCCTCCATCTTATTGGTCAGGCTTCTTGCATTGGTCAGCATGCAGGAAAGAAGTTTTGCTCCCCTTTTCTTAGCTTCCTTCTGATTACCCTGTCTTGGGTCCTCTTTACGGCATCTAGTATCCTTGATTAGTTTGTCCTTCTGTTGCATGTTCTTGTCTGCTGTTTTTTCTCCCATCCCCTCTTCTTCTAGTTTAAAGCCCTCCTGATGAGTGTGGCAAGCCTTCTGGCGAACGTGTGTTTCCCAGGTTTTGTGAGGTGTATCCCGTCTCTTGCGAGAAGTCCATCGTAGAGGTAATTCACTCCATGGTCCAAGAATCTAAATCCTTGCTGCCTGCACCACCGTCGTAGCCAGTTGTTCAAATCTAGTATCCTATTCCATCTTCTGACACCATGGCCATCGACTGGGAGGATTGATGAGAAAACAACCTGTACGTTCCGTTCCTTAATTTTCTTCCCCAGAATTTCAAAGTCTTCACAAATAGTTGGTAGATCATTTCTTGCCGTGTCGTTTGTTCCTACATGTATCAATAGGAACGGGTATTCGTCCTTGGATCCGAGGATAGTTGGTATCCTGTTGGCCACATCCTTGATTTTTGCTCCCGGTAGGCAGCATACTTCTCGTGCGGTTATGTCCGGCCTGCAGATAGTTGCCTCCGTGCCTCTTAGTAGTGAGTCGCCCATAACTACCACTCTTCTTTTCTTTCTGGATGCACTGCATTTTGCTCCTGAGTATTTTTGAGTGTCTTTTGTTTCTGCTTTTGTTGACAAAGTAACTTCTTTTGATGATACTGTGTCTTCTCCTGTAGAGACGGTATCATCCTGAGCTGTGCCATTTTCGTTCTCCAGCATGAGGGCTTCATATTGGTTGCTAAGCTGTGTGGGTGGTGCCGACCACTTTATCCGCTGGCTTCTTTTGGTCACATGTGTCCACTTTTCAGCCTCTGTATGTGTTCTGAAGCTTTTCTCACTTTCCATATCCTGAATTGTTGCTTCTGCCTCGTCCAAGAAGTCCTCATGTTCTTTAATTAGCTTCAAAGTTGCTATTCTTTCTTCCAGTCCCTGCACCTTTTCCTCTAAGAGGGCAACAAGTTTGCACTTTTGACAGGTGAAGTTGGATTTTTTGTGCGGCAGATCCGTAAACATGTAGCATGTGTTGCAGGTGACCATGTGGATTTTCTTCTCTTCCATAATGCTGATGTAGCGTATGACAGGCGATGTCCTCAAACAGCGAGACCCGGCAAGTCCCAGCAATCGATCAGCTTACGGCGACTCTTCTCTTCTTAAACAGCTACAGTTATCACCACTATGAGATTGTGTTAAAACTATGCCACACTTATCTTCAGTCGCCTCCCTTTACTTCAGTACCTCGCACTCTCAGCACCTTGCTTGCTCTGGCTGGTTTATATAGTTCTACAAGGACTACTAGAAGCTGCTAGAAGCTTCTAGAAACAGGTGTGGCTAATACTACTGACTAAATCACTAGACACACTTTTTTTTTTTTTTTTTTTTGCTTTTTCACAGTACCCCAGACAAACACAGACAACAAATCCCTAATGAAATTAAACAGTTACAGTTATCACCACTATGAGATTGTGTTAAAACTATGCCACACTTATCTTCAGTCGCCTCCCTTTACTTCAGTACCTCGCATTCTCCATGTGGAGAAATATGACAAAACGACGACGCGTTTCAGCTACTAAATGTAGCCTTTGTTAAGTAATGTTCTTTAACCCTCAACTGGTGAGGTGGAATTTTTGTCACGCAACTGGTGATGTGGGGCTTCCTATACCCGTGTTTAAAATATGTACCATATACAGGCTCATATTCATTAAAAATATATCAGTAAAAAAAAAACAAGAAAAACTTTATACATCATAAGATGTTTAAACCGTTGCATGTGAATGATTACATACAAAAATATATTTTTATGGCGGTTAATGATGTTTTAATATGATCTATCATAGTCCATCAAGTATAAAGTCATGTACCGTATAATAGTTTGTATAAATACTTTTCATTGTCCGAAATCCTATTCCACAATTAAGATATTGACCATCAAACAAACACCATCATAGAATGGAAAGCCTATGGCAAAGGATTTAATCAACAAGCTGATTAACAACTTCATTAAAGGCAGACATTCCCCAGTTATAAATTGGTTCATACATATTTTAGTTGATGTCTATATTTCATAAATTTTGGTGTCAGTGCCTGTATTTTACATACATATCACAAAGTTGCAAAATAATCACATAAAAATAGCGCTTGTATTTATATATAACTACTAGCTGTAGTACCCGGGCATTGCCCACAATAGTAACTGTCTCTCTGTCTCTCTCCCAGTCTCTCTCTGTCTGTATCTCTGTCTGTCTCTTTCCCTGTCTGTCTCTGTGTGTCTGTCTGTATCTATCTCTCTGTCTGTCTCTGTATCAGTCTCTCTTTCTCTCTCTCTGTGTCTGCCTCTCTCTATCTCTGTGTCTGACTCTTTCCCCGTCTGTGTCTTTCCAGGTGTGTGTCTTTCCAGGTGTGTATCTTTCCCAGTCTGTCTCTCTCCCCGTCTGTCTTTTTCCCCATCTGTCTCTTTCCCCATCTGTCTCTTTCCAGGTGTCTCTTTCCAGGTGTGTCTCTTTCCCCATCTGTCTTTTTCCCCGTCTGTCTCTTTCCTCGTCTTTCCCTGTCTGTCTTTGTCTGTCTCTTTCACTGTCTATCTCTTTCAAGGTCTGTCTCTTTCCAGGTCTGTCTTTTTCCAGGTGTGTCTCTTTCCCCGTCTGTCTCTTTCCCCATCTGTCTCTTTCCCCGTCTTTCCCTGTCTGTCTTTGTCTGTCTCTCTGTCTCTTTCCAGGTCTGTCTCTTTCCCCATCTGTCTCTTTCCAGGTGTGTCTCTTTCCAGGTGTGTATCTTTGCCAGTCTGTCTCTTTCTCCGTCTGTCTTTTTCCCCATCTGTCTCTGTCCCCATCTGTCTCTTTCCAAGTGTCTCTTTCTAGGTGTGTCTCTTTCCCCGACTGTCATTTTCCCCATCTGTCTCTTTCTCCGTCTTTCCCTGTCTGTCTTTGTCTGTCTCTTTCGCTGTCTGTCTCTTTCAAGGTCTGTCTCTTTCCAGGTCTGTCTCTTTCCAGGTCTGTCTCTTTCCAGGTCTGTCTTTTTACAGGTGTGTCTCTTTCCCTGTCTGTCTCTTTCCCCATCTGTCTCTTTCCCTGTCTTTCCCTGCCTGTCTTTGTCTGTCTCTCTGTCTGTCTCTTCTGCTGTCTGTCTCTTTCCAGGTCTGTCTCTTTCCCCATCTGTCTCTTTCCCCGTCTGTCTTTGTCTGTCTCTCTCTGTCTCTCTCCCTGTCTGCCTCTGTCTGTCTTTCCCCGTGTGTCTGTCTGTCTGTCTCTGTCTGTCTGGCTTTTTTTCTGATCTGTCTCTGTCTGTCTTTGTTTGTCTCTGTCTCTTTCCCTGTGTGCCTCTTTCTCTGTCTGTGCCTGTCTGTCTGTCTTTGTCTGTCTGTCTCAGTCTGTCTGTCTCTCCACCGATATCATATTACCTCACACATAAGCTTGTTATATATATGAATGTCCTTTGTTCCTATAGCAACCAATCACAGCTCTTATTAATAGCCTGTAGCTCGCAGCTCCATTCAGTTTAATGGAGGCAAATTTTTTGGAGAGTAACTGTAAAGTGATTTTGTGATTGTACATGCGACGGTACGGATTCCTTTAGCGGACATACACACACACACATACATGCACACATACACACACATACATACACACACACACACACACACACATACACACACACACACATACATACACACATACATACACACACACACACATACATACATACACACACACATACATACACACACACACATACATACACACACATATACACACACATACATACACACAGCATTATATATTAGATAGCGTTAATCTGTGTTGAAACATATACTGTAATATGAGATCCATATATGAGAATATACAAATCATGTTACTCTGTTGATGTCAGGAAAGTGTGTATTTATATTTCATAGCTAACCTTAAATGATTATTGGCAATAGCACACCTTGAAGACGTGAACAGAATACTGGTATAACATCCAATCTCAATATATAGATTAAGTACAACATTATGTGCTGGAATAAAAATTTGTATATGGACATTAATAGTTATCTATATAACATAGACATCGACACATCACTCAAAAATCCTTTTTTGAAAATGAGAGAAAAAAAGAAAAAAAAAGGCCAACAATAAGGACCTAGGCTCGCTAGCCAGTATAATATAGATTTTCCTAAAATGCAGATATACTATGGGGGTAGATCACTTCATCCTAGTTCTTTTAGACTTTCCATATTTGAATTATGCTTATATTGTGTTCAAAATTTATATTGCAATGAAAGTAATTGAGGTTATGTGTCACAATCCTTACTTAAATTACAATTAATAATACAATCACATGATGTGAACAGATCTTTCTGACTATATGCGATTATAATATATTTCCATGGTGGGACATAGAATACAATAAATGCAAGTTAGTAAGTCATGTAATCCAAACGTAGCAGTATAATACATTGTGTAAGAAGAAAAAAAGGAAAAAAAATCCACATGGAGTTTTGTTTGACCTGGCTATAATACCTTTTTTAATGGAAACCATGCGGTAATAAAACTTGGAAACTTTACCTGGCTGAATAATCCTTAGGCCTCTTTCTCAAGTCCATATCTCCGATACGTGTTTGGTCCGTTTCCTCCCGTACCGGAGACACGGGCACACGTAGACCCATTTAAATCAATGGGTCTGCGCTCACATGCGTATTCTGCCATGGACCGTGTGTACGTGTGGAGCATACGTGTGTCCGTGTGCTCCACACTTAGACATCTCCGTTTTTCTCCAGCATCACGGGTGTCACACGGAACGCAAACGGACCACATGGAGGTGTTACATGTGACACGCGCCGGAGAAAACACACGTGTCTGAGAAAATAAAAAAACATTACTCACCTTCTCCAGCCCTGCTGTCTCTGCTGCTGCTGTCACTTGCTTCCGACCGCCGCTCATTATGCTCATTGCAAATTCACTTCACTGCGGCCGGAAGCAGCAGCAGCGGGGAGTCAGCAGGATCGGAGACCGAAGATTAGCACCACGGACAGCGACGCCATGGACAGGTGAGCAGAAAGTTCCCGTTCTCTGTGTGTTATCACGGATAACACACGGAGAACACACGTGTGCCATAAACACGGCTCACGGACGGCAAAATGCACCTTTGACACGTCCGTGAAAAACGTGCGTGGTTTTTCACGGACGTGTGAAAGAGGCCTTATCCATAGCGCTGGATAAGCTTCTTTTCTTTTTCACTATTATTTTAAGGAGCCCTATATAGCAAAGACAAGGTGCGTTAAGGCTTCCGTTGGATCCAGCAATCACCTGATTGTTGGATGTCCTCTGGTCTTGCAAAGCGGCTTGAAATTAGCAGAAGCATATCGGCTCTAAGGGTAGAATCACTCTGGTGTATGACTCGCACGAGTGCAATGCAAAACAAATTCACATTACACTCGACCTCATTTAAGACAATGCGGCAGCTCAGATCTATAAGTTTTTCCTCAGCCCTAATCGGACTGAGGAAAAATACACAGCATGCTGCAATTTTCTGTGAGTCTCGCATCACTCGCACCCATACAAGTCTATCGGTGCGAGTGAAAGATCGGACTGCACTCGGAGGGCATCCAAGTGCAGTGCAATATACACGCAGGCTGGCAATGGAGCAGATGCTGAGAATAATCTTGCACTCACCTTCGCAGCTGTGATCTGATCGCAGGATCGGATCACAGTCGCATGACACTTGGCTCACACTCGCAGCAGAGCCTGAGCCGAGGGTCATTAGCATATCACATCCGATGCTCTCGCATCATATGCCATGTGCTAATGTGACCCCAGCCCTAACAGTGATTAGTGTCACCACAGGTGGCTTTTCTCCCTCTGGCTAGGTCTCTATTTAATGTTACAATGTAAAAAAATGAAAAATACAAAATACCCAAAAATGGTTCTATAAAGAAAAACTTTGTAAAAAAATATGTATTATGAAATGGGGCAATGGAAAAAAATATCAAACTAGGGTATAAAAGTCCATTTTCAGTTTTTTATGTTATTTCTCAGTGGACTTATATTGGCTTTATAGGTGGATCGTCACCGTACTTTGGGGCATATGACTTCTTGCACTGAGCAAGTCCATCAACAGTAATTTTGCTGCTATTTTGCTGTTTAGCAATTTTCCTATTTTTGCACTGTATTTCCTCCATATTAGACCACAAAGGCTGAAATGAAATGTTTATATCCTGATTTCAGCCTCTATTTACTTATATAATACTAATACAAATATTAATAATAGAAGATTTATCCATCTCCAAAACAACAGCAAGGCAACTTCTCAGATTTGTTCACCTATTTAGTCCCTGTGTTCATTATCTTGATCCTTTCTACCAATCATTTATCTTCTGTTTTAGATGAAAAAACAACATTTTACCTAGTCCTATACAAAATGCTTAGTGGCCAAGAGAGTGGACAACCAGTGGCCGTCGGCTGCACAGTGGACAACAATGATTACCTTCTGTCTGTAGAAAATAGCTCCGTTATTCTAAAGGTAAGATCCAACGTCAAATACAATTGTAACCTATACTAGATAGAGAAAAGTAGGTGCTCCCATATTCACCTCCAGGAGCTTTTTTGACCTCCGATTCTACATCCACAGACATTTCTGGAGAGGGACTAAAGGACGCTTTACACGCTGCGACATCGCTCAAGCGATCTCGTTAAGGGCACGGATTTTGTGACGCACATCTGGTCGCTTTAGCGATGTCTTTGCGTGTGACACCTATGAGCGATTTTAAATTGTCGCAAAAACTGTCAAAATCGCTCATCGGTGACATGCCCCCCTGTTCTCGAATATCGCTGCAGCTGGTGTACGATGTAGTTTGTCGCTCCTGCGGCAGGACACATCGCTATGTGTGACGCCGCAGGAACGAGGAACCTCACCTTACCTGCGGCCGCCGGCAATGCGGAAGTAAGGAGGTGGGCGGGATGTTACATCCCACTCATCTCCGCCCCTCCGCTTCTATTGGGCGGCAGTTCAGTGACGCTGCTGTGACCTCGCTGTGACGCTGAACGAACCGCCCCCTTAGAAAGGAGGCGGTTCGCTGGTCACAGCGACGTCGCAGAGCAGGTAAGTGCATGTGACATTGCCGTAGCGATAATGTTCGCTGCGGCAGCGATCAAACGATGTCGCATGTACGATGGAGGCGGGTGCTTTCGTGCTCGACATCGCTAGCAATTGCTAGCGATGTCGTAGCGTGTAAAGCGGCCTTTACTCAGAAAATAATAACAGCTCCCGCTCTTGATGGGTTTTTTACAAAATTTCAGAGATGTGTATGGGAACTCTTGCACCTTCATCCAGAAAAGCATTTGTGAGGTCAGCTATTGATGTTGAAGGAGAGGACTGAGCTCACAATCTACGATCTACTTCATCCCAAAGGTGTTGGATGGGGTTCATCAGATGCCAGATAGAGATATGCAATCCATCACCGCACAGAACACATTTCCTCTAGAGTCCAGTGATGGCAGCTTCACACTGCTCCATCCAACGCTCGACATTGTGCTTGGTGATATAAGGCTGAATGTAGCTGCTCGGCCACGAAGTTCCCGTCTGGGCACGGTGTGTTTGCTGATCGTAATACCAGAGGAGGTCCGGGCTCTGCAGTTATGGAGTCAGAAAGATTCACTAAAAGGAAAAAGAAATGATATGAGGTCTAATATGAGAGAAAAAAAATATATATATATTTTATTAATGCTAATACCCAAGTCAAGAAAGAATGCATGAACATGATGTGACATGTACAGGAATGAAGGTGAGGCACAAAATAAATATTCCACTGGGCAAATGTCCAAAAATGGCTGCAATAGGTACAATTTTATATCAATATGGATACATATAGTAGCAAATAAAAAAAGTATACTACTGCTGGCATGAAGGAAAAGCACACATGAAGTGACTGGAAAAAATAGCACAGCCAACAATATCAAACAAAAAAACAAAAATGTATGACAACATCATTGTGGTAGGTGTCCATTAAAGTGACAAATGCAGGGAAAAAACATAATGATCTGTCCAATAAAGTGGCAAAATACAGGGCAAAAACTAGTTCCTAATATACAGTATTCATCATAATGCGATAAGTGCAGAGCAGAAACATTATGGTAAGTGTCCAATAAAGTGACAAATGCAGGGCAGGAACAGATTCCTAATGTATAACAGCAATGATAGTATTCATCATAATAATACAATGCCAAGCAGCCATAGATTACATGGCGTATGTCCTTCAGACATGTGCATCACCTACCCCAACGCGCGTTTCGGACTCACCTTGATGAAGGCACGGAAATGGCTTTATTTATTTTACCTGGGGAAAACATATGGAATCAGAAGGGGTTGTCCTAGTAGTGGATGAACTCTTTAAGATACACTACACATTATTAGTATCAACAGATAGGACAGCGCTATCTACTAATACTGAAATGTAACTTTTCCGTAATTAGTCTGTAGGTTGTTGCATGTATTTTAACAGTGTTACCATTACTCTAATCAGTAGATTATGTCCCTACATACATTGATGCCATCAGTACTGACCAATTCATTATAATCAATCTTGACAATCCCTTTATTCAGAGGGTCATTTATTATTCAACCCCTCAAACCACAAGAATTCTGTTTGGTTCCCCTAAAGTATTAAGAAGTATTTCAGGCACAAAGAACAATGAGCTTCACATGTTTGGATTAATTATCTCTTTTTCCAGCCTTTTCTGACTAATTAAGACCCTCCCCAAACTTGTGAACAGCACTCATACTTGGTCAACATGGGAAAGACAAAGGTGCATTCCAAGGCCATCAGAGACAAGATCGTGGAGGGTCACAAGGCTGGCAAGGGGTACAAAACCCTTTCCAAGGAGTTGGGCCTACCTGTCTCCACTGTTGGGAGCATCATCCAGAAGTGGAAGGCTTATGGAACTACAGTTAGCCTTCCACGGCCTGGACAGCCTTTGAAAGTTTCCACCCGTGCTGAGGCCAGGCTTGTCCGAAGAGTCAAGGCTAACCTAAGGACAACAAGGAAGGAGCTCCGGGAAGATCTCATGGCAGTGGGGACATTGGTTTCAGTCAATACCATAAGTAACGTACTCCACCGCAATGGTCTCCGTTCCAGACGAGCCCGTGAGGTACCTTTACTTTCAAAGCGTCATGTCAAGGCTCGTCTACAGTTTGCTCATGATCACTTGGAGGACTCTGAGACAGACTGGTTCAAGGTTCTCTGGTCTGATGAGACCAAGATCGAGATCTTTGGTGCCAACCACACACGTGACGTTTGGAGACTGGATGGCACTGCATACGACCCCAAGAATACCATCCCTACAGTCAAGCATGGTGGTGGCAGCATCATGCTGTGGGGCTGTTTCTCAGCCAAGGGGCCTGGCCATCTGGTCTGCATCCATGGGAAGATGGATAGCACGGCCTACCTGGAGATTTTGGCCAAGAACCTCCGCTCCTCCATCAAGGATCTTAAGATTGGTCGTCATTTCATCTTCCAACAAGACAATGACCCAAAGCACACAGCCAAGAAAACCAAGGCCTGGTTCAAGAGGGAAAAAATCAAGGTGTTGCAGTGGCCTAGTCAGTCTCCTGACCTTAACCCAATTGAAAACTTGTGAAAGGAGCTCAAGATTAAAGTCCACATGAGACACCCAAAGAACCTAGATAACTTGGAGAAGATCTGCATGGAGGAGTGGGCCAAGATAACTCCAGAGACCTGTGCCGGCCTGATCAGGTGTTATAAAAGACGATTATTAGCTGTAATTGCAAACAAGGGTTATTCCACAAAATATTAAACCTAGGGGTTGAATAATAATTGACCCACACTTTTATGTTGAAAATTTATTAAAATTTAACTGAGCAACATAACTTGTTGGTTTGTAAGATTTATGCATCTGTTAATAAATCCTGCTCTTGTTTGAAGTTTGCAGGCTCTAACTTATTTGCATCTTATCAAACCTGCTAAATCTGCATGGGGTTGAATACTACTTGTAGGCACTGTATATATAAAAAAAAATATTAAATTTATATTCATTTGTCAAAACTACAATGTCTGTATAAGTAAAAAAAAAAAATGGTCTCCAATGTATATCAATACCTAAATAATGCTCTAAAATAACATTTCTTCGGCGCTCCATTGGGAGACCCAGACGATTGGGTGTATAGCACTGCCTCCGGAGGCCACACAAAGCAATTACACTAAAAAGTGTAAGGCCCCTCCCCTTCTGGCTATACACCCCCAGTGGGATCACTGGCTCACCAGTTTTCTGCTTTGTGCGAAGGAGGTCAGACATCCACGCATAGCTCCACTGTTTAGTCAGCAGTAGCTGCTGACTATATCGGATGGAAGAAAAGAGGGCCCATATGGGGCCCCCAGCATGCTCCCTTCTTACCCCACTTGTGGTTTGTAAGGTTGAGGTACCCATTGCGGGTACGGAGGCTGGAGCCCACATGCTGTTTTCCTTCCCCATCCCCCTGAGGGGCTCTGAGGAAGTGGGATCTTACCGGCCACCAAGCCCTGAGGCCGGGCTCCATCCACAGACCCATAGAACCTGCTGGATGTGGAGCGGGAGTGCCGTTCAGGGACAAGGCCCTGCAACTTTCAGGTACTCTGTGTCCCCGTATGACAGGCCACGCACACCCCAGACTTGCTGGGTGTGCTAGTGCGCCGGGGACTGTAGCGCTGTGCGCTGGGCTTATAGTCCCCGCAGATTACTGGGGGACTTTATGTGTGTGGATCGCCGCGCCGACCGCCCCTGGAGCGGCGGCGCAGCTGCGACTTGTAGTGCGCCGGGGACGCGCCGACCGCGCTTTTACGGCGGCGGCGCTTCTAACTTTAGTTCCCGGTTTTTCTGCGGCCTAGCTCCGCTTCGTTAACGCCCCCCACCCTGTCAATCAGGGTAGGGGAGAGACGTTGTTCAATCGGCAGCGCCGAGGGCTGGAGCACGATTTACATGCTCCAGCCCTCTCACTGAGCACAGTAGGACACAGGCTTCGCGCTTTTTCTCTGTGCACACCCTAGGCCCGCCCCCAGGCTTGCAGCTCCCCAGGACGCCGGCAGCCATTATACACATGCAGTCTGGCTGGAGAACGGACGCAGGCTCTGGGGGACCCAGGCTAGGGATTTCTGGCGACCACACACCCGCGCTAAGCGGGCGGTAAGCAGCACATACGTGCGGCCCCACTAGTGCCACAGTGTTATATTTGTGTACTGTTTTTCGCTGTACCAGATATATTTATATATATTTATATATACTGCACTGTTTGGTCGCTTCTTGGCTGTATACCCTATATTACTCTGGGGAGACAACAACATGTCATCCACAAAACGCAAGGGTGCCAAGGCAAGGGCTGCTTACACTGCTTGTACAGCATGTGGGGCTAATCTACCAGCAGGCTCCAAAGACTCTCATTGTGTGCAATGTACAGTCCCAGTGGCACTTCGTCAGCCAGAGCCTATGGTGGTGGTAGCCCAGGCAGAGTCGCCTGCGACCCCTGCCCCGGTGACGGGGTCAGAATTTGCAGTTTTTGCTGATAAAATGTCTGTGACTATGGCAAAAATCCTGGAAACCTTGCAGTCCAGGCCAGTTGCTCAGACCATGGACACCGCTGTGTCTATGTTCCCCGGCCCCCCTCAGCTGGAATTAATCCGTAAGTCAAGGGGGTCCCAGGCATCACAGGCTGAGGGCTCTGACTCCGATGACAGTCCCAGTCCGCCTAAGCGAGCTCGCTGGGAGAGACCCTCCACGTCATCACGCGGATCAGGGTCTCAGCGAGAAGGGTCTCTATATGATGACTTAGAGGTGGGTGATCAGGAGTCTTGTCCTGACGCCGCACTCAATTTGGATACGCCAGATGGTGACGCCATGGTAAATGACCTTATAGCGGCCATCAATAGGCTGTTGGATATTTCTCCCCCAGCCCCTTCTGCAGAGGAGGCAGCTGCATAGCAGGAGAAATTCCATTTCCTGTATCCCAAGCGTAAATTGAGTACTTTTCTGGACCACTCTGACTTCAGAGAATCCATCCAGAAACTTATCCGGACAAGCGTTTTTTTCTAAACGCCTTAAGGATACACGTTATCCTTTTCCCCCTGACGTGGTCAAACGCTGGACCCAGTGTCCAAAAGTGGACCCTCCAATATCCAGGCTGGCAGCTAGATCCATAGTTGCAGTGGAGGATGGGGCTTCACTTAAAGATGCCAATGACAGACAGATGGACCTTTGGTTGAAATCTGTCTATGAAGCTATCGGCGCGTCGTTTGCTCCAGCATTCGCCGCCGTGTGGGCGCTCCAAGCTATTTCAGCTGGTCTGGCACAGGTGGACTCTCTCATACGTCCAGCAGTGCCGCAAGTGGCGTCCCTAACTACACAAATGTCTGCGTTTGCGACCTACGCTATCAATGCGGTACTGGACTCTATGAGCCGTACCTCAATGGCATCCGCCAACTCTGTAGTTTTGCGCAGAGCCTTGTGGTTAAAAGAATGGAAAGCAGATTCTGCTTCTAAAAAATGTTTAACCAGCTTGCCATTATCTGGAGACAGACTGTTTGGTGAGCAATTGGCTGATATCATTAAACAGTCCAAAGGTAAGGACTCCTCCTTACCCCAGCCCAGATCAAGCAAACCTCCACAGAGGAAGTG
The DNA here is from genome assembly GCF_048569485.1 of Anomaloglossus baeobatrachus. Classification (NCBI taxonomy): domain Eukaryota; kingdom Metazoa; phylum Chordata; class Amphibia; order Anura; family Aromobatidae; genus Anomaloglossus; species Anomaloglossus baeobatrachus. The sequence continues at coordinate 326,698,281 of NC_134357.1, forward strand.
GCAGTCAAAGTTTCGGTCCTTTTGAGGCTCGGGAAAGCCCCAATTCTCCTCGTCCAAAGGGACTCAGAAAGAGCAAAGAAGCTCTGATTCCTGGCGGGCTCACTCACGCCCCAAGAAAGCAACCGGAGGTACCGCTTCCAAGGCGGCTGCCTCATGACTTTCGGCCGCCTCCCTCCGCATCCTCGGTCGGTGGCAGGCTCTCCCGCTTTTGCGACATTTGGCTGCCACAGGTCAAAGACCGGTGGGTATCAGACATTTTGTCTCACGGGTACAGGATAGAGTTCAGTTCTCGTCCTCCGCCTCGGTTCTTCAGAACTTCCCCACATCCCGACCGAGCAGATGCCCTTCTGCAAGCGGTGAATTCTCTAAGAGCAGAAGGAGTGGTGGTCCCTGTTCCTCTTCAGGAACGAGGTCAAGGTTTTTACTCCAATCTCTTTGTGGTGCCAAAAAAGGACGGCTCATTCCGTCCTGTTCTGGACCTAAACCTGCTCAACAAGCATGTGAACGCCAGGCGGTTCCGGATGGAATCCCTCCGCTCAGTCATTGCCTCAATGTCTCAAGGAGATTTCCTAGCATCAATAGACATCAAAGATGCTTATCTCCACGTGCCGATTGCTACAGAGCACCAACGCTTTCTACGCTTCGTGATGGGAGACGACCATCTTCAGTTCGTAGCTCTGCCATTTGGTCTGGCGACAGCCCCACGGGTGTTCACCAAGATCATGGCGGCAGTGGTAGCAGTCTTGCACTCTCAGGGACACTCTGTGATCCCTTACTTGGACGATCTACTGGTCAAGGCACCCTCTCAAGAGGCATGCCAACTCAGCTTGACTGTTGCACTGGAGACTCTCCAGACGTTCGGGTGGATCATCAACTTCTCAAAGTCAAATCTGTCACCGACCCAATCACTAACGTATCTTGGCATGGAGTTTCATACTCTCTCAGCGATAGTGAAGCTTCCGCTGGACAAGCAGCGGTCTCTACAGACTGGGGTGCAGGCTCTCCTTCAAAGTCAGTCGCACTCCTTAAGACGCTTCATGCACTTCCTCGGGAAGATGGTGGCGGCAATAGAGGCGGTTCTGTTTGCGCAGTTTCATCTGCGCCCACTTCAATGGGACATTCTCCGCCAATGGGACGGGAAGTCAACATCCCTGGACAGGAAAGTCTCCCTTTCCCAGACGGCCAAGGACTCTCTGCAGTGGTGGCTTCTTCCCACCTCATTATCACAGGGAAGATCCTTCCTACCACCGTCTTGGGCGGTGGTCACGACAGACGCGAGTCTGTCAGGGTGGGGAGCAGTTTTTCTCCACCACAGGGCTCAGGGTACGTGGACTCAGCAGGAGTCCACCCTTCAGATCAATGTTCTGGAAATCAGAGCAGTGTATCTTGCCCTACTAGCCTTCCAGCAGTGGCTGGAAGGAAGGCAGATCCGAATTCAGTCGGACAACTCCACAGCGGTGGCATACATCAACCACCAAAGGGGGGACACGCAGTCGGCAAGCCTTCCAGGAAGTCCGGCGGATTCTGATGTGGGTGGAAGCCACGGCCTCCACCATATCCGCAGTTCACATCCCCGGCGTAGAAAACTGGGAAGCAGACTTCCTCAGTCGCCAGGGCATGGACGCAGGGGAATGGTCCCTTCACCCAGACGTGCTTCAGGAAATCTGTCGCCGATGGGGAAGGCCGGACGTCGACCTAATGGCGTCCCGGCACAACAACAAGGTCCCAGCCTTCATGGCACGGTCTCGCGATCAAAGAGCGCTGGCGGCAGACGCCCTAGTGCAAGATTGGTCGCAGTTCCGGCTCCCTTATGTGTTTCCACCTCTGGCACTCTTGCCCAGAGTGCTACGCAAGATCAGATCCGATTGCAGCCGCGTCATACTCGTCGCCCCAGACTGGCCGAGGAGGGCGTGGTATCCGGATCTGTGGCAGCTCACGGTCGGCCAACCGTGGGCACTACCAGACCGACCAGACTTACTGTCCCAAGGGCCGTTTTTCCATCGGAATTCTGCGGCCCTGAACCTGACTGTGTGGCCATTGAGTCCTGGATCCTAGCGTCTTCAGGATTATCCCAAGGGGTCGTTGCCACCATGAGACAGGCTAGGAAGCCCACGTCCGCTAAGATCTACCACAGAACGTGGAGGATATTCTTATCCTGGTGCTCTGCTCAGGGAGTGTCTCCCTGGCCATTTGCATTGCCTACCTTTCTTTCTTTCCTGCAATCTGGGTTAGAAAAAGGTTTGTCGCTCGGCTCCCTTAAAGGTCAGGTCTCGGCGCTATCCGTCTTTTTTTCAGAGGCGTTTGGCACGCCTTCCTAAGGTGCGCACGTTCCTACAGGGGGTTTGCCATATCGTACCCCCGTACAAGCGGCCGTTAGATCCATGGGATCTGAACAGGGTACTAGTTGCCCTCCAGAAGCCGCCCTTCGAGCCTCTGAGGGAGGTTTCACTTTCTAGACTATCACAGAAAGTGGTTTTTCTGGTAGCGATCACATCTCTTCGGAGAGTGTCTGAGCTGGCAGCGCTGTCATCCAAGGCTCCCTTCCTGGTCTTCCACCAGGACAAGGTAGTGCTGCGCCCCATTCAGGAGTTTCTCCCGAAGGTGGTATCCTCTTTTCATCTGAATCAGGATATCTCTTTGCCTTCGTTTTGTCCTCATGCAGTTCATCAGTATGGGAAGGATTTACATTTGTTAGATCTGGTGAGAGCACTCAGAATCTACATTTCCCGCACGGCGCCCTTGCGCCGTTCGGATGCACTCTTTGTCCTTGTCGCTGGTAAGCGCAAAGGGTCGCAGGCTTCTAAGGCCACCCTGGCTCGATGGATCAAAGAACCAATTCTTGAAGCCTACCGTTCTGCTGGGCTTCCGGTTCCATCAGGGCTGAAGGCCCATTCTACCAGAGCCGTGGGTGCGTCCTGGGCATTGCGACACCAGGCTACGGCTCACCAGGTGTGCCAGGCAGCTACCTGGTCGAGTCTGCACACTTTCACCAAACATTATCAGGTGCATACCTATGCTTCGGCGGACGCCAGCCTAGGTAGAAGAGTCCTGCAGGCGGCAGTTGCCTCCCTATAGGGGAGGGCTGTCTTGCAGCTCTAACATGAGGTATTCTTTACCCACCCAGGGACAGCTTTTGGACGTCCCAATCGTCTGGGTCTCCCAATGGAGCGCCGAAGAAGAAGGGAATTTTGTTACTTACCGTAAATTCCTTTTCTTCTAGCTCCTATTGGGAGACCCAGCCCCCGCCCTGTTGTCCTTCGGGATTTTTGGGTGTTTTTCGGGTACACATGTTGTTCATGTTGAACGGTTTTCAGTTCTCCGACGTTACTTCGGAGTGAATTTGTTTAAACCAGTTATTGGCTTTCCTCCTTCTTGCTTTTGCACTAAAACTGGTGAGCCAGTGATCCCACTGGGGGTGTATAGCCAGAAGGGGAGGGGCCTTACACTTTTTAGTGTAATTGCTTTGTGTGGCCTCCGGAGGCAGTGCTATACACCCAATCGTCTGGGTCTCCCAATAGGAGCTAGAAGAAAAGGAATTTACGGTAAGTAACAAAATTCCCTTCTTTTAGGAAAGTGAAGCGCCAGATGTAATCACATCGGAGGCCAGTGAATTCATCTTCTACCTAAGAGGTGCAGCTACATCATACATAAGTTTCGAGTCATCGGAGGAGCCCGGATTTTTCCTTGCATGCAGCGAAGAAGACTCCAGTCTGATATTAAAGCCCTACTCCAAAGAGGAACTGGAAGAAAGGGCAATATTTCTCCTAGGTAAGAAAAAAAACCATTAAGAAAATGTTTATTATTAGTTATGTGATGATGCAAAATTACAGCACAAATATAACATTTTTATAGAGAAGGGAGTGTAGGGAATTAGATCTGGTAGGCAATGGCAGGGACACAGTAGAGAGGCACACACAGGTTTTCAGTCCTTGTACAGGAGGTAGAGGTGAGCTGTAACATCACCTATTGTGAATGGTGGATCCTGTCTTATCTACTGTATATACAGGTGTTATCAGTCACTGCACAGGAGGTGGTGGAAGTGAGCTGTGAGATCATCTATTGTGGATGATGTATCCTGTGTTATCTACTGCATATACAGGAGTTATCAGTAATTGTACAGGAGGAGGTGGAGGTGAGTTGTGACATTACTTATTGTGAATGGTGAATCTTGTCTTATCTACTGTATACAGAGGTGTTATCAGTCATAGTACAGGAAGAGGCAGAGGTGACCTGTGACATCACCTATTTTTATGGTAGATTCTATGTTATCTACTGTATATAGTGGTGTTAGTCATTGTACAGGAGGAGGTGGAGGTGAGTTATGATATCACCTATTGTGTATGGCAGATCCTGTGTTATCTACTGTATATAGAGGAGTTATCAGTCATTGTACAGGAGAAGGCGAAGGTGAGCTGTGACATCACCTATTGTGTATGGTAGATTCTGTGTTATCTACTGTATATAGAGGTGTTATCAGTTATTTTACAGGAGATAGAGGAGGTGAGCTGTTTCATCACCTAATGTGTATGGTGCATCCTCTTTTATCAGTCATTGTACTGGAGGAAGCGGAAGTGAGCTGTGACATCACCTATTGTGTATGGTGGATCCTGTGTTATCTACTGTATATAGAGATGTTATCAGTGATTGTTGAGGAGGAGACAGAGGTGAGCTGTGACATCACCTATTGTGAATGGTGGATCCTATGTTATCTACTGTGTATAGAGGTGTTATCAGTCATCGTACAGGAGGAAGCGGAGGTGAGCTGAGACATCACCTATAGTGTATGCTGGATCCTGTGTTATCTACTTTATGTGGGGGTGTTATCAGTCATTGTACAGGAGAAGGCAGAGATGAGCTGTGACATCACCTATTTTGAATGATAGATTCTGTGTTATCTACTGTATATAGAGGTGTTATCAGTTATTGTACTGGTGGAGGCGGAGGTTAGCTGTGACATCACCTATAGTGTATGGTGGATCCTGTGTTTTCAGTCATTGTACAGGAGGAGGTAGAGGTGAGTTGTGACATCACATATTGTGAATGATGGATCCTATGTTTTCTACTGTATATAAATAATTAATTAACAATTAAAGGAGTACACAAAGTGATTTCTACAGAGGAGGTATCAGCCTAATATGAGTTTTTGCTGACAAAGTAAAAATGTCAGCATATTTTTTTAATACAGATTTCAATTTGTAAAACAAAAAAAAACAAGATCACCAATATTTAGAAAGGATTTATAAGAAAGATATCATTTAAAAACAATGTATCATTTTCTGATTACACAGTCATGTTATTACATATAGTAGTAGTGGAGGATATTGAGTTTTTAATATTAAATATATACTAATTCTGATCCGGTTTTATTTGTTTGTTACAGAATCTGTGAGGTATACAGAGACTGCTCCATCACAAAAAATTCAGAAAAAAATCCAATATAATTATTGGAATATCCATATAGACCTACATTCTCCCCCAGAGGGGCCAAGTTTCGAGTCAACTGAAAGTATAGGTAGATTTTATGATTTTCCTCTCTGTATTTGGTTTGTTTACAGTACTGTTCAGTTTTCCAAAATGTAGCATCTTTACTTGGTGCAGATCCATAGATATTTCAGATCTTTTGGCACTTTTTTGTTTTCCTCCTAAGGCTAGGTTCACATTTCCGTTAAAATGTATCAGTCACAATCCGCGGCTATGGTAAAAAACGCAATCCGTTTAGCGGATTCCGTTGTGTCCCATAGACTTGTATTAGTGGTGGATTGCGACTGATGACCTTGTGTTGCATCTGCTGCGCCGCGGTCAGTCATTTTTGGACTGACCACCGAGTGGGAGCAACGCAGAATGTAATGTTTTTCTGGCCGTCAAAATTAACGCGCCGCGCAGGAATCCGTCGCCATCCGTCACGCTTGTAATGTATGTCTATGGTGCTGAATTCCGTCGTAATCCGTCTTACGACGGAATCCAGCACTGGATCCCGTCATGCTGTACTGAGCATGCCCAGCATGTTTGGCACACCCACTAGGCTGTCCCAAACACAAACGGATCATGACTGATCCGTCAGAAAACGGACGCATAGTGGATGTAACGGACGCAACGGATCCGTTTTTTCACAGGATTCCTGTGAAAGCAATCCTGTGAAAACACTATTTGCCCGAAGGGCAACAAGAGGTACCCTAACTAAAGACCTAATCAAATAAACTTTATTAAATTATATAAATGGACAAAAGTTAAAATTGGCAAGTGGGAAGCCAATTCCATATAAGATAAGTGCGGCCGTGGACCGACACTACTCTGGATAAATTCCTAACGTAATATGGCTGTCTATCACCTACACTACCTGTTAAAAACTAACAGCTAATAGCCTCCCCGACATGTTTCACCATGAGTGGCTTCATCAGGGGTCTGAGGCTCAGGCAATCAGAGGTTAGTGTTTGTGTTAGGAATCCTGTGAAAAATACATCCGTTGTGTCAGTTGACATCTAAAAAATGACTGATCCGTTGCTGACGGACATGACGGATTTAAAACAACGGAAATGTGAACCTAGTCTTAGGCTATGTGCCCACGCTGCGGAAAATGCGCGGATTTTGCCGCGGATTTCTCGTGGAAAAGCCGCGGATTTCCCGAAAATCTGCAGCACAGCTACTCCCCAGCCATTTCTATGGCATTTTGGAAATGCTGTGTCCACGCTGCGGATTTTTCCGCAGCGGAAATCGTGCGGATTTTCAGCCGGAAAAATCTGCAACATGTCAATTATTGTTGCAGATTTTCATCCGGATTTTGGCTTTAAAATTGGGAAAAAAAAAATCCGCATCAAATCCGCGGCAATTCCGCGGTAAATCCGCACCTTTGAAAAGGTGCGGATTTTGCGGGAAAGCTGCGGATTTTGATGCAGAAAAATCCGCAGCTACATTCTCCCGTGGACACATAGCCTAAGGCTGACATTTTACCTGTATAGCCTACAGGGTACCCTGAGTGCAGTGGGGTCCTTGGCTTCTGTACTCCTTTACCTAATCTGACCAAGGTCCACACGTATTCCAATCACTGTAAGAGTCAGGCAGGGAATCTCTTGAGTGTCACGTACCATCATGACAATAGCTCCTCTGGCTGTTGTGATCTGTTGCCTCAATGGCTGTTATGACCTGGTGCACACGTGATACACAGCCAGACACCAATGTTTTGCAGCATTCCTGAAGAATATTCATCCATTCCTCGTGGGCATTGGCCTCCAGGCCATTAATGTTCTTGGATTTGCTACTTCAACTGTCATCTTCAAAACAAACCAAAAATGTTCTATATATACTGTACAGACCAAAAGTTTGGACACACCATCTCATTCAAAGAGTTTTCTTTATTTTCAGGACCCTGAAAATTGTAGATTCACATTGAAGGCTTCAACACTATGACTTAACACATGCGGAATGAAATACTTGACAAAAAATTGTGAAACAACTGAAAATATGTTTTATATTCTAGGCTCTTCAAAGTAGCCACCTTTTGCTTTGATTACTGCTTTGCACACTCTTAGCATTCTCTTGATGAACTTCAAGAGGTAGTTACCGGAAATCATTTTCACTTCACAGGTGTGCCCTGTCAGGTTTAATAAGTGGGATTTCTTGCCTTATAAATGGGGTTGGGACCATCAGTTGTGTTGTGCAGAAGTCTGGTGGATACACAGCTTATAGTCCTACTGAATAGACTTTTAGAATTTGTATTATGGCAAGAAAAAAGCAGCTAAGTAAAGAAAAATGAGTGGCCATCATTACTTTAAGAAATGAAGGTCAGTCAGTCTGAAAAATTGGGAAAACTTTGAAAGTGTCCCCAAGTGCAGTGGCAAAAACCATCAAACGCTACAAAGAAACTGGCTCACATGAGGACCGTCCCAGGAAAGGAAGACCAAGAGTCACCTCTGCTGCAGAGGATAAGTTTATCCGAGTCACCTGTCTCAGAAATCGCAGGTTAACAGCAGCTCAGATTAGAGACCAGGTCAATGCCACACAGAGTTCTAGCAGCAGACACATCTCTAGACTAAAGGGTGATTTACATGCTGCGACATCGCTAACGATATATCGTCGGGGTCACGTCATTAGTGCCGCACATCCGGCGCCGTTAGCGACATCGCAGCATGTGACACCAAGATGCGACGATCAAGGAGCAAAAAAACGTGAAAAATCGTTGCTCGTTGACACGTCGCTCCTTTTCCAAATATCGTTGCTGCTGTAGGTACGATGTTGTTTGTCGTTCCTGCGGCAGCACACATCGCTATGTGTGACACCACAGGAACAACGAACAGCTCCTTACCTGTGTCCACCGGCAATGAGGAAGGAAGGAGGTAGGCGGCATGTTCCGGCCGCTCATCTCCGCCCCTCCTCTGCTATGGAATGGCTGCCGTGTGACATTGCTGTGACGCCGCACAAACCGCCCCCTTAGAAAGGAGGCGGATCGCCGGCCAAAGCGACGTCGCAGGGAAGATAAGTCCATGTGAAGGGTGTTAGCGATGTTGTGCGTCATGGGCAGCGATTTGCCCGCGACACACAACTGACAGGGGTGGGTCCGCTCGCTTGCGATATCGGTACCGATATTTCAGCGTGTAAAGTACCCTTAACTGTTAAGAGGAGACTTTGTGCAGCAGGCCTTCATGGTAAAATAGCTAGGAAACACTGCTAAGGACAGGCAACAAGCAGAAGAGACTTGTTTTGCGCTAAAGAACACAAGGAATGGACATTAGACCAGTGGAAATCTGTGCTTTGGTCTGATGAGTCCAAATTTGAGATCTTTGGATCCAACCACCGTGTCTTTGTGCGACGCAGAAAAGGTGAACGGATGGATTCTACATGCCTGGTTCCCACCGTGAAGAATGGAGGAGGAGGTGTGATGGTGTGGGGGTGCTTTGCTGGTGACACTATTGGGAATTTATTCAAAATTGAAGGCATACTGAACCAGCATGGCCACCACAGCATCTTGCAGCGGCATGCTATTCCATCCGGTTTGCGTTTAGTTGGACCATCATTTATTTTTCAACAGGACCATGACCCCAAACACACCTCCAGGCTGTGTAAGGGCTATTTGACTAAGAAGGAGAGTGATGGGGTATTACGCCGGATGACCTGTCCTCAACAGTCACCAGACCTGAACCTAATCGAGATGGTTTGGAGTGAGCTGGCCCGCAGAGTGAATGCAAAAGGGCCAACAAGTGCTAAGCATCTCTGGGAACTCCTTCAAGTCTGTTGGAAAACAATTTCCGGTGACTACCTATTGAACGTCATCAAGAAAATGCCAAGAGTGTGTAAAGCAGTAAAAAAAGCAAAAGGTGGCTACTTTGAAGAACCTAGAATATAAGACATATTTTCAGTTGTTTCACACTTTTTTGTTAAGTATGTCATTCCACATGTGTTAATTCATAGTTTTGATGCCTTCAATGTGAATCTACAATTTTCAGAGTCATGAAAATAAAGAAAACTCTTTGAATGATGAGGTGTGTCCAAACTTTTGGTCTGTCCTGTATATTGTGAGGGCACTCTGAAATCAAGCCTTGATGGACTTTGAGTAGTAAAAGAATATGTCTGGCTCACTGTGTATAAACTAGGTGCCCAGAAAGAATGAGAGTCAATCAGAAAAAGAATGTTTCTGGCACACTAAGATGAATAAGAGCATGAAAAAAATGTTTTCTTGAATGCAGAATCAGTTTTATTAGTGCAAAAAACGATAAATTCATCCGACGTTTCGACTATCGTAGTCGTTATCAAGGATAGAATTATCTACCAAAGAAAATCATAAAAAATACATCATCATATGATATTACAAAAATTACATCATTACATGATATTACAAAGAATACAAAAGAGTACAAAAAGTACAAAGAGGATTTATCACAATAAGCATCATAAAGTGTCTGATGCCACGAACAAACCAATTATTTCAAGTAGCACATGATTCCTGGTGGTATATAATACAATTATTGCGACGTGTACATAACCTATTGGGTCAAAAAATGCACGGAATTAATCTTTTGAGTACAGCAAGCAAAAACCCACCTATGTCAAAAATGGGGGAACGTGAATTCAGTAGAAACTGGTCATCACCAGAAGGTGTAAGTGATCAGGAGGTTACGATCATATGTCTAAAAAGGAGAATACATGTTACGTGACACATCACAAGACTAGAAAACTAATACAACACACTCATTTCGCATATGTGGTGTACAGAGAGTTAGTGGACTAGACTGTATATGTACCTCCCACGCTGGCCTGGGGTAGCGAGCAAAACCAAGAAAGAGGTAATCTGTGGTTGTAGTTGTTACTAGATGGGAATTAACATGGATAAGAGTATCACTCAAGTATGCAGTATAGTGAACATACACGTTGGGACATATAGTATATATATAAGATAAAAATACTACCTGGGATACTGCGTAATGTCTGGTAGTAGATGAGAGGGAAATAAGGACCCCTCACTGAATGGTTCACTTGTTACTTTCACTATATGCATACGCTGAAACAACATGTACAAAAAGGAGGTTTCATATAAGGACGGGTAACACCAATATCAAATATATTTATGCGGGTCTCTACCTCATGTGTTGGTACGCGATAACCGAAAACCAGAGCTGAAGGCAACCTGTGTTATTGGATGTGTCTAAAAGAGGGCCAACATGAATATAAACATCACATAGGTGTACGTCAAGCAGCGTGACTGGGAGAATAACATACATGCAAGTATATAGAAAAGAAGTACTACCTGTAATACAGTGTGAGAATAGATGGCAGCACAATAAGACTCTCTCACTGACTGGTTCTCAGTTATCTCAAAGACATACATATGCTGAAAATGACATACATAGAAACAAGGGTTCATACATAGGCAGAATAACACCAGTATAAGGTACATATCTTCAGGATTGCATTGAGCTAATAGTATAAACTACCTTTAACAGGCTATCAGGGACTTTGAGACTTGCTTGGAATCATTGTCCCATTGGAAGATCTGATGGTGCCCAAGCTTTAGGTCCCTTTAAATGGTGGCACTGTCTAAACATACATTATCACAAGTTTATTTTTCTAGAACATTTACATTTTTTTTGCATTTACAGAAATTCCTGATCTACTCAACATGTTCAAGCCAAATATATCTGCCAAGAGCATCCCTTATCATATACACAATCACATGAAGGACTTCCTTGTTGCCGACCCCGAAAACGCGATTGTTACGTTTGAGTCAAATGGAAACGAAAAAGGTATTTTGTTGGTTTACACATTGATTACATTGAGAACTCTTGGAAGCAGGCCATACACTAGGTCATCAAAATCAGATTGGTGGGGGAGGGAGGCGACACCACTCAGCACCTGTGCACCCCAAGGCGGGAGTCATATGCAAACAGTAAATCAAAGGTCCCCAAGGGTTGTGAGCCACATCGAGCTCCCATCCCCTTCACAGTAATGACACCCAGAGACCTCATTACCAGTACAATAACAGCCAAATCTTTTCCGCAGAAATCACATAGGCAATATACCAATATCCAGGGGTTCCTTCCTTACCCCCATTCAGATCTGCTCTTCTGTGTGGGGCTACTTACAAAAGTCACCATCTGGAGACATGTTCTTCATAGCTGTTTGCTAGATCTGATGTTTATTCACCAAGCTGGAAGAAAGTCGCGAGCCACATATCATGGGCCCGCTAGCCACACATCACCGGCCCTCGAGCCACATGTGGATCCTGAGCCAAAGGTTGGGGAGCCCTACAGTAAGGGAAGGAGAACTCAATAAATTCATACACTGTGTAGGGGCCATTCTCAGTACTGCAGCATGTATTCACCTCAATAGGAAGCGAGCTATAGTACGACTTCCACACAGTGTATGAAGGTGTCCCATCTTTGTACATTTAACCCTAGGAGATGTTAAACAGCCGAGTGTAGCAGTGATGGGTTTTAAAACCCCTCTAATTAGATGTAAGTCATGAACAACCCATTTAGGAATTTCATGCAGTGTATTCTCTTAAAGGGAGCCTGTCACCAGATTTGGTGACTATAAGCTGCGGCCACCACCACTGAGCTCTTATATACAGCATTCCTGAATACTGTATATAAGAGCCCAGGCCGCGCTGTAGAACGTAAAAATCACTTTTATAATACTCACCTAGGGGGTTTCCTTGCGCCTGCGCATTACAGTACTTTGATCTGCCCTGAGCATGGCAGATCAAAGCACACCTACGTAGGACCGCAATGCCGGCTTGTGTGGATGACATAGGACATGTCATCCACTCTAGGTATAGTCAAAGGAGGACCATGATCACCTTAGAGAGAAGGTGGCGGGACCGGACAGAGGCGGCACCGGACTGGAGAGCAGCGACACCCATTGGACCGGACTGCCCCCTATATACAGTATTCTGGTGTTGGACACAGGTTATGTTCGCCAAATCAGGTGACAGGCTCCCTTTAAAACATCAAAGAAAGAAACAGCCATTACCAACACAAGACCAAATTACCAATGCACTAGTAGGATGCAGCAGCACCCCATGATAAAGGTGTGGGCAGCGCAGGTGCAAAATACCAGTGAAACAACGACTCACAATCTACCATTTCATTGATCGGGTGGTTACAGGTATTAAACATGCACACAGATAAGACTTGCTAAGGGTGCCAGTCACACAGGTACGTGTGATACATAGTGTCTGGCTTATTGATGACACCCATACTACCGTATTAGATCAGGAGGGCTGCCCAGCACTCCATAAGTGCACCCTACTTGATAGACACTCCAGTTCTCCCAACCAATATTATAAGTCCTGATTGCATCCTACCTAAAGATGGAAAAAATGTTTTTTTCCAATTAAAAAAAACAGCAGTCCTCAAATAGAGGGAGGCCACTTATATATAGTTATGTACAAAGCAAATAATAAGAGGCTAAAATGTAACTTTTAATCCTAATACTCATAAAAACCTAGATTAGGTAACACGTAACCAAAAACTCCTTAGTGTACTGACACATCAGACTATGCCATATGTTGTAGAAAACATTGGGACGAGGCTAGGAACGGTATAGGGGTTACAAGTGAGGGTTAGGTGTGGACTGCCCTTGTTAGGGCAGAAGTCTTTGGGGTAACAGGTAAAGGTAGTCTCTCTAGGGATGTGTAGGGTCAGTGACAACATGAAAATGGAAGGACCCACACAGAGGAAACCTTGATGTACCCCAATCTACATATTATGGGTTAGATTGTTCCTTTTATTCTCATCTAGAGTACTTCTACATATTGTAAGCTCCTCCTCTGAGGACCAATATATAGTACCTTGGTTGTTTATATTGCGTTTTTTTTATTATTTTTTAGTGCTTATCTTGTGGACCACTGTCCCTTTTGGCCAAATAATCACAATTTTTGCTTGTTTTTGTTTTCTTTTTTTGCTAATTTGGTTATGTACTCCTTGGCTCCTTGGTTACCTACCATATTCTACATCATATGGCATAGTCTGATGTGTCAGTACACTAAGGAGTTTTTGGTTACGTGTTACCTAATCTAGGTTTTTAAGAGTATTAGGAATAAAAGTTCCATTTTAACCTCTTATTATTTGCTTTCTACATTTTCCAATTAAAGGATGAAAATAGGGGCACTGTGAATATGGCTAACATAGGGGCACTGTGAATATGGCTAACATAGGGGCACTGTGAATATGGCTAACATAGGGGCACTGTGAATATGGCTAACATAGGGGCACTGTGAATATGGCTAACATAGGGGCACTGTGTATATGGCTAACATAGGGGCACTGTGTATATGAGTGACATAAGAGCACTGTGTATATGTCTGACATAGGGGCACTGTGTATATGAGTGACATAAGAGCACTGTGTATATGTCTGACATAGGGGCACTGTGTATATGGCTAACATAGGGGCACTGTGTATATGGCTAACATAGGGGCACTGTGTATATGGCTAACATAGGGGCACTGTGTATATGGCTAAGGCTGGAGTCACACTTGCAAGTGACTCGGTGAGTCTTGCATCGCCATCACTGACACGGCTGCACACTCTCTGGACAGGAGCATCTCAGTTACATAGAAATACATGCAGCCGACCTGCTCCTGTCAAGAGAGTGTGCGGCCATGCCGGGTGATGCGATGCAAGACTCGCCAAGTCACTTGCAAGTGTGAAGCCGGCTTAACATATGGGCACTGTGTATATTGCTGACATAGGGGCACTAAGTATATGCTTGACATATGGGCACTGTGTATATGACAGTTATAGGGGCTCTGTATATATGTCTGGCATAGGAGCACTGAGTATATGGCTGGCATAGGAGCATTGTGTATATGTCTGTTATGGGGGCATTGTGTCTATGGCTGTCATAGTGGCACTGTGTATATGGCTGACATAGGGACACTGTGTATGTGTCTAACATAGGGGCGCTGTGTACATGGCTGACCTAGGGCACTGTGGTGTTTAAGAGAAGTCCATTCATATGAAGAAGAGATTGGTTAATCCATGTGAGCTGGGAGGGGAGACGTCGGTAGGGACTGCCCCCTTGACTGTACCGCTACATACCTGACTCCTTGTTGAATTGTTTTCTCTGAGACACTGCAATGTAAAACATAAATGTCTGTAGTGAGGGATCCTGTCCCTGATTTATGCTGGCTGCCTGTAGAATCGAGCAAGATGTATCACCCAATAAAGGCTATTTTTTTTTTAATTTTAAATAGATGAACAAGCAACGTTTTATGTAAACAAGTACAGAACGAGCACCGTCAGTGATGGATTACCGGTGGCCCTCAGCTGTAAAGTCCATAATAACAATTACCTGTTATGTGCGGCCAGTGAGTCCATTATCCTTAAGGTAAGATACGCCCTACGGACTCTCCGTTTTAGCCCTTATCTCTGATCAGCGAGCTCTGATCTATTCCTTGTTCAGTGCATGTCTGAGAAGTCTTGGATGCTGTTCACACTCAGTGTATTGTAAGGGATCATGCCGGGCGAAGATGCAGCAGATTTTGTGTCCAGATTATTCATGCTGATATTGCAGAGATTATCCACAGTGTTTATTGACTCGGGCTCAGGAGATGAAATCCATATAAATTTACGCTGTGGTCACCCAAGATGTGTGTGTGGATTAACTCATGATTTACACAAGAAAATCTGCAGCAGCGAAATGCCCCATGTGTACAGACCTCAAAAGGGGTGTTCAAGTGTAAAGCTGAGTAGGTGGTCAGTCTTAGGTCAATGCGAGTCCCACTAGTAACCGTAATGGAGTATTTATGTTCCGCATTTGGGAATCAGTGGAGTTCAAAGCGATAGGTCCCACAATGATTCAAAACTTATCACCTATATAGTTAACAGGTGATCATTGGTGATATATAGTTAACAGGTGACCCCAAAGACTGCGGCATCCGGAGTAGGTATACACTCAGTGGCAGTGGCGTAACTAGAGTTTGATGGGCCCTGGTGCAAAATTTGGACCGGGGTCCCCCCTCCACGTACACCGACACTTAGGGTACGGGATAATGACACTGACACTCGGGGTACAGGATAATGATGCTGACACTTGTCTCTTACCCACAGAACCCAGGTTTCCCATGATCTGAAATCCCTCTATCAGCAGCCAGCTTTCCCATGTTCTGATATACATAATTCCCTCAGCACTCAGCTTTCCCATATCAGAGCATGGGAAAGCTGGGTGCTGAGGGAAAGAGCCTTTTTCCCTCAGCACAAAACATTCCCATCCCATGCTTGTATCTTTGTCCCCCCTTGTATAGAGTTCTCTAAATACAATAATGGCCCCAACATAGGCTTCCATATAGTATAAATAGTATAAATTGTCCCACATACCCTTCATATATTAGAATGCACCTCCATAGTCCTCTATGTATTATAATACATTTCCCATAGTCCTCCATGTATTATAATTCACCCCATAGTTCTCCATATATTATACTGCACCACAGTCCTCCATGTTTTATAACGCACCCCCATAGTCCTCCATGTATAAAGTAGCCTCCATAGTTCTCCATATATTATAACGTAGCCCCAATAGTCCTATATATATTACAATGCAGCCCCATAAACCTTCATATTGTATAAGGCAGCCCCATACTCCTCCATGTATAATGCACCCTTATGATCCATGTATAAGGTGTCCTTCATGTTTATTATGCATCCCCATAGACTCCATGTATAATGCAGCCCCATAGACCTCCATGTAGCATGCAGCCAGCCCCCCCCAGGGCCTCCATGTGTCATGCAGCCAGGCCCCCCCAAGGACTCCATGTGTCATGCAGCCAGCCCCCCCAGGGCCTCCATGTGTCATGCAGCCAGCCCTACCCTTAGGGCTTCCATGTGTCATGCAGCCAGCCCCCTCAGGGCCTCCATGTGTCATGCAGCCAGCCCCCAAGGGCCACCATGTGTCATGCAATCAGTCCCTCCAGGCATCCATGTGTCATGCAGCCAGCTCCCCCCAGGGCCTCCATGTGTCATGCAGCCAGCTCTCCCAGGGCCTCCATGTGTCATGCAACCAGCCCCCCCCCAAGGCCTCCATGTGTCTTGCAGCCAGGCCCCCCCCCAAGGACTCCATGTGTCCTGCAGCCAGCCTCCCTGTGTACTGATTTATAAAAAAAAACCAAAAAACAAGTACTCACCTCTCTTCTCCTTCCACTGCAGCTCTGTCCTCACCTCTACTTGTTTCACCGCTGCTCGTCCTCACTTCTGTCCTCATTCCCCGTGGCTCCGGTCGGCGTCCTCCTGCGCTCTGTGCTCTCACCACACACAGCAGTCACAGAGGAGTGACATCACCGCGTAGGCACGGGGGAAGACTGATGATGCATATGTCGTGGACGGGGGGTGCGCTGCTCGACCGCGCTTGCGGCTCAGGTCCGGCGGCTGCTGTTGCTGCTGCTTGGTGGCTCGAGCAATGGGCCGGGTCCGAGGACTCGAGCGGCGCTCCTCGCCCGCGAGTGAAAGGGGTGGTTTGGGTTTGGGGATGTAGTCCGTGACGCCACCCACGGTTTGTGGTGAGGTTGGAACACCACCGCTGCTCTGGACGGGGATCCCGGGAGCGATGACAGGGAGCAGCTGAGATGGTTCTCTCCCCTCCGTGGGTAGGGGGATTTGGTGGTCCCGTGGCCCGGTGATGTGGATTGGAAGGTGGACGGTGGGAGCTGGGGAGGTGCAGGGTCGCGGGGCAGCGCAGTGCCAGGCGGCACAGTGGTACTCACTCAGCCAGTAATGCACACGGAGTCTTTGGTGAAACAAACGGCTGGATAGACGGGTCCCACAGACGGCTGCAGCTATCACTCCCGGTAGGTTGGCGGTGACTGTCTCTCCCTGCACCTTGTTGTGTAGTTGGCCCCGATGGCTTCCCACTGGTAGCCCGCTCCCCAGCGGTGTATGTTACCGGAGGAGCCCCTTTGTGCCCGCAGGCGCTAGCCCTGGGAACTCTAGCTGTGGCGGTAGCTGTATTTCCCGTTCATGGTTGAGCGGTTGCCTTCTGTCGGGTCTTGGTTGCTGAGGAACCCCGAAGGTCCCCGTCGCTGACGGATTTGACCGGTTTTCCGGTGACTCCAAGCCTGGTCGGGGTCCGTAGGCCCTGCCGAATGGTGCTGGCTTTTCTTCGCTCCCCGATACGGTACCGGCGGGCCACCGCCCGACCCCGGTCCTCACGGTTGTGCGTCAATCGGCCTCCACTGTAGACGGTCACCACCGTCTGCCGACCTTGCTGTCAGTGCCCGGGCCACGTACCCGGACACGGTCAGTCAGTGGCTCCTTTACCACTCTCCTCTCTCAACTAAAACTGACTTCCTTTTTCCGCCTCCAGGACTGTGAATTCCTCGATGGGCGGGGCCAACCGCCTGGCTCCGCCCCACCTGGTGTGGACATCAGCCCCTGGAGGGAGGCAACAAGGATTTTCCTGTGTGACTGGTGTGCCTAACCGGGGTGTGGGGTGTGATGTTGCAGTACCTGTGACGTCCTGGCTTGTCCAGGGCGCCACATTCCCCCTTGGTTAAATGCAGACCGTCCGCGGGCTGCCCGTCCATCATCGGTTTTATTTTTCTTTTTGTAGAAACTGTAAAAAGGGTAAAACATATAAAACATAAGCATTCTTTATAAAACTTCCCTTACGGGAGGCACGGTTCTTTTAACGTTACAAACGGCATAACTTTTTTTTCAACGGTACGGCTTCCACTCTTCCCCCCGCCCAAACAACCTGGCCCTGATGCTGCCCCTAAGCAAATGGGCAGCACCCCTTGCCCCAGTCCCGAACCAAATTGCCCGAGCGGGTACGGTCTCTTTCAGGGGACCCACGTCCATGGGGAACCCCTGAACCCCCGGAGGATCGCCACCGGTTACGGTAGTGGCGGGCCTGGGCCATCACTTTCCTCCAGGCCCATCCTCCAAATCTGCCTCTCCGGAGGCGGTACGGTAAAGCCAACAAATTTTTATATACATTCCACTAAGTTTGTGGTTGCCCTGCAAGTTCTCGGGCTTGTCCGTAAGAAGTTCCTTACGCAACGGTTGCAGAAAGTCCCCTCGGGGACAACATGCCGGCAACGGCCGGGTCAATCACGGTGTTAATCTGGTCACAGTTCGGTTGATTCATTTTTCTTATCATTCATTCACATATGTACACAATCAATAACCTGCACCTCTAAATGTCGGTTTCCCTGTACCTAAGCGGGGGCCTGCCTAGGTTGGACCGTGTGGACCTACGGGGCCCAATGTCAGTGGTAACATGCGAGGGGACAGAGGAGACAACCAGTTCCTCTTCCCGTACATCGTGTGGGACAGGCGGCGGCATAGGGGAGCTGGGTATAGGTTCATCCTTGGGCACTGGTTCGCTAACGGCTACTTCCATCTCTTTCTCCTCCACAGGTTGTGGGAACAGTATCACTGGAAGAATCACGGCGCCGTTCTGCGTAGGCCAGTCTGCCGGGAAATCACCCATCATGGTGTGGATTGCTTCTTTTTCCTTCTCCTCCGTCGGTCTAGGATTTCAGTTGCCACCCTTAACGGTGGTGGGCACCTCTTCAGGTGGTCCCTGGAGACCGTTGCTAGAGTCTTCCCCTGGTCGCGGCTGATCTGGTAGGCCTTCCCATTCTCCCATTCAGTGGGTTGTATGACATACGGTGTCTTCTCCCATTGATCATCCAGCTTATGGGTTCTCCTCTTTCGATTCAGTACCACGTCACCAGGCTGGAAGGGACCAGCAGGGGCCTTCTTGTTGAAGTACTGCTCCTGCTGCCCTCGACTCCGGCACAAGTTCTTTTCTACGTATTCTTGAACCTGTCGGTACTGCGCCATTCGCCGACCGTCCCATCCAGCAGTCGAAGGGTCGGCTTCTGGGGCTTCCAGACCCATGTCCAGGTCCACTGGCAGCCGACCGGGCCGAGCTCTCATCAGGTACGCCGGTGTACATTTGGTGGAGCTGGAAGGGATGTTATTGTACATGTCGACCAGGTCGGGTAGCTTTTCAGGCCACAGGTTCGGCTCTTCCAGCGGTAATGTCTTGAGGAGACCCAGGACCAGATGGTTCATCTTCTCACACATGCCGTTGGTCTGGGCGTGGTAAGGTGTGGTCCGAATCTTCTTGCAGCCGTATAACTGGCAGAATTCTTGAAATACTTCTGCTTCAAAAGCCGGATCCGGTCGGTAAGCACCCTGTCCGTGTACCCGTGTGGCCGACAGAAATAGGCTTTGAATGCCCTGGCGGCAGTACGGCCGGTCAGATCCTTGACTGGAACAACCACCATGAATCTCGAATAGTGGTCGACAATGGTAAGGGCGTAGGTGTACCCACTTCGGCTGGGGGTATGCTTCACGTGGTCGAGGGCGACCAGCTCCAACGGCTCATGCGTAATGATGGGGCGCAGAGGGGCCTTCTGGCTGGCTTCGTCCCTCCTCAATGCACAGGGACCACACTCTCGACACCAGGCCTCCACAGACTCCCGCATTCCGCTCCAATAGAATCGCTCCCTCAACATCATCTCCAGCTTCTTCCATCCAAAGTGCCCGGCACCGTCATGGTACTCTTGCAGAACGGTAGGCACGTTAGCCTGGGGAATCACCAGCTGGCGGACCTTCTCGTGAGTTTTCGAGTTGATCAATTCTCGATACAGCTTCCCTTGGTTCAGATACAGCCGGCCACGTTCCTTCCACAGTCGTTGAGCCTCGGCTGGGGTGGCAGGGTCTATTCCCGTGGAGCCCTGTTCCACCAGAGTCTTGACCAGGCGGACAGCAGGTGCCTGATCTTGGGCTTCTTGCCACCCTTGGCTGGGCAGCGGATCAAAGTTCACTTGTTGTTGATAAACATGCACCGTTTTGGTTGGCAGCCGGTGGAACGCAGGCAACTCGATCTCTTCGAGGTCATCATCATCCGGTCCTTATCCCAACAAGTGGGGCATCCGGGAGAGTGCGTCTCCGTTAGCATTTGTACGGCCGGCTCGGTATTTGATGGTGAAATCATAGTTGACCAACCTTGCCACCCATCGCTGCTCCAAGGCACCCAGTTTAGCTGTATCCAGGAGGGTTAGCGGGTTGTTGTCCGTATACGCGGTGAACTTAGCCGCGGCCAGGTAATGGTGGAATCGCTCGGTGATAGCTCATACCAGCGCTAGGAGCTCAAGCTTGAAAGAGCTGTAGTTCTCAGGATTCCGTTCTGTAGGTCGGAGTTTCCTTCTAGCATAAGCGATCACCTTCTCTCTCCCGTCCTGGATCTGGGATAAGACCGTTCCCAAACCCACATTACTGGCATCGGTGTAGAGGATGAATGGGAGACTGTAGTCCGGGTACGCCAGGATCTCTTCCCCAGTCAAAGCCGACTTCAGCTGACAGAAGGACTCTTCATGCTTCTCTTCCCACATCAACGGGGTTCCAGGGGATCGGCCACCCTTGGTCAGGTCCCACGAGGAGGTCTTGCATAGGGGCAGCCATTTTCGTGTACCCTTTAATGAAGCGGCGATAGTAGCCCACCAGACCCAGGAACTGTCTCACCTCTCTCACTGTGGTCGGCCTCGGCCAGTCTTGAATGGCAGTGATCTTTTCGGGGTCTGGGGCAACGCCTTCCGCACCCAACACATGTCCGAGGTACTGCACCCTGGGCTTCAGTAGATGACACTTTGAGGGCTTCAATTTCATCCCATACTTGGCAAGGGACACGAACACCTCAGCGAGGTGTTCCAGGTGGGCTTCGTACGTCTGTGAGTACACAATCACATCGTCCAGGTACAACAAGACGGTTTCAAAATTCAGATGTCCCAGACAGCATTCCATCAGCCGTTGGAAGGTTCCAGGGGCGTTGCACAGCCCAAACGGCATACTGTTGAACTCACAGAGACCCATGGGGGTCGCGAAGTCGGTTTTCTCACGATCTTAGAGACCCATGGGGGTCGCGAAGTCGGTTTTCTCACGATCTTCAGGCGCCACGGCCACCTGCCAGTACCCACTGGTGAGGTCAAGGGTAGAGAAGTAGTTAGCGGTTCTCAGCGCGGCCAGGGACTCTTCAATTCGGGGCAGAGGGTAAGCATCCTTATGGGTTATCTGGTTAATCTTCCGGTAGTCCACACACATCCTCATGGTTCCATCCTTCTTCTTGACTAGCACCAAAAGGGCGGCCCAGGGACTACAGCTATCCCTAATAAACCCTGCCTCCTTCATGTTCCTCAACATGTCCTTGGCGCATTGGTACTGTGCAGGTGGTATAGGTCTATACCTCTCTTTAATGGGGGGATGTTCACCAGTGGGGATGTGCTGTTGGACCCCTTTAATACGCCCAAAATCTAATGAATGCTTGCTGAAAACTTGTTCATACTCCTGTACCACCCTGTATACCCCTTCTTTGTGATGTCTGGGAGTGTCATCAGTGCCCACGTGTAACTCTTGGCACCACTTGTCTAGCTGCTCCGGGGATGGGTGATGACTGGCAGTAGGCGGTGAGGGCGAGGGAACAGTCTCCTGGATGGAGTGGGGATCTAGAGTGAGCAACTTGGTGAGGGTAGCGTATCGGGGAAGCCTAACCTCTTCCTCCCCACAGTTTAACACCCTTACGGGCACTCTCCCTTTCTTAACGTCTACCACCCCTCGGGCGGCCATTACCGTGGGCCAGTGTTCGGAGGGCATGGGCTCTATCATGGCTGGGTAGTCCCGCCCCTGGGGACCTATCGCTGACCTGCACCAAATCATCATCTCACTCCGGGGAGGCACAATCAAGGGGGCTACATCCATCACTCTCACTCCTCCAATCTCCCCTCCTGTCGTGTTCACCTGCTGCCGATACATCAAGGCCCGGATCTCACGCTGCACAGCTCTGTCGGCTCCCCGTTGCGGTAGCGGCCAGCTGTCGCAGTAGGGTCAGCACCTCACTCATGCAGTGTTCCATTACATTAGTCCCTAGCACCACCTTCGGGTTATGATCACTGGGTTCATTCATTATCACAATCAGTCCATGGTGCTGCAGTTCGGCCTGCCCTACGGTCATGGCCACTTGTTTGTACCCCACTTGGGTTAAGGGGAGTCCATCAGCTGCGATCAGTGTCATGCTACCGTCTGGAGGGGCAAGGTCACCATTCCCCCAATACCGCTGATACAGTGTGTATGGTATCGTGGTTACCTGGGATCCAGTGTCCAGGAGTGCCATCAGTGGGATGCCGTCCACTGCCAGGGGGATGATGGGCCGGGCTCCGATGTACCGATCCCGCCAGTCTGGGGGGCCACTGGGTTCTACTCCTGAGGATTGGCCCGTGGCCCCAGGGGTTGCTCGTTTAACGGGCACCGTCGAGAGTAGTGGCCGGGCTTGCTGCACCTGTAACAAATTGGAGGCCCATACCGTGAGTCATTGGCCCTTCTCTGCTGCGTCCAGGGGACGTCCTCTGGGCTATCGGCGAGCTGCATCCTTCCCGGGGGCTTGGGCCTCGGCGGAGGCTGGAGTGCGGCGAGGATCTTGGCAAGGTCTCCATCCATGCGACGGACCTGGGCAGCCAGCTCTTCCATCATTTCCCCAGGGGCTGCAGACGCCGAAGGGGCTGCGGGGGAAGGGGCTACCACGATGGGAGCCGTCTCAGCCGGCCATGGGGCCGCTTCAGGGATGTCGGATGCTGGAGGCTGCAGAGCTTTGATGGCCCGCTCCTTCAGCACGGCAAAGTCCACATTGGGGTGTTCTAGGGCCCACAGCCGGAGCTGCTTGCGGTCTTCCGGGGACCCCATGCCCTGCACGAACTGCTCGACTAACATCTTATTGCTATCCGCATCACTAATGGTGTTCACCCGCTTCAGTGTACGGAGGGACTTTTGCCGGCGCAAGCCATAGTCTCTGATGCTGTCTGCTGGCTGTTGTCGACATTGATAGAACTGCATCCGTAGCTCGGCCTCGGTGCGGGTCTCGAAGGCAATCTGTAGTTTTTCAAAGATGGTGGCCACAGAGGACCGGTCCCCCCTCGGTCCAGGTCTCCGTCTCCTGCTCAGCCGCATCGGTTAGCTGCCCCAGCACTACTGCTGCACGCTGCTTATCGGTCAGGGGATACAATTCTAGGACCGGGTTAAGCTTCTTCCGGAAGCCCTGTAGGGCGTCTGGTTTCCCGTCGTACTGCGGTAGCCAGGTAGCTCCGGGCACATAGGGCAAGGAGAACGGCATCACCTGAGCAATGGCGGGGGCCGCGGCCTCCCCTGCTCGTGCAGCCGGAGCACGGGCTGGCCCATTTCCATCCACGGGTGCCACTGCGGCTGCGACCGCCGCATCTCCAGCGGCTCCGTCAGGTGCCGACATCTTGTTTTCGTCCCCCCTTGGTTTTCTCTGGGTACCTCCTCTTTAGGGGCGGGGCTTCGGCCTTCGCGCCTCCACTGCTCGGGAAGACGCTCGAGCGGGGACAATCTTCGCGCCCAAAATGGCGGCTTCTGAAATTTTTCGTCCGGGCGGGGGGTGCGCTGCTCGACCGCGCTTGCGGTTCGGGTCCGGCGGCTGCTGCTGCTGCTGCTGCTCGGTGGCTCGAGCGGTGGGCCGGATCCGAGGACTCGAGCGGCGCTCCTCGCCCGTGAGTGAAAGGGGTGTTTTGGGTTTGGGGATGTAGTCCGTGATGCCACCCACGGTTTGTGGTGAGGTTGGAACACCACCGCTGCTCTGGACGGGGATCCCGGGAGCGATGACAAGGAGCAGCTGAGATGTTTCTCTCCCCTCCGTGGGTAGGGGGATTTCGTGGTCCCGGGGCACGGGGATGTGGATTGGAAGGTGGACGGTGGGAGCTGGGGAGGTGCAGGGTCGCGGGGCAGCGCAGTGCCAGGTGGCACAGTGGTACTCACTCAGCCAGTAATGCACACGGAGTCTTTGGTGAAACAAACGGCTGGATGGACGGGTCCCACAGATGGCTGCGGCTATCACTCCCGGTAGGTTGGCGGTGACTGTCTCTCCCTGCACCTTGTTGTGTAGTTGGCCCCGATGGCTTCCCACCGGTAGCCCGCTCCCCAGCGGTGTATGCTGCCGGAGGAGCCCCTTTGTGCCCGCAGGCGCTGGCCCTGGGAACTCTAGCTGTGGCGGTAGCTGTATTTCCCGTTCACGGGTCTTGGTTGCAGAGGAACCTCGAAGGTCCCCATCACTGACGGATTTGACCAGTATTCCGGTGACTCCAAGCCTGGTCGGGGTCCGTAGGCCCTGCCGAATGGTGCTGGCTTTTCTTCGCTCCCCGATACGGTACCAGCGGGCCACCGTCCGACCCCGGTCCTCACGGTTGTGCGTCAATCGGCCTCAACTGTAGACGGTCACCACCGTCTGCCGACCTTGCTGTCAGTGCCCGGGCCATGTACCCGGACACGGTCAGTCAGTGGCTCCTTTACCACTCTCCTCTCTCAACTAAAACTGACTTCCTTTTTCCGCCTCCAGGACTGTGAACTCCTTGATGGGCAGGGCCAACCGCCTGGCTCCACCCCACCTGGTGTGGACATCAGCCCCTGGAGGGAGGCAACAAGGATTTTCCTGTGTGACTGGTGTGCCTAACCGGGGTGTGGGGTGTGATGTTGCAGTACCTGTGACGTCCTGGCTTGTCCAGGGCGCCACACATAGAGCGGCGCTGGCCGCTCTATGTACAATCAAAGCAGAGTGCGGTGACGGGAGCATGCTGACGGGAATGCGGGGACGCCACCGCTAACACCAGGCAGGGGGGCCCGGTGTCAGCGGCGGTGACCGGGTCATATAGCGGCCGCCACAGCGCGTGGTCTGCAGCAGAACAGCGCAGCTCCTCTCTCACAGAAAGGAGCTGGCTGCTGATCTGCCGGGGGGGCGCGGGCCTCTAATCTCCCGGGCCCGGTCGCAATGGCGACCGCTGCGATCGTGGTCGTTACGCCCCTGCTCAGTGGCCACAGTCTGGCCATCGAATCTGTCCACCAAAGACAGAACTACAAGTCAAAAGAAGGACACACTGTGCACACACTGTGACATGGATGATCAGACCCATTCCCTGATACATTCATACCTCCCAACTTTTCAAGAAAGGAAAGAGGGACAAAGTATGTGTCGCGCGCAGCGCGCCGCGGCAAATTTTGACCACGCCCCTAGCCACACCCATTTGGCAGTAAGGGTCATTCAGCAGATGCCCCGGACTGTTCATTCATATTTATAGCAGTCATAATTTTTTTATATTTCTATGTGTCACTATATGACATGTTGCTTATTTGTGCCTATCAATCCGTGTTCACACGTTGCATAAATTCTGTTTCTTTTTGTTTCTGTCTGCACCAAACTACACAATAACAATCTTCTCTGTTTTTTCCGTTTTTGCTGCATTTTTTCTGCCTTTTCTCCATTATTTAATGCGTTTTTGGTTCAGATGTGAATCTGCATTTTTAAGTGTTTTTATTGTACAGAGAAGCTTTTTCCTGCATTTTTTTAAGCTCCACATAGAAACCTCCAGAGAAACCCCCTCCCCCCGAAAACCGCAGAATTCAGTGGCGTCTTTTCATGGAATCACATCCACTTTACTTGGACAATTAAACACAGCAGAATAAATGTACAAAGAAACAGCAGAAAAAAAATGCAGCATTTACACTACATGTGAATATGGACTAATTGTCCAAGCAAAGTGGATGAGACGTCCTGAAATCTCCGCTCCTGGTGCGTCGAAAGACGCCGCTGAACTGTGCGGATTTGGTGTTTCTTTCTTTATAAGCTTCAGGATTCACATCAGCAACAAATATGTATCAAATAAGGGGGACAATGTATAAAAAATACCGCAAACACGCAATAATCAGAGAACATTGTTATTGCACTCGTGGCGCGGACACCTGCAGAAAAAATGCAGCATTTACGCTACGTGTGAACACGGCCTCAGTGATCCATTTTTATTACATTTTTTATGGGTTTTAATAAAAAAAATAATAAATTGCGCCTTTTTTTCCCCGCCATTTACTGATCCCCATAAATAATCTGATCGCTGTGTTGTTCAGGTCATTACGATTACAGGGACACCAAATATGTCCATGTTATTTGCTGATTTGTGATGTTTATTATTTTATAAAAAAGTGTAATAAAATTACATTATTCTATTTTTTTTTATTATTTTTAGTAACTTTATTAGAAGAAGAAAAAAATCCTCTTTTCCTCTCCCTCTAGAATACAGGACATAGACATGCTGCTCTGTACAATGTAGCTGTGTCCTGTGTAATCTGCTGTGTAAGAGGCTGCATTGTAGGTTCATTTATGTTAAATCCCCCCACTGACATCATCAATCCTAGTGGCTCAACAGCTAGAGCAGCTAGGAAAGCTAGGAGGCTGCTGGACACAAGTTTTGAACGTTGCTGGTTTGAATCCAAGGTGGTGAAGATAAAAAAAAAATTGTTTTTGTATTTTTTTCCTCATTTCTTTATAGTAGTTTTATGGGAACCAATGAATCTGACTCTTTTGCCTACATTGAGATACAGTATTTCTCTATCTATCTATCTATCTATCTATCTATATCTATCCCTCTATCTATCTATCTATCTATTTCTATCCCTCTATCTATCTATCTCTATCCCTCTATCTATCTATCTATCTATGATTCTATCTCTCTATCTATCTATCTATCTATGATTCTATCTATCTAACTATGATTCTATCTCTCTATCTATGATTCTATCTATCCATCTATCTATGATTCTATCTATCTATCTATGATTCTATCTATCTATGATTCTATCTATATATCTATCTATGATTCTATCTATGATTCTATCTATCTAACTATAATTCTATCTCTCTATCTATGATTCTATTTATCCATCTATCTATCTATGATTCTATCTATCTATCTATCTATGATTCTATCTATGATTCTATCTATCTATGATTCTATGTATCTATGATTCTATCTCTCTATGTATGATTCTATCTATGATTCTATCTCTATCTATCTATTATCTGTCGTGTATCTATATATCCCTCTATCATCCATCCCTCTATCATCCATCCATACCACTATCATCCATCCATCCCTCCCTCTATCCCTCCCTCTATCTCTCCATTCATCCCTCCATTCATCCCTCTATCCCTCCCTCTATCCCTCCATTCATCCCTCCATTCATCCATCCCTCCCTCTATCCCTCCATTCATCCCTCCATTCATCCCTCTATCATCCATCCATCCCTCCTTCTATCCCTCCATTCATCCCTCCATTCATCCCTCCCTCTATCCCTCCATTCATCCCTCCATTCATCCCTCTATCATCCATCCATCCCTCCCTCTATCTCTCCCTCTATCCCTCCATTCATCCCTCCATTCATCCCTCTATCATCCATCCATTCCTCCCTCTATCCCTCCATTCATCCCTCCATCATCCATCCCTCCCTCTATCCCTCCATTCATCCCTCTATCATCCATGCATCCATCCCTCCCTCTATCCCTCCATTCATCCCTCTATCATCCATCCCTCCCTCTATCCCTCCATTCATCCCTCCATTCATCCCTCTATCATCCATCCATCCCTCCCTCTATCTCTTCATTCATCCCTCCATTCATCCCTCTATCATCCATCCATCCCTCTATCCCTCCCTCTATCCCTCCATTTATCCCTCCATTCATCCATCCATCCCTCCCTCTATCCCTCCCTCTATCCCTCCATTCATCCCTCTATCCCTCCATTCATCCCTCCTTCTATCCCTCCATTCATCCCTCTATTATCTATCCATCCATCCATCCCTGCCTCTATCCCTCCATTCATCCCTCTATCCCTCCATTCATCCCTCCCTATATCCCTCCATTTATCCCTCCATTCATCCCTCCATTCATCCCTCTATCATCCATCCCTCCATTCATCCCTCCATTCATCCCTCTATCCCTCCATTCATCCCTCCATTCATCCCCCTATCCCTCCATTCATCCCTCCATCATCCATCCCTCTCTCTATCCCTCCATTCATCCCTCTATCATCCATGCATCCATCCCTCCCTCTATCCCTCCATTCATCCCTCTATCATCCATCCCTCCCTCTATCCCTCCATTCATCCCTCTATCATCCATCCCTCCCTCTATCCCTCCATTCATCCCTCCATTCATCCCTCTATCATCCATCCATCCCTCCATTCATCCCTCTATCCCTCCATTCATCCCTCTATCATCCATCCATCCATCCCTCTATCCCTCCCTCTATCCCTCCATTTATCCCTCCATTCATCCCTCTATCATCCATCCATCCCTCCCTCTATCCCTCCATTCATCCCTCTATCCCTCCATTCATCCCTCCTTCTATCTCTCCATTCATCCCTCTATTATCTATCCATCCATCCATCCCTGCCTCTATCCCTCCATTCATCCCTCTATCCCTCCATTCATCCCTCCCTCTATCCCTCCATTCATCCCTCCATTCATCCCTCCATTCATCCCTCTATCATCCATCCCTCCATTCATCCCTCCATTCATCCCTCTATCCCTCCATTCATCCCTCTATCCCTCCATTCATCCCTCCCTCTATCCCTCCATTCATCCCTCCATTCATCCCTCTATCCCTCCATTCATCCCTCTATCATCCATCCCTCCCTCTATCTCTTCATTCATCCCTCCATTCATCCCTCCATTCATCCCTCTATCCCTCCATTCATCCCTCTATCATCCATCCATCCCTCTATCCCTCCCTCTATCCCTCCATTTATCCCTCCATTCATCCCTCTATCATCCATCCATCCCTCCCTCTATCCCTCCCTCTATCCCTCCATTCATCCCTCTATCCCTCCATTCATCCCTCCTTCTATCCCTCCATTCATCCCTCTATTATCTATCCATCCATCCCTGCCTCTATCCCTCCATTCATCCCTCTATCCCTCCATTCATCCCTCCCTCTATCCCTCCATTCATCCCTCCATTCATCCCTCCATTCATCCCTCTATCATCCATCCTTCCATTCATCCCTCCATTCATCCCTCTATCCCTCCATTCATCCCTCCATTCATCCCTCTATCCCTCCATTCATCCCTCCCTCTATCCCTCCATTCATCCCTCTATCCCTCCATTCATCCCTCCCTCTATCCCTCCTTTCATCCCTCTATCCCTCCATTCATCCCTCCTTCTATCCCTCCATTCATCCCTCTATCATCCATCCATCCCTCCCTCTATCCCTCCATTCATACCTCCATTCATCCCTCTATCATCCATCCATCCCTGCCTCTATCCCTCCATTCATCCCTCTATCCCTCCATTCATCCCTCCCT
Source organism: Anomaloglossus baeobatrachus (assembly GCF_048569485.1). NCBI lineage: Eukaryota > Metazoa > Chordata > Amphibia > Anura > Aromobatidae > Anomaloglossus > Anomaloglossus baeobatrachus. Next base: position 326,727,911 of record NC_134357.1, read on the forward strand.
CTATCCCTCCATTCATCCCTCTATCTCCATCCATCCCTCCCTCTATCCCTCCATTCATCCATCCATTCATCCATCCCTCCATCCATCTTTGCAGCTGAATAATCTGCTTCTGGTGTCTCACCTGCAGTATAGAGGTCAAGATAACAAAATCTTCCTATTGCTTTCAATACAGGCAGTAGCTCAGTGGTAAAGCTGCTGTCTTTGAAACAATGAACTCACAGTTCCACAAGTTTGAGTCCCGGCCGCCCTGAAAATCCAGAGCCGATGATAATTTAATTTAATTTATTCACTCCATTGAGGGGAGGAGCCGGGACATCAGCTGTGAGCCGCGGGAGTGCGGGACAGCCCTCTAAAATTGTGGCAGTCCCGCAGAATCCGGGACGGTTGGGAGGGATGTACATTACACCAAATACTCAGCAGTGAAGGGCGCTCACTTCTGAAGACTCTGATATCCTTCCTTACTTCAGCTACATGGTAATGAAAATGACATGCCATTGACTGTAGCCCCCCACCACCATCGTAGATGTGCCCCCTATCCCGCATCCAAAAAGTCTTTCCCCGAGTTTTCTACTTTGAACTTGCTTTGGCAATGCTAATCAATTTTTGTCGCGGTCAATGGCTCACTGATGGTTTTACTAAGTCATTCTGTAACCTGCCATGTACAGTGATACATAAAGGCTGTAGAAGGCAAAGGTTCCATATACTTGAACTTTGGAGTCCAGTGGGTGGTTCTATTTTGTGATTGATAACCTTTTGTGTACGAGCATGCTTACTGTCAATCATTAAATCAGACCTCCCACTGGACTTGTAAGCCCTAAATGAGCAGAGATTTTGATCAATAAGTTATCTTGCATTTTTCTATTCAAAGCTATAGAGCAATGTTCCTCCTGCTCCGGTTTTTCCATGGTGCGGGTCAATGATCCACTCCTTGCATTGCTCCCGATCCTGTGCTTGACACCTGAGTGAGGGGGCTCATCTCAATAGCTCAGCCAGCCCCCTTCTCTCATGCATACACACAGAAGTGGGATGTCTTGGGTACTGAAATAAGCAGTCAGCGAGCCCCATCACCCTCTGCTGTGATCATGTGGACAGGAGCGACAGGGCCTGGAGTAATCGGTGGAATAACGAGGCACCGGAACTAAAAAGACTATATTGTCAGTGACATCACTTACTGCTATCCGAACCTTCAGCCATCATTGTGAGGACAGACCACAACTGAATCCTTAATAAACTTTTCTTTTTTTTTTTTACACAGTTGAGTGAATTGCCGACAGAAATCCAAGGACAGAGCGATTTAATTTTCTACCTCAAAGAGTTTTCTGAGGGACATTCCTCCGCCCGCCTCGAGCCATTGTTAGATCGGAAACTTTCCATCGCATGCAACTTATCTGAAAAAAAGCTGATACTAAAGCAATATAAGAACGAGGAAATCGATGAAACCATGGAATTTATACTGGAAGACAAGACAAAAAGCACATAAGCCTGCAATATGGGGCAACTACGCCCATCATCCATGATACGGACATATCTAATTCCAAGGGGTTCATTTGGGGGATTTTTTTTATCTAATATTCCCACCACATCCTTTTTTTTTTTTTAGGGAAATATTTGGTTTTGACATTAAAAAAAAAAACATGACTGGAGCATTTTTTTTTAACAGTTGTGTTGTCCTCTGTTGGTCCTCCTGGAAATGTATAAATGGTCACCAATACTCTTGTTAAATACGTAAAGGGAATGCTCACCCCTAGTACTGATTCTACGCCGCCGCTGCAGCCAAACAGAGATCGAAGCAGTGGTGGAGACACAGTTCTAAAAAATAAAGGGGGGTAAAAATGAAATTGGAAAACTGGAGGATAGGAGCATAGTACTGGGGGTAGCGTGACTTGTCTTCTCCTTTAGCAGCGAAACTAAAAAAATGAAGGATTTCAGAATAAAGAGATGCAAAAATTATTTTTTTTTCATAAAAATGCTTTTTATTGAGTAAAAGCGGCAAAGCATAGAAAAAACTACATAAATGTGGTATCACTGTAATCGTTCTAATCCGAAGAATAAAGCTGCCTTATTAATTTTACTACACGGTGAATGGCATAAAAACAAAACAATCCTGAATAGTTTGCTTTCTGGCCAAAAATGATACAAAAAAATATTCGATTTGTCCAGCAAAAAAACAAGCCCCCACAAGACTCTGTTGACAGCAATGTAGAAAAATGATAGCTGTTAAAATATGGCACTGCAAAAACTTTTTTTTTTGTAAAAAGCTTTTCAGTGTGTTATAGAAGCAAAATCTAAAAAATATCTGTAGCGCCCCATGGGGCAGGTGTTTTGAAGCTACTTGTAGCCGTGCCAGGGGTGCAAATCCTCTGCGCTGTCACAGGGTGGCTTGGCCCGTTTCCATTGCCCCGAGGCGTACAGGAAGGTAAAAAAGGCGGTGGACGGGAGGCAGGAATGGAGGATGAGGGTGGTAGTCGGAGGTGGAGGATGGGGGTGAAGGTTAGGATAGTTTATTAGGATGATCATGACACCACCTGTGGTATACGGCCAGGTATGCGGCTGCCACTGCAGGGTCTCTAGCCGGGGCAGATGTTGGGGTGCAGCCGGGATGGTGTCGCTCCCCACAGGCGGATCTGCATTACCCCAGGGAGGATGATGGAGGATGGGGGTTGGTGGTAGTCTCTGTTGGCGCCTCAGCGCTGGCCGTTGGCGCCGGTTAAAGGAGAGGAAGAGGTAGGGGCTGCAATTCCAGGTCTTTTTACTCACAGGTTGTTCAGGCGCTGCCCCAGAGTACCGATCTCTGCCACGATGGGCTTCAACCGATCCCAGATAGTCCGTGGTCACTGCCGGTGCCCGTGAAAATCTTTTAGTGAAGTGTCCCCCGGTTGCTATCCAGAACCTGGGCCGAGCCTCCTGCTCCAAGCTTCGGGCCAACGAAGAGTTAGAAACACTAAAGGGTACTTTACACGCTGCGATATCGGTAACGATATATTGTCGGAGTCACGTCGTTAGTGACGCACATCCGGCGCCGTTACCGACATCGCAGCGTGTGACACAAGTGAGCGACGATCAATAAGAACAAAATCGTTCAAAAACGGTCATCGTTGACATGTCGCTCATTTCCTTAATATCGCTGCAGCCACCGGTACGATTTTGTTCGTCGTCCCTGCAGCAGCACACATTGCTATGTGTGACACCCCAGGAGCAATGAACATCTCCTTACCTGCCTCCACCGGCAATGCGGATGGAAGGAGGTGGACGGGATGTTAGGTTCCGCTCATCTCCGCCCCTCCGCTTCTATTGGCCGGCCGCTTAGTGACGCTGCAGTGACGTCGCTATGACGCCGAACGCACCTCCCCCTTGAGGGAGGGATTGTTCGGCCGTCACAGCGACGTCGCGGACAAGGTATGTGCGTGTGATGCTGCCGTAGTGATCAGCAAATGTCGCAATAGCGACGGGGGCGGGTGCTATCGCACTCGACATCGCTAGCAATCGCTAGCGATGTTGCAGTGTGTAAAGTACCCTTAACTCCAGTTGTCAGTGCTAGGTCTTGTCCCAAGCTGTGCCCAGCAAGGTTCTGCTCTAAGTGTGATGGTTGCGCCTACTTCTACCCCATGTGGTGCCCGCCCCCAGTGGTTGTCCTAGACACTGGGAAAATCCCATGCGTCGTGATAGCTAATTATGCTGTCTGCCCTAGTCCAACCCCCTGTGAGTCAGCACCTTACTGTTGTATGTGTGTTTTGTTAAGGCACCAACAGGTTAACCCCCTCCTGACCCGGGATAGATATTACCCCTGACAAGTGGTGTAATACCTTGTGGCACCTGAAGCCCAGGGGTGCCACATATATAAATCACTGTAATCGCACTGACCCAAACAATAAAGCCATCTAATCACTTATACTGCACGATGAATAGCATAAAAAATAAATAAAACCGATTCTTTACCTGCTGTTGATTTGTCCATTCTTCCTTACAAAGATCACAGCAAGGCCTCTTTCACACATCAGTGATTCTGTTACGTATGTGTTAGTTTTTAGGCCTGTTTCAGACGTCAGTGATTCTGGTACGTTTGTGCTTTTTTTATACGTACCAGAATCATGGACATACGCAGACCCATTATAATCAATGGGTCTGCTCACACATCAGTGATTTTTAACTGACCGTGCTCCATGTGGCATACACGTGTGTCCGTGTGATCTGCACGGAGACATGTCCGTTTTTCTCTGGCATCACTGATGTCCCACAGACCACACAATGGTGTGATCCGTGAAACACGTACCAGAAAAACAAAGGCATTGAAAATAAAAAAAACATTTTTAACTCACCTTCTCCAGCGCTGCTTGTCTCCGGCCTCTGCTGTCAGCTATCTCCTGGCCGGCTCGTTACTGCATGCATATTCATGTATGCAGCCACAGCCGACCCGGAAGTAGCTGCAGCGGGGGTGGAAACACAGCAGAGCTGAAGAGTTCAGCACCACAGACAGCAGGAGCAGGGACAGGTGAGTTTATCGCCTTGTGCAATCATGGATGATGGATAACGTCTCACGGATTGCACATGGACAACCCATAGAATTAAGGTCCTTAAGTGGATTTAATTGTTTGGTATCTGGCAGGAGAGGAGGCAAATAAATGTTAGATTTCTAAAGCCTGCTTTACACCTTATGATTTTGCATACCATATCGTATGCGATCGTACCCGCCCCCATCGTATGTACTTACCCTTCCATACGACCTCGATGTGGGAAGCGAAAATCCATTTCCTGGAGTGGGAGGGATGTTCAGCGTCACAGCGACGTCACGCGGCAGCCAGCCAATAGAAGCGGAGGGGCGGAGATGAGCGAGACGTAAACATCCCGCCCACCTCCTTCCTTTCGCATTGTCAGCCGGGAGCTGCAGGATGCAGGTAAGCTGCTGTTCATCGTTCCCGGGGTGTCACACACTGCGATGTGTGCTGCCTCGGGAACGTTGAACAACCTCACGTTCAATTTTTAGGAATTGAACGACGTGTATGCGAGCATCGTTTTAATGTTCAATCGCAATCGCACGTAGCTGTCACACGTTACAATATAACTTACGATGCCGGATGTGCGTCACTTATGACGTGACCCCACCGACACATTGTGAGATACTCGTATAGTAGCGTGTAAAGCCCGCTTAACTCTCATTAATTTCTGTTGTTGCTGTCTGTATTGGGAAGTCATAAAAAGTGCGCTAAGGCCTACAAAAGCTCTGCACAGTTCTAGGAATATCTCAAATAACTGTACAGAGAATAAAAAGTCTACACTGAGTGTTAAAGACATAGCCCTACCTGACATGACAGCGTTTAACCCACTGGTGGACACAGACAGAAAAGGGCTCATAATTCACAATTCCATCTTCTTTGGAGGTAAAATAGCCTCCCTTGCCTCTTGGGCCCCTGTGGCTGCACAGGTTGCACCAATGGTCACCCATGGTTTAACCCCTTAAGCACCGTGCAATTCTTTGTGTTTTATTTTCATGCATTCATGCTTCCCTCTCCTTTATCTAAGAACTTTTTTGGGACTAGTTGTACTTTTGAATGGCAGCATCCATTTTATCATACGAAAACCTATATGGACACTTAATTAGAGAATTGGCTCTAATCCAAATATAAGAACCTACACAAAAAAAAGTATTGAGCCAAAAAAGAATGAAAAAAAAATTGAATGCATAAAATACAACTTTATTGGAATTGAATAAAATAAAAAAGGGGAATTAAAGAAGAGACGTCACTCAAAACAGATCAGAATGGTTGTTCAAAATAGATAGTAATATATGCACAAAATTGCAATAAAGTTAATTGCAGAAATACATAAATGGCTTACAAAAAAAGATACAAAAAGGAAAGAGCTGTGCAAACCAATATGACATGCAATGCTGGAAAGGGTCCACAAGGTAGCAATCATGTACAAAAAAAGTTATTTAAGAATGAAGAAATACAAAAAATGCATGTAGATGTGAATAAATAAGATGGAATGTAATGTATGTACAGATATCAAGGATATGCTGACAAAATGTAGGAGGAAAATGAAATGGTAATGACCACAAAACATAGTATCCCCACATATTGAATGTTGTAGAAAAAATTAAGTACTGCATTGAAATGATAGTGATATATACAGGTGAACACTGAGGTGTAAAGAAATGAGTGAAGATAATGAAAGCAAAATTATCATCCATAGTGGATGTCAGTAAAGGAAGCCTCAAGATGATAGGAGGAACAACCTGGATCAGTAGGCCCCCCGACTCTCGTTTCGCACAGTGCTTCCTCCTGGGATTTTTGTTTTGTTTTATTTTTATTTTGCGCTTTCATCTCTCCCTCCCCTTTTTCTAAGAACCTGATTTTTGTGAGACTAGTTGTTCTTTTGAATGGCACCATCCTTTTTATCATACGGTATACTGTAAAATGTGGTAAAAAATCCAAAAGAAGTGACCGCAGCTCTGCTCACTGATGACGCTTAGTTTGACTATCCCACCATGAACTGGGATTCTTAAGCAAAGCATCATTAGAAGGGAAGTGAAAAAAAATAGTGTTGTGAGGGAATTTTTAATTCAAGTATACTATAAAATAGTTTAGATAATGGCATCAAAAAATAGGGATTTAGGATGAAAATTAACTTGGATTTCAGACCACTTCTTTAAAACAGTACTTTAGCATCTTTTTCCCGCAGGAGTAGAGCTTTAAATCCCCTAGCCCCCTTCATATACTCCAGTTGGTCTAAGGCAATTTGTGATCTGCAGCTCCAGTGTTTCATGCAACATGCCGAAGGTCACACCTCAATACAAGTCTATGGCTATGTGCGCACTTTCCGTTTTCACCTGCGTTTCAGGTGCATTTAGGGTCAGTTTTGAACTGCAGCGTTTTTGTGCCCAAATGCATGCGTTTTGGTTTTCTATTAAAGACAATGAGAATTCATGATTTCTTGTCCGCACTTTGCATTTCAAAACGCATCTCAAAATTTGCATAAGTTTGGTCAAAAACCATGCGTTCAGAAAAGGACCCTGTCAATTGTTTTTGCCATTTGTGGTGCATTTTGTTAACATTGAAGTCAATGAGAAGTAGCAAAAAGCAAGAAATATCCAAATTCCTGCGTTTTACCTGCTTTTTCATTGCAGAAAACATGCGTTTTGGACTACCAAAACGCATGCTTTTTGGACATCAAACTAATGATTTGATATGTCCCTTTACACACACATATAATCCGACAATTAAATTTAAGAATAATATGCATTTATTGCTATTTTACCGATAAAATGTATATTAACGCTATAATTTTATTAAATATATCTTTTTCGATTAGTTTTCCCATTAATATAGATTTGTCCCTTTTTTTTCCCACATTTTCATTCCGTTTGAATGTTTAAACTTTATTTACCAGTGTCTTAATGTTCAAAACGCATCTGTCAAAACGCAGGTGAAAAAGCATGCAAAAAGCGCTGAAAACGCATCTAAAACGCGGTAAATACGCATGCGTTTTCAGCGCTAAATTTCTGAAAAAGGCAACTTTGGCTAAATCAATTAAGGCTAAAACGTGCGTTTACAACTGCATGTAGGACGACGGAAAGTGCGCACATAGCCTAAGAGAGCATTGTTCTGGCTCTCATAGAGTTGCATTGAGCACTTGTGATGCAACTTTTGACTTCCAGCCAATCAAAAATTACAGGAAAAAGATGGCGCCGTGGGACCAGAGCGGCACCGAATTAGGATCAAAATGTTGTAGGGTGAGTATGTGACAGGGGGCTTAGATTTTTTTCCCATAACCCCCAGCCTGGTTTTCACCTTCATGACCCGGCCATTTTTTTCAATTCTGACGATTGTCACTTTACGATGTAATTATAACTCTGTAAGGCCCGTTTCACACGTTAGTGAAAAACAGTGACGTTTTTCACTGGCGTGTAAAACACGCACATGTCCCTGCGTGTGCCGTGATTCACGGCACACGTGGGTTGTCTAAGTGCAATCCCGGCTCCGTTCTCCGTGGCCCGTGATTGCACTTAGAAACAACTCACCTGTGCGCGCTCCCGCTGTCCATGGTGCTGATCGCTCCCGCGGTGCAGCATCCGGCCGGCGGTGACCCCCGCAACAGCTGCTTCCGGGTCGGCTGTGTTGCACATAATGAATATGCGCGACAATAATGAGCCGGCTCAGAAGCAGCAGGGAGAACGGGCTGCAGAGGACATCGCTGGTCGCCGGGTGAGTTAAAATGTTTTTTATTTTAAAAGCACGTTTTTTTCTGGCACGTGTTTCACGGACCACACCACTGCGTGGTCCGTGGGACATCAGTGATGCCAGAAAAAAATGGACATGTCTCCGTGCGGCAATCACGCACACGCGGGTACGCCGCACGGAGACACGTGCAGTGAACAATCACTGACGTGTGAGCAGACCCATTCATTATACTGACGTGTGAGCAGACCCATTCACTATAATGGGTCTGCGTATGTCAGTGATTCTGGTACGTTTTAAAAAAAGCACAAACGTCCCAGAATCACTGACGTGTGAAAGGGGCCTAACGCTTTGACGGATCCCAGTGATTCTGTGTGTGTTTTTTGTTTGTGACATATTATACTTCATGATAGTGGTAAATTTAGAATTACATTTTTGTATTTATTTGTAAAAGTATCAGAAATTTGCTCAAAATGTCACAATTTTCAAACTTTGAAAGTGCATTTTTATGCACTTAAACCAGAGAGTTATATCAAACAAAATAGTTAATAAATAACATTTCCCACTTGTCTACTTTACATTAGCGTAATTTTTGAAACATTATTTTTTCTTGTTCGGAAGGTAGAAGGGTTTAAAGTTCATCAGCAATTTCTCATTTTTCCAACAAAATTTACTTTGACCTAGGTGACAGAAAATACCCAAAAGTGACACCATTCTAAAACCTGCACCCCTCACACTGCTCAACACCCCATCCAAGAAGTTTATTAACCCTTTAAGTGCTTCACAGAAACTAAAGCAATGTGGAAAAAAAAAAAAAGGAAAATGTCTGTGATGAGCGGTGAAACTTCGCTCACAGCCCAGTGACTCACGGAGACTGGGCCCACCTCGGTGATGTCAGGTGAGCAGGAAGTTGACGTGACATCACCGGATCCCTGAGTTCACGGAGCCTGGGGGTCATGTGATGGGGAAGAGCGGACTGCGATAGCGCCGCTCACAGGCACGATGGGCAACACAAGGTATTTGAAAGAAACCTTGTTTCTCAAAATTATATCATTGTAGCCAGTAATAAATATGGGTGAACCACTTCTTTAAGCAGGCTCTACTCACTAGGATGCTCATTATGGTTTAGGTACTTTGTTGTCCTTAGGAGTGAGGGGGCATTTTGATTTTGGAGTGCAAATTTTGCTGGATTTTTTTTGAGGGGGGTTATAGCATTTTTCCAGAGTCTTTGTGTGGCCAGTAACATGGAAGCCCCCTATATTTTCATTAACAGATGAGGGACATTCGTGGAGACTTGTGTTTTTGTGGGTTGAGTTCAATGGTATTTGGTGGCGATTTGGGTACCAAACATTTTGGATCAGTCCACATTTATCCTGTGCTCTATTCTGAACACTTACACAGAGGTTTCCATCTATATCTCCTATTTATTTTTTTATGCTGTTCACTGCCAGTATAAATGATAAGGCGCCTTTATTTCTCTGGCCAGTACTTTTGCTCCCAAAAATTTGAGAGGAAAGTGAGGTGTGCGTCTTATAATCCGAATGTAGCTTGCTGGAGGGGGTGGAGAGGAGTAGCAGGAGGCAGGGGAAATGTTGCGTTAGCTGTGCAGGGACAGCTGGGTTGTGCACAGTCTGCGGCGGCTGTGCAGGGTCTGCGGCGGCTGAGGCTGTGGGCTGTGAGGGCTTCAAATAATGGCACCTGGAGTCGGAGCGTACGCAGTTGGATCTCTTGGCTCAAGAACTCATCTGTGCATGGACTTAAGGAAAATGGCGCCCGTAGGTGGCGCATGTGCAGATGAGATCTTGGCTTGTCATTGAGCCGAGATGTGAATTTTTGCATACACCGACTTCCGGTGCCATTATTTGAAGCTCTCACAGCCCCAGCCCCAGCACAGCTACCCCAGCACAACGGCCAGCGTCAACAGTTTCTGGGATAGTATCTGGGATGCCCACAGCAACGCCCGCAGCATCGCTCTGCTCCAACACCACTGCCACCCCCCTCTGGTAAGACACCACCGGATTATAAGACGGACCCTATTTTTTCACCCTTTTTTTCTCTAAATTTGGGGTGTGTCTTATAATCTGTTGCATCTTATAAACTAAAAAATATAGTATATAGGGGTTTTTTTTAGGTTTGGCCACTATCACACAAAAACGCTTTTTTACAAAATAAAGATTTTTTACATCACTGAATTTTGAAGGCTATAGTTTTTTTTATTTCTCTGCTGACAATCATCTGAGGCATCATTTTTTTGCAGGATGAGTTGGAGTTTTTATTGGTACCATTTTGAGCCACATAATATTTTTTCATCGCTTTCTGTTCTCCTTTTTGTTGGGCACAATCAAGAAGAAACAATAATCCATGAATTGTTTTTTCTTGTTTTATTTTTTTTCACGTCGTTCACCGTATTGTACAATTGATGAGATAGCTTTATTCTTCGGGTTAGTACGATTACAGTGATACCCCATTTATATTTTTTATGTTTTGCTTTTACACCATAAAAAACTATTTTATAAAAACAAAAACAGTTTTTCATTGCTGTATTCTGAGAGCTATAGCTTTTTTATTTTTTGTCTCATAGAGCTGTATGGTGGCTTGATTTTTCTGGGACAAGATGACGTTTTCAGAGGTACCATTTTTATTTCTACATGACTTTTTGATTGTGTTTTACTCCACTTTTATTCGGCTGAATAATGAAAGACAGTTCTTGCTACTTTTTTTTATTTTCTTTTACGGTGTTCACTAAAGGGGTTAAATACTATGACAGTTTTATAGATTGGTTTGGGGTTACAGATGCGGCGATACCAAATATGTATATTTTTTTACGTAAATATAAATATTTATTGTAATATTTATTTTTCGCCTCTTTATTTTCTGATTTTTTAAAAATATATTTTTACAATTTTTTTTTAACTTTTTTAAAACTTTTTTACTTTCCCTTTATAGGACATTACCTTTTACTGCTCTTATTGCCTCTGTACTCTATTGCAATGTGTACAATTAGTGTAATACAGTGTAATACGATTAGTGTAATACAGTATTTCCCTAGCTCACTGACCCGATCGCCATGACGACCTCTGTTCACCATGGCAACGATCAGGCCCTAGCGATCACATCGAGGGGGCACCGATTGGTGGAGAAAGGGAGCGAAATCCCTCTCCCAGACTCCTAAATGCTGCAATTGATATCGATCACAGCGAACAGAGGGTTAAACAGTCAGGGGCAGTGCTGGGACAGTCCCTGACTGTGAGAGCTGGGGCTCAGCTGTCGGGAAAGGCGAGTTCTCAGCAGCGATTGCATGATCACAATTTCTCTACCCCTGTAATCGCCAGGACGTACTGGTTACATCCAAAGATGGGAAGTCCCCGACAAGTAGGACATACCCAGTACGTCTAAGGTCAAGAAGGGGTTAAGAATGGTCAGGTCATTTCTTTTAGCAGCTTCACCACATAAGGCTACATTCCCACTTTGAGCTTTTGCTGAGTTTTAAATGTTTCAGAATATCTGCACCTTTTATGTAAATTAAGGTTCATGTGTATTTATCACATTTTTGACTGTTTTTTTTTCTCTTGTTGTTATGTCATATTTTAAACAAAATCTCCTTTTTTATATTTTCTAGTATTTGGCTTTAAGAAAACTTTATTGATACACTCATGTGTGGAGAACATGCGGTTTTGATGCATTTCCACAATGGAAACGGTCTAAAATGCATGTGCAAAATTTTTACATGCAGATTTTCCGCATCTAATGCAATTTTATGGGAGAAATTTGTACATAAACCCCAGTGTACTCACAAGAGAAATTGACATGTTGTGGATTTGAAATAGCGGCACACCACTGATCAGTTTACACTGAGTATAAAAGAAGCCCAGTGGGCAGTCGATTTTTATAAATGCCGTCCACTACGCTGGAACTCAAAGACGTTGCGTTCTTGATGCAGTGAAAATACACAGCTTCAAAAACTCACCAAAAGCTCATTGTGGGTACACAGCGCAAGGCCCCCTTCACATGTCAGTGTAAAACCATATGTGTTGCACGGTCCGTTTTGTACATCTGTTTGGTCATCTGTGTGCTGTGCATACGACCGATACTGGAAAAAACCCCGCATGATACTGAAATGAATGGGTTTTTATGTGTAAAAGATATGCCAACCAGAAAAATTATAGATAGGTGTTTCACCTCTATCTAGCATTTATCTATCTATTCTATCTTTTTACCTATCTAATATCCCTCCCCTATATATTCTAAGCTTGCATGCTTTTTTGCCTTTTATGTCAAACTAAAGGGTCTTTAGCCTTGTATTTAGCCCCCAAAAACATAATTAAAACAAAAAACGATGTGGGGTCCCCCTTTGGGTAGCCAGCTAAGGTAAAGCAGACAGCTGCAGTCTGCAGCTGACAGCTTTACCTTGGCTGGTAATCCAAAACAGAGGTCACTCCACGCTGTTTTTTAAAATGATTTATTTAAAATTAAATTATTTAAATAAGAAAAAAACGTGGGGTCGCCTTAAATTGGATCACAGCCAAGGTAAAGCAGACAGCTGGGGTCTGGTATTCTCAGAGTATAAAGGGCCATGTTTATTGGTCTCTTTCCAGCCTAAAAATAGCAGGCCGCACAGAAGTGGCACATCCATTAGATGTGCCAATCCTGGCGCTTCGCCTCGGCTCATACTGCTGCCCTGGTGTGGTGGCAAACGGGATAATATATGGAGTTGATGCCAGCTGTGAATTGACACTTGGCATCAAGCCTTGGTATTAGTAATGGGTGGGCGTCTAGCAGACACCTCCATTACTAATCCAGTAGTTGTAAACAGAAAAAAATAAATTTTATTTCAAAAAACACCCCCTCCGGCTAGAGCCCTTGGTCACCAATTTATTTAAAAAATAAATAATAATAATAATAAAGATAGGTCTGCTGTAATCCATATGGAGGTCCCATGACATTACACAAAAGCGAACCTGAAAGACATAAAAAGATATAATTAGTAAAGAAATAAAGACAATAGACGCCCTCATTCACCAATTTATTTCACAGCAAAATCCCAATCTGGTCTGCTGTAATCCATATGGAGGTCCCATGACATTCCCATACTCATTGTCCCAGCCTATAAAGAACAGAACGTTCCCCATTGGTTGGAAGAGAAGCCACTGCCAGGTCTTACACTGCAGTGTGAGAACCACTGCAGTGATCTGCAATGACCTTATGAGGTCATCAAAGGTCACAGCAGCAGGGTCACACAGTATCAAGTGAGCCACCTCAAGTAGTGATGAGCGGTGACATCATGAGTTCACAGCAGTTCACACAAAGTTACCTGAGAGCTGGCGCCTGTGATGTCATATTTGGACAGTGCAGGCTTCAAGTCCCCTAAGGGGACGAGTAAAATCAATAAATAAAAGTTCAAATCACCCCCCCCCTTTTGCCCCATTGAAAATAACACAATAATAAAAAAAATACACATATATGGTATTGCTGAGTTCAAACATGTCCAAGCTATCATAATATAAAATCAATTAAAGGGAACCTTTCACCAGTTTTTTGCCCTATAAGCTGAGGCCACCACCAGTGGGCTCTTATATACAGCATTCTAACTTGCTGTATATAAGAGCCCAGGCCGCTGTGTGCAACATAAAAAACACTTTATAATACTTACCTAAACCGGTCGCTGCGTTGGATGTGGATCAGATGGGTGTCTTCGTCCTCCGGTGTCGGCGCCTCCTTTTTCGGCCATCTTCGTCCTTCTTCTGAAGCCTGTTTGCATGACTCATCTACGTCATACACACTCGCTGGTCCTGCGCAGGCGCACTACAATACTTTGATCTGCCCTGCTCAGGACCTGAATACCGGCGAGTGTGGATGACATAGGATGTGTCATGCCCCGCGGCTTCAGAAGGACGACAGAGGTGGCGACAAAGATAGTCGAAAGAGGTGGTGCCGGCACTGGAGGACGAAGACGCCCATCTGAGCCACTTCCACCGCAGCGACCGGTTTTAGTTTTAGTAAGTATTATAAAGTGGGTTTTTTTATGTTTTACACAGCGTCTTGGGCTTTTATATACAGCATGTTAGAATGCTGTATATAAGAGCCCACTGGTGGTGGCCGCAGCTTATAGGGCAAAAAACTGGTAACAGGTTCCCTTTAACCTGATCAGTAGAAGGCGTACTGAGACAAAAAAAATCCAAAAGCCAGAATTGCCTTTGTTTCGTTGCCGCAAGATTGCAATAAAATGCAATAACAGGTGATCAGAACATCGCATCTACAGTAAAATGGTATAACAATGGCAGCGCAGGACACAATAACATTGGTCCTAGTGCGATTCCATGTTTCGTCAGATCATACTCGGAATAAAAATACAGTCATCTGCAGGAGCCCCAAGAGTCAGTTAGGCTATGTGCGCACGTTGCGTACTGTGAGTGCAGAAATTTCTGCAGCGATTTAAAGCACACACGTGCGCTTTAAATTGCTGCAGAAAGAGTCCGTAATGAAAAAAAAAAAGCCGATTTCATGCTCTCTGCCTGCAGCTCCTGCCATAGACAGAGCGGGGGCTGCAGGCAAAGCGCACGGAAGAAGTGACATGTCACTTCTTAGAACGCGCGCTTCGGGCAGCAGCCGAAGCGCTGCGCTCTAATACGCCACGTGCGCACGGCTCCTGCACAATCTCCATAGGTTGTGCAGGGGATGCAGGACACATGCAGTTACGCTGTGCTGCAGATTGCAGCGTAACTGCATGTAATTACGCAACGTGCGCACATAGCCTCAGGCTGCTTTCACACATCCGGTTTTTCCTGTGCGGCACAATCCGGCACTTTGCAGAAAAAACGCAATCGTTTTTTTTGCCGCCGGTTGCGTTTTTTTCATAGACTTACATTAGTGCCGTATTGTGCCGCATGGGCTTGCGTTCCGTCCGTTTTTTGTCGCATGTGACAGATTTAGCCGATGCGGCGGCCGGATGGAACGTTGCCTGGCACGTTTTTTTTGTCCGGCAAAAAAAATTGCATCGCAATGCATGATTATGGACACTGGATGCAGCACAATGCGGCAAAAAACGCATCCGGCCGCCGCATGCGTTTTTTTCCACTGCGCATGCTCAGTAGCCTGCCGCAAGCGGCAAAAACCAGACGGGCCGCATGTAAAAAACGTATGCAAAGGATGCGGTTTTGTGGCCGCATCCGTTGCATAGGTTTTAGAGCCGGATTGGCCGGCTCTACTAAAACCAGAGGTGTAATTTAGGTTTGGTGTGAATTGTTGCATTTTTAAGCTGCGCTTACATCAGCAATATTTTGCCTCAAAAACGGATCCGTCACAAATGCATTTCAGTTCCATTCACAATGGAATCGCGGCAAGATGCGGTCACATGCGGTTGTATACAGGTGAAAAGCATTCACATTTCACCTGTTAAGGCTACTTTCACACATCAGTTTTTTTCCATCAGGTACAATCCGGAAAAAAACGGGTTAAACGGATCCGGTACCGCATCCGTTTTATCCCCATAGATTTGCATTGTTACCGGATTGTACCTGATGGCTTTGCGTTGCATATGGTTTTTTCCGGATGCGGCAAAATTAATGAAAGCGGCGGCCGGAGGCAACGTGTTTTTGCAACTTTTTTGCTCCGGCAAAAAAAACGCATCGCGCCGCATCCGACCGCTGCGGCGCATTTTTCAATGCATGCCTATGGACGCCGGATGCGGCGCGATGCGGAAAAAAACGCATCCGGCCGCCGCATGCGGTTTCTTCCACTGCACATGCTCAGTAGCCTGCCGCAACCGGAAAAAAACGGACAGGCCGCATGCAAAAACGTATGCAAAGGATGCGGTGTTTTCGCTGCATCCGTTGCATAGGTTTCACAGCCGGATTGAGCCGCACTGCTCAAACCGGATGTGTGAAAGTAGTCTATGCAAAAAAACCGCAACCGGCGGCAAAAAAAAAAGGTTGCAGTTTTTTCTGCAAAGAGCCGGATTGTGCCGCACAGGAAAAACCAGATGTGTGAAAGCAGCCTTAGGCTACTTTCACACATCCGGTTTGAGCACTGCGTCTCAATCCGGCTGTGAAAACTATGCAACGGATGCGGCGAAAACACCGCATCCTTTGCATAAGTTTTTACATGCGGCCGGTCCGTTTTTTTCCGGTTGCGGCATGCTACTGAGCATGCGCAGTGGAAAAAAACGCATGCGGCGACCGGATGCGTTTTTTTCCGCATCGCGCCGCATCCGGCCTCCATAGGTATGCATTGAAAAATGCGCCGCAGCGGCCGGATGCGGCGTGATGCGGTGTTTTTTGCCGGAGCAAAAAACGTTGCAGGGAACGTTCGATCCGGCCGCGGCATCGGCTAAATCTGCCGCATGCGGCAAAAACCGGACCGAATGCAAGCCCCTGCGGCACAATACGGCACTAATGTAAGTCTATGCAAAAAAACCCGCAACCGGCGTTACAAAAGCGATTTTCCTGCAAAGTGCCGGATTGTGCCGCAGAAGAAAAACCGGAGGTGTGAAAGTACCCTTATGCAAAGGATCATCCGTTGCATAGGTTTCACAGCCGGATTGAGCGCACTTTCACACCTCCGGTTTTTCTTCTGCGGCACAATCCGGCACTTTGCAGGAAAATCGCAACCGTTTTTTTTTTGCTGCCGGTTGCAATTTTCCTGCATAGACTTTAATTAGTGCCGCATGGCCTTGCGTTCCATCCGGTTTTTGCCGCATGCGGCAGATTTAGGCTACTTTCACACATCCGGTTTGAGCCCTGCGGCTCAATCCGGCTGTGAAAACTATGCAACGGATGCGGTGAAAACACCGCATCCTTTGCATAAGTTTTTACATGCGGCCGGTCCGTTTTTTTCCGGTTGCGGCATGCTACTGAGTATGCGCAGTGGAAAATACCGCATGCGGCGACCGGATGCGTTTTTTTCCGCATCGCGCCGCATCCGGCCTCCATAGGGATGCATTGAAAAATGCGCCGCAGCGGCCGGATGCGGCGCAATGCGGTGTTTTTTGCCGGAGCAAAAAACGTTGCAGGGTACGTTCGATCCGGCCGCCGCATCGGCTAAATCTGCTGCATGCGGCAAAAACCGGACCGAACGCAAGCCCCTACGGCACAATGCGGCACTAATGTAAGTCAATGCAAAAAAAAACCGCAATCGGCGTTACAAAAGCCGGTTGCGGTTTTTCTGCAGAACGCCGTATTGTGCCGCAGAGCAAAAATCCGGATGTGTGAAAGTACCCTTAGCCGATGCGGCGGCCGGATGGAACGTTGCCTGGCACGTTTTTTCGTGCGGCAAAAAAAACCGCATCGCGCCGCATTCGGCCGATGTGGCGCATCTCTCAATGCATGCCTATGGCGGCCGGATGCGGCGCGATGCGGCAAATACCGCATTCGGCCGCCGCATGCGGTTTTTGCCACTGCGCATGCTCAGTAGCATGCCGCAAGCGGCAAAAACCGGGCGGGCCGCAAAGGAAAAACTTAGGCTACTTTCACACATCAGTTTTCTGCATTCAGGCACAATCCTTTTTTTTCCTGATGCAAAGGATCCGGCAAAAACGGATGCAAACTGTATCCACCGGATCCGGTTTTTAACGGATCCGTTATGCCGGATGCGTACAAAACCGGATCCGGTGGATACGGTTTGCATCCGTTTTTGCATCCGGTTTGTCCTTTTTTTTGAAGGATCAGCTTTTTTAATTAATTTGGTGCATGCGCAGTTTACGAAAACGGATCCGGTAGCCGCATCCATTTTTTACCGCATTGCGCCGGATCCGGCGTCCATAGGCTTTCATTGTAAAACACGCCGTATCGCGCCGGATCCGGCGCGATGCGGTTTTTTTGCCGGACAAAAAAACGTTGCAAGATACGTTGCCTCCGGCCGCCGCTTTGATAAATTTTGCCGCATCCGGAAAAAAACGGATGCACCGCAAAGCCATCCGGTACAATCCGGTACCAATGCAAGTCTATGGGGAAAAAACGGATGCGGTACCGGATCCGTTTTACCCGTTTTTTTCCGGATTGAACCTGATGGCAAAAAACTGATGTGTGAAAGTAGCCTTATGCAAAGGATGCGGTGTTTTCACCGCATCCGTTGCATAGCTTGCACAGCCGGATTGAGCCGCAGGGCTCAAGCCGGATGTGTGAAAGTAGCACATGCTAGCAAAAACCGCAGTGCAAAACTGCCATTTAGGCTACATGCGCACGCTGCTTTTTTTCCTGCTTTTTTGCTACTTTTTTGGCTGCAGTTTTGTCAGCAGAACTTTCTGACATTTGACTTCCCAGCAAAGTCTATGAGAAGTCAGATTTGTCATGCGCACACTGCAGTTTATTTGTCAGCGTTTTTTTTGTCAAAAGTTTGTGACAAAAAAAATGCAGCATGTTCATTCTTCCTGCGTTTTTGTCAACATTTGTCACCCATTGAAATCAATGAGGGCATCAAAAACGCAGGAAAAATGCATGCTAATCAAAAGTGGTGCATTTTACCTGCCTTTTACCTGCGTTTTTGCTAGCAAAAACGCAGGTGATTTGTCAGGAAGTGAGGTCAGGCAAGTGGTCCCGTCCCGTCCCGTCCTCCACGTGTTCCCCGAAGTACCGGTGTCCCCAGGGGAGATGATGTGGAGGACGGGACTATCAGCAGCGGCAGCAGAGAGAGGGATGGACATTGGCAGCTGAAAACATTGATTTTTCCCTCTTGCTGCTGCCGCCGCCGCTGGTAGTCCCGTCCTCCACGTGTTCCCCGAAGTACCACTGTCCCCAGCATGCACGCACAGGGGAGATGATGTGGAGGACGGGACTATCAGCGGCGGCAGCAGCGAGAGGGAAAAATCAATGTTTTCAGCTGCCAACGTCCATCCCCCTCTCGCTGCCGCCGCCGCTGATAGTCCCGTCCTCCCCGTGTTCCCCGAAGTACCGCGGTCCCCGCACAGGGGAGATGATATACCCCTCTCACCGCCGCCGCCGCCGCTGAAAGTACCGGGCTCCACGCTCCTGCCGGCTCCACGCTCCTGCCGCCGGCCGGCTCCACGCTCCTGCCGCCGGCCGGCTCCACGCTCCTGCCGCCGGCCGGCTCCACGCTCCTGCCGCCGGCCGGCTCCACGCTCCTGCCGCCGGTCGGCTCCACGCTCCTGCCGCCGGCTCCAGGCTCCTGCCGTCGGCTCCAAGCTGTAGCGCGATCAGCTGAGCTGTCAGAGGTTACTCGCGGCCACCGCTGGATTCGGCGGTGGCCGTGGGTAACCTCGGTGACAGCTCAGCTGATCGCGCGGCTGTCTTCATTAGCTGCATGGAGGTGACCGGAGCGGCGGTGTCTGCTGCTCCGGTCACCTCCATGCAGCACTGCTGGAAGCGACGCTGGAGCATGCTGGATTACGCCGGACATGGAGCGCTTTGTCGGGGTTAATAAATTGGTAATGAGGGAATGTGTTTGTGTTTTTTATTTCTAATAAATGATTTTTTCGGGTGTGTGTGTTTATTTACTGTAATTTACAGATTAATCATGGAGGGTGTCTCATAGACGCCTGACATGATTAATCTAGGACTTAGTGGCAGCTATGGGCTGCCAATAACTCCTTATTACCCCGATTTGCCAACGCACCAGGGTAAATCGGGAAGAGCCGGGTACAGCCCCAGAACTGTCGCATCTAATGTATGCGGCAATTCTGGGCGGCTGCTGACTGATATTGTTAGGCTGGGGGGCTCCCCATAACGTGGGGCTCCCCATCCTGAGAATACCAGCCTTCAGCCGTATGGCTTTATCTGGCTGGCATTAAAATAGGGGGGGGACCGCACGCCGTTTTTTTTAATTATTTATTTATTTCTAATTTTTTTTTTTTCCAATTCAACAAGCTTTATGGGCTTGTTTGAACTGAAAAATACATGAAACAATTGTTGACAAAACTGCAGCCAAAAACGCACCAAAAAAGCAGCAAAAATGCACCAAAAAAGCACCTACATTTTTTGTGACATTTCCAGGCTCTCTCTGACAAGGTGCAGTTTTGGCTGCAGTTTTGGCTGCAGTTTGTGAACACGAAAAAGAAGCAGCGTGCGCATGTAGCCTAAGGCTAAGTTCACATTTCCGCTAAAATCTATCAGTCACAATCCGCTGCTCTTGTAAACAGCGGAATCCGTTTAGCGGATTCCGCTGCTCCCATAGACTTGTATGAGCAGCGGATTGTGACTGATGATGCTGCGTTGCACCCTCCGCCCGACTGATCAGTCGTGGAACGACTGACCGCCGGGCGGGAGGAACGCAGCATGTAAGGGTACTTTCACACTTGCGTTATTTTCCTTCCGTTACAATCCGCCCTTTTGGGAAACAGCGGAATCCGTTAACGGATTCCGCTGTTTCCCATAGACTTGTATGGGTGACGGATTGTACCAAAAGGAGCTGCGTTGCTTCCGCTGGGCGACGCTCCGTTGCTTCCGCCCAGCGGGAGCAACGCAGCATGTAACGTTATTTTGAGCAGCGGAATCCTCTGGATTTCACTGCGCATGCTCTTTTTTTTTTTTTTTTTTTTTTTTAAATCAAACTTTATTTTGGCTCGCGGTGGCCGAACGTTCAGCTGAGCGCCCGGCTGCCGGCAAGCGACAGCGCTCAGCTGAATGACCGGCCACCAGCATGCCCGGCCGCCGGCAAGTCACAGCGCTCAGCTGAGCGCCCGCCCGCCGGCATGCCCGGGCGCCGGCAAGTGACAGCGATCAGCTGATCACCCGGCGGCCGGCTGCAGGGAGCGATCAGCTGATCACCCGGCGGCCGGCTGCAGGGAGCGATCAGCTGATCACCCGGCGGCCGGCTGCAGGGAGCGATCAGCTGATCACCCGGCGGCCGGGAGCGATCAGCTGATCACCCGGCGGCCGGCTACAGGGAGCGATCAGCTGATCACCCGGCAGCCGGGAGCGATCAGCTGATCACCCGGCGGCCGGCTACTGGGAGCAATCAGCTGATCACCCAGCGGCCGGCTGCAGGGAACGATCAGCTGATCGTTCACTATAGTCTGCCGCTGGTAAAACCGGGAAAAAAAAAAAAAAAAAATCAAAACGAATTGCGTTGTTTTGCAGCATCCGTTGCATCCGTTGTGTCACTATATGCAACACATCCGTTGCATCCGTTACACAACGCAATGCAACGGATACCGTTCAACGCAAGTGTGAAAGTAGCCTAACGTTTTTTGAGCAGCGCGATCCGTCGGATTTCGCTGCGCATGCTCTCTGGCTCCCTGCACACGTCACCAGCTTTGGTTGGTTACCCGATATTTACCCTGGTTACGGTGCAAGGAGCCAGCGCTAAGCGGTGTAGGCCCGTAACCAAGGTAAATATCGGGTAACCAAGGTAAACATCGGGTGCTTTGCTGTACCCGATATTTAGGCTGGTTACGTGTGCAGGGAGGCCGACACTTCCCCGCTCGGCCCCGCCCCCTCCCGCACTCCGCACATGTATGTACACACACACACACACCTGTCCCCAGCCATGCAGACAAGCACTGACACCCTCGTCTGGCCCCGCCCCCTGCTCGGCTCCGCCCCCTCCCGCACTTTGCATGTGCACACACACACATACATACATACATGCACATACACACTCACTCACACATACACTCACCTGTCCCCAGCCATGCAGACCGCAGCACTTCCACTGACATCCTCAGCGCCTGGCCCCGCCCCCCGCTCGGCTCCGCCCCCTCCCGCACTTTGCATGTGCACACACATACATACATACATACATACATACATGCACATACACACACTCACACATACACTCACCTGTCCCCAGCCATGCAGACCGCAGCACTTCTACTGACATCCTCAGCGCCTGGCCCCGCCCCCCGCTCGGCTCCGCCCCCTCCCGCACTTTGCATGTGCACACACACACATACATACATACATGCACATACACACACTCATTCACTCACACATACACTCACCTGTCCCCAGCCATGCAGACCGCAGCACTTCCACTGACATCCTCAGCGCCTGGCCCCGCCCCCCGCTCGGCTCCGCCCCCTCCCGCACTTTGCATGTGCACACACATACATACATACATACATACATGCACATACACACACTCATTCACTCACACATACACTCACCTGTCCCCAGCCATGCAGACCGCAGCACTTCCACTGACATCCTCAGCGCCTGGCCCCGCCCCCGCTTGGCTCCGCCCCCTCCCGCACTTTGCATGTGCACACACATACATACATACATACATACATGCACATACACACACTCACTCACTCACAGATACACTCACCTGTCCCCAGCCATGCAGACCGCAGCACTTCCACTGACATCCTCAGCGCCTGGCCCCGCCCCCGCTTGGCTCCGCCCCCTCCCGCACTTTGCATGTGCACACACATACATACATACATACATACATGCACATACACACACTCACTCACTCACAGATACACTCACCTGTCCCCAGCCATGCAGACCGCAGCACTTCCACTGACATCCTCAGCGCCTGGCCCCGCCCCCCGCTCGGCTCTGCCCCCGAACTCCGCCCCCCGCACACAACGGAATCCGACAAAGAATTCTGTTCTTTGTCATCCGTTGTACAGCGTTGAACAGCGCATCAGTCACATGCGTCAAGCGACGCATGTGACTGATACAAAACAACGGAAATGTGAACTTAGCCTAATCCGTAGTAAATGGTATAATGTGCCCAGAGACACGTGCATATAGCTCTATAGAGCTGTTCTATCGCTGCTGACGGCAGTGTACTATAGAACAGCACGCTTTCCGCTCGCTGCAGAACTTTCAGCCTATCTTCTGGACGAGGTAAATCTCACACTGTCACCCCGTGCACGGAGGACGTCATTACACATCGCGTGCACTCCTCCCCAGCACCTCCCCTTCTGTCTGCCGCGGGTCACGTGATTACGTCATACTTCCGCTGCACGCTGTCTGTAGTATGCGCATGTCAGTGCCGGAGTTTGTCATTGACTGTAGTTGCCGCCGCCGCTCAAGGTACCGTGCAGTGCCGTGTTCGGTAATAAAGGCAGCTCCGCTATGGGTAACTCTGGCCTTACAGGGGAACTCCATTTGGAGGGGTAGTGTTCTTGTAGTATAGTGCAGCGTTCTGTGAATGGTCTCCTGTTACTGCCAGATATTACAATAGACCGGGGGGGGGGGTACAAACTTGATGTGAGGACCCCATTGCGATAGATTAAATGAGTGGAAAGAGCAGAAATATGATAATGCAGTACTGTATTCCCAGCTGAGACATTTAGGGGATTTGGGGTCCCCTTCTCCCCACATTTATACTCCTACTAAAGGAAGTGCTTCTGTCACCATTGTCTGTGACTGGCTGAACCATCCGAGTGTTAAAGGGGATCTGTCCGTGAGATCGGCCTCCTGAGCCGCCTATACAGGCGTGTAGGGCATAGACAGGTGAATAGCGCGATACCCTGATAGTGGGGGTCTGATGGTTACGCCAGAGAAATCCACATTTTTCTAAATATGTAAATGAGCGGTTAGGATCTTTGGGCCAGACACAGATCTCCCTGAGAATCTGCCTCCAGAGCTTATATTAATCCTTTCACAACCAATGACGTACTATTATGTCATTAGTGGTGAGCCTGCGGTATTCCCCGCATATGTCTGCTGATCTGATCTGCAGACATGTTAGGCTAACAGGCCTGCGTAGGTGGATCAAAGATCCACACCCACCTGTTAACCCTTTAGATTGCGCTGTCAAACACTGAAAGCGCGATTTACCTAGCCACGGCAGGGATCACGATCGCGGGGCGCCAATGTGTTGCCATGGTAGTGCGGGGTCAGCTGATGTCCCTGACGCTGCCATGATTCACTTCTTGTGAGAGCCGATAGAGTGCTAGCATTCACAGGAGATGAGCATTTATGCTGATCTGATCAGCAGAAATGCACAGGTGATTGGACTGTGCAGTGATAAAGGCCCTTAGGCCCAGTGCCCACACTGTGTAGCTTTGATGTAGATTTTTTCAAATCTGCAGCAAAATCTGCATGTCCATTGTGAAGCCAGCAAAGTCTATGAGATTTCAGAAGTGTTGTGCACACGTTAAATATTTTTCCCTTGCGTATTTAGTGTAGAAAAAAAGAAATCTGCATAAAATACGCAAGGGAAAAATACTCAACACAGCGCTTCTGAATTCTCATAGACTTTGCTGGCATCACAATGGACATGGAGATTTTGCTGCAGATTTCTGAAAATCTGCATCAAAATACGCAGCGTTGGCACAGGGCCTAAGGGGACTAGTAAAATAAGTAAATGTAAAAAAATGTAAAAAAAGAAAAAAACACCTAAAAGTTAAAAGCACCCCCCTTTCGCTGAAAATAAAACTGTTAAAAAAGTAAAAAAATATACACATATTTGGTATTACCGCATTCAGAAATGCCCGATCTATCAAAATATAACCTCAATTAAACTGATCGGTACACGGCGTGGTGAGAAAAAAAAAATCCAAATGCTAAAATTATGTTTTTTGGTCGTTGCAATTTTTTTTCAAACTCGCGATCAAAACATTGCATCTGTACAAAAATGATATACCGGTAATAAAAAAACGTCATCTCGAGACACAAATAAGCCATCACTGAGCCCCAGATCCTGAAAAATGAGAACGCTAGGGGTCTTGGAAAATGGCAACAAAAGCGCTACTGTTTTTTTGGACGAACGTCTGAATTTTTTTCACCCCTTAGATAAAAACCTATACGTGTTTGGTGTCTATGAACTCTTACCAACGTGAGGCATTATATTGACAAGTCAGATTTACAATATAGTGAAGTTGGTGAATAGAAGACCCCAAAAACAATCGTGCAATTGCACTTTTTTTTTCTTTTCCAATTTCACCACAATTGGATTTTGTTTCCCGTTTTCTAGTACACTATATGGTAAAACTAATGGATTCACTCAAAAGAACAACTCGTCTCGCAAAAAACAAGCCCTCATATGGCAATATTTATGGGAAAATAAAAGTTATGGCTCTTGGAAGAAAGAGAGGAAAAAATGAAATAAACGGAAAATTGCCTGAGTGTGAAGGAGTTAAATGAAAGGGAAGTTACCAGTGTGAGACATGTACTCACTAGTGATGACTGAGCACTACCATGCTCGATATTACCGTAGTGGTGAGCGGGCACTACCATGCTCGGGTGCTCGTAACGAGCAATTGGACTCTCAGATGGCATCAAATTGATTAACCAAGTATGATGGACGTTAATGGGTAACTCGACCATTGTTTTGGAAAATCCTGTGGAAAAATGCTCAACTTCTCCATTGACTTCCATTATACTCTGGTACTTGAGTGACATCCATCAGAGCAGCCAACTGCCCGTAACGAGCACTGAGCATGGTAGTGCTCGCTCAGCACAAGTGATGACTGACAGTCTGCTCTCCTGATATACGTGCCTCACACTGGTAATGTGCCCTTTGATTTAAAATACAAATAGCTGGGTCCATAGACATGTTAAGGATTTGCAAATCATGAAAAATGGAAACAAGATGTTGAAAACTTCTCCTTATTCAGTATCTATTATGACTGCCATGCTCAGAAATATGCACATTTATACATCAGTTTACTTGGGTACGCAAATCATGAAGTTCTGTTGATGTGCCCGATAGGAGACAAGTCTGGAGATGGTGCAGGCCATGTTAGGCTGCTTTCACACTACGTTTTTTTAACATGTCATGAACTTTTTTTGCTGTAAAAGCGGATTCTGCTTTTACAGCAAAAAAACGCATGCAAACGCATGTGTTATTTTGCAGGATCCTGTCACTTGAAGTTTATTAGCGGGCATTGGAGTCATGTGATCGGGAGTGAGGGGAACTGAACGTGATAGACTGGGAGCCGGCATCTGACAGCTGCGGAGGCTTGTAACCAAGGTAAACATCGGGTAACTTGCTTGGATACCTGATATTTACCTTGGTTACAAGTGTCTGCACACGTAACCAACGTAAACAATGGGTAACTAAGCGAAGCGCTTTGCTTGGTTACCCGATATTTACCTGGTTACGAGTGTCCGCAGCTCTCAGGCGGGGGAGGGGGAGAGAGAGAGGGACTGGGAGAGAGACAGGGACTGGGAGAGAGACAGAGGGAGGGGGAGAGAGACTGATCACCCGAGGCTGGTTTCTGTGCATGCTCAGTAGAGCAAGCAGGATCCTGTCTATCAGCATGCCAGCGTTCACATGCGTTTGCGTGCAGTATAGTCAGGATCCAGCAATTTGCAGTATTTGGACGCAGCTCAAAAACGCTACAAGTAGCGCTTTTGAAAAATGTTAAACTGCAAGGCGCTGGATCCTCACTATAACGCACGCAAACGCATGTGAACGCATATTGACGCGAGTCCATTGCAAATACATTGAAATGAAAACGCATTTGCACTGGATCCGTTTTTGCATTAAAAAAAACGTTCAGGACGCATGTTAAAAAAACGTAGTGTGAAAGCAGCCTAAGCATGTTTAGACTAATCCGGCTCCTCACAGTAGCACAAGCAAAATGCAGCCTGGTATTGTGGAGTTGAAAAACTGCTTCTGGGACATTGGAGAAATGTCCGTACCACTGGTTCCACCACCAAATCAATGTGATGCTGAGCTGTTAGTGTAGCTGGAATAATGACTAGAATTGTCTATCGGCAATGCTGCCACCCCACACTGTAATGCCAGCATTTACACCAGTGAAGGCCTCCTCGTGGTGCTGGCCACGTGGTCTTCAGACCAATCTCTGGCTATGATTGCATTCCAGCCAACATTGCCATCTTTCTCTGCACTATGATAGCCTTTTAGGGGCACTTTGCACACTACAACATCGCAAGCCGATGCTGTGATGCCATGCGCAATAGTCCCTGACCCCGTCGCAGGTACGATATCCTTGTGATAGCTGCTGTAGCGAACATTATCACTAAGCCAGCTTCACATGCACTCACCTGCCCTGCTACGACGCTCTGGCCGGCGAGCCGCCTCCTTATTAAGGGGGCGGGTTGTGCGGCGTCATAGCGACATCACACGGCAGCGGCCAATAGAAGCGGAGGGGCGGAGATGAGCGGGACGTAAACATCCCACCCACCTCCTTCCTTCCGCATAGCCGGCGTGAGCCGCAGGACGCAGGTAGGAGATGTTCCTTGCTCCGACTTCACACACAGCGATGTGTGATGCCGCTGGAACGAGGAACAACATCGTAACATCGGTCATTTCCAAATTATGGAAATGACCGACGCTACCCCGATGATACGATTACGACAATTTTGCGCTCGTTAATCGTATCAAAAAGGCTTTACACACTACGATATCTCCTGTGACACCGGATGTGCGTCACTTTCAATTTGACCCCACCGACATCGCACCTGCGATGTCGTAGTGTGCAAAGTGCCCCTTAGAGTGGTGACATGAGGTGAATGAAGAGGCCTCTCTGAGGGAACATCACCCTGGTCCTACTCCCCGGCGTATTTCTGCGTGAAGCTTTTATACTCAATACTGAATAAATTGCAATGTTTTTACAATTTTGTGTCAATTTTTTCATCATTTGCGTATCAGTAACACATCTATCCATCCTGTGATTTACATATTGCCAAGACTTTAATTTCTTGATGTTATATCTTCCATGTTGGAGTGTAGAAAACAGTGACTGCTACAAATGGCTCCCGCAGATGCAGGACCCCTCATGGTGACCTCTCCATTTCCACTTTTGGGGCTGCCAGCGACTGATTAAACTTGCAAAAAGGGTGTGTTGGGGCATTCCGCTTTTTTGTGTAGATACTCTTGTATATTCCCTATCAGCAATACATAAAATTAAAAAGCTTCATAAAAATGTCATACATGGTGACATCAAAAGAATGCATTGGTAACATGTCTGACAGCACAGTAGAAATTATTCGCTTTCTGGTAACCAGCAGATTATACATTTACTAGAAGGTGTCCCGATTCTAACGTATCAGGTAGTCTAGAATGTGTATATAGGTTAGCAGATTGAATAATAAGGTGATGAATGGACTGGATGGGTTAGGTTTAATTTAGTATTCTTATAATTGTTTATTGGTTTTAAAATGACAAACAACAGAAGGAACAGTTTTAATTGATGAGTCTAATGTTTAATGATGTCCATGGCTTGTAATGAAAGAGGGCCATGAACAGTGTAAAGTTAAGTAAAAATATTTTTGTACACCAAATTTTGTGTGAAGACCTTTTCACTATCTGTAAGTAACTTTTCTTGTAAAGGGGAGTCTACAACTTGCACTTTGACATTGGAATAATGTATGTAGGTTACCCCATCGTGATGCAGTCACCATCCTACGGGGTAATATGTGCGGGGGGCGGAGTCCGGGGGGGTGGAGCCGAGTGGGGTCATGGCGCTGAGGACGTCAGTGCTGGGGACTGCATGGCTGGGGACAGGTGACTATTCGTGTGTGTTCAGTGTATACATGCAGAGGGCGGGGGGTGCGAAGCTGAGCGGGGTAATGTGTGCGGAGGGTGGAGTGTGGGGGGTGCGGAGCTGAGCCGGGTAATGTGTGCTGGGGGCAGAGCCGAGTGGGGCCATGGCGCTGAGGACGTCAGTGCTGAAGACTGCATGGCTGGAGACAGGTGACTATTCCTGTGTGTTCAGTGTATACATGCTGAGGGCGGGGGGTGTGGAGCCGAGCAGGGTAATGTGTGTGGAGTGCGGGGGGTGTAGAGCTGAGTGGGGTAATGTGTGCTGGGGGCAGAGTGCGGGGGGGGGGTGGAGCCGAGCAGGGCCATGGCACTGAGGACGTCAGTGCTGGGGATGGGTGACTATCCGTGTGTGTGTGTGTGTTCAGTGTATACATGCGGAGTGCAGGGGGGGTGGAGCCGAGTGCGGTAATGTGTGCGGGGGGGGCGGAGGCGAGTGGTGGGTATGTGTCGGCTGGGTAGCTGGTGTGGGCTCCCGGGGGTGCAGCACTCACCGGGGAGTCGGGGATCCGTGTGGGTGCGGGGAAAGTGTCGGGCGTCGTCCTGTCGGCCCGTAGTTCGGGCTGTTCAGTTAGCTAAGCCGTTGGTCGCAGGCTCTTTAGCGCGCACGGTGTGACAACGGTTGTCACTGTAATGAACAGTAATGAACTGAACCTGTCAAAAACTGAACTTCTGTTTCATCCCTCTCCTAACCTTCCGAAACCCAATATTACCATTTCTGTGTGTGGTTCTAGCATTACGCCCCAGCAGCACGCCCGCTGTCTTGGGGTTATATTTGACTCCGATCTCTCCTTCACTCCCCACATTCGTTCACTTGCTCGTTCTTGTCAATTCCACCTCAAAAACATTTCGAGAATTCGACCTTTTCTTACCGTTGACTCTGCAAAAACCCTTACTGTCGCTCTCATTCATTCTCACCTGGATTATTGTAACTCTTTACTAATTGGTCTCCCTGTTACTAAACTCTCCCCTCTCCAATCCATTCTGAATGCCGCAGCCAGGATCATTTTCCTCTGCAACCGCTTCACTGATGCCTCTGCTCTTTGCCAGTCATTGCACTAGTTGCCTATCTGCTACAGAATCCAACATAAACTTATCACTCTCACTCACAAAGCTCTCCACAGTTCCGCACCCACCTACATCTCCTCCCTCATCGCTGTCTATCACTAGTGTTGAGCGGACCCGAACTGTAAAAATCCGGATCTGTGCGGTTTCAGCGTCCGATCTGGGTCCGACCCGGACGCGGGAATCCGGATTCAGGAAATAATTCTCTCTGTCTATCTGTCTCTCTCTCTCTGGATTCCGCTCCCCATTGACATATATGGGGCCAGATATCGGATCCGGACTTCTTTGGCAACCCGCCGCGGATCCGCCGGACCCGGATTATTAGCAATGCGCTCAACTCTATCTATCACCCCTCCCGTGCCCTCCGCTCTGCTAATGACTTAAGACTGACATCCTCAACAATTCGAACCTCCCACTCCCGTCTTCAAGATTTCTCACGAGCTGCGCCTATGCTCTGGAACACACTGCCAAGAGCAATCCGATTAATTCCCAACATCCACACCTTTAAGCGGGCCCTAAAAACGCATTTCTTTAGACTAGCCTATCACCTCACTGCCCTGATCTAATCTAGTCTTTTTCTGCCCTTCCTAAAAAATTTACTTCCAATTCTTGAACCCTGTACCTGTATAAATTCTGGCCAATGACAGGTTCATGCAGCTGGTTTTTAATCCCCTATTAAATCAATGGCCGGACTATATATGACAAGCTTTTCTCCCCCCATTCACCTTTTGTGTCTCCCCTATTTCCTCATAGACTGTAAGCTTACGAGCAGGGCCCTCACTCCTCCTGGTATCTTAATTTTGTATTGTCTCATATTGTCTGTACATGTCCCCTCTGAATTGTAAAGTGCTGCGGAATATGTTGGCGCTATAGAAATAAAACTTATTATAAATAAAACTTATTAATGACAGAATAAGGTAATTATATATATATAGATTTTTACAGAAATATATTCATGAATTTAATAAAAAAAAATTGCAACCCAATTGTAGTTGTTGAGCTCCGAAATTACTGCATGTACAGTAGGAGGAGCGGTTTGCAGATTCTCAGGACCCTGGCATATCAGTAGTTGTGGGCAGCACCCTGGGAACCTTCTGCTTGCATCCCTGGTGTTTGTTATGTGTTGGAGGGTCCAGAACGTTATGTAATAGTGATGATATCTTGTCAGGCCTGCTGATTTGAATAGGCATCAGAATTACAGTTAGGATTGGGTTGTCTGGTCTCTGGTCTGGTGACCAAGTACTACTGATGCGGCTACTTGACCAGAGTCCTGAGAATCTTTTTCCCCAACTATGTTTTTTACCATAGAAGTTTATGATATAATGCTTAGATCAGTACCATAATTTCCTCAGCTATGGTGGTCCCACTACCAAGAATCCTATCGGGCACCTTCATAGTATTTCTCTGCATTTGGTCAATCTGCATAAAGAAAGCTACAAGCACCTCTATAATCTTTGTACTCCTTTAAAGGGAATCTCTCCGCAGGTATTTCCTATGTAAGCTGAAGTCGGCATACTGCATGGGTTAACAAAGAAAGTCAAGGCTGCCTGTTTTGTCACAGTCCATATGTTGTTTATTTATGTTTGTTTAAGCAGCATGACCCTTATCATTCCTGGGACCGCAAAGTCACTGTGGCAGTGTGGCATGCCCCCTCCTTTGATTGACACTTCACTGTCAATGTACAATCTCTTCTGAGAGCCTGGTGTGGGTGGGGACAGCTCTCTGGATTCTGCTAGATGAGTAAAGCTATGTGCCCACGTTGCATTCTGTCCCTGCAGAAATTTCTGCAGCGATTTGAACAGCACACGTGCGCTTCAAATCGCTGCAGAAACCAGTGCATACTGAAAAGCCGATTTCATGCGCTCTGGATGCAGCCCCTCCTATAGACAGAGCGGGGGCTGCATGCAGAGTGCATGAAAGACGTGACATGTCACTTCTTAGAATGTAGCCAAAGCGCTGCGTTCTAATACGCCACGTGGGCATGGATTAGGCACAATCTTCATAGATTGTGCTGGGGACGCAGGACGCATGCAGTTACGCTGCGGTGCAGAACGCAGCGTAACTGCATGAAAATACGCTACGTGGGCACATAGCCTAAGGCTGTGTGCGCACGTTGCATTTTTTTGATGCATTTACGCAGCATTTTCAACGTAAATGCATGTGTTGTGCGTCCCCAGCAAAGTCTATGACAATTAAGCAAATTCCATGCGCACGTTGTTTTTTAAAGGCAGCGTTTTGGATGCCAAATATTTGACAAAATCGATGTGTTTAAAAAAGCAACATGTCACTTCTTTTGTGCGTTTTGGTTGCATTTTCCACCCATTGAAATGAATGAGGCGTGCCAAAACGCAGCCAAAATGTTTAGCTGTGCGCTTGCACTGCATTTTTGTTGCGTTCTGCATTTTTTTTTTACAAACAAAACGCATATCTTTCGGTCTCTCTGTCAGTCTGTCTCTGTCGGTCTCCCTCTCTCTGTCGGTCTCCCTCTCTCTGTCGGTCTCCCTCTCTCTGTCAGTCTGTCTCTGTCGGTCTCCCTCTCTCTGTCGGTCTCCCTCTCTCTGTCGGTCTCCCTCTCTCTGTCGGTCTCCCTCTCTCTGTCGGTCTCCCTCTCTCTGTCGGTCTCCCTCTCTCTGTCGGTCTCCCTCTCTCTGTCGGTCTCCCTCTCTCTGTCGGTCTCCCTCTCTCTGTCGATCTCCCTCTCTCTGTCGGTCTCCCTCTCTCTGTCGGTCTCCCTCTCTCTGTCGGTCTCCCTCTCTCTGTCGGTCTCCCTCTCTCTGTCGGTCTCCCTCTCTCTGTCGGTCTCCCTCTCTCTGTCGGTCTCCCTCTCTCTGTCGGTCTCCCTCTCTCTGTCGGGGTCTCCCTCTCTCTGTCGGGGTCTCCCTCTCTCTGTCGGGGTCTCCCTCTCTCTGTCGGGGTCTCCCTCTCTCTGTCGGGGTCTCCCTCTCTCTGTCGGGGTCTCTCTCTCTCTGTCGGGGTCTCTCTCTCTCTGTCGGGGTCTCTCTCTCTCTGTCGGGGTCTCTCTCTCTCTGTCGGGGTCTCTCTCTCTCTGTCGGGGTCTCTCTCTCTCTGTCGGTCTCTCTCTCTCTCTGTCGGTCTCTCTCTCTCTCTGTCGGTCTCTCTCTCTCTCTGTCGGTCTCTCTCTCTCTCTGTCGGTCTCTCTCTCTCTCTGTCGGTCTCTCTCTCTCTCTGTCGGTCTCCCTCTCTCTGTCGGTTGGTCTCCCTCTCTCTCCCTCCTTCATACTCACCGATCACTGGCACAGTGCTGCACAGCTGTCACACTGCTCCGGTGGCTTCTCCTGCTTTTGAAAATGCCGGCCGCTCATTATTCCATCTCATATTCACTGCTTCCCCCGACGTCTATGATTGGTTGCATTCAGACACGCCCCCACGCTGAGTGAAAGCTGTCTTACTGCAACCAATCACAGCCGCCGGTGGGCGGGTCTATAGCGTACAGTAAAATAAATAAGCTGCGTGATCAGCGGTGCACTCACTCAGGAGATTTGCGGTCTCAGGTGGAGGACTCCAGCTGTCCATGGGTAACCTTAGTGACGGCACTGCTGATTGCGCAGCTCACTTCAGTCACTCAGGGGATTTGCGGTCACCGGTGACCGCAAATCAGGCCGCTGTACACAGACAGAGCCGCGCGATGACAATGAAGTCGGGTGAAGTTCGTCCGAGTTTATTCTCATCGCGCGGCTCTGTCTCTCAGCCAGCCATGCTCTATGGGGATGTAGCAGAGCCAAGTGGGACCACACTGTCAAAAATGCATTCAAAATGCGTCCAAAATGCAGTGTTTACAGTTGTCAAAACGCTACAGTTTATTTGTCAAGCAAGAACGCAGCGGGCACACATACCCTTAAGCTAAAAATGTAGATTTTGTCAGAACAGCTGCACCCAATAATCTAAGTGATACATCACTGGATTCAGGATCTTTTTGCCTACAACATGCTGCTCTCAGTTGAGATAGCGAAAACCTGCAGATAGATTCCCTTTAAGTGACTGCAGATAATTAAAGCCTGATCAGTAACGTCTGATCCCTGGGACCCCAGATAATACTGAGAACTTGTGGTCACTGATTGTTAGCGTGATGTCTCGTTTAAACCATAGAACGCGCAACCATAGAAATCTACCATAGAAAAAAGTAACCTAGCAGGCCTGCGAGGCCCCAGGTATGCGTTGTAGGGTTAATGATTGGAAACTACTGTGACAGCAGCTCCATGAATGTCTCTTACATCAGGTTACTAATATGGGTTCTGCTGAACAGTAAATATACATCTTTGTAATATTACTTTCTTTTATTAAAGGTTTAACTCCTCATCCTCCATGGAGCCTATCAAATTATCTCGCCTCCTGTATCGGGCCAACATTTGGTTTTGCTGCCGCAGTTTGAGTTCCAGCAGCTCGCGCATTCAGCGAGCCCCGGTGAGGAAGGACGAGTTCAGATCCAGGGTGGCCACAGGCCCGCAGCTTAAAGACTTTGTTAACCCCATCCCTGCAAGTTCTGTTACTTCATCTGTTGAAGAAGATGATGATGATGTTCCTCATTATATCACAGAAAGCCCCTCACCGACGTACAATAAAGGTTTGGATTGTGATCTCACACATCTTTCCTTCTTTGATATTACATTCTGCATAGTGGTTGTGCGGCAGCAAATCTGGGGAAAAATGCATGACTTGTCTGAGACCAGAAGTGACATGAACAAAGTGACCAGTGTGGAATATCCTCAACAGCATAAATGTCTTCAGTAGTTAACATTGGCATTCTAAATCATAATTAGTGTAATCCATACGTAGTAGAGTAATTAATTCCCTTTCACTTTTATGTTGTAGTTTATTTTGAGACCTATGGATGTCAGATGAACGTAAATGACACAGAAATTGCCTGGTCTATATTACAGAAGAATGGATATGTCAGGACAAATTCCGCTACGGAGGTAACATAACCATGAAATGATGAGCTTATTATGGAGAGTCCTTTTTTGCTGCATTCACACATTGCGCTCATGGTGCAATATTTGGCTGTAGTTTTAAAAAATCACAGCAAAAAGGCTGAGAACCTGTCACATCAGAAAACATTGTAGATATAGGGTTAATATGTAGATAAATAGCGGTATAATGTTGCCCAGACACCTTACTAAAAGTGCGGCGAAAGGGAGAAAAATAACTTACTTCCTCCTTGTGAGTCACAGCCTTTCTGTTATGTAGGTGGGCAAACAGCGGCTACAGTCATGACTCGTTATACTATTAGAGGTGGTTGGAAGTATGCCCTGGCACTTTGGCTGTCACTCAAAGTGCTGGGGTTTTCTTACACCTGCTGTTCATAGTATAGCGAGTCGTGACTGTAGCCTCTCTGTGCACGTCCCCATGATAGAAAGAAAAGCAATGACTCGCAAGGAGGAAATAAGTTAATTTTCTCCCACTAGCCGCACTTTTAGTAAGGCCTCTTTCACATATCAGTTTTTTGCCATCAGGCACAATCCGGCTTGTGCCTGATGCGACAGATCCGTCGCAGATTGTGGCAAAACTGATGCGACTGATCTAGCAAAAAAACAGATCCGTCTCATTTTTTCCCTTCAGGCCAGTTATTTGCTTTGGAGGACAGAGAGAGAGAACTTTTTTTGTGACCAGAAGTGAATTTACACAACATCTGGGCATGCCCAGAAACAAAAAACAGATCATCGCCTGATTCCGTCATTTGATGGATGACAACAGATCTGGCGCCCATAGGCCTCCATTGTAAAAAAATAGTAACTATAAAATGCATACAGCTGCACACTGAAAAGCCAAAAATGTATAAGGGAAAATATGGTACTACATTACTGCAAAAGACAGATATTTAGTTTATGTATTGGCCAATGCTTGTAAGCCCAGACACCAATGGCAAGGTAATCTCTGTAATCTGGGAACCTAATTTAAATGCCACTATCTAGGTTAAAAACATCCGTATCTGGGCAAAATGCCACTATTTGGACTACAAACCTCCATGTATGGGCAGCTAGGCCCTGCTATAAGGGCTATGAACACAGCCAGGTCTTAGGGCGGAGTGCTCAGTCAGAAAGAGACTCTCTACAAATATCCAAAAAACTGACCCGCACATCCAACAAATGTGAACAGGTGCTAGCTGAAAAAACACTGATTATAAAATGCCTACAGCTGCACACTGAAAAGCCAACAATGTATAAGGGAAAATATGGTACTGCATTACTGCAAAAGAGAGATATTTAGTTTGTTTTGGCCAATGCATGTAAAAACAGACATGGATGTTTTTAACCTAGATAGTGGCATTTAAGTTAGGTTCCTGGATTACAGAGATTACTTTGCCGTTGGTTCCGGGCTTACATGCTATATGCATTTTATAGTTACTATATTTTTTCGGCTAGCACCTGTTCACATTTGTTGGATGTGCGGGTCAGTTTTTTGGATATCCATTGTAAAAAAAGACGTACGGCGCTAAATCGCCTTCCGTTTTTTCGCCTTTCCCAAAAAAAGTTCCTTTGGACGTTGCTTCCGGCAGCCGCACAGGCAATTTCTCCCAGACCCGTTGTACGACGGATGAAACGTGAGGCCAGCGTCTCAATCCGGCGCTAATACAAGTCAATGAGAAAAAATCTGATCAGGTGCCGGATCCGTTTTTTCCAAATTCGCCGGATTGCGTCTGATGGCAAAAAACTGATGTGTGAAAGAGGCCTAAGGCGTCCAAGCAGCAATGTATCGTTATTTACCTGCATATTAACCCCATATCTGCAGGTAAAGAACATTTTCCGATGTTAGATTCTCAAACTATACCGTAAGTCAGTTTAAAGGGAACCTGCCACCTCAGAGAACCCTATTTAGCTGCATATGTGCGGTTAAGCTGCAAGTAAATAAAGTTTTCCGAGGTGACTTTTTCCTTTTTACTGAAGGAGACACTTTGCAAGACAAAAAAACTGGCTTTTAATGGATCAAATTTAAAAAACACAGCACAGACTAAACCATGTATTGAACAACAAATAAGACTTATGCCTTATTTATGGTTGTATCCAAATACTGTATAGAAATATTACTGTATAGTCTGAGAATCTAACATGTTAGCTGATTTGATATTTGGCTTACTTCCCCATACAAGACACAGCTTATAAAGTCATGCCCGAAAGTGCTGGCACCCTTGAAATTGTTCTAGAAAATTAAGCATTTCTCCCAAAAAATTACTGTAATTACACATGTTTATTTCCTTTGTGTAGTGGAAAAAAAAAAACTGAAAAAAAGGCAAATTGGACATAATTTCACACCAAACCTCCAAAATGGGCTGGACAAAATTGTTGGCACCTTTTACAAAATTGTAGGTAAAACACTTTGTTTCAAGCATGTGATGCTCGATCAAACTCCCCGGTGGCAAGTAACAGGTGTGGGCAAAATGAAAATCACACCTGAAACTAGATAAAAAGGGGAGAAGTTGACTCAATCTTTGCATTTTGTGTCTTTGTGGGAGAAATGATTTTTTTTTCTGGAACAATTTCAAGGGTGCCAACATTTTCAGCCATGACTGTATAAGCTGTGTCTTGTATGGAAAAGTAAGCCAAACATCAAATCAGCTAACATGTTAGATTCTCAGACAACAGTTAATTTAGTTTTAAAGGGAAAATGTCACTTTAGAAAATGGTATTTACCTGCAGCTTAACCCCACATATGCAGCTAAATAGCATTTTCTGAGGTAGCAAGTTCCCTTTAAACTGATTTATGGTAGAATTTGAGAATCTAACATAAAAAAATGCTATTTACCTGCAAATTTGGCGTTAATATGCAGGTCACTAAGGTTATAATGGTGCCTGGCTTCCTAATAGTAGGGGCGTCGTCAATAGGGTGCAAGCTAGACACTGTGCATCACACGTACCTGTATGACTGGCGCCCTTAGTAAGTCTTATCTGTGTGCATGTTTAATACCAGTAACCACCCGCTCCATGAAATGGTAGCTTGTGACTGGTTGTCTCATCGGTATTCTGCACCTGTGTTGCCGCCACCTTTATCATAGGGGGCCTGCTGCATCCTGCTAGTATATTTGCTATTTGACCCTTGTTGGCTCATGGCTGTTGTTTTTTTTTTGACAATTTTAAGGGTGCCAACACTTTCGGCCATGACTGTATCAGCTGTGCATCTGTGAGATGATCAGATTTCTAGGACTGATCCATTTCAGCTTCACTTTTCTGGGATATAATTGACAGGTCTCTCAATATTTGTGTATAGGGCCAGCCATTCCTAGGGGCCTGTCAATCTTAGTGACTGCACGCTGCAAGGAAACACATTTCCTCAAGTTCGGCACATAACACTAGCCAAAAAACAGTGTTTAAAAAGCTGACTCACTCCTTTTCATTAGCCACATCGATATTATGTTGAGAAACAAGGTTCTCTCAAACACCTTGTGTTGCCAATAGTGCCTGTGAGCTACGCTATTGCGTTCCACTCATCTCCTTCACGTGATCCTTGGGCTCCGTGACCTCTGATGTCCGGTGATGTCACGTCAACTGAGGCGGGCCCCAGTCTTCCTGGGTGACTGGGCTGTGGGCGGCTTTTCATGGCTGATCACAGCCCAGCGTCACGAAGGAGAGAGCAGGCGAGATGCTGGGCTGTGATGAGCGGTGAAACGGCGCCCACAGCCCATTCACTCAGGAAGACTGCGGCCCATCTCAGTTGATGTGGCATCACCAGACATCAGAGGTGACCTCTGAAGCCCGGTGGTCACGTGAAGGGGGTGAGCGGACCGTAATAGCGCCGCGCACAGGCATTATTGGCAACAGAAGGTGTTTGAGAGAAACCTTGTTTCTCAACATATTGATTTGGCTAGTAATGAAAAGGGGTGAACCACCCCTTTAAGGGGCTATCCATATTTTTAAAATTGATAGCTTATTCTTAAAACAAGCCATAAATATTATTAGTGGAAATTGGTCTTTCTGAAATTCATTAACTCTTTGAATTAAAACATAGGGTCCAATTTTTGAAAGCTTTTATGCCGGTGTTCTGGTGTAAACAGATTTAAAAAGTTGCATAATTTTCGCGCAACTTGATGTTGCGCTAAAATTTTGCGGTTTTGGTAAATCGGGCCCTTAGTCTGATATGATTGTAGGATAGTATAGTTGACTTTTCTGATTTCAGTTTCACTTGTTAATTGCATTTTGTTTTCTTTTAGGCAGATGTCATACTTTTGGTCACATGTTCTATCAGGTATTTTTATTCTCTATGTGCCTGTGTACACTGACATGCCAGATCAGTTGGCATCATCTGTATTAGTTAGTAGTTTAGCTGAGATGGGGGCTGACGACATGAGGAAGTGTAATGATGACATACTAATCTCTGCTATGTTTGAGCATGACCATGCATGAAGATGATGCACACACTTTTTTTTACAGCTGTTGGACCACTATATCACCATGTAGGGATTTTACCTCCATTGCACAATTTGGTTAGAAGAAATTAACTGAATTCATTGTGGACAGAGACGGGTCATAGAGAGTTGTAAATTGATGGTGATTGTTTCTGGCATTTGGGCTATGATGTTGCCGTAAGGGTACTTTCACACTTGCGTTATTTTCCTTCCGTTACAATCCGCCCTTTTGGGAAACAGCGGAATCCGTTAACGGATTCCGCTGTTTCCCATAGACTTGTATGGTTGACGGATTGTACCAAAAGGAGCTGCGTTGCTTCCGCTGGGCGACGCTCCGTTGCTTCCGCCCAGCGGGAGCAACGCAGCATGTAACGTTATTTTGAGCAGCGGAATCCTCTGGATTTCACTGCGCATGCTCTTTTTTTTTTTTTTTTTTTTTTTTTTTTTTTTAAATCAAACTTTATTTTGGCTCGCGGTGGCCGAACGTTCAGCTGAGCGCCCGGCTGCCGGCAAGCGACAGCGCTCAGCTGAATGACCGGCCACCAGCATGCCCGGCCGCCGGCAAGTCACAGCGCTCAGCTGAGCGCCCGCCCGCCGGCATGCCCGGGCGCCGGCAAGTGACAGCGATCAGCTGATCACCCGGCGGCCGGCTGCAGGGAGCGATCAGCTGATCACCCGGCGGCCGGGAGCGATCAGCTGATCACCCGGCAGCCGGCTGCAGGGAGCGATCAGCTGATCACCCGGCGGCCGGGAGCGATCAGCTGATCACCCGGCGGCCGGCTGCAGGGAGCGATCAGCTGATCACCCGGCGGCCGGCTGCAGGGAGCGATCAGCTGATCACCCGGCGGCCGGCTGCAGGGAGCGATCAGCTGATCACCCGGCGGCCGGGAGCGATCAGCTGATCACCCGGCGGCCGGCTGCAGGGAGCGATCAGCTGATCACCCGGCGGCCGGCTACTGGGAGCAATCAGCTGATCACCCAGCGGCCGGCTGCAGGGAACGATCAGCTGATCGTTCACTATAGTCTGCCGCTGGTAAAACCGGGAAAAAAAAAAAAAAAAAAATCAAAACGAATTGCGTTGTTTTGCAGCATCCGTTGCATCCGTTGTGTCACTATATGCAACACATCCGTTGCATCCGTTACACAACGCAATGCAACGGATACCGTTCAACGCAAGTCTGAAAGTAGCCTAACACACATGAATCTATTAATCCTTTAACAACATTTGATGTAATTGTACGTAATGATTGGGGTCCTACGAAATGCCATACAGTTACGTCATGGCAATCATGCAGGCACATAAGCTGTGCCCACACAATCATCGCTGGGAGCTCAGCTTAAGTGATAGCTGAGATCTGACTGTTACTGCCAGGGCCAGTGCCCGTGCTGCCCTCGGCTGTTAAGTCCAGTGTCGAATCCAATGGAAACACAAAGGTGCGAAACAGCTCTCCGGCGTTGTGACTCAGTCCTCACCCTCCCCCACCACCTGTACACCTTGGTATGAAATTTGAATAAATTCTTCATTTGGATGCCGCTGAGTGCTGCCTGATTTTGTCTCCTTCTGGATTTACACATGGTCTATGCTCTAGGATGTGCACCCGGCTCCTCTCCCATGCTCTCTAGGAACGAACAGCATTTTCTCTGGATTAGCGGTGCCCGGTTTTTCTCACTTTGGTATTCCAAAGTATGTTTGCCTGCCTCATAACAGTGAATAACTCTGGCGGGTGGTTCATCTAAATCATGTCATTTGTAGATTTAAATGTAAATTGCAGTGTAAGTGCTCAGCATTGAGCACAGGATAAATGTAATCCAAAATGTAAAATGTTCTCAATAAAACCTTGAACTCATTCAACAGAAATAAAAAAAGTTACAATACTATTAGCACAAAGACTATGGAAGATTGCAGTGGCTCCTTTTTGTTTAACACCCAAAAGAAATCCAGCCAAATCTGCACTCCCGCATCCAAAGTGCCCCACCTTCAATTTGGAGCCCCACAGTGTGCCTAAGGCTTTATTCACACATCACTATTTTTGATTAGCATTTCATCAGTATATGTATGCCAAACCCAGGAGTGTCTCCAAAACATAAAATATTGGGTCAATTGTTTAATTATAGTTTTTCTCTGTAAGTTCTACTCCTAATTTTGGCACACAAAAACAGATACAAAATGCTGACCAAATACTGACGTGTGAATTAGACTTAAAATTCAGTTAGCGTCAACGTGATTCTAAGTACAGTAGCGAGGAGAGAACACTTAATTACTGAGTGCGTGACTCCAGAAGCACAAGCTGGCCACAATTTACGGGAACTACAATGTACAGGCACTACAATGTATTGGGCAATACAATGGCTTATTTGCAATTTTCATTCTGCAGCATCGCCTTCTTGTTTCTGGAAATCAAACATGGAGTGAGAATTGTCATTAAAGGGAAGGTGTCGTCCAAAAAAAAAAAAAATCAATAACTGAAAAAATGTAAATTATTAATGTTTTAATGTTTTAAGTATTATTATTTGTTTTTAATTGAGCAAAATATATAAAAAATTTAAAAGTTTGATATTTTCCACTGTTAAACACTAGGGGGGCAGCTTCTGAAATCCTACAAAAATCCCACTTTAGAAGTAGCTCACATTACAGCTGCAGTAAAGTGGGCACAATCTGCTCTCCTGTGTGTGATGTCACCTCCCCCTCCCAATCTGAGTGTTTCCAAAAGGATGAGGGAAGATGAAGTTTAGGATCAAAGTGCAGAGCCATTTTGTTGGTGACCACAAATGTCTATAGTGTCACCAAGGACAGCAGGAGTATCACACAGGATAGGGTTAGATACACAACTCAGCAGGCATAGTGTAGAAAAATATCCAGCATCCAGATCAGTAGATTGGTTAAAAATCAAATTTCCTTTATTCCAAACTTCATAAAAACATAAAATTCTCCATCATGATGAAGAACGCATCACAAGGCGTGTGAGGTGGACGCGTTTCGGACAAAAAACTAGTCCTTAATCTAAGACAACACATAATACATCTGAACACATACTTATAAAAGGAACCACAGGAAGTCATGGAACAATCAAAGCTGAACAAGGCCACCTGATATGCTGAGTAATGAATCGCAGTAACCCTTACAAGACACTCAAAATTTCGTTTCTAACATTCATGCCTGTTGGAGTTCTACTTTGTAACATTAACATCCATTTTGCTTCACGGCGCAATAATAAATCATTTAAATCTCCACCTCCCCTCAGTGTCTGCACTTTCTCTATTGCATTAACTCTAAAGTGGCTCAAATCACCTCTATGTATATGCAAAAAATGACGGGAGGCGGCTGATAAACTGCGTGTGGTGGTGTGACCTACGTCATAAACGTGCTCCGATATGCGGCGTCTTAAAGTTCGTGAAGTATTCCCCACATACTGGATATTGCAATCCATACACGTTATGACATAGATCACACCAGCAGAACCGCAGTTCATCAGAGACTGAATTTTAAATTCCTTTTTTGTAACAGAGGAAACAGTTTTGTCTGTATTCCACATGAATCTGCACAGCCCACAGTTTTTCTGGCCGCATTTGAAAGACCCACAAGTGGGTAGCCAATTCCTTGCAGTTATTTTATTGCCCAGAGTGTTTTTATTTTTATTCTTTTTGGAGTGATCACTAGGGGACACCCAATTAGCGATAGTTTTATTCCTCCTAGACACGAATTTAACTCCGTTTTTTAATATGTTTTTTAACGTGTCATCTACATATAAGATCGGCAAGAATTTTTTAATGATATTAACAATCCGATAAAAATCGGTACTGTAGCTTGTTGAAAAAACAATAGGCATATGACCTTCAGCAAGAGCAAGGGTTTTTTTGGTATTATTTCTGCTTATTTTTAAATAATCCTCTCTAGTTTTCTCATCCGTTTTTTGTTTAGCTCTCTCTATATTTTTATTGGAATAGCCCCTCTTCTTAAAGCGCTCACCAATAATCTCACATTGTTTCTTATATATATGGGGTGCAGTACATGTTCTCTTCGCCCTTATAAACTCCCCCGTGGGGATGTTAACTATTACATGGCGCGGATGACAACTGGTTGCATGTAATAACGAATTCCCTGCTATTGTTTTCCTGAAAATATCACAGTCAATTTTCCCTTCCTCCAGGTTTGCTGTCAGTAGAATGTCCAAAAAGGGGATTGTTTGAACACTATACTGATATGTAAACCGTATATTGCATGGATTATTGTTTACATATTTTTTATTTTAAAAAAATTTTGGTTCAAACAAAACAAATTGTTCACACAGTAAAACTTAACAACAATTAGTCAAATTACAATCTAAAGTTAAATTAACATTCAATTTTTGAAATAGAAAAAGTGGAGCACGGGAAAGGGGGAAAACAAAAAAAAAAAGAGGGGGGGGGGGAAAGTGAAAGGTTATATGATTAAAGAAAAAAAAAAAAAAAAAAAAAAAAAAAAAAAAAAAAAAAAAAAGTAAACTAGAGTTATAGTAGAGTTTTGGCTGAAAATTTAAACTGAATCTCTTAACACATAAATTGCTAAACGTAACTATTAGAATAAAAAGACGGAGAATATAATTAAATCATTTTTACAGCTAGTAGCTACACTAACTCAAGGATTTAATATAATAAGATTGGGATTGAACTTCTTTGACCAAAGATTCCATCTCACCGAGTACTTATCATATAATCTATCTTTCAAAGCAAACTTAAATTCGTAAAGATTGTGAGAGGAAATTCTTTCTATTACTTCATGTATAGATGGAATATTAGTATTTCTCCAGTTGGCAGCGAGGAGATTTTTAATCACTTGTATGATATGACAGGTAATATGTCTATAATTTAAGTTAAGTTCATCTATCCCGATTGATAGCAGAACTAATTCCGCAGAGAGACTAATTTCAGATGAGGTTACATTATGGAGGAGAATTTCTGTATCTCTCCACAATTCCTTTAGTTTTGGACAACTCCAAAAAATATGACTGGTAGTACCTCTCTCTCCACATTCTCTCCAACACAAATCAGAATTTTGAGAAGAGAATCTATGTAGTTTTTGTGGGGTATAATACCACTCAACCAGAATCTTATAATAAGATTCTTGTATGGATATACAGGTAGACATCGAGTATGTATAGGTTAATGCAGATTTCCATTTGTTAGATTGAAATGTTGTATTCAATTGTTTTTCCCAAGATTCCATATATTTCAATTTCTTAAATGTATAGTCATCATTAAAAATTGAATATATGTTTCTGGTATTCCATAAACCTATGTTTAATGGGTTGTTTAGTAAGTCTATGATGATGGTGGGTAATTTTTTTGATAAAAGATGTGTTTCTTGCAGAAACTCCCATATACGAGTCCATTTATATTTCTCTGATATTGGTAGATTGTATTTTATAAGTAATATGTCAAAAGGAATAATATCTTTA
Organism: Anomaloglossus baeobatrachus; assembly: GCF_048569485.1. Classification (NCBI taxonomy): domain Eukaryota; kingdom Metazoa; phylum Chordata; class Amphibia; order Anura; family Aromobatidae; genus Anomaloglossus; species Anomaloglossus baeobatrachus. The sequence continues at coordinate 326,772,304 of NC_134357.1, forward strand.
TTACTTACAATATCGTCAAGGAAAAGTATACCACATCTTTTCCAATTTAATAATTTAATTCTTGGTATCATCAGTTCCACAGTATCTATCGAGATGTTTTTTAAACTTGTCATCGAGACCTTTTGTGCTAATAAACAGTTTAGCAGAGTTCTCCAAGCTTTTATCTCTGCATTATTAGTTGGGTTTCTTGGCAATTTTTTATTTGTTCTAAGCAGATAAGCTAAGAGTAAGTCTTTTTTATTTTTATTCCAGGTGGTGGATTTTTCAAGAGACATCCAACTGTTGTCAAGGTTCTCTAATAGTGTAAACTGAGTTTGTTTTACTAGGTTGCTTAGGTAATAGGATTGTATATTAGGCACACCCAGGCCACCTTTCAGTTTGTGTTTAAATAGTATGGTTTTAGAGGTTCTAGGCTTTTTGCTTTGCCAGACAAACTTTTGTAATTGAGATTGAATTTTTCCTAACCACTTATTGGGGATATTAAGGGGTAAACATCTAAAGGTATATAGAATTTTTGGCAAAATAATACTTTTGTATGATGATATTTTCCCAAACCATGAGGTCTTTTCTATTTTTAAAGCTTTCAGGACATTGTCCAGAGCAGCAAGAAGGTGTTTCATGTTAGAGGGTATAATTTTATTTAAATTATCAGAAAGCAATATACCTAAATAAGGTACACTACCTTCCCCCCAGGAATAGTTAAATTCTTTATTGATAGCATCTTTTAGGCTGTCATCTAAATTGAAACTAAGAATTTGTGACTTAAGTTTATTAATTTTGTAGTAGGAGATATTATTAAATTCCTGTAAGGCCTTTTCAATATTTCTTAGAGATTCTAACGGATCTGTGATTGATAAAATAATATCATCCGCATAAAGGGTCAGTTTATACTGTTTCCAATTAGTATTAATTCCCTTAATTCTATTTTCCATTCTAATATACTCTGCTAGAGGCTCCATAAGTAAGGCGAACAGAAGTGGCGATAGTGGGCAGCCCTGTCTTGTACCATTAGTAATAGGAAATTTTCTCGAAATATAATTATTAACGTAAATTTGAGCTGAGGGTTTGGAGTAAAGAAGGGATATGAGATTTTTAATTTGCCCTATGAATCCAAATTTTTCCAAAGTTGCATCCAATCTAATCTATGTCGGACTCACCTCCCGTGAGCTCCGCATTAGGGTTAGGGAGCACGTGAGAGATATCCTTGCGGCAGCCTCAGTGGAGGACATCACTCTCCTGAAAACACTGCCCCGCCACTTCAGAGCTGTTCATAATTGCAGCCCGAAATCTCTACAGATCAGGGGCATTGATGTCATTCATGGGGGTGTTCGGGGCGGCAATCTACGCAAGATTCTCGCTCAGCGGGAGTCGAGGTGGATTGTCTCCCTGAACACCCTCGTGCCCTTTGGTTTAAATGAAGTGGTCAGCTATGCTCCATTTTTGTGAAGCTTCCCCTTTTCCTTACTTCCATCTCTGTTTATCTTAATTGATTGACTGTGAAGTGGAGTTTTTATACTCCACTCTCTTAGGATATACTTTCGGGTCATTGTGCCTCACAGTATGTGTGTGGCACTAGTTATATTGAATGAGTGGTGTAATGTGGGCTCCTTTATTTTAACGTGTTGTTTTTATCTGTTATTTAATCTTTCTGTATTATGTCTGTTTTTCTTTTTTAGGTCCCTTTCATGCTTCTTCTTTTTGGACAAGATTACCTTGCTATTAGATATTGTTTCCATTGCGTCACCGGTGGTCTTAATATATGCAATTCTGGTTCTATTTAATGCATTGTATACTCATATAGTGTCTGACCGCTAGTGTACGCCTTCTGTGATCACCTGTTGTGGTGTTGCGCGTCCCCCGGCGCGCTGACTGCGGGCGACGGTGGGGAGCGAGCCTGGCTGGTGCGCATGCCCGGGTACCATAGCGACGCGTCCTGTGGTCCCGCGCATGCGCCCTATACAGCGGGCTTCTTGTTCCCTGCCGCCCTCCGTACTCCGGCGCCGGCGCACGCGCAGTATGTACATCACAGTCAGTTTGATCACATACACCTGGTGGTTCCTAAATAAAATGGTGCAATACGTAGTATCCACACCTCCTTTCGATAAAGCCATAGGCGAAACAGCTGTCAAGGAGGCTTTTCATCCCCACAACCTGCCCTGCTACACTTCAGGTATCGTTCACGCTCCCTGTGTTGCTCTGATAGCTGGGTCACCCATGCTGGGACATATCCTTTTGCGTACACTTATGCTGGGATACTTATTCCCTTATGTCCTAGCCTGAGTGCCCCTGCGACGTGGTGCCATTACTGTTTGGATGTGCCTATATGGAGATAATATATCTTAACATTAGTCTTTTACACTCAAGACTTTAACACATAGCTCGCCACTGTATGCCTGCTATTGTTTTCTCTCCATGAGCCCGTCACTTTATTACTTTATCACCACGCCATATAACTGTGGAGTGTGACGCCCTCTTATATATCTACCCCTGTACAGCATATGGGCAGGCTGTGTGGCATTGATCTGCCCACTTATTTTTACCACTTTTTCCAATTGTTCCTCATCCTGGTATGACTTGTCTTTTTATATGTCTTTTGTACTAGTTGTCTTTACATGATCTTATCTAATAAAATTGAATTTTTTATGTGCACGTCGTTGCCCGATCTCCTTTGTCCTCCTATCTTGTATGCTATATGGAGTAGGCTCTTGCCCTAGGGGGTACCCATTTGTGGCCTCCATGGAGTTATAAGTATCATGGCGATATTGTTATATCTAGATAAGATGGAAGCAGAGAGATTCAAAACCGTAAACTCTTCAGTTGAATCTAGAAGTGTTTGTTCCGCGCCGATCTTCTGAATTCCCTTATTATGGGGGTGTTTTCTTCCTGATCTCCTTTGGCGTTTTTTCTTCCAGGACCGTTTTTTGAACGATTATTACTGTGGCAATTCTGTTGATCCACACCCTGTGCGTTATTATAGCTGGTGGAAGACAGATTCTCAGTATCAGAGCTGCAGAGAGATCCTGCTTTTTTTTCCGTGCACCGATCTAACAATTAGCCGTCTCCATTGGGTGAGCTGGACTTTCTCTATATACTGCACAACTCAGCAGGCAGTATTACACAGGAGAGGATTAAATACCCAGCTCAGGAGACAGTATCACACAGGAGAGGATTAGATACAGCTCAGCAGACAGTATCACACAGGAGAAGATTAGATACACAACTCAGCAGACAGTATCACACAGGAGAGGATTAGATACACAGCGGCAGGGGGAGGGGCGCCGGTACTCACGCACTGCTCTGCATGCACGCCCGCAGCGGCTGCAGCAAGGAGAGCGGGGGGGTGTCATTGGAGACTGTAGCAGCGGCGGTGGGGGTGGGGAGGCGCCGATACTCACATGCACTGCATGCACACAAACACACACACAGCTCTACTGCATGCACGCCGGCAGTGGGGTTGGGTAGAGCGGGGGAAAGGGGATGTCATTGGAGACGGTAACGGCGGGGGGCGGGCGCCCCGTACTCAAACATCCTGGCGGTTGACTAGTAAAGTGGAGAAAACAGCATACTCTGTGAAGTCCACAAACATGGCGCCGATCTCCTCCCTCTGCTGTGATCTGGACAGCCCAGGGGGCGCGTTCAGGTTACAGCAGACGCCTTGTTTATGTACAGTATAGAGTCTGAGCCCAACCACGGTCTTCTATGCCCTGGGCGCTGCCATAAAGGAGGTGTGTAACTGTCGTTACTCACAGCAAATCCAAGATGGCAGCGCCCAGGGCTTCAATAAAACTAGAATTAAATAAAAACTTAATAAAAAGTGAATTTAATTTTGTATTAAAAATACTTGATTTCATAATCACTAATATTAACCCCTTCACGACCATGGACGGATCTTTCCGTCATGGATCGTGTCCCGGTAATCCCCGCCCCCTGCCGCGGGCAGGCGGCGTGGATCGGCACACATATCAGCTGTTTTCAACAGCTGACATGTGTGCCTACATGTTCCGAGTGGAATCGCATTCCACCCGGAACATTAACCCCTTAGATCTCGCTGCCAAAGTCTGGCAGCGAGATCTATATGCGCGCGGCCATCTTTTTTTCTTACCGCCGCCCCCTCCGGACGTCACGTGAGTGATCACGTGACGTTCGGTGGTTGCCATCGTAGCACAGGGTCATGTGATGACGCCTGGTGCTAAGAAGTTTCACTTTCATTCTTCCTCGGCACGGAGCAGAGGAAGAAAGAAAGTGACTGAATCTGCTGATTACAGCGGTATAGCTGTGATCAGCAGATAGCGATCAGCAATCGGATTGCTGATCGCTATAGCCCCATAGGGGGACTAGTAAAATAAAATAAAAAAAGTAAAAAAAAAGTTTTAAAAAATTAAAAAAAAAACAAAAAACCTAAAAGTTCAAATCACCCCCCTTTCCCCCCATTGAAAATTAAAGGGTTAAAAAATAAATAAATATACACATATTTGGTATCGCCGCGTTCAGAAATGCCCGATCTATCAAAATATAAAATCAATTAATCTGATTGGTAAACGGCGTAGTGGCAAAAAAATTCCAAACGCCAAAATTACGTTTTTTGGTCGCCGCAAGTTTTACGCAAAATGCAATAACAGGCGATCAAAACGTAGCATCTGCGCAAAAATGCTACCATTAGAAACATCAGCTCGAGACGCAAAAAATAAGCCGTCACTGAGCCATAGATCCCAAAAAATAAGAACGCTACGTGTTTTGGAAAATGGCGCAAAACGTGCGCCACTTTTATTGGACAAACTTGTGAATTTTTTTTAACCCCTTAGATACAAGTAAACCTATACATGTTTGGTGTCTACAAACTCGCACCGACCTCAGGTATCATACCCACACATCAGTTTTACCATATAGTGAACACCGTGAATAAAACATCCCAAAAACTATTGTGCCATCACACTTTTTTTGCAATTTTTCCACACTTGGAATTTTTTTGCTGCTTTCCAGTACACCATATGGTAAAACTTAAGGTTTCATTTAAAAGTACAACTTGTCCCGCAAAAAACAAGCCCTCATATGGCAAGATTGACGGAAAAATAAAAAAGTTACGGCTCTCGGAAGAAGGGGAGCAAAAAACAAAAACGCAAAAACGGAAAGTGCCCCGGGGCTGAAGGGGTTAATAAAAAATAAAAAAATGCGACACCTTACGTTTAAATAGCGGTCCTTCCCACCCTAGCCATACCGTGTGACCAAACAGTACTATACATCGTGTGCAGAATTATTAGACAAATGAGTATTTTGATCACATGATACTTTTTATACACGTTGTCCTACTCCAAGCTGTATAAACTTGAGAGCCAACTACCAATTAAGTAAATCAGGTAATCTCTGTAATGAGGAGGGGTGTGGTGTAATGACATCAACACCCTATATAAGGTGTGCTTAATTATTAGGCAACTTCCTTTCCTTTGGCAAAATGGGTCAGAAGAGAGATTTGACGGGCTCTGAAAAGTCCAAAATTGTGAGACGCCTTGCAGACGGATGCAGCAGTCTTGAAATTGCCAAACTTTTGAAGCGTGATCACCGAATAATCAAGCGTTTAATGGCAAATAGCCAACAGGGTCGCAAGAAGTGTGTTGGGCAAAAAAGGCGCAAAATAACTGCCCATGAATTGAAATCAAGCGTGAAGCTGCCAAGATGCCATTTGCCACTAGTTTGGTCATATTTAAGAGCTGCAATGTTACTGGAGTATCAAAAAGCACAAGGTGTGCCATACTCGGGGACATGGCCAAGGGAAGGAAGGCTGAAAAACAACAACCTTTGAACAAGAAACATAAGAAAAAACGTCAAGACTGGGCCAAGAAATATCTTAAGACTGATTTTTCAAAGGTTTTATGGACTGATGAAATGAGAGTGACTCTTGATGGGCCAGATGGATGGGCCAGAGGCTGGATCAGTAAAGGGCAGAGAGCTCCACTCTGATTCAGACGCTAGCAAGGTGGAGGTAGGGTACTGGTATGGGCTGGTATCATCAAAGATGAACTTGTGGGACCTTTTTGGGTTGAGGATGGAGTGAAGCTCAACTCCCAGACCTACTGCCAGTTTTTGGAAGACAACTTCTTCAAGCAGTGGTACAGGAAGAAGTCGGTATCGTTCAAGAAAAACATGATTTTCATGCAGGACAATGCTCCATCACATGCATCCAACTACTCCACAGCGTGGCTGGCCAGTAAAGGTCTAAAAGATGAAAAAATAATGACATTGCCCCCTGTTCATCTGATCTGAACCCCATAGAGAACCTGTGGTCCTTCATAAAATGTGAGATTTACAGGGAGGGAAAACAGTATACCTCTCGGGACAGTGTCTGGGAGGCTGTGGTGGCTGCTGCACGCAATGTTGATCGTAAACAGATCAAGCAACTGAAGAGAATCTATGGATGGTAGGCTGCTGAGTGTCATCATAAAGAAAGGTGGCTATATTGGTCACTAATTGTTTTGGGTTTTGCTTTTGCATGTCAGAAATGTTTATTTCTAAATTTTGTGCAGTTATATTGGTTTACCTGGTGAAAATAAACAAGTGAGATGGGAATATATTTTGTTTTTATTAAGTTGAATAATAATTCTGCACAGTAATAGTTACCTGCACAAACAGATATCCTCCTAAGATAGCCAAATCTAAAAACACCCACTCCAACTTCCAAAAATATTAAGCTTTGATATTTGAGTCTTTTGGGTTGTTTGAGAACATAGTTGTTGATCAATAATAAAAAACAATCCTCTAAAATACAACTTGCCTAATAATTCTGTACACGGTGTAGTGTCACAAATGGGGTATTACCATATTGAGCAGAAACTGTAAAAAAAAAAAATGAATGCCATTTTTACGTATTGCCTCTTGTGAAAATGTAAAAACTGGGGTAAAACAAAATTTTAGCGGTAAAAATATAAATTTTTTTTTATAAAATTCGGTGAATCACCTGTGATGTTAATATCTTCACCAACCCTAGATCATTTAACCCCTTCACGACCGGCCGATTTTTCGCTTTCCGTTTTGTTCGCAATTCTTCCAAGAGACATAACTTTTTTATTTTTCTGTCAACATAGTCATGTGTGGGCTCGTTTTTTTGCAGAATGAGCTGTACTCTTAAATGAAACAATGAGTTTTACCATATAGTGTACTGAAAAACGGCAAAAAAATTCCAAATTCTGAAAAATTGCAAAAAAGTGTGATAACACTAATGCTTTTGAGATTTTATTCAGTGTTCACTGTATGGTAAAATTGATGTGTGGGTGTGATGCCTGGGGTCGTTGTGAGCTCGTAAACACCAAACATGTATATGTTTACTTTTATCTAAGGGGTTAAAAAAATTCTGAAGTTTTTCCGAAAAAAAGTGGCGTACGTTTTATGCCATTTTCCGTAACCCGTAGCGTTCTTAATTTTCGGGATCTATGGCTCGGTGATTGCTTAATTTTTGCGTCTCAAGCTGACATTTTTGGTACCATTTTTGCGCAGATGCTACGTGTTGAAAGCCTGTTATTGCATTTAGCGCAAAATTTGTGGCGACCAAAAAACGTAATTTTGGCGTTTGAATTTTTTTTTGCCGCTACGCTGTTTACCAATCAGAATAATTGATTCTATATTTTGATAGATCGGGCATTTCTGAATGCAGCGATACCAAATATATGTATATTTTTTATTTTTTTAACCCTTTAATTTTCAATGAGGCGAAAGGGGGGTGATTTGAACTTTAAGGTTTTTTTATATTTTTTTTAAAACTTTTTTTAAACTTCTTTTTTTTTATTTACTAGGTCCCCTAGGGGGCTATATGGATCAGCAGTCTGATCGCTCTTCCATATCTGCTGATCACAGAAACACAGCTGTGAACAGCAGATATACTCATTTCCTGACTCACCCAGCTCTGGGCCGGGTGAAACAGTAAGTGAGTCATGGGAGCTACAAGAGTCATCACATGACCCTGTGCTACCATGACAACCACAGGAAGTCACGTAATCACGTCACGTGACTTCCGGTTTCGGCGGTAGGTATACATTTACAGCGCTTGCGTTTATAATGGTTCTGTCATTTATTGACAGCGCCATTTAAGGGTTTAATCGGCACTGGCGTTTAAACCCTTAAATTCCGCTCGTTCCTAGCAGGCACACATCTCACCTGTATAAATCAGCTGCTGCCCGGAGATTAACCCTATGACCGCTAAGACAGAATTTTAACGCCCGCGGTCTTTAAGGGCTTAATTGAAAGGTTTACTTTGTAAAATAGGGTCACTTATTGGAGGATTTTGCTGTTCTGGCACCTCGGGGGCTCTGCCAATGCGACATGGCACATGAAAACCTTAACAGCAAAATATACACTATAATATGGCGCTCGTTCCCCTCTGAGCTTTGCACTCTGCCTAAAAAGTAGTTTCACCACATATGGGGTACTGGTGTACTCAGGACAAATTGCACAACAAAATTTGCAGTCCATGTTCTCCTGTTACCCCTGTGAAAATGAAAAAAATTGGCGCTAAAGCAACATTTTTGTGGGAAAAATTGACCCCCTTCATGACATGTGACGTCTCTTTACATTTTATGTTGTGTGTCTGCCTTTAATGTGGGCTCGAACCATTCCCTGCACATGATGGCTGATTTAATCAGCCGTCACGTGCCTCTAAAGGGGGCTTTAAACGTTGCGACATCGGTAACGATATATCTTCGGGGTCATGTCGTTATTGATGCACATCCGTCGACGTTACATACATCGCAGCGTGTAAACCCTAGGAGCGACGATCACTGATCGCAAAAACGTCAAAAATCGTTGGTCGATGACACGTCGCTCCTTTCCATAATATCGTTACTGCTGCAGGTACGATGTTGTTTGTCGTTCCTGTAGCACCACACATCGCTATGTGTGACACCACAGGAACGACAAACAACACCTTACCTGCGTCCACCGGCAATGCGGAAGGAACGAGGTGGGCGGGATGTTATGTCCCGCTCATCTCCGCCCCTCCACTTCTATTGGCCGGCCGCTTAGTGACATCGCGGTGACGTCGCTGTGACGCCGAACGCACCTCCCCCTTGAAGGAGGGATTGTTCGGCGGTCACAGCGACGTCGCCGACCAGGTATGTGCGTGTGAAGCTGCCGTAGCGATAATTTTCGCTATGGAAGCGATCACCAGATATCGCATGTACAACGGGGGCGGGTGCTATCGCACGCGACATCGCTGGCAATTGCTAGCGATGTCGCAGCGTGTAAAGCCCGCTTAACGGCCGCGGGTGGATTGAAGATCTGTCCATGGCTGTTAACCAGTTAAATACCACTGATAATCTCTGACAGTGGGATTTCATGCACATTGGCAGGATTGCGAGTCATTCCCCGCCACCATGGGTGCCCTGTCACATCATTGCAGGTGGTGATGAGTTGTCATCACAGCCAGGAGTCAAGTGATGACCCTGTGTGTGTTATCACAATTCTCCTGTGAACATTGGCTGGGAGCGACCAAAAAACCCTATAATTCTGGTGGGGTTTTTTTCCCTCACTACGCCGTGTTCCAATCAGATTAATTGATTTTATATTGATAGGGTATTTGAACGCAGCAATACCAAATATGTAGTGGTAGGTATTGCTTTATTTCAATGGGGCATAAAGGGGGTGATTTGAACTTTAAGGTTTCTTTTTTTTAATAGTTTTAAAAAAGTTTTTTTTGTTTTTATTGATTTTACTAGTTCCCTTAGAGGACTTTATGCCTGCACTGTTTGATCGCTTCTGCTGATCAGAGCGATGCTTCAGTACCACTCTGATCAGCAGAAATGCTGATGTCCTGTGAATGCCACTGTGAAGTGAGTCATGACAGCAACAGGAGTCATCATCTGACCCTGCGGTGTCATGGCAATGTCACGTGATCGCATGACAGGGCTGCTGGTGGCGCAGAGGAACAGCGCACCACCACCGGAGCCCGTGTCAGTTTGACAGTGCGATCTAAGGGGTTAACAGGCGCGGCTAGATCTCAGATCCACCAGCACCTGTTAGCTGCACATGCCGGCTGATTAGATCACCTGACATGTGCAGGGAGAGATGTAGGCTCACGTGAGCCCACATCAAAGGGAGGGGAGGTGACCTAGAACTATATATACACATCTTGGGTCGTTAAAAAAAAATAAAAAATATGAACTCTTCTTTTTTTGTTAGTTTGGCATTAACAGTTGCCTATTATGCCTTTCAGACGTGACCTATAATCCTGAATTAGGTTTAGTGAAACGCTTCCTAACTAAAGTCAGCCTGCCTACGTCTTTCAATAAGCTGCATATGGTGTTTCGGTCATTATGACGACATTCATCATTTTGTTCAGATGTTTCAGCTTTCCTTGATTCAGCCTGTCTCATCCAATTCTCCTGAAGACGACATTTCCGGTGCTCAGATGTTTCAGCCACCTTTGATTCAGCCTCTCTCATTTGTTTCCTTTCAAGGCGGGACTCGTGTTGTTCACTTGTCTCCGCTGTTTGAGATAATTTTGTTTTATTTTTTGCTTTTAGATTATCTTGCCCAATAAATGGTGTTTTTTTGGGCAGCACTTAACAGAACAGTCCTTAGTATTATGACCCTTAGTAATCCCCTCACACTGATCAGAAATGTAATAGGTGAATCTATATATACAGTGCTGGCCAAAAGTATTGGCACCCCTGCAATTCTGTCAGAGAATACTCAGTTGCTTCTTGAAAATGATTGCAATCACAAATTCTTTGGTATTATTATCTTCATTTATTTTGCTTGCAATGGAAAAACACAAAAGAGAATGAAACAAAAATCAAATCATTGATCATTTCACACAAAACTTCAAAAATGGGCCAGACAAAAGTATTGGCACCCTTAGCCTAATACTTGGTTGCACAACCTTTAGCCAAAATAACTGCGAACAACCACTTCCGGTAACATCAATGAGTTTCTTACAATGCTCTGCTGGAATTTTAGACCATTCTTCTTTGGCAAACTGCTGCAGGTCCCTGAGATTTGAAGGGTGCCTTCTCCAAACTACCATTTTGAGATCTTTCCACAGGTGTTCTATGGAATTCAGGTCTGGACTCATTGTTGGCCACTTTAGTAGTCTCCAGTGCTTTCTCTCAAACCATTTTATAGTGCTTTTTGAAGTGTGTTTTGGGTCATTGTCCTGCTGGAAGACCCATGACCTCTGAGGGAGACCCAGCTTTCTCACACTGGGCCCTACTTTATGTTGCAAAATTTGTTGGTAGTCTTCAGACTTCAGAATGCCATGTACACGGTCAAGCAGTCCAGTGTCAGAGGCAGCAAAGCAACCCCAAAACATCAGGGAACCTCCGCCATGTTTGACTGTACGGACCGTGTTCTTTTCTTTGAATGCCTCTTTTTTTTTTTTTTTCTGTAAACTCTATGTTGATGGCTTTTCCCATTCTTCCAAAACGTTTAAGGCTTTCTCAGGTAAGTTTTGGCAAACTCCAGCCTGGTTTTTTATGTCTCTGGGTAAGAAGTGGGGTCTTCCTGGGTATCCTACCATACAGTCCCTTTTCATTTAGACGCCGACGGATAGTATGGGTTGACACTGTTGTACCCTCGGCTGCAGGGCAACTTGAACTTGTTTGGATGTTAGTCAAGGTTCTTTATCCACCATCCGCACAATCTTGCGTTGAAATCTCTTGTCAATTTTTTTTTTCCTTCCACATCTACGGAGGTTAGCCACAGTGCCATGGGCTTTAAACTTCTTGGTGACACTGCGCACCGTAGACACAGGAACTTTCAGGTCTTTGGAGATGGACTTGTAGCCTTGAGATTGCTCATGCTTCCTCACAATTTGGATTCTCAAGTCCTCAGACAGTTCTTTGGTCGTCTTTCTTTTCTCCATGCTCAATGTGGTACACACAAGGACACAAGACAGAGGTTGAGTCAACTTTAATCCATGTCAACTGGCTGCAAGTGGGATTTAGTTATTGCCAACACCTGTTAGGTGCCACAGGTAAGTTACAGGTGCTGTTAATTACACAAATTAGAGAAGCATCACATGATTTTTCAAACAGTGCCAATACTTTTGTCCACCCCCTTTTTTATGTTTGGTGTGGAATTATATCCAATTTGGCTTTATGACAATTTTTTTTTTTTTTTCATTGAAGTCAAATTAAATGAAGATAATAATACCAAAGAATTTGTGATTGCAATCATTTTCAAGAAGAAACTGAGTATTCTCTGACAGAATTGCAGGGGTGCCAATACTTTTGGCCAGCACTGTATAAAGCAGAAAATGTGTGTCCTGAAGGATCTCACATCTCAGTTATGAAAACTGCCTCACTGTCAGATTTTTCTAGCTGTCCATGGCAGCCAATCAGAGCTCAGCTTTCACTTTACCTCAGCACCTTCAATGCTGAAAGCTGCAGTCTGGTTATTAAAGGCAACCAGAACGGTCGTGGTGTGAGGCAATTCTCATAAATGAGGCCACAGTTACTTCTGCACTGGTTGTTGACAGCAGTTGCTATAATTACAGACTTTAGAGCCAGTTATCAGGTTGCCCCACCACCTTAGCAACCATATGGTTGCTGCCCCTTGAAGAGCGACTCTGAGCTCCGTGGATTTAGTTCTTTAACATCCTCTGGGCAAAAACTGTGCCAGCAGCTTCAATGCTGAAAGCTGCACTCTAGTTTCTATAGGCAACCAGAATAATCTTACTGTGAGGCAATCTTCATAAATGAGGCCCCAATTACTTCTGCACTGGCTACAGGCACCCAGAACGATCTCACTGTGAGGAGAGGCTCAAAAATGAGGCCCCGGTTACGTGTGCACTTGTTATGTATAGTTACAGACATTAGGGCGAGATATTTGGTTGCCTCACCTAAGCGACTATATGGTTGCTGCCCCTTTAAGAGCGACTGTTTGGGACCCTCGGTTTAATTCTTTAAGACCCTTCGGGTAAAAACTGCAGCTTAGCATTCAACACACAGCACCCATTTTCTCCTTTATTTCTATAGAGCCTAAATATGGGTTGCAAATCTCGTAGGGGGGAAAGATTTCGAGTTTTAACACCTTTATGACCAAGGACGTACTGGTACCTCCTTACTCACCTCCCTCCGGTTACCGCGGGCTCCGGCGGAGAATCTGTGGTATTCCCCGCACATGTCTGCTCATCTGATCAGTAACATTTGGCATACTTGGGAAGGCTTCGGGGGTGAAGGATTAAGTACATCATTAATGTATGCAATTTGTATATGAAATCTGGTGACAGATGTGCTTTAAACACAAAATTAAATTTAGAATAGAGTTGATATGAATTGATTTGCAGGTCCTGGCCATCAGCCACGTCAGTCGTCTGTGAACTTCCTCCTACCTTCCAGCATCCGCAGCGCAGTGTCATGGATGCTGAGTAACGCATTTATGGTATCACACCAGACCAACTAATAATTCGGATGCTAGAAGGTAGGAGGCCAGTTCTCAGATCGGCCACAGATTATTGGCACCAAATCTAGTACTAGAATACATAAGTGAACAAACACTATTCAATTGCAGAGAGAAGGCAGAACAGACTATTTGGAACCGTCTAAAACAACTGGGGTCCATGAAGCGGAAGCGGTGCAAATCCCAAGGTCCATTGAGGATTGGCCTATTGGGTAGGTCATACTATACCATTGCTTAATAGACATTACAAGAGAGAAATGTTTATAATATGAATATATTAAGAGTAGAGCAAATAACACTTTTGTTTTCAATACTTTCCTTTCACAAAGGTTGTATGGCAGAGAGATTGAAAGAGGAGATCCTACAGAGGGAGAAGCTGGTGGATGTATTGGCCGGACCTGATGCATATCGGGATCTTCCAAGACTTCTTTCTGTAGCAGAGACTGGTCAACAAGCTGCTAACGTGCTTCTTTCCATAGACGAGACCTACGCTGATGTCATGCCAGTTCATACATCATCCAACAATGTTTCATCCTTTGTGTAAGTTTGTACTTCGGGGACTGAATCTCAGGAATAATATGGAGGAGTCAGCTACACTTCTGTTATCAATTGTGTTGGGGACATGAATTGGTGGTACTTATTAATATATAAGATTTCAGGTTCATCCACCTGCTTGTTAATGGAGCTGTCCTCATAGATTGTGCAGCTTTACTGTTCTCAAAATGACAGCAGATGGAGGAACATGTGAGCAGACCTGTCGATCAGTTGCCTCTAATTGAGCCCTCTGTGTATGGTTAAGCTGTTCTTTAATTAGAGAAGGCTAATGGACAGGTCTGGTCACATGCTCATTAAGTGTAAAATCAGTATTGAAGGAATAAGAGTAAAAAACACAAGGCGCTCCATAGGCAGAAATGTTGCATAAGGTTTAGGTAGCTGTCAGGCATAAACAGGTTCATAAAGTAGTATGCTCAGCTTTGAGATGTGTAACTACCACCCACAGCTGTGTTTTGGGGCATTGAATCTCAGCTATGGCTATACTCATACATAAAGATCAGGCAGGGCACCACTAATCTCCAACACTGTTTTTTTGTACACTATTATTGTAACTTGTATATGTATTTTGTATGTAACCCCCTTCTCATGTACAGCACCATGGAATCAATGGTGCTTTATAAATAAATATTAATAATAATAATATTATCAACATGGAGTGTATTCTCCATACACAGAAACAAAGGCAATCCACATCCATTAGTCTCATCAAAGTGCCCATTCAACATACAAAGGGCTATTCCCATTTCACACATTTATTAAGGAGTTGGACCAATGGCCATGGGGGGGCCTTACATCTCCACCATTCTATGATTCTATGATGCTTTATGAGCCCCACATAATATCCTATATACTTTGAGCCCCACGTAGCCTCCTATATACTCTGAGCCCTTATATAGCCTCCTATACCCAATATGAGCCATCATATAGTCTCCTATACACATTGTGAACCCCACATAGTCTCCCATATTCTTCATTAGCCCCACATAGCCTCCTATATACTTTGAGCCCTCATATAGCCTCCTATACTCATTATGAGCCATCATATAGCCTATACACATTATGAACCCCCACATAGTCTCCCATATTCTTCATGAGCCCCACATAGCATCCTATATAGTTTGTGCTTTCACTTAGCCTCCTATACATATAATAAACCCAACATAGCCTCCTATACACATTTTGAGCCCCATATAGCCTCCTATACACTTTATGAGGCTCACATAACCTCTTACATACTTTGATCCCTCACATAACCTCGTATACTATTATGAATATTATGAACCCCACACAGCATCCTGTATACATTATGAGCCCCACATCACCTCCCATATTCTTCATGA
Source organism: Anomaloglossus baeobatrachus (assembly GCF_048569485.1). Taxonomy (NCBI): domain Eukaryota; kingdom Metazoa; phylum Chordata; class Amphibia; order Anura; family Aromobatidae; genus Anomaloglossus; species Anomaloglossus baeobatrachus. The sequence goes on from NC_134357.1 coordinate 326,787,582, forward strand.
GCCCCACATAGCATCCTATTTAGTTTGTGCCTTCACTTAGCCTCCTATACACATAATAAGCCCAACATAGCATCCTATACACATTATGAGCCTCATATAGCCTCCTATATACTTTGAGCTTCATATAGCCTCCTATATACTTTGAGCCCTACATAGCCCTCTATATACAGTAAGCCATACACTTATGAAAAACCCCACCACATACTCACCTCGCTCCCATTCCCCCAGCGCTCTGCTGCACTGATCCTCTGTACAACAGACACTCTTATGTGATGTAGTCATGTCTGCTGCCTCACATGCTGATTGGTAGAAGGAGGAAAGGCGCCCCTTCTACACCAATGTATTCACTGCTCATCGGGCATCGGCAGGCATGATGTGTACCAGACTGGCACAACCAGAGGTCCGGATGTGCCTCGCGGGCTGCACTTTGCCCATCCCTGACTTAGGGGAAATCACTTTGTTGAACCTGTTACTATTGCTTAGGGTTGGTTCACATGAGTGTATAAAACAAAAAAATCATTCAGCGTTTCATCTAGAAAAGTGGGATTTTTCTTTCTTTGTCGCTCCATTGGGAGACCCAGACAATTGGGTGTATAGCTTCTGCCTCCGGAGGCCACACAAAGTATTACACTTTAAGAAGTGTAACCCCTCCCCTCTGCCTATACACCCTCCCGTGGATCACGGGCTCCTCAGTTTTATGCTTTGTGTGGAAGGAGGCACACATCCACTCATGCATTTTCATATTAGTTATGTCGGTTGGAAGAAAAGAGGGCCCCCACGGGGCCCCCGGCATGTTCCCTTCTCACCCCACTACGTCGGCGGTGTTGTTAAGGTTGAGGTACCCATTGCGGGTACAAAGGCCGGAGCCTCATGCCGTCTCCTTCACCATCCCTTAGCGGCTCTGGGAGAAGTGGGATCCTGAACAGTCAGCCATTTGCTGGGACCGTGCTCCCTCCGCAGCCCCTGTGGGAATCTGCCGGACCGGAGTCTATTCAACCTCAGGGACCGGGCCCTGCAACTCTAAGGTACTCTGTGTCCCCATTGGGGAATATGCAGGAGCGCACCTTCTTCCCGGACGCTGCGGCAGCTGCTGAATTGAGAAGGCCGGCGGACTTCCGCGCCGACCGTGCCTGCTTGTCGGGCGCGGTCTCAAATTTAGTCCCCGGCTTCATCGCGGCCTAGTCGCAAAAATCCCGCCCCCGGGCCTGCCTGTCAGGGGTAAGGGCGGGACTGCCGACCTGACGTCGGATGTGAGGGCTGGAGCATCCTGCATGTTTCCTCCCCCCTCACTGATCACTGTGGGGACCCCAGATTCCCGCACTTTCCTGGCGCCGCCCACGGCTCCACTCCTCCCCTGAGATCTCCGGCAGCCATTTTTTGGGCATTCTGCCGGTGGAGGATTCTCAGGAACAGCTCTACAGCTCCAGGGGACCTAAAGCTGGGAATCTGGAGGCACACACTCCGCTTGTTAGCGGTCGGTAAGCCACACCGGTCACCCGGTGCTGGTCCCCCTCCAGGGTGCCGGAATAGATACGTATTTATATATATATTTCTGTTCGGTCGGGCTGTATACCCTATTTTTTGCCCATATACCCTCAGTGATCATTCTCCTAGGAGACAACAGCATGTCGTCCACAAGGAGCAAAGCTGTTAAGGCACAGGGTTTTTTTCCGGCCTGTACCTCTTGTGGGGCTATGTTACCTGCGGGTTCCACCTACCCTCACTGTGAGCAATGCTCGGCCCCTGTTTCACTTGCTCAGCCGGAGCCTCGGTCACTAGTGGACCCCTCGGCTCATGTAGACCCCCCTGCTCCCCCTGTCCAGGCGCCAGGGACAGAGTTCTCCTCTTTTGCTGAGAAACTCTCTGAGTCACTTTCACAATCCATGGCTCAGTCTATGGACAAATGGTCTGCCAAGCTGCTAGAAGCTTTGCAGTCCAGACCGGTCCTTACACAGGCCCCGGCCCCTGTTGGATCATCACCTCCAGGCCCCTCTCGGTCTGAGCCGCAGCGCGCTCCCAGGTTGGGCCCTAGGTCCCACGTGGAGGACTCCTGCCAGGACCACAGTCCTAGACAGGCTAAGCGGGCTCGCTGGGAATCTTCCCCGACTTCTTCACGCTGCTCGGGTTCCCAGCTTGAGGACTCTCTGGAGGACGAGGCGGACGTCGCAGCTCAGGGTTCTGACCCTGACGTCGCCCTTAACCTTGATACACCTGAGGGGGACGCATTAGTGAATGATCTTATCTCGTCCATCAACCAGGTGTTGGATCTCTCTCCCCCGCCTCCTACTGTGGAGGAGTCGGCGTCTCAGCAGGAGAAACACCAGTTTCGGTTCCCCAAACGTACACGTAGTGCGTTCTTCGATCACTCTAACTTCAGAGACGCTGTCCAGAAGCCCAGAGCGGTTCCGGACAAGCGCTTTACTAAGCGCCTCACTGACACGCGTTACCCCTTCCCCGCTGAATTCGTTAAGGGGTGGGCTCAATGCCCCAAGGTGGATCCTCCAGTCTCTAGATTGGCGGCTAGATCTGTGGTATCAGTGGCAGATGGCTCATCGCTAAAGGATGCCACTGACAGGCAGATAGAGCTCCTGGTGAAGTCCATCTTTGAGGCCATGGGCGCGTCCTTTGCCCCGGCCTTTGCAGCCGTGTGGGCACTCCAAGCTATCTCGGCTTGTCTGACTGAGATTAATGCGGTCACATGTAATTCTGCTCCGCAAGTTGCGTCTTTGACTTCGCAAGCGTCAGCTTTTTCTTCCTACGCCATGAACGCAGTTCTAGACTTGGCTAGCCGTACAGCTGTGGCATCCGCTAACTCTGTGGCAGTCCGCAGGGCCATGTGGCTGCGCGAATGGAAGGCAGACTCGGCCTCCAAGAGGTTCTTAACCGGTTTGCCGTTTTCTGGCGAACGCTTGTTTGGCGAACGATTGGATGAGATTATTAAGGAATCCAAGGGAAAGGACTCCTCCTTACCCCAGTCCAGACCTCAGAGACCTCAACAACGGAAAATACAATCGAGGTTTCGGTCCTTTCGTCCCTCCGCCAAGCCCCAATCCTCTTCGTCCAGCAGGCAGGAGAAAGGCCAGAGGAACTCCTATGCGTGGCGGTCCAAGTCACGCCCCCAAGAGGCAGCAGGAGGCACTGCCTCCAAGGCGGCCTCCTCATGACTCTCGGCATCCCCTAACCGCATCCTCGGTCGGTGGCAGGCTCTCCCGCTTTGGCGACGCCTGGTGGCCACATGTTCAAGACCGATGGGTGAGAGACATTCTGTCTCACGGTTACAGAATAGAGTTCAGCTCCCATCCTGCGGCTCGTTTCTTCAGAACCTCTCCGCCCCCCGCTCAGGCCGACGCACTCTTTCAGGCGGTGGACGCTCTGAAGACACAAGGAGTTGTGACCCCCGTTCCACTTCAGGAACGTGGTCGCGGCTTTTACTCCAACTTGTTCGTGGTGCCAAAAAAGGACGGATCATTCCGTCCCGTTCTGGACCTCAAACTGCTCAACAGACACGTGAGAACCAGACGGTTTCGGATGGAATCTCTCCGCTCGGTCATCGCCTCGATGTCACAAGGAGACTTCCTAGCATCGATCGACATCAAAGATGCTTATCTCCACGTGCCGATCGCACCCGAACATCAACGCTTCTTGCGTTTCGCCATCAGGGACGAACACCTTCAGTTCGTGGCATTGCCTTTCGGCCTGGCGACAGCCCCACGAGTTTTCACCAAAGTCATGGCATCCGTCGTGGCGGTCCTACACTCTCAGGGCCACTCGGTGATTCCCTACCTAGACGATCTCCTAGTCAGGGCCCCTTCTCGGGTGGCGTGTCAACACAGCCTTACAGTCGCTCTGACGACTCTCCAGCAGTTCGGGTGGATCATCAACTTCCCAAAATCCAAGTTGACACCGACCCAATCACTGACTTACCTCGGGATGGAGTTTCATACACAGTCAGCGGTAGTCAAGCTACCGCGAGACAAACAGCTTTCTCTGCAGGCAGGGGTGCAATCACTTCTTCGGAGTCAGTCACACCCCTTAAGGCGCCTCATGCACTTCCTGGGGAAGATGGTGGCAGCAATGGAGGCAGTGCCGTTCGCGCAATTCCATCTACGGCAGCTCCAATGGGACATTCTCCGCAAATGGGACAGGAGGTCGGCTTCCCTCGACAGGAACGTCTCTCTTTCCCTTGCAACCAAGACGTCACTTCAGTGGTGGCTCCTTCCCAATTCTCTATCGCAGGGAAAATCCTTCCTACCCCCAACCTGGGCTGTGGTCACCACGTACGCGAGCCTGTCAGGGTGGGGAGCGGTTTTTCTCCACCACAGGGCTCAGGGAACCTGGACTCCGATAGAGTCTTCCCTTCAGATCAATGTTCTGGAAATAAGGGCAGTGTATCTAGCCCTATTGGCTTTTCAGCGGTGGCTGGAGGGCAGGCAGATCCATATCCAGTCGGACAACGCCACTGCCGTCGCTTACATCAACCACCAAGGCGGCACTCGCAGTCGTCAAGCCTTCCAGGAAGTCCGGCGGATTCTGCAGTGGGTGGAAGCCACAGCCTCCACCATCTCCGCAGTTCACATCCCGGGCGTAGAAAACTGGGAAGCAGATTTTCTCAGTCGTCAGGGCATGGATGCGGGGGAATGGTCTCTGCACCCAGAAGTGTTTCGAGAGATCTGTCGCCGCTGGGGAACGCCGGACGTCGATCTCATGGCGTCACGGCACAACAACAAAGTCCCGGCATTCATGGCACGGTCTCAGGATCACAGAGCTCTGGCGGCGGATGCGTTAGTTCAGGACTGGTCGCAGTTCCGACTCCCTTATGTGTTTCCTCCTCTGGCGATGCTGCCCAGAGTGTTACGCAAGATCAGGTCCGACTGCCGTCGCGCCATTCTCGTCGCTCCAGACTGGCCGAGGCGGTCGTGGTACCCGGATCTGTGGCATCTCACGGTGGGTCAGCCGTGGGCGCTTCCAGACCACCCAGACTTGCTGTCACAAGGACCATTTTTCCATCTGAATTCTGTGGCCCTCAACCTGACTGTGTGGCCATTGAGTCCTGGCTCCTAGCGTCTTCAGGGTTATCTCAGGATGTCATTGCCACCATGGGACAAGCCAGGAAGCCAACGTCCGCCAAGATCTATTACAGGTCTTGGCAAATCTTCTTATCCTGGTGCTCTGATAATGGTTTCTCTCCATGGCCGTTTGCCTTACCCACTTTTCTTTCATTCCTCCAATCCGGAATGGACAAGGGTTTGTCACTCGGCTCTCTCAAGGGCCAAGTATCGGCGCTCTCCGTATTTTTTCAAAAGCGTCTAGCCAGGCTTCCGCAGGTCCGAACGTTCCTGCAGGGAGTTTGCCACATAGTCCCACCTTACAAGCGTCCGCTGGAACCCTGGGATCTTAACAGGGTACTAACGGCTCTTCAGAAACCACCTTTCGAGCCGCTGCGGGACGTCTCTTTATCACGTCTTTCGCAAAAGGTGGCCTTTCTAGTGGCAATTACATCACTCCGGAGAGTGTCTGAGCTTGCAGCGCTATCATGCAAAGCCCCCTTCCTGGTGTTTCACCAGGATAAGGTGGTTCTGCGTCCGTTTCCGGAATTTCTCCCTAAGGTGGTATCTACTTTTCATCTCAATCAGGATATCTCCTTACCTTCATTTTGCCCTAATCCAATTCACCAATGTGAAAAGGATTTGCACTCTTTGGATCTGGTGAAAGCACTCCGGCTCTACGTGTCTCGCACGGCGCCCCTGCGTCGTTCAGATGCGCTCTTTGTCCTTGTCGCTGGCCAGCGTAAGGGTTCGCAGGCTTCCAAGTCAACCTTGGCTCGGTGGATCAAGGAACCGATTCTCGAAGCCTACCGTTCTTCTGGGCTTCCGCTTCCTTCGGGGCTGAAAGCCCATTCTACCAGAGCCGTGGGTGCGTCCTGGGCGTTGCGGCACCGGGCTACGGCTCAGCAGGTGTGTCAGTCAGCGACGTGGTCTAGTCTGCACACTTTCACGAAACACTATCAAGTGCATACCTATGCTTCGGCAGATGCCATTCTAGGTAGGCGAGTCCTTCAGGCGGCGGTTGCCCACCTGTAAGAAGAGGGCCGTTTCGGCTCTTTTTATTGAGGTATTCTTTTACCCACCCAGGGACTGCTTTTGGACGTCCCAATTGTCTGGGTCTCCCAATGGAGCGACAAAGAAGAAGGGAATTTTGTTTACTTACCGTAAATTCCTTTTCTTCTAGCTCCTATTGGGAGACCCAGCACCCGCCCCTGTTCCCTTCGGGCTGGTTGTTCTTTTGTGTACACATGTTGTTCATGTTGAATTGTTCTTTTGGTTCATGGTTCAGTTCTCCGAACATCCTTCGGATTGAATTTACCCTATACCAATTCATAAGTCTTCTCCTTCCTGCTTTTGCACCAAAACTGAGGAGCCCGTGATCCACGGGAGGGTGTATAGGCAGAGGGGAGGGGTTACACTTCTTAAAGTGTAATACTTTGTGTGGCCTCCGGAGGCAGAAGCTATACACCCAATTGTCTGGGTCTCCCAATAGGAGCTAGAAGAAAAGAAAGGAATTTACGGTAAGTAAACAAAATTCCCTTCTTTTCACTTGTCAGTGCAGTTTGTACGCAATCCGTTTTTTATAGCAGCAGCTTTTAATAATTCACAGGCCATTTACAGATACCTACAGAATATTACAGAATTGCAATGTATTCGTAAAAATCAGATACTTTATTATGTTTCCATATGGCATCCAATTCTTTTTCATACACCCGTAGACTTGAATAAGTGAGTCTCATACAGTTTACAAAATAATCTAGTGCATGCTGTGATTTTTTTCAAATGCAGATTGTTAGTCATTGAATAACATTGGTCTGAATCCAGTCCGTTTGTTTCACAAATAGCACTCGGACTGAAAATACGGTCATATGAATGAGTCCTTTGTGTGTTTCTTTTTCCAGCTCCATCATGCGTGGTTGTAATAATATGTGCACCTACTGCATTGTTCCCTTCACACGTGGTAGAGAGAGGAGTCGTCCAGTCCACTCCATTTTAGAAGAAGTTCTTATGCTCTCCAGCCAGGTATGAACAGTTCAGTAAGACCAAGCTACAAGCCGGGGATGTCTTTCATGCTAATATCCCCTACCCTCATGTCTCCCAAAACCATGATGATAAAAGTAAGCCATAGCTGACAGTAAGCAGCCATCTTTTCTGACGGGAGGCTGATAAACATTTTACTTGTAATTTTTTAACCGCATCAGACAGATGGCGGCGGATCCTATTTCTCTGATGCCTCATTGGGGGACACAGGACCATGGGTGTTATGCTGCCTATCCATAGGAGGACACTAAGTACATGCAAAAGCATAGCTCCTCCTCTGCAGTATACACCCCCTGGCCGGGCCAGGCAAGCTCAGTTTTAGCTTAGTGTCTGTAGGAGGCACTTCCTTTCAAGGTTTGTTATTTTTTGAGGGCGACGGTTTCCTTTTGGGACCGATCTCCCACTACCATCAACGGGCGGGAACGTGAAGCGTTGCCTACACGTACCCCCTCCCGCGATGCTGGATTCTGGGCTGGACGACGGGTTCCACAGACACCGATATTCCAAAGCCCAGGGTAGAGGCCTGTGCCCTATAGCCCAATTCCAAAGCCCCTCTCTGCCCCTCTCTGCAGGCTCTGAGATGAAGATGGCACTGATTCCTCAGCCCCTCTCTGCAGGCTCTGAGATGAAGATGGCACTAATTCCTCAGCCCCGCTCTGCAGGCTCTGAGTTGAATATGACACCGACACAGCAAGCTGGCTCGGCTATTTTCACTGCCTGGAAAGCAGTGTTTTAAGGTGAGATCCCCCCTGACTGGTTTCCCAGACAAAGGGAGAAAGGAGAAGGCTCCCAAGCCATTTACAGTATTTATTATGTGCAAGGAGCAAGGATCCTGCACACACAGTGTTAACTTTCTCTAGCTTGCTGGCTGGAGGAGAGGGAAGTTCTGCTGTTTGCAGAAAGTCTTGCAGATAATTTCCCGGTGGCAGGGGGAGGGCCAGGGCTCAGGGACTCATGCTGTGTATTATCTGCTCTGTTTATTTTCTCTAGCAAAAGCCGGCTGATAACCACTGCTGACAAGCTGTGTGCTGACTGTAGGGAGAGGGAGGAAAACTAAGAAGCTCCCTTCCCGCCGTTTTTTACTACCCACAGCAGGTGGGGGCACACTGACTCATCTTCCCGCTCTTTTAGCGCTAAGTCCCGCACCCCGCGGCCGCGATAAGCCCCCCCAGGGAAGCGTGCGAGATCTTCATAGAGCTTAATCCTTCCTGAGGACAGGGCCGAATCTAAGGGCACTAAGAGTACTAAGCCCCACGTAGTCTATTACTCAGCCTGCACTGCCTGCCACGCTGAGCTACCACGTAAACACACCTCTTCTCTCTGTGAGTCCTGTGCCCCTATAGCCCCCCAAAACCCCCCTGCCACCACCGGCCTAGCTCCTAGGGCCCCCAGCCCACCAGAATGGGCACAGTTTCTGTCCCAATCCATGGAAAAACTGTCACAGAACCTGGTTCTGGCTATGCAATGTCGTCCTCCACACCCTTCTGGGTCCCTGGACGGAACGCAGCCTGAGGATACCCCTATGGAGGATCCTTCTGAGGTAATCCGGGCACATGCTTCACCGGTTGCAGGGATCAGGAAAAGGGCACACGGCCGGGTGTCTCCAGCGGGCTCTCCCTCGGGAGCACACAGGGCAGGCTCTCCCACACGCTCCACGGCTTCTGAAGAGCTGGAGGAGGGAGAATGCTGTTTGTACCAGGAGGATTCCTTGGTTTCATCACCCCCAGATGATCAAACTGCAATAGACTCCCTTATAGCAGCAATCAACCAAACTCTGCATGTGGAGGATCCCCCATCCACTACTACTGACCATGCGGTCTCCTTTAAGAGGGCAAGGAAACCCCAAAAGGTTTTCGCTGATCACCCAGAGTTTCAGGATATCCTCACAAAGCAAAGGGAGAACCCTGACAGGCGCTTCAGTAACCGAAAACTCATGGAGTCCCGGTACCCTTTTGCCTCACCTGCCCCTAAGGGCTGGGCCGATCCGCCCTTGGTCGACCCCCCCCGGTCTCCTGCCTTACCACAAAGACGCTCCTGTCTTTACCCGATGGTTCTTCCATTAAGGACCCGACAGACTGACAGGTGGAGCACCTCGCCCGCTCTGCTTTTGAGGCTGCGGGTTCCTCCCTCTCACCCTCCTTTGCCTCTGTGTGGGTCGCAAAGGCGATCTCGGTCTGGGCAGAATCCCTTAACACTTCGCTTGAGGAATCCCAGTTCACTCAGACCTTCTCAGAGGTAACAGCTCAAATTGCCGCTGCGGCGGAGTACCTCATCCAGGCCTCCATGGACGCTGCTACCTGCGCAGCGTTTGCCGCCTCAAATACCATAGCCATCCGTAGAGCTCTCTGGCTCCGACAATGGCGAGCGGACTCTGCCTCCAAGAAGTCTCTCACGGGCCTTCCTTTTTTTCCAGACCGATTGTTTGGCGAACGTCTGGACAAGCTCATTTCTGATGCCACGGGAGGAAAGAGTACCTCCCTCCCCCAGCTGAAGTCCAGGACGTCCTTCACCAGACGTTCACGGTCCTCGTTCCGCTCCTTTAGGAACTCATTTGGTTGGTCGACATCCCGTGCTGTCCCCGCCACCAGCCGCGGACTACGCAGGGACCAACCTTCTCAGCTCTCCCCGAAACCCACTTCGTCATGGCAGCCTAGACCGAAACAGTCCAGGACTAGGGAGACTCGTCCACGACGTTTTCCCCCCTCATGACTCCTTCGGCGCCCCGGAAGACACACTCATTGTAGGAGGTCGACTGCGGCTCTTTCAACACATCTGGGCTGCCACCTCAGACGATAAATGGGTGCGAGACCTTGTGTCTTCCGGTTACCACATAGAATTTCGGACCCGACCCCCGAGTCGGTTCTTTCTCTCAAACCCCCCAAAGACTCGAAAACGACGCAAAGCTTTTTTCTCAGCAATCCACTGGCTCCAAACAGCAGGAGTGATAATACCTGTCCCAGACGACGAGAAGTTCGGGGTTTTTTATTCCAACCTCTTTGTGGTCCCCAAAAAGGATGGGTCAGTTCGACCCATCCTGGACCTCAAACACCTAAACAAACATGTGCACGTACGGAGATTCAGAATGGAGTCCCTAAGGTCCATTATTGCATCCATGGTCGAAGGGGAATTCCTCGCCTCCATGGACATCAAGGACGCATACCTGCACATACCCATCGCCCCAGATCACCAAAAGCTCCTCCGCTTCGCAATTCAGGACTCCTACTTTCAATTCGTAGCTCTACCCTTCGGCCTTGCCACCGCACCAAGGGTCTTCACCAAAGTAATGGCGGCCGCCATGAGTGTCCTTCACGCCAGGGGAGTAGTCGTTCTCCCTTACTTGGACGACCTCCTCATCAAGGCCCCCGCCTTCCGCGACTGCTCAACCAGCGTACAAATCACTGTGGACACCCTATCCCGCTTAGGGTGGCTAGTGAATCTGGACAAATCATCCCCGATCCCATCACGATCCATCACCTTCCTGGGCATGTCCCTGGACACCCATCGGGGCTTGATCTTTCTCTCTCAGGACAAGGCGTTCGCTCTTCAACGAGCGGTATGCTGCCTTCTACGTCCTCCGTCTCTCTCCATTCGATTCAGCATGAAAGTGCTCGGCAGGATGGTGGCGGCTATGGAAGCAGTACCCTTTGCTCAACTGCACCTCCGCCCACTGCAGCTAGCCCTTATAGCGGCCTGGGACAAGAGCCCCTTCTCCCTGGACAGACATCTTCACCTGACGCCTTCAGTCAGGTACGCACTCCGCAGGTGGCTTCGGTCCTCATCCCTATCGAAGGGGAGAACTTTTCTCCCAGTGAACTGGCTGGTCCTGACCACGGACGCCAGCCTCCTAGGCTGGGGAGCAGTGTACCGGCACCACACTGCTCAAGGACGTTGGACGCCCCAGGAGTCTTTTCTTCCCATCAACATCCTGGAACTCCGCGCGATCTTCCTCGTGCTCAGAGCGTTCAGCCCTCTGCTAGCGGGTCGTCAGATTCGAGTCCAATCGGACAATGCGACAGCTGCAGCCTATATCAATCGGCAGGGGGGCACCCGCAGAAAAGCGGCTTATCTCGAGGCCCACAAGATCCTCAGCTGGACCGAATCGACGGGATCAGTGATATCAGCGGTACACATACCGGGGGTAGAGAACTGGGCAGCAGACTTTCTGAGTCGCCAAGGCCTGGCTGCCGGAGAATGGTCCCTCCACCCAGATGTGTTTCTACACATCTGCACTCGCTGGGGCACACCAGACGTGGACCTAATGGCCTCAAGGTTGAATGCAAAGGTACCCGCGTTCATAGCCAAGTCACGCGACCCGCAGTCCATCGGCGCGGATGCTCTTGTCTGCTCCTGGCACCACTTCCGCCTGCCTTACATATTTCCACCTCTACCCCTGCTGCCGCGGGTAATCAGGAAGATCAAGGCAGAGGGAGTCCCGGTGATACTGATAGCACCGGACTGGCCCAGGCGCGCCTGGTACGCCGAATTAGTACAAATGCTCACAGACGCACCGTGGCGCCTTCCAGATATCCCAGACTTGCTGACCCAAGGGCCCATTTCCCATCAGAACTCCAGAGCCCTGAAGCTGATGGCATGGCCATTGAGACCTGGATATTAACAAGAGCGGGATTCTCCCCCGCGGTTATTGCCACCATGATCAGTGCCCGAAAGCCTGCTTCATCCCGCATTTACCACCGTACGTGGAAAATCTTCCTTTCATGGTGCAGGGAAACTAACGTCCAGTCTATGCCTCTGGCCATCCCCAGAATTCTCGATTTTCTACAGTCTGCCTTGCAAGCGGGGTTGGCTCTCAGTTCCCTTAAAGGGCAGGTCTCAGCGCTCTCAATCTTCTACCAATGCCGCCTGGCTCAAAAACCGCAAGTCAAGACCTTCCTCCAGGGTGTTTCCCATCTAGTTCCCCCGTAGAAACGGCCGCTGGAACCATGGGACCTCAACCTCGTTCTGGACGGTCTCCAGAGGTCTCCCTTTGAACCTCTCAAGGAATCCTCCCTTGCTCTTCTGTCCTGGAAGGTAACATTCTTAGTGGCAATTACGTCCATCAGACGGGTTTCGGAGCTGGCAGCACTCTCTTGCCGCAAGCCTTTTCTGATCTTTCACCAGGACAAGGTGGTTCTGCGCCCTCTCCCGGATTTCCTTCCAAAGGTTCTTACCCCGTTTCATTTGAACAAGGCCATTGTCCTGCCTTCCTTTTGTCCACACCCAGTTCATAGGGTGGAAAGGTCTCTGTATTCGTTAGACCTCGTTAGAGCTCTCAGATATTACATATCCAGGACAGCCCCCTTTAGGAAAACGGACTCTTTGTTCGTCATTCCTGAGGGGCCTAAGAAGGGACAGGCAGCTTCAGCGACGCTGGCTCGCTGGATTCGCTCTGCGATCCAGGAAGTCTACCGCTTGCAACTCAAGCCCATTCCTAGTGGGCTGCGTGCTCATTCCACGCGAGCAGTTGGCGCTTCGTGGGCCATTCGGCATCAGGCTTCAGTGGAACAGGTGTGTAAGGCTGCGACCTGGTCTAGCCTACACACGTTTTCAAAGCATTACAGAGTCCATACCCAGGCTTCAACTGAGGCACATCTGGGTAGGAAAATTCTGCAAACGGCAGTAGAGCACCTCTCTCAGTAGGTGCTCCAGGCTGTCCGGGACTGGTTCCTAGTCCTTGGGTTGTGTTGTCTTCTTTTATGTTTCCCACCCATGGACTGCTTTAGGACGTCCCATGGTCCTGTGTCCCCCAATGAGGCGTCAGAGAAAAACGGATTTTCTCCTTCGTTTCATTGGGGGACACAGGACCATGGGTTATGCTGCTGTCACTAGGAGGCTGACACTAAGTAAACAGAAAAAGTTAGCTCCTCCCCAGCAGTATAACCCCTGAGCCGGAGGCGGGCTCAATCAGTTTTTTGCTTAGTGTCGTAGGAGGCTGATGTGGGCCGACTGGGCCCCCTTCAGCCACTTGATTTTTTGCGTATTTTTTCATTTTTTCTCGGCGACTCTCATCTGTGGTACTTCTCTGTTTCTGCAGGTATCGTACTTCTCTTCCTCAGCTCTCGCAGCCCGGTGGGTACCACTCCCTAGGGTCGCAGTGGTTTGAGTCTTCGGGCCCTCGCCCCCGTCCATTCCCGCGGTACCAATCCCTGGTGTGTTCGTGTGGGGCAGAATCTTCCTGGGCACCCCCTATCCGCTCTGCGGTATCACCCCAAAGGGCGCAAGGGGCTCGGCAAATAGGGACTGGACCACAGCGCGTCTCGATCTAGGATGGGGCCCGCAGTGCTTCTACATTTAGGGGCTTCCCCCCACCAGCGTCCACCTCCCTGCCTTCTTCAGCCGGCTTCCTGGTGCCCGCAGCCATCCCCTCTGCGAGCGGAGCACACAGGAGCATGTGCAGAGTCCCAGCCTGCACTCCGGAGCGCGCCGCGGATCAGGTAGGACACCCTCTCCTACCTTCTCCCCTCGGGCGGCTGCAGAAATTTAGGCCCCGGTCTGGGCCTAGTCGCCGGCCACCCCCGCTACGTCCGCGGAGCTCCCTGCAGACGCCTAGGTCGGGCGGATTCGATTTGCGGCTGCGTCGCCGCCGCCTTGCGTCCGGGTCGCCGACGCTGCCTCTGCCAGCGCGGCAGCATCAAAATTTAACCCCCGGCTTCGGCCCGGTCCTCGGCGTCCCAGGCTGCGACGCCGCTGCCTTGCGACCGGGTCCGCTGGCACCGCCTTGCGGCCGGGTCCGCCGGCGCTGCCTCTGCCCACGCGACAGCGTTCAAATTTAGCCCCCGGCTTTCGGCCTGGTCCTCGGCGTCCCAGGCTGCGACGCCGCCGCCTTGCGGCCGGGTCCGCCGGCGCCGCCTTGCGGCCGGGTTCGCCGGCGATGCCTCTGCCCGCGCGGCAGCGTAAAGATTAGGCCCCGGCTTCGGCCTGGTCCTCGGCGTCCCAGGCTGCGACGACGCCGCCTTGCGGCCGGGTCCGCCGCCGCTGCCTCTGCCCACGCGGCAGCGTTCAAATTTAGCCCCCGGCTTCGGCCTGGTCCTCGGCGTCCCAGGCCCGCCTCCCTCGCAGCGTTATTGGCCGCCGGCCTCTCCTTCTCCGCCCTCCGCTCTGCCCCAGGCATCGCCAGGGGGGTGGGGGATATTTTTTCCCGCTCCCTCAGTGTTCATTTTATTAAAAAAAAAAAAAAAATTATGGCAGACTCCCGGTCTGCGGATTGCTGAGGCGGCAGCAACTTTTTTCGGGAAAAAAAACCAGAACTCACTCTTAATTGTAGTATATATTTTTTATATTGGGTCGATTTTTTATTAAAAATACGTGCATGATTTTTCATACATTGACTCCTACATTGCTTATGCGGGCACTTGGTTTTTTCTATCACGTTTTTTAGTACATAGCGTTTCCAGCTCGTCTCTTTTAGTGATTTTGGGCCGGTAAGCCCAAGACTCGGTCCCCTCTTTTGTGAGTTATTTTCTAGAACATGTCAGATTGCTGTTGACCCCTGCCGGCTGGTAACGCCCTGTCTCAGGCCATAACTCCCCTCGCTATGTCCCTCGGGTTCGTGCGCATGCGCCGCGTCTCCGGCCGATGCTCGGTCATACCATCCATAGGACTGGCGCAATCCTCTCAGGGAGGTGAGTCCCGTACCAGGGACCTTTTCTCCTATGCTGGAAGCGGACCCGCCAGGTCTCGTCCTTGTGGCCCCCCAGTTTCCACTTATCCCCCAGGTCCAGACTGTCCTTCCTCCGGCAGTCTTCCGACCTCTCGGGTGATGGCCCAGGCTTCCACCTCTGCTGGATTCCGAGCAGGACCTAGATGTCTTGGCGCATGACGAATAGCCTGCTACAAATGGTGAGTCAAGCCGTAAGGCTACGGACAGCCCTCTTCTCTCCATGCACGCAGGTCTCCCTTAAGACATTTGAAGCAGACCCTTATGTGCTCAGAGGACATCCAGAGCTCGCCGAGCTACCGCGGGCTCACAGACAACTACCAGACACGGAGTTGACCAGCAGTAAGTCTTGTCATTGTCTTTCTTCCCTTCTCCAAGGCAATTTCGAAGAGAAGGGGCATACTAAACTGGAGTCGCTGATGATCACAGACGGCAACCAGACACGGCGTTTACCAGCGGTAAGTCGTGTTATTGTTATTTTCATCCCCCCAAAGGGCTCTGGAGAGAGGGGGCATGCCTCTTTGCAGGGAACAAGGTGGGGGCCACTGCAGTTTTTTCAGTGGACATCCAGTTCGCACGGTGACTGCGTGATCATGGATAATCCCCGGATGCGATTTTTCTTAGTGGTAAGTCCGTTTATTTGTCTTGCCCCTTCTCGAAGGGGGCTCCGAAAGGAAGCGGCACGCTACCCTTTAGGCGACCCGCCTGGGTTCCTCCGGGCTTCTCGTCACTATCGTGCCGCTCCGCAGGGACTTCGCGGACACCATACGCAGCGGTCCACGTTCCACCTTTGCCGACCCAGGGCTGGGTATCTTCTTCAGTGAGTACCCTCTTTTCACAAACCTGATGTCTGCCCGCTACTCGGCCTGAACCTCTAGCATCAGTGTGCCCACCATCGAGACCTCTGACTCGGGATCAGGAACGCAGATTCGACATCTAGGAAGTCGCTGACTTTTTTTCCGACCTTCGGGAACGCCCCTTCGGAGATAGGCGAGTCTAGTTTATCCCTAGGCTACGTCAGGGTAGACTACTCTCTCCCCTAGGCTACGTAAGGGAAGGGTATATCCCTTTCCCGGCATCGGCCCTGATGCACCAGGATCGTTCCCTCACGCAGCCCCGTCCACGCCGCAACCCGTCTGGAAGCCTTTATTCCTACAACAGCCATCTCCGCCTTGCATGGCTGCGGACCGTTCCAGCCTTCTAAAAACGCTTGCAGGGATCACTGTCCCTACGCATCCTACTCTGCAGAGCTGCTAGGCTCTCTACGCCCAGAAACGACCGGGAGGCCCAGAGTCTCCTTTCAAGGACCCTCGCCTTGAGGTTTAGACCATCATCACCCTCTAGGAAGCTTCCCCTTCCTCGCTACTAGGGTAGCTGAGCTACCGGAAGGAGTCCTCCCAGACCCGGCCCGGTCCTGTCCATCATCCCTCAGGCACAGTATTCGAGCCGTTCAAGGGTGGCTACTCCTCACGCAGGAGTAGTTTCCCTCCTGGCACAGAGCCCCGCGTGCTCCTTGCCTCCCGCTCCCGTTTCTTCCCTTCGGTTTTTTGGCTATGCGAGTCCTCGACAGCCTGTGGCGGTGATAGCGACGGTGCACATACCAGATTTCATCCCGGACTCCCCAACGGAACACACTGAAGAACGGAGACAGGATGGTTCCGTCTTCGCGGGTGACCCGCCAATCTCCTCCTAGCGGACCAGTCTTCGCTACCATCTCTGAGAAGCTTCCCTTTCCTCCTCTGGAGATTATTATCAACCGTCACCAGCCTCCCGTGCTAGGGTATGCTATCCCACCATTCCTCGGCACGGTCCCGAGGGACACCCCTAGAGCGTCGTCTCTCCTTCAACATTCCGGACTTCAGAGCCAGTTGGTTAGCCCGGTTACAATTTCTTCTCTAGGTCGTGGTTACCCAGCCAGGTTCCAGTCGGACCATGCCACAGCGGTGATGTGCATCATCCACCAGGAAGACGCAGAGACTGTCATGACAAGGGAGAGGCCAAGAAGATCTTGCTCTGGGACGGGTCCCTTCACTCGCTAATCTCGGCAGCACATCCCTAGCGTGGACGTTTGGACGGCCGATTTCCGCTGTAGGATAGACCTCGCGTAGGTAAAGGGCTCTACACGGAAATCACCAGCCAGATCTCTGGCGAAGGAAGACCTCCGGTCGTGGACCTTTTTGGCCTTCCGATCCAAATCTCAGTCAATGGTGCTTCGAGTATGCACCTGCTCTGGACTGGAGGACGACGCCCTAGACCGGTCGTGTAGCCTGTTCAGGCTCTCGTGCATCTTCCCGCGGCTTCCTATGGTCTCGAGGGTTCTCAAGATGGACCAAGGCAAGCGATAGCTCGGGAGTGGCCCAAGCGAGCATAGTTCACATAAATTTACTCATCTCCTCGCAAATGCCCCGTGGCTCCTTCCAGACCGCAAAATTCTTCCGTGTCGGGGCCCCTCTACTCTACCAGGACTCAGAAGTCACAAGTTACATGGCCTCACCAGTGGATCCCGGGTGCTGGCTCGGTCAGGTCTGTGGACAAGATGATGGCAGACATTGCAGAGGGCCGGGAAGCCAGTTTCCTCGAAGATTTATTTCATCGTTCACTAGAAATGTGGGACCTTAATCCAGTGATGGGTTCGCTCAAGGTACCCCTTTTTTCCCTGCTCCCACCTGTTTTGATAGGTGGGCTCCTCATGGCCATCTGGTGGTTACAGACGGCATCAAGGCGGACAGCCCTCTTGTCGTTTTCTTTGTCACTCCATTGGGAGACCCAGACAATTGGGTGTATAGCTTCTGCCTCCGGAGGCCACACAAAGTATTACACTCAAAAGTGTAACCCCTCCCCTCATGCCCCCGGCATGCTCCCTTCTCACCCCACTGAGTCGGCGGTGCTGTTAAGGGTGAGGTACCCATTGCGGGTACGACGGCCGGAGCCTCATGCCGTGTTTCCTTCTCCATCCCTTAGGGCTCTGGTAGAAGTGGGATCCGAAGCGGTCATCCAGGTTCTGGGACCGTGCTCCCTCCGCAGCCCCTGAGGGAATCTGCTGGACAGGAGCTTATCTATCTTCAGGGACAGGGCCCTGCATCCACGAGGTACTGTGTCCCCATGGGGAATGTGTATGGAGCGCCTGGTTCCCGAACGCCGCAACTGGCTGCTGAATTGTGAAGACCGGGGACTACCGCGCCGACCGCGCCTGCTTGTCGGCCGCGGTATTAAATTTAGTCCCCGGCTTCATCGCGGCCTAGTGGCAAAACTCCCGCCCCCGGGCCTGTCTATCAGAGATAGGGGCGGGACAGCCGACCTGACGTCGGATGTGAGGGCCGGGGCATCCTGTATGCTTCCTCCCCCCTCACTGATCACTGTGGGGACCCCAGATTCCCGCACTTTCCTGGCGCCGCCCACGGCTCCACTCCTCCCCTGAGAGCTCCGGCAGCCATTTTTCGGACATTCTGCCGGTGGAGAATCACAGAGAACAGCTCTGCAGCTCTGGGAGACCAAGGCAGGGAATCTGGAGCTCACACACCCCGCTTTTTAGCGGTCGGTAAGCCGCACCGGTCACTCGGTGTTGGTCCCCCTGGGTGCCGGTATAGATACGTATATATATACTTATTTCTGTTCGGCCGGGCTGTATACCCTTTTTTCTATATACCCTCAGTGATCACGCTCCTAGGACACAACAGCATGTCGTCCACAAGGAGCAAGGGCACTAAAGCACAGGGTTTTTTTGCGACATGTACCTCTTGTAGGGCTATGTTACCTGCGGGTTCTACCTACCCTCACTTTGAGCAATGCTCGGCCCCTGTTACGCTTGCTCAGCCGGAGCCTCGGTCACTAGTGGGCCCCTCGGCTCAGGCAGACCCCCCTGCTTCCACTGTCCAGGTGGCAGCGACAGAGTTTAAAGTTTTTGCTGAAAAGCTCTCAGAGTCACTCTCACAATCCATGGCTCAATCTACGGACAAATGGTCTGCCAAGTTGCTGGAAGCCCTGCAGTCCGGACCGGTCCTTACACAGGCCCCGGACCCTGTTAGATCGGCGCCTCCAGGTCCCTCTCGGTCCACCCCGGCCGGGGTGGGCCCTAGGTCTCACGTGGAGGACTCCTCCACGGACCACAGTCCCAGACCAGCTAAGCGAGCTCGCTTGGAATCTTCCCCGTCTTCCTCACGCTGCTCGGGTTCCCAGCTTGAGGACTCTCTGGAGGACGAGGCGGACGTCGCAGCTCAGGGCTCTGACCCTGATGTTGCTCTCAATCTTGATACACCTGAAGGGGACGCCTTAGTAAATGATCTTATCTCGTCCATCAATCAGGTGTTAGATCTATCTCCCCCGCCTCCACCTATAGAGGAGTCGGCCTCTCAGCAGGAGAAACACCAGTTTCGGTTTCCCAAACGTACACGGAGTGCATTTTTTGATCACTCTAACTTCAGGGATGCCATCCAGAAGCCCAGAACGGTTCCGGACAAGCGCTTTACTAAGCGCCTTACTGACACACGTTACCCCTTCCCCGCTGACGTAGTTAAGGGTTGGGCTCAATGTCCCAAGGTGGATCCCCCAGTCTCCAGATTGGCGGCTAGATCTGTGGTTGCGGTTGCAGATGGCTCATCACTAAAAGATGCCACTGACAGGCAGATAGAACTCCTGATGAAATCCATCTATGACGCCACGGGAGCGTCTTTTGCCCCGGCTTTTGCAGCCGTGTGGGCACTCCAAGCTATCTCAGCTTGTCTGGCGGAGATTAATGCGGTCACACGTACGTCTGCCCCACAGGTTGCATCTTTAACCTCTCAGGCGTCGGCGTTTTCTTCCTACGCCATGAACGCAGTCCTAGACTCTACTAGCTGTACAGCGGTGGCATCCGCTAATTCTGTTGCAGTCCGCAGGGCCATGTGGCTGCGCAAATGGAAGGCAGACTCGGCTTCCAAGAGGTTCTTAACCGGTTTGCCGTTTTCTGGCGAGAGATTGTTTGGCGAACGATTGGATGAGATTATTAAGGAATCCAAGGGAAAGGACTCCTCCTTACCCCAGTCCAAGCCCAAGAGACCTCAGCAACGAAAAATACAATCGAGGTTTCGGTCCTTTAGTCCCTCCGCCAAGCCACAGTCCTCTTCGTCCAATAGACAGGACAAAGGCCAGAGAAACTCCTATGCGTGGCGGTCTAAGTCACGCCCCCAAAAGACCGCCGGAGGCACTGCCCCCAAGGCGGCTCCTCATGACTCACGGCATCCCCGAACCGCATCCTCGGTCGGTGGCAGGCTCTCCCGCTTTCGCGACGCCTCGTGGCCACATGTTCAAGACCGATGGGTGAGAGACATCCTGTCTCACGGTTACAGGATAGAGTTCAGCTCTCGTCCTCCGACTCGTTTCTTCAGAACCTCCCCGCCCCCCGCGCGGGCAGACGCCCTTTTTCAAGCAGTGGACGCTCTGAAAAAAGGAGGAGTTGTGACCCCCGTTCCCACTCAGGAACAGGGTCGCGGTTTTTACTCCAACTTATTCGTGGTGCCAAAGAAAGACGGATCATTCCGTCCCGTTCTGGACCTCAAATTGCTCAACAAACACGTGAGCACCAGACGATTCCGGATGGAATCTCTCCGCTCGGTCATCGCCTCGATGTCACAAGGAGACTTCCTCGCATCGATCGACATCAAGGATGCTTATCTCCATGTGCCGATCGCACCAGAACATCAACGTTTTTTGCGTTTCGCCATCGGGGACGAACACCTTCAGTTCGTGGCATTGCCCTTCGGCCTGGCGACAGCCCCACGGGTTTTCACCAAAGTCATGGCATCCGTTGTGGCGGTCCTGCATTCTCAGGGGCACTCGGTGATTCCCTACTTAGACGATCTCTTAGTCAGGGCACCTTCTCGGGCGGCGTGTCAACACAGCCTTACCGTCGCTCTGGAGACCCTCCAGCAGTTCGGGTGGCTCATCAACTTCCCAAAATCCAAGTTGACACCGACCCAATCTCTGACTTATCTAGGGATGGAGTTTCATACACAGTCAGCGGTAGTCAAGCTACCACTAGACAAACAGCTGTCACTGCAGGCAGGGGTGCAATCTCTGATTCAGACTCAGTCACACCCCTTGAGACGCCTCATGCACTTCCTGGGGAAGATGGTGGCAGCGATGGAAGCAGTGCCTTTCGCGCAATTCCATCTGCGCCCGCTCCAGTGGGACATTCTCCACAAATGGGACAGGAAGTCGAACTCTCTCGACAGGAACGTCTCTCTTTCCCTTGCAACAAAGACGTCTCTTCAGTGGTGGCTTCTTCCCACTTCTCTATCACAGGGAAAATCCTTCCTGCCCCCAACCTGGGCTGTGGTCACCACGGACGCGAGCCTGTCAGGATGGGGAGCGGTGTTCCTCCATCACAGGGCCCAGGGAACCTGGACTCCGATAGAGTCTTCCCTTCAGATCAATGTCCTGGAGATAAGGGCAGTGTATCTGGCCCTATTGGCTTTCCAGCAGTTGCTGGAGGGCAGGCAGATCCGTATCCAGTCGGACAACGCCACTGCCGTCGCATACATCAACCACCAAGGCGGCACACGGAGTCGTCAAGCCTTCCAGGAAGTCCGGCGGATTCTGCAGTGGGTGGAAGCCACAGCATCCACCATCTCCGCAGTTCACATACCGGGCGTAGAAAACTGGGAAGCAGATTTTCTCAGTCGTCAGGGAATGGATGCGGGGGAATGGTCCCTGCACCCAGAAGTGTTTCGAGAGATCTGTCGCCGCTGGGGAACGCCGGACGTCGATCTCATGGCGTCACGGCACAACAACAAGGTCCCGGCCTTCATGGCACGATCTCAGGATCACAGAGCTCTGGCGGTGGACGAATTAGTTCAGGATTGGTCGCAGTTTCGACTGCCTTATGTATTTCCTCCTCTGGCAATGCTGCCCAGAGTACTACACAAGATCAGGTCCGACTGCCGTCGCGCCATTCTCGTCGCTCCAGACTGGCCGAGGCGGTCATGGTACCCGGATCTATGGCATCTCACGGTGGGTCAGCCGTGGGCGCTGCCAGACCGCACAGACTTGCTGTCGCAAGGGCCGTTTTTCCATCTGAATTCTGCGGCCCTCAACCTGACTGTGTGGCCATTGAGTCCTGGCTCCTAGCGTCTTCAGGGTTGTCTCAGGATGTCATTGCCACTATGAGACAGGCCAGGAAACCGACGTCCGCCAAGATCTATTACAGGTCTTGGCGGATTTTCTTGTCCTGGTGTTCTGATAAAGGTTTTACTCCCTGGCCTTTTGCCTTACCCACTTTTTCTTTCCTTCCTTCAATCCGGAATGGATAAGGGGTTGTCACTTAGTTCTCTCAAAGGGCACTCTCAATATTCTTTCAAAAGCGCCTGGCCAAGCTTCCGCAGGTCCGCACGTTCCTGCAGGGAGTTTGCCACATAGTCCCACCTTACAAGCGCCCGCTTGAACCCTGGGACCTTAACAGGGTGCTAACGGCTCTTCAGAAACCGCCTTTTGAGCCGCTGCGGGATGTCTCCTTATCACGTCTTTCACAGAAAGTGGCATTTCTAGTAGCAGTTACTTCACTCCGTAGAGTGTCGGAGCTTGCAGCACTGTCATGCAAAGCCCCCTTCCTGGTTTTTCACCAGGATAAGGTGGTTCTCCGTCCTGTTCCGGAATTTCTCCCTAAGGTGGTATCGCCTTTTCATCTCAATCAGGATATCACCTTACCTTCATTTTGCCCTAATCCAATTCACCACTTTGAAAAGGATTTGCACTCATTAGATCTAGTGAGAGCACTCCGATTCTACGTGTCTCGCACAGCGCCCCTGCGCCATTCAGATGCGCTCATTGTCCTTGTGGCCGGTCAGCGTAAGGGTTCGCAAGCTTCCAGGTCAACCTTGGCTCGGTGGATCAAGGAACCGATTCTTGAAGCTTACTGTTCTTCGGGGCTGAAAGCCCATTCTACCAGAGCCGTGGGGGCGTCCTGGGCATTGCGGCACCAGGCAACGGCTCTACAAGTGTGCCAGGCAGCTACGTGGTCTAGTATGCACACTTTCACAAAGCACTATCAAGTGCATGCCTATGCTTCGGCAGATGCCAGTCTAGGTAGGCGAGTCCTTCAGGCGGCGGTGGCCCACCTGTAAGAGGGAGTCGTGTCGGCTCTTGTTATCGAGGTATTCTTTTACCCACCCAGGGACTGCTTTTGGACGTCCCAATTGTCTGGGTCTCCCAATGGAGCGACAAAGAAGAAGGGAATTTTGTTTACTTACCGTAAATTCCTTTTCTTCTAGCTCCTATTGGGAGATCCAGCACCCGCCCCTGTTCCCTTCGGGCTAGTTGTTCTTTTGTGTACACATGTTGTTCATGTTCAATTGTTTCATGGTTTTCAGTTCTCCGAACATCCTTCGGATTGAATTTACCTTAAACCAATTTATAAGTTTCCTCCTTCCTGCTTTTGCACCAAAACTGAGGAGCCCGTGATGCACGGGAGGGTGTATAGGCAGAGGGGAGGGGTTACACTTTTGAGTGTAATACTTTGTGTGGCCTCCGGAGGCAGAAGCTATACACCCAATTGTCTGGGTCTCCCAATAGGAGCTAGAAGAAAAGGAATTTACGGTAAGTAAACAAAATTCCCTTCTTTCCCCCCCTTTTCCGGCTCCGCCAGCAGGACAAGGGGGGGCTCCAGCCAGAACCTTTCGTTTCTGTCCAAGACACCTCGCTGTTCCTTCCAGCAGAGGACTTTAGGTTTCGGTTTTTCGGTTCTAGGCTCCTCTCTCAGCCTAAAAGGGGCATAGTTCGTTCCAGGGCTGGTACGAGCCCTCAGTCTTTCGTGTCTGCAGGACACCATTTTTCGGTTACACCGACAGTCAGTCCATCCTTCCACCCTTGCCCAAGAAGCGTATGCCGGCGCCAAGGGCCAGAATATCACATGGATCCTTTCCTCCATCTGTGAGGACTATCGCATGAAGGACGGACTTCCGCCGCGGTCTATCGAGCAAGGGGCACCCTTGAACGATTGGACTCCAATCGTCGATCGACCAGGTCCCCTGGTCCGCCACCCGCTCTAGTCGGCATACCTTGACTATTTTCTACCAAGTTCACACCCAAGCTTCGGCAGAGGCCAGTTTTGGCGTAAGGTTTGCGGGTGGCATTGGCACACCTGTAACAACGTAGGCGCTTGTAGGTCTGGGTCAAGCCCGGCAAGAGGAAGCGGCTTCCTTCCTATCTCCGGTGATGGTTTTCTTCCCACCCAGGGACTGCTTTTGGACGTCCCATGGTCCTGTGTCCCCCAATGAAACGATAGAGAAAGAAGGATTTTTGTGTACTCACCGTAAAATCTCTTTCTCTGAGTCTTCATTGGGGGACACAGCACCCACCCTGCTTGTGTTTTTTGTTATATATGACATGCCTGTTGCCCCAGTGCCTATATTCCCAGGTCACTGGTCACACGACTGTTCGTCATAGTTTCTTACCTTGTGTTTATCCAGGATTGTTTGGTTCTCCTCCTACTGCTTGTGCACTAAACTGATTGAGCCCGCCTCCGGCTCAGGGGTTATACTGCTGGGGAGGAGCTAACTTTTTCTGTTTACTTAGTGTCAGCCTCCTAGTGACAGCAGCATAACCCATGGTCCTGTGTCCCCCAATGAAAACTCAGAGAAAGAGATTTTACGGTGATTACACAAAAATCCTTCTTTTGTGTACTCACCGTAAAATCGTTTTCTCTTAGCCATCATTGGGGGACACAGCACCCACCCTGGCCCTGTTGGGCCTTGGTTCTCTCAGTACCTTATTTGGTTATGACTCATTTTCTCATGTTCCTCTGTTGAGGTAAGTTTTTACTGTTTTTTTTCTCCTACTGCTTGTGTACTAAAACTGAGCTTGCCTGGCCCGGCCAGGGGGTGTATACTGCAGAGGAGGAGATATGCTTTTGCATCTACTTAGTGTCCTCCTATGGATAGGCAGCATAACACCCATGGTCCTGTGTCCCCCAATGATGGCTAAGAGAAAACGATTTTACGGTGAGTACACAAAAATCCGTTTTTTTTCAGAGGTCCGGAGGTACATCCTACGTACTGCAAATTGCAGTCCAAGCAGGTAATTAAATATACAACAAAGGTGGAATTACAATTAATATCATTTTTAATGTTTTATGATTTCCCTGTTTTACCAGAACAAAAAGTATTACCTGGTATCACATGCTTGCAGCAGGTGCAAATATGATGTCCACAACGAAAAAATCCTTTGGTATGCAACCAAGTAAGTAGGATTTACCTCCGGACCTCTGAAAAATAGGATCCGCCGCCATCTGTCTAAGGCCAGTTTCACACATCCTTCTTTTTGCCGGTTTCGCGGATGCGGAGCGCTCCCGTACAGTGAATACAGTACAATGACAGCGCTGTAACTTCCGGGTCACATGCGCCGGTCACATGACACCATGTGACTGGCGCTTGTTGTGCTGTCATTGTATTGTATTCACTGTACGGGAGCGCGCCGGATCCGCGAAACCGGCAAAAAGAAGGATGTGGGAAACTGGCCTAATGCGGTTAGAAACTTGTAAAATGTTCATCAACCTCCCGTCATTTTGCTCTTGTACATAATGGTAATATTGAAGCATGTAAGGTGATCGGGATTGAAAAACATGTGTGTGCCCTCCAGAAGAGGATACCTGATGGATTGAATTGTAGGTATGATCTGATCTATCATTATGACTAATGAGGTGGATGGCTTTTTTTTGTGCTCTGTTGGGATTGGTTAAGCTTTTGGGAGTAACAGGATGTGAGATAAGATGTTAGGTGCATGTGCTTTTAGTATGCGATGTTTAAAGACTCCTTTGTCTGAAACATGTTTGCTTTTACCTGAGATATCAGTGTTTTTTACCATGTCAGTTTCCTTTTTCTACTTTTTTAAATGATTTTGGAATAAAAACTGTTCATTTTACATCGTTGGATGCTGAATTTTTTTCCACCTTTTAATTTTTTGGGGGGACGGAGTTGTTTTGTTGAATGACATCATCCATTTTATCATGTGAAGTATTGGAAAACAGAAAAAAAATTCCAAGTGTTTGATGCAGAATCGTATGCATCTTCTGTAGGAACCTTGATCGTGCGGTCTCCTGCGGAGGAGACGCGCGGCCCCGCAGGTCAGGACTCTCTGCGTTCAGAATGCAGAGAGTCCTGATCGTGGGTACATACCCTTATTTGCCGATGCTAATAAGAGTGCTGGAGTAACACTTGCCTCGTAATTAATTTAATTCACCTTTGGGTTGCTCCAGCGCCAAAAAAGTAAAATTTGCTTTTGCTATGACCTAATGTTTCTCTCTATACTTTACACCACTTTTAGGCTATGTGCGCACGTTGCGTACTAGCCCTGCAGAAATTTCTGCAGCGATCTGAAGAGCACACGTGCGCTTCAAATCGCTGCAGAAAATGTCCGTAGAGAAACAAAAAAAAGCCGATTCCATGCGCTCTGCCTGCAGCTCCTGCCATAGACAGAGCAGGAGCTGCCGGCAAAGCGCACGGAAGAAGTGACATGTCACTTCTTGAACGCAGCGCTTCGGGCAGCAGCCGAAGCGCTGCGCTCTAAGACGCCACGTGCGCACGGCCCCTGCACAATCTCCTTAGACTGTGCAGGGGACGCAGGACGCATGCAGTAACGCTGCGCTACAAAGCGCAGCATAACTGCATGTATTTACGCACATAGCCTAAAGCTGGTGTCACACACAGCGACAACGACGTCGCTGCTACGTCACCATTTTCTGTGACGTTGCAGCGACGTCCCGTCGCTGTCGCTGTGTTTGACATCCAGCAACGACCTGGCCCCTGCTGTGAGGTCGCCGGTCGTTGCCTAAATGTCCAGCTTCATTTTTTGGTCGGCACTCTTCCGCTGTGACACACACATCGCTGTGTGTGACAGCGAGAGAGCAACGAAATGAAGCGAGCAGGAGCCGGCACTGGCAGCTGCGGTAAGCTGTAACCAGCGTAAACATCGGGTAACCAAGGGAAGATCTTTCCCTGGTTACCCGATATTTACCTTCGTTACCAGCCTCCGCTCTTGCTGCCAGTGCCGGCTCCTGCTCTCTGAACATGTAGCACAGCGACCTTATGATCGCTGCTTCTGCTGTGTTTGACAGCTAAGCAGCGATCATAACAGCGACTTACAAGGTCGCTGTTACGTCACCGAAAATGGTGACGTAACAGCGACGTCGTTGTCGCTGTCGTTTAGTGTGACACCAGCTTTAGTGTCCAGTGTGTGTACAGAACAGATGACCCCTGACATGTTCATTTAACCCTGTAAGGTTTTCTTTCTGACATAAAAAAGAGAAAATCATTGATAATAAGCCATGTCTCCATTCCTTCAATGTTTAGTGGAAGCTGCTGTGTGTGTGTGTGTGTGTGTGTGTGTGTGTGTGTCTGTGCGCGTGTGTGTGTGTGTGTGTGTGTGTGAGAGTGTCTGTGCATGTGTGTGTGTGTGTGTTATTTTTTTTTTGTGACCACAATTGATATTTTTTTACTTGTTTGGTGACTACATACAACATATTCATTAGCCTCTATATGCATGTGTCTGTGGCGTTGTGGTGTCACAATTCTCGCAGTTAAGACTTTTTTTCTATTTCTGTTAACAAATCCTGGTATTTTTAGATGTAAATAGATCTGACATCTGCACACATCTATAAAACACTTTTTTTGTATCGCTTCCTAATTATCAGTGGCGTAACTAGAGTCTGGTGAGCCACAGTGTGAAATGTAGACCTGGGCACTCCCCCACCTGTCACACTCCGCGCGCACACATGTTGGTCAGATCATATGTATGGGCCCCGTGTATATATGTCCCTTATCCTGGTATATATGGTGTTCCCCTCCCACCACCATAGTCATCCAATTATTATAACGCATCCCCATATTCCTCCAGATATCACAATGTACCCTCATAGTCATTTATATATTATAATGCATCCCATAGTCCCCCATAGTCATCCAATTATAATAATGCACCCCCATTATCCTCCATATAGTATAATACTGCCTCACAGCCCTCCATATAGTATAATGCAGCCTCACAGCCTTCCCTATAGCATAATGCAGCCTCACAACTCGCCATAGACTATAATGCACCCCCCTCCTCCCCCATAATCCTCTGGCGAGCGTGTACTCATTAAAAAATAAATCTGTACTTACCTCTCCTGGTTTCCCCGCAGCTCCGTTCTTGCCAAAACTGAAACACAGGAGAAGGTAGTGACTGCTTGTGTTCCACTTTGGAACGCATAAAGCATGAAGTGCCACCTACTCCTATTGTGGAGAAGGCGGCACCAGCCTGCTGAATGCGATTCACCATGGAACGCAGGCAGTTACCACCGTGGTAAGAGGAGCGCGGGCCCTGTCCAGAAGAGCTGACAATCTGAGGAAGCGGAAACAATAATTCTAAAGACTGTTTTTACTGCTTCACTAGATACATACAAGGGTGTAGAATGAGGTTCCCAATGTACAGGGGAGGTTCTGTATCATCACAAGGTGTAGCAGAGGGTTTTTTTTAAAAAAAGAGCCGTTTTTTGAGCCGAAAGAGCCGATTCTTTTTGGTGAGCCGAGCCGAATGAGCCGGCTCATCAAAAAGAGCCGGACTGCCCATCACTAATCGGCACCACTCATTTTTTTTTAAGTCTGCAAAAACTTCACACACATTTAGGGTAAGTTCAAGCAGTGCGTTTTTCGCGGCGGTTTTGCGCGTTTTTCGGGTGCGTTTTTGCTCAGAAAACGCTGTGACATTGCTTCCCCAGCAAAGTCTATGAGTTTTCATTTTTGCTGTCTACACACAGCGTTTTTTTTTTTAGCTACGTTTTTGTGGTGCCCACAAAAACGCAGCATGTCAATTAGTTTTGCGTTTTTCACTGCGTTTTCCACCCATTGAGTTCAATGAGATGTTCAAAAATGCAATGAAAAACGCAAATTGCAAATATAGCTGCGTTTTAGTGCGTTTCTATGACTAAAAACGCAGCTATAAACGCAAGGGGTGGGTAGTAAAGTGACATGTACA
This sequence comes from Anomaloglossus baeobatrachus, assembly GCF_048569485.1. NCBI lineage: Eukaryota > Metazoa > Chordata > Amphibia > Anura > Aromobatidae > Anomaloglossus > Anomaloglossus baeobatrachus. The sequence continues at coordinate 326,816,301 of NC_134357.1, forward strand.
GGAAGAGGATTCCTTCTGTCAGTAAACACAGAAACGTGAATCCTCCCGGTACCGTCACTGCTGCGTCCACCTCCCGTCCTGTGCATGTCTGCTCCCGTGCGGCGCCATGGCTGGGCGGAAGGTGGAGACAGCTGTGAAATCAAAACTGAACAGTAGAAAAAAAAATGTCATACTCACGTGTCTGCAGACTCCCGGCGCCATGTCCGCTCCCAGCTCCTCTCCTGGTACCGCCGCTCCGGCTGTGTGCAGTGTCCCCGGGCACGTCCGATGGCTGCAGGACCTGGCGATGGATCACCTGGTGCGGTCACCTGACGCGTCAGCTGATCGTAAGTCTCGCAGTGACGCCGGCGTCCGGCCGGTTTCACCTATCAGCTGATGTCGTCAGGAGACTTCATCACTGATTACCGGCAGCTCCTGCAGCGATCGGACGGGATCAGACTCCCCTCCAGGAGCTGCCGGTAATCAGCACATAAGTGAGTATTTTTTTTTTTTTGCACTGATGCTTCAGCTGATTGTATAAACGGCTTTCATACAATCAGCTGATGTGTCATGTGATTCACATCCTTGATCCTGACACATCATCTGATCGCTTTGCCTTCCAGCAAACCGATCAGATGATATTGGATCCAGATTGGACGGCGCAGGACCCTTGACCCAGGATTATTGCAGAGGGGAGTTCTTTATTTCAATAAAGATGGAGTCACTAATTGTGTTGTGTTTTATTTCTAATAAAAATATTTTTCTGTGTTTTTTTTAATCTTTACTAGAAATTAATGGTGGCCATGTCTAATATTGGCGTGACACCATGAATTTCGGGCTTAGGGCTAGCTGATAATATACAGCTAGCCCTAACCCCATTATTACCCAGCAAGCCACCCGTCACCAGGGCAGCTGGAAGAGTTGGATACAGCGCCAGAAGATGGCGCTTCTATGAAAGCGCAATTTTCTGGGGTGGCTGCGGACTGCAATTCGCAGCGGAGGTGCCCAGAAAGCATGGGCACCCTGCACTGCGGATTCCAATCCACAGCTGCCTAGTTGTACCTGGCTGGACTCAAAAATTGGGCGAAGCCCACGTCATTTTCTTTATCGTTCCTATGGGAGACCCAGACCATGGGGTGTATAGCTTCTGCCTCCGGAGGACACACAAAGTACTACACTCAAACGTGTAGCTCCTCCCTCCTAGCATATACACCCCCTGCTAGCCAGTCCTAGCCAGTTCAATGCTTTGTGTTTCAGGAGGTCACACACACATGCATTCTCTGATTTTTGATTTTTGATTTTTTTTTTTTGGATCAAAGATTTGGAAGAAAAGCGGGTCCAGTCTGGACTCCCGGCATGTCCCTTCTCACCCCACTGTGTCGGCGGTGCTGTTAAGGTTGATATTACAAGGCTGGAGCCTTCACATGCCGCGCTCCTTCACATCCTCTGAGAGGCTCTGGGTTGAAGTGGGAGCCAACACGGTTCTCACTGCTTTGCAGGAGACCGGTCTCCATCCGCAGCCCTGTTCAGGATTCTGCTGGACGGAGCGATCACCCCCCAGGGACCTGGCAACCTGCGTCTCACAAGCTAAGTACATGAGACGTTATTACCACAAAAGTGGTCTTTCCAGGGGTCCTTTATACTTTATTTTCGGGGGAGAGTGTGTTTTATGTTTGTGTTCACATTTCCGGCCGGTTCTCCAGTTTTCACTGGAGAACCGTGCCGATGGTGCCTGCACGCCGGCCGCATGTTTAAATCTAGGCCCCGGCTTCGCCTGAGGCCTAGTTTCGGTTTCCACTGCCCCTGCATGTCAGTCATGCAGAGGGACAGCGTGGCTCCGCCCAGTGGCTGTGCAGTACAGGGAAGGGACACTCCTCACTGAGGAAGGATTCCCTCCCCTGTATGCCTCATTTGCCGCTCTCAGAGTAGGCCCCGCCCCCTCTCCTCGCTCCGGTCGCCATTTTCTCAGCGTTCTCTGTGCCTGCATAGGCACAGAGATTCCACATTGTGACAAGTGGGGGCCTGGGCTGAGGGACTGGAGGGCACAGAAATGTATGTTAAACGGTTTGGCAGCCACAACCTCCGGTTTGTGCAGCTGCTTATTTGGTCTGTTTATATACTCTGCTGGGGGCCATTCCTATAGAGCCCCCACCTCTGCAGCATGTCTCACATCAGAGCAAGGCTGCAGGGTTGTTTTTAATTTACACTGTATGAAGACTCGTACGGCCTGTACCGAGCACATATACACAGTGGTCACTCAGCCTGGAGGCTCATCAGTGGTCCCTCCAGCTGCTCCGGCTTCGGTGGCTGAACCCCCGGTTTGGGCAGAATCCGCTCTTTCCAGGGGACGTCTGTCCCGAACTCTGCTGAGCAGGCATTAGCCCCCTTCTCAGGGTGTTTCTGCTGCTACTCGCTCAGCAAAGCTCACAGAGGACTCTCCTCTGGTCTCACACCCCGTCCTCCTAAAATGGAGACGCAGGGTCCCCTGTCCTTCCCCGTCCCGCAGCTCTGATTCACGAGCTGACTCACTAGACGAGGAGGATGTCTCTACCAGGGGCTCGGACGCTACTTTGTGTACCATGATCTGTCCGAAGGTGACGCAGATGCTAATGATTGGATTGCGTCCATTATACTTGTACTGGACCTCCATCCGCCTGTATCAGGGTAGCGTTCCCCGCTGGCAGAAAGGCATCAGTATACCTTAAACAGAACAAGGAGTGTGTTCCTTAACCACTCTAGTTTTCAGCCCACTGTCTCCAGGCCCACAGCCTGTCCTGTCAGACCCCAAAGCGGAGTTCTGATGACTGTTTCTCCCTCCCACCAGAGGTGGTCAAGGAGTGGGCTAATTCGCCAAGGGTGGTCCCTCCGGTGTCTAGCCTTTCAGCCCGGATAGTTGTATCAGTGGCTGACGGCACCTCTATAAGGATCCCACTGTACATTAATTTTGTACTGGACCTTAATCCGCCGGAGTTACCTTGCCTAAGAGAACACTGAGTGCGTTCCTTAACCACTCCAGTTTTCAGGCCTCTGTGACCAAGCCCAGAGTCTGCTCTCACAGACGCTTCCCGTGAAGCGTGGTTCTGATGACTGTTTTCCCTTTCCACCAGTGGTGGTCAAGGAGTGGGCTCATTCACCAAGGGTGGCTCAGCCTGGACCGTTATATCAGTGGCTGATGGCTCCTCACTTATAGTTTTGCTGTCCACCAGGTTGTCCTTCTGGCCAAATCTGTATAAGGGCGGCAGGAGCTTCGTTCTCCTCAGCTTTCCAGCAGTGCGGGCTTTCGTAGCCTTCTCTGCTTCTCTAGAGGAGATGCATTCCCTCACAGGGACTCTATGCCCGAGATGGTTGTCTGAACTTCCAGACTTCAGTCTTTTCATCCTATGCCATGTCTGCCATGCTGGAGACTCTCACCGCACCGCGGTGGCCTCGGCTAATTTCCTCGCTATCCGCAGGCTCCTGTGGCTTCGGAAGTGGAAGGCAGATGCTTCTATAGAAGTTCCTTGCTGGGCTCCCTCTTGGGACCAGTCTTTCGAAAACAACTGGATGAAATTGTTAAGGAAGCTTTTGGCGGGAAGAGTTCTTCCATGCCACAATCCTAAACCAGGAAACCTGTCCAGGGCAGGAATCAGTGGAGGTTTTCGTTCTTGCGTTCCTCCATCTGATCGTTCTCTACGCCCTCGGCCTCGTCCACTAGTTCGGCCAAGGATCGTAAACCCAAATGGCGCTCGAAGCCGCGTCTTCAGAAACCGCAGGAGATGCTGCCACTAAGTCAGCTTTCTCCGGACTATTTGGCCACGCCAGCAACGTCCTTGGTCGGTGGCAGGCTCTCCCACTTTGGCGACGTATCATTTTAACACGTCTCCGATCAGTGGGTGCGGGATTACATCTCCATGGCTACAGGATAGAATTCTATCCACCCGCCAAACAGATTTTTTCTGTCAACTCCCCCCTGCTCCAAGGCCGCCGCCTTCTCTCAGGCCGTGGCATTCCTGCAGGCCAATGGAGTAATTGTACCGGTCCCTAACTGGGAACGGTTCTGAGATTTCTGCTTAAATCTTCTCCTAGTCCCCGTAGAGGGCGGGTACTTCCGACCTGGATCTCAAGCTTTTCAAGCATGTTCAGGTGCGGCGTTTTCACATGGAGTCTCGGTCTTGTTCCGTGTGTTTTTTCACCGGATCAATTGATAACCCAAGGACATTCCTTAGCATCCATCGACATCTGAGATGTCTATCTGCATGTGCCAATCGCAGTTTCTCCAGCGTTGGCTACGTTTTTGCAATCGGAGTGGTCCAATTCGTGGCTCTTCCCTTGGGGTTAGCCACGGCCCCTCGAGTATTCTCAAGGTTGGGGCAGCTGTGATTAGGGTCCTGCACCTCTAGAGGTTGACAGTGATCTTTTGCCCTGAACGGCCTTCTTGTCGGGGCTTCATCCAGTGCAGACTCTTAGCAGAGTGCCTCGCTCACTCTCGCCACGCTAACCAATTCGGGTTGCTTGTCATTCTGTCCAAGACCACTCTGACTTCGAACCAGAAGTTCACGTACCCAGGGACGCAACTCGAGACTCTGGCGGCACTTGTGAAGCTGCTCTTAGTCAAACAGTAGTCCCTCTGCGGGTGGTCGACGTCGTTCCATCAGGGAATACAGGTTCTGGATCATATGGTGGCGTCAATGGAAGCGATTCCCTTGCCCAGTTTCTAATGCGTCTCGGAGGCTGGATATTTTCCGCTGTTGGAACAAGCGAACTTCTTCCTTCCACGGGGTGGTGGCTTCGCCACAGAACAGGGGCTCGTTTCAGTGGTGGCTTCGGCCACTCTGTCTCCGGGACGCTCCTTCCTGGCCCCGTCCCGGGTGATCCTCACCAGGATGCTAGTCTATCCGACTGGGGAGCAGTATTTCTCCACCATGGAGCGCAGGGCGCTTGGACTCTGTCCGAATCAGCCCTCTGGATCAATGTGCTGGAAATCAGAGCTATGTTTCTAGCTCTCTTAGCCTTTCACCATCTGTTGGCGGCTGGGCACATTCGAGTCCAGTCAGACGACGTGACAGCGTTTATCTACATCAACTTCCAGGGCGGCACATTCAGCCGCCTGGCAATGTTGGAGGCTCAACGCATTCTTCAGTGGACGAAGGACTCCTAGTCCACCATATCCGCAGCCCACATCCCAGACGTGAAGACTGCGAGGCAGATTATCTCAGCTGTCCATCCGCGGTCCACGATCCTCAGGTTTTTGCGGCAGACGCACTGGTGCATGTTGGTCCCAGCTTCGTCTGTCTTACGTGTTTCACCCTCTAGCTCTTGCCCAGAATCCTGCGCAAGATCAGTAAGGAGGGCCGTCGGGTCATTCTCATACTCTAGACTGACCCAGGCAAGCTTGGTACCCTGACCTGCTCCATCTGTCCGTAGTGTTGCCATGGCATCTTCCGGACCGTCCAGACCTTCTCTCAAAAGGTCCGTTTTTTCCGCCAGAATTCTGGATTCTCAGATTGACGGCGTGGCTCTTGAGTCCTCGGTCTTGACGACTTCTGGTATCCCTCCTGAAGTCATCTCCACTATGACTCGAGCTCCGAAGTGTCCTTTGGCCGTTTGGCCTTGCCGACTCTCCTGTCCCTTCTACAGTCCGGTCTACAGCTTAGGACTATTCCTCTTTAAGGGACAGGTCTTGGCTCTGTCAGTGTGTGCCAGCGGCGTGTCGTCCGGCTGGCTCAGGTGCGCTCCTTCAAGGGCGCATCTCACATTATTCCGCCTTACCGGCGGCCTATGGAGCCCTGGGACCTTAATCTGGTCCTCACGGTTTCCGGAAACCCCCCTTTGAGCCTCTTAGGGAGGTTTCTTTGTTTCGTTTTTCACAGAAAGTGGTCTTTCTAGTGGCCATAATTTCCCTCAAGAGAGTCTCTGTTTTGGCTGCACTCTCTTCGGAGTCACCCCCTTTTTTGGTTTTTCATCCAGACAAGGTGGTTTCCGTCCGACTCCGGACTTTCTCCCTAAGGTGGTTGCTGCTTCCACCTTAACCGGGGCATTTTACCTGCCTGCCTTTTGTCCGGCTCCTGTTCATCGCTTTGAAAAAGCGTTGCATATCCTGGATCTGGTGCGGGCGCTCCGGATCTATGTGTCTCGCACCGCTGTTATTAGACGGTGCGCCTCTCTCTCTGGTGCTGACCACTAGTCAGCGTAGCGGTCTCTCGGCATCTAAGCCGACCCTGGTTCGTTGGCTTAGGTTGGCCATTTCCGATGCCTACCAGTGTACTCAATTGCCTTCCCCGCCGGGGATCAGGGCACACTTGACCAGAGCTGTCGGTGTCTCTTGGGCTTTCAGGCACCAGGCTACGGCTCACCAGGTCTGTCAGACTGCCACTTGGATTAGTCTGCATACCTTTTCGAAGCACTACTCAATGCAGGCTCATGCTTCGGCAGACGCGGGCTTGGGCAGACGCATCTTTCAGGCGGCTGTCGCCCATTTGTGAAGTTAGGTTTCGCCTACTTCTCAGTTTGTCTGTTTATTCCCACCCATGGACTGCTTTAGAACGTCCCATGGTCTGGGTCTCCCATAGGAACGATAAAGAAAAAGAGAATTTTGTTACTTACCGTAAATTCTTTTTCTTATAGTTCCGTCATGGGAGACCCAGCACCCTCCCTATTGCCTGTTGGCAGGTTTCTTGTTCCGTGTGTCTTCACCGGCTGTTGTTGTTGCAGACAGAGGTTCCGGTGGTTCCGGGTTTTACTCTGTCTCTACTTGTGGGTGGATGTCCTCCTTCAGCTTTTGCACTAAACTGGCTAGGACTGGCTAGCAGGGGGTGTATATGCTAGGAGGGAGGAGCTACACGTTTGAGTGTAGTACTTTGTGTGTCCTACGGAGGCAGAAGCTATACACCCCATGGTCTGGGTCTCCCATGACGGAACTATAAGAAAAAGAATTTACGGTAAGTAACAAAATTCTCTTTTTTTTTTAATTATTTCATGAAATTCATGAAATAATTTAAAAAAAAAAGGGCTTCCCTATATTTTTGGTTCCCAGCTGGGTACAAATAGGCAGCTGGGGGTTGGGGGCAGCCCATACCTGGCTAGCATACAAAAATATGGCGAAGCCCATGTCATTTTTTTGGGGGGTAAAAAACTCCATACAGTCCTGGATGGAGGATGCTGAGCCTTGTAGCTCTGCAGCTGCTGTCTGATCTCCTGCATACACTATTGGATGGAGGATGCTGAGCCTTGTAGTTCTGCTCGCCCTGCCTCTCCCTCCAGCATACAGTCCTGGATGGAGCATGCTGAGCCTTGTAGTTCTGCAGCTGTCTGCTCTCCTGCATACCCTAGTGGAGAATGAAGAACATATTGAAGAAGGAAATGACATCAGACTTTTTTTTTCTTTTTTTTTCTTCAACAATCTTTAATGCCATTGTTCACTGATAAAAAAAACCGCATAAAACCGCAGTGAGCAAAAACGCAGCAAAGAAACGCACCAAATTGCGGTAAAAACGCACTCGCGTTTTTTTGCTGCGGGTGCGTTTTTGTGCGTTTTTGCCCGCAAAAACGCACAAAAACGCAGCGTAAAAAAACCGCAGTGTGTGAACCTAGCCTTAAAGAAGAGCTAGTCACAAAAATTATGCAGATTGGGTTTAGGTGCTCAATAGAAGGTAGCAGTGTATTAAGTTAAAAAAAAAAAAAAAAAAAAGGTATTAGGCTATGTTCACACACTGCGTTTTTTACTCGCGTTTTTGCTCAGGATATTTTTTGAGAAAATGATTGTACATTTCTGCAGAGACATTCCCCAGCAAAACCTATGGCAAAAAAAATTAGCTGTGCACACACTGCGTTTTTTCCTTAAGAAAATTCTTTCAGTAGATTTTCTTAAGAAAAAGAATGAGCATGTCACTTCTTTTCTGCAGCTAACTGCGTTATTCACTCCATTGACTGTACTGTATTGCAGAGAGTAAACACACACATATGACACTCAGACACAAACATATAGAATACACATAGAAATCAAATGTACTTATTAAAAATAAAAAAACAAATAAAAAAGCGTGTGCTCCGCCGTATTTTTACATTCCAGCCAGGTAAACACACAGCAGAGGGCCGGTATTCTCAGGCTGGGGAGGTTGAGGGCCAGGGTTAATGCCCCCCCCCCTCCCGCAGCCGAGATTATCAGCTCGCCGCTGCCCCGAGAATATCGCATCCATTATGCGACAGTTCCGGAGTGTCACTGGCTCTTCCTGTTGCTGTGATGCGGTGGTAATCAGGGTAATAATGAGTTAACGGCAACCAATAGCTGCCGCTAAGTCCAAGATTAGTAATCGCAGTGTGTATGACACGCCATCACTAATCTGTAAGTGACAGTAAAAACACACACCCCGAAAAATTCCTTTATTTGGATTAAAAGACAAAAAGCCCTCTCTTTCTCCACTTTATTAAGGCCCCGAACACAGCTCCGACGTAATCCACAACGATGTCCCGCGGCGCTTGCAGCCCTGCTCCAGCCGCGACTGACAGTTCTCCACGCAGCCTCGTTCAGTGAGCGAGTGCTAAATGCGGCTCCCTGAGCGAGGCTGCGAGTAACTCCAGGTCATTTCTCACGGCCGGTAATGTGAAGACATTACCGTCCGCGAGAATTGCAGTACGTCCACAAACATCATAAATAAAGCTGGAATATATATCCCTCTATTATCTATCTATGTATCTATTATCTATGTATCTATCTATGTATCTATCTATGTATCTATTATCTATGTATCTATCTATGTATCTATCTATGTATCTATTATCTATGTATCACTCGATTATCTCTCTATTATCTCTATCTCTCTATTACCTATTATCTAGCTATTATCTCTCTATCTATATATTATCTGTTAAAAAACGCAGGAACCAACCTGCAAAAAAACGCACCAAAAACGCACCAATAACTCAGGGGTATTTATCATGTTTTTTAAGTAAAACTACTGTACCACAGTTGTGAAAAAGTATACAGTTTTTATTATTACAAAAAGTGCAAATATCAAAAATCACATGTGATGACAGTTAGTAGTTAGACATACATAGTTAAAATCCAATTAGATGAGACAGGGAGAGAAAAAGGTCCCAATCGAGTGCTGGCTATCGGAGGGATACGCTCGCTCAGCTGAGTCCAGACACAGCGGTGATTACCACAGCGAGTCCCCGCGACTTGCCTCTATTTATACACCGCCGGCACACTGCTGGCCATGGTCTCCCATTGAAGGACATGCGAAACACGTGTCAGGACCGGGTCCACATGTGAGGCTGCCAGACTCCCTTTTTGGGTGCTATACATACCACAGGTAGGTCCTTCAGGTGCCAATTTCCCCACCACTGTATGATTTTTTTTTTTTCTCTCTGAGATTATTCTGGTGGTGTTACATACTGGTGTACTCAGGCCCTGATTTGGACCTTATCCTGTTGGCTACTGTTTAATGTATGGACATTCCATCACTCCACTAGCCCAGGGGATATACTATTGATATCTTTTGGTTACTTATATGCCCCCCCGGGATATAGTAATACTTCTTTCTTACCAGTTTTATTTAAGGGGTAGTCTGTCTCCCTCCCTGGGACCTTTTTCTCTCTCTGTCTCATCTAATTGGATTTTAACTATGTATGTCTAACTACTAACTGTCATCACATGTGATTTTTGATATTTGCACTTTTTGTAATAAAAACTGTATACTTTTTCACAACTGTGGTACAGTAGTTTTACTTAAAAAACATGATAAATACCCCTGCGTTATTGGTGCGTTTTTGGTGCGTTTTTTTGCAGGTTTTGCAGATAAATACCCCTTCTTGTTCACAAGTTTTTGTAAGTATTCTAACCATCCTTCACCCCCTGTCCAGCGAACGCAGGATGCTGAAAGGTTGCGTTGGCAGCCAAGAGTCTGCTGAAGACCCCCGTGCCTGTCATGATACTTTTATGAAAGCCAGCCTATGTATGGTGTTTATAGGAGACTATGATTTTTGATATACATAGCAATACTGTCCAATTTCTCAAAACATAAAATTAAAGGGGTTATCCGGCTTATTTTACTTAATTTTTGTTATTGCACTATTGCGCTACATTGATAGCAACTTCTTACCCACCCTGCTGTCAGCCCCTCTCCCCCAGCTCAGAGAAGTCATGCGACCGCCCCTGCCATGGTTTTGCTGCTTCCTTTGATGTCATGACGAAAGGGGCAGGGGCTTGTTGACAGGCATCACAGCTGACATCATGTTGCCAAACTTGTGCCGACCAGGTATAGCGCGATGCAGCCTCTGCCCCCCTTTCATCCTCCCCCTCCCCTTCCCACACTCTGTACTCTCTCCCGCTCTTTGTGTGCTGCTATCTGTGACCTGTATGTGCCCGGGTCGTGCACAAACAGGGTTGCCCTCTCTGTGGAGGACACCGCCAGTGCTGTTTGCCCGACGGTGTCCTCAGCTCATTATGATGTATGGGGCCCGGGTAACTGTGTCCCCCCCTCCCCCGTGCGCTGTATCTCTGCATTCTGTAATGAATGCAACCTGCGGCGCTCAGGGACCGGGAACGTCACCTGAAACCAGCGGTCAGCAGCACTGAGCTCTGCATCACTTAGCTGTAAGCAGGCTGCTCTCATCACAGCACGGAGGAGAAGAAGAGAGAGCATGGGTGAGAGAGCGCGGGGGGGGTGGCATAGAAGAGAGTGTGTGGTGAGAGACAGAGTGAGGGGGGCAGAGAAGAGAGTGCAGGAGGAGAGTACAGAGCGCATGGGTGAGATACAGAGCAGGGGGGCAGAGGAGACAGCGCAGGGGGGAGAGAAAAGAGTGCATAAGGGGGATTATATAATATATAACTAGGTGTGTGTGGGTTGGTGTATGTGTGTCTAAGTATATGTGTATATCTACTATAGACTCACATTGAGGGCAATATATAGTCTTCATTACATAGTATTCATTTATCTATCAGATGCTGTGGCAGAATACTGACAGCCAATGAGTGGGCAGAGGGCGGGGCTGGAAACTGAAGCTGGGCCTTGCCACCTGTTACTGTGAAGTTCGGTAGTCAAACGTCATGTTTGGTTGAGCTGCAGGTAAATAAAGTGGCTGCAGAGAATAAAGGGATAATTCAAGAGGAACAAAAGTTAGAGACAAAAAAAAAGAAGATAGGGATGTTTTATATGACAATACATCACAGATTAGCTTAAAGAAAAAAAAATATTTCTTTATCGTTCCTATGGGAGACCCAGACATTGGGTGTATAGCTTCTGCCTCCGGAGGACACACAAAGTACTACACTCAAAAGTGTAGCTCCTCCCTCTGAGCTTATACACCCCCTGGAGAGCCAGATCTAACCAGTTTATCGCTTTGTGTTCAGGAGGTCACAGCCACACATGCATTCTCATCTGATTTTTCATTTTTGGAAAGAGTTTGAAGAAAAGCGGGTCCAAGCCTGGACCCCCGGCATGTCCCTTCTCACCCCACTGTGTCGGCGGTGCTGTTAAGGTTGATTCCCAGGCTGGAGCCTTACATGCCGTGCTCCTTTACCATCCCTCCGGGGCTCTGGCTTGAAGTGGGAGCCAGCACGGTTCTCCATGCTTGGCATGAGACCGGTCTCCATCCGCAGCCCTTCAGGATCCTGCTGGACCGGAGCACTCATCCCCCAGGGACTTGGAACCCTGCGTCTCAGCAAGCTAAGTACCTGAGACTTTTATATATGGGGGTCCCTTGTACTTTATTGTTGTGGGAGAGTGTGCTGAGTGATTTTTATGACATTTCCGGCGGGTTCTCTGGCTGTCGCCTGAGAACCGCGCCGATGGTGCCTGCGCGCCGGCCGCACCGCTGTAATTTAGGCCCCGGCTTCGCCGGAGGCCTACTTTCGGTTTCACTGCCCTCGCATGTCATTCATGCAGAGGGACAGCGCGGCTCCGCCCAGCGGCCGTTCTACATAGGGGAGAGACACTCCTCACTGAGTACATGTCTCCTCCCCTGTGAATCTCATTGGCCCTCCAGATCCCGCTCTCAGAGTGAGTCACGCCCCCTCTCTTCACTCCGGTGGCCATTTTCTCAGCGTTTTTCCCTGCGATCACCACTGGTCTGCAGCATCCCTGCTGAGGTGCTTGGGAGTCCGGGCTTCGGGATCTGGAGGGCACACAAACCGCTCCAGCGGTCTGGTAAGCCACAACCTCTGGTTGTGGACCTTCTGTATATACTCTCTGGGGGTCATTCTGGCAGAGCCCTCACTCCAGCAGCATGTCTCACACGAGGAGCAAGGCTCCAAAGCTGTTTTCAGTATGCACTGCATGTAGGCTCCTACTGCCGGAACCGAGCACCTATCCACATTGTGATGCCTGCTCTAACCTGACGTTGCCTCAGCCTGAAATCGCACCCCCATGGGTCTCTCAGGCTGCTCCAGCTCCTGTGGCTGAACCCCCGGCTTGGGTAGAATCCTTAACCAGGTCTATCTCCCAGTCTTTTGCTGACTCCATGGGACATCTGTCCAGGACTTTGCTGAGCATGCATCAGCCCCCTTCATAGGGTACCTCTGCTGCTAGGTCTCTCTCAGGACCGGAGCTCACAGAGGATTTATCCTCTGGTCCCAGGCCCCGTCCTTCTAAAAAGAGACGCAGGGCTCCCTCTCCTTCGTCCCGCGGCTCGGTTTCAGAAGCTGACTCGCAGGATGGAGGATGCCTTTACTGGGGGCTCGGAGACTACCTCCATGTGCCCCTTTGGTCCGTCCGAAAGTGACTCAGATGTTGGTGATTTGATTGCGTCCATTAATTCTGTACTGGATCTCAATCCGCCAGTATCAGAGGAGCAACCCTCTCTGGCAGAAAAGCACCAGTTTACCTCGCCTAAGAGGACAAAGAGTGTGTTCTTTAACCACTCCAGTTTTCAGGCCGCTGTGACCAAGCCCAGTGCCTGCCCTGACAAACGCTTCCCCAAGCGTGGTTCTGATGACCGTTTTCCCTTTCCACCTGAGGTGGTCAAGGAGTGGGCTCATTCACCAAAGGTAGACCCCCCGGTGTCTAGACTCTCAGCCCGGACCGTTGTATCAGTGGCTGATGGCACCTCGCTCAAGGATTCCACAGACCGCCAGGTTGACCTTCTGGCCAAATCTGTATATGAAGCGGCAGGGGCCCCGTTCGCCCTGACTTTTGCAGCAGTGTGGGCTCTCAAAGCCATCTCTGCTTCTCTGGAGGAGATGCATTCCCTCACTAAGGAATCTATGCCTGAGATGGTTGCCTTAACTTCCCAAGCTTCGGCTTTTTCATCCTATGCCATGTCTGCCATGCTGGAGGCTTCTCATCGCACTGCGGTAGCTTCGGCTAATTCCCTCGCTATCCGCAGGATCTTGTGGCTTCGAGAGTGGAAGGCAGATGCTTCTTCTAAGAAGTACCTTGCGGGGCTCCCTTTTGCTGGGTCCCGGCTGTTCGGTGAACAGCTGGATGAAATTATTAAGGAAATTATTAAGGAAGCTACTGGCGGGAAGAGTACTTCCATGCCACAAACCAAAACCAGGAAACCTGTCCAGGGTAGGAATCAGTCGAGGTTTCGTTCCTTTCGTTCCTCCAACTGGTCGTCCCCTAAGCCCTCGGCGTCGTCCACTAACACTGCCAAGGACCAAAAATCCAGCTGGCGCACAAAAGCGCGTCCACAGAAGACCGCAGGTGCTGCTGCCACTAAGGCAGCCTCCTCTTGACTATCTGTCCGCGCCAGCAACGTCCTTAGTCGGTGGCAGGCTCTCCCACTTTGGCGACGTGTGGTTTCAACACGTCTCCGATCAGTGGGTGCGGGATATCATCTCCCACGGCTACAGGATAAAATTCTCTTCCAGCCCGCCAAACAGATTTTTTCTGTCAACTCCCCCCTGCTCCAAGGCCGCCGCCTTCTCTCAGGCCGTGGCATCCCTGCAGGCCAACGGAGTAATTGTACCGGTTCCCGCCCGGGAACGGTTCAGAGGTTTCTACTCAAATCTCTTCCTAGTCCCCAAAAAGGACGGTTCCTTCCGGCCCATCCTGGATCTCAAGCTTCTCAACAAGCATGTTCAGGTGCGGCATTTTCGCATGGAGTCTCTGCGGTCAGTCATTGCCTCAATGACCCAAGGGGATTTCCTGGCATCCATCGACATCAGAGATGCCTATCTGCATGTGCCAATTGCAGTTTCACACCAGCGTTGGCTACGTTTTGCAATCGGAGAGGAACATTTCCAATTCGAGGCTCTCCCCTTCGGGTTAGCCACGGTCCCTCGAGTATTCACCAAGGTCATGACAGCAGTGGTTGCGGTTCTGCACCTACAGGGGTTGGTAGTGATTCCTTACCTGGACGACCTTCTAGTCAAGGCTTCATCCAGCGCAGACTGTCAGCGGAGTGTCTCGCTCACTCTTGCCACTCTAGCCCGATTCGGGTGGATTGTCAATCTTCCCAAATCCACTCTGTCTCCGACCCAGAGTCTCACGTACCTAGGGATGCAGTTCGAGACTCTGCCGGCACTTGTGAAGTTGCCCTTAGTCAAACAGCAGTCCCTCCAACTGGCGGTCCGCGCTCTGCTGAGGCACCGCCGTTATTCCATCAGGCACCTGATGCAGGTGCTGGGTCAGATGGTGGCGTCAATGGAGGCTGTTCCCTTTGCCCAGTTCCATCTGCGTCCTCTGCAGCTGGACATTCTCCGCTGTTGGGACAAGCGGCCTTCCTCCTTGCACAGGTTAGTGGCTCTGTCGCCACAGACCAGGAGCTCTCTTCAGTGGTGGCTTCGGCCCCTCTCTCTGTCTCAGGGGCGCTCCTTCCTGACCCCGTCCTGGGTGATTCTCACCACGGATGCCAGTCTGTCCGGCTGGGGAAGCGGTATGTCTCCACCACCGAGCGCAGGGCACTTGGACTCCGTCCGAGTCAGCCCTCTCGATCAATGTGCTGGAAACCAGAGCTGTGCTTCTAGCTCTCCTAGCCTTTCACCACCTGTTGGCGGGCAAGCACATCCGAGTCCAGTCAGACAACGCGACAGCAGTTGCCTACATCAATCACCAAGGCGGGACTCGCAGCCGCCTGGCAATGTTGGAGGTACAACGCATCCTTCAATGGACGGAGGACTCCAAGTCCACCATATCCGCAGTCCATATCCCAGGCGTGGAAAACTGGGAAGCAGATTATCTCAGCCGTCAAACCGTGGACAGTGGCGAGTGGTCCCTGCATCCGGCAGTGTTTCAGTCAATCTGCCGCAAGTGGGGTACTCCGGATGTGGACCTAATGGCGTCCCGTCACAACAACAAGGTTCCGGTTTACGTGGCTCGCTCCCACGTTCCTCAGGCCTTCGCCGCGGACGCTCTGGTTCAAGACTGGTCCCAGTTTCGTCTGTCCTACGTGTTTCCTCCTCTAGCTCTCTTGCCCAGAGTTCTGCGCAAGATCAGAATGGAGGGCCGTCGAGTCATTCTCATTGCTCCGGACTGGCCCAGGCGAGCTTGGTACCCAGACCTGCTCCATCTGTCCGTAGAGGTGCCGTGGCATCTTCTGGACCGTCCAGACCTTCTCTCATAAGGTCCGTTTTTCCGCCAGAATTCTGCGGCTCTCAGATTGACGGCGTGGCTCTTGAGTCCTGGATCTTGACGGCTTCTGGTATCCCTCCTGAATTCATCTCCACTATGACTCGGGCCCGTAAGTCTTCCTCTGCCAAGATCTATCACAGGACTTGGAAGATTTTCCTGTCCTGGTGTCGCTCTTCCGGCCATTCTCCTTGGCCTTTTTCCTTGCCGACCCTTCTGTCTTTTCTACAGTCCGGTCTGCAGCTAGGATTGTCTCTCAACTCTCTCAAGGGACAAGTCTCGGCTTTGTCAGTGCTGTTCCAGCGGCGTCTCGCCCGGCTGGCTCAGGTCCGCACCTTCATGCAAGGTGCGTCTCACATCATTCCGCCTTACCGGCGGCCCTTGGATCCCTGGGACCTCAATTTGGTTCTCACGGCTTTTCAGAAGCCCCCCTTTGAACCTCTTAGGGAGGTTTCTTTGTTTCGTCTTTCACAGAAAGTGGTCTTTCTAGTGGCCATAACTTCCCTCAGGAGAGTCTCTGATTTAGGTGCGCTCTCTTCGGAGTCACCTTTTTTGGTTTTTCATCAAGACAAGGTGGTTCTCCGTCCGACTCCGGACTTTCTCCCTAAGGTGGTTTCTCCTTTCCACCTTAACCAGGACATTACCCTACCTTCCTTTTATCCGGCTCCTGTTCATCGCTTTGAAAAAGCATTGCATACTCTGGATCTGGTGCGGGCGCTCCGGATCTATGTGTCTCGCACCGCTGCTCTTAGGCGGTGCACCTCTCTTTTTGTGCTAACCACAGGTCGGCATAAGTGCCTCTCTGCTTCTAAGCCGACCTTAGCCCGTTGGATCAGGTCCACCATTTCGGAGGCCTACCTGTGTTCTCTGGTGCCTCCCCCGCCGGGGATCAAGGCACACTCGACCAGAGCTGTCGGTGCCTCTTGTTTACTAATAATTTTGTTTACTACTTAAAAAAAAAAAACTTTGTATGTTTGATATGGAGAATCATATTGCCGGGTTAGTTTTACCGTATAATGAACGTTAAAATACATAACCCAAACAACAATTGCGGATTAGTGCTTTTTTTTCACAACTTCACCACACTTTTTCTTCGAATTTTACAGTACATCACATGACAAAATTGTATGGTGTCATTCAAAAGTACATCTTATCACGCAGAACACAAGCCCTCATACGGCTATAGTGACAGAAAAGTAAAAAAGTTATGGCTCTTGGAAACTGGAGAGGAAAAATGAACACGCAGAGAAATGGAAAATCGCTCTGCCAGAGAGGGGTTAAGACATGAAAATTCCAATGCAAAATTGTCTTTTTTTTTTTTTTTTTTGTGGGAGGGATGGTGAACCCCAGTATGTGTTTCATTCACGTGACTACAGTGCCTAGTTTGTATTATGAGTTGTTGAATGCATCGATTACATGCATTTCCATTGCCACATCACTACAGCAAAGACTGGAGGGAACCATTGGAGTAGCAGGGAAGTTAACAGGTGACAGTTATTTTATCCTATTTTTAATTTTTTGTTGTCAGGCTATTTTTTTTAAAAACCCCAAACAACCCGTTTAAGGCTCAAAATTGATTTTAAGCCTCTAAGGGCCGTTTCACATAACCGGCACTTCGCCGGATTACCGGATCCTTTCACACTCCAGTACACTGTTAATACTGTACAATGGCATCGCGGCAAGCTCCGGTCACATGCTCCAATCACATGACTGCATGTTACCGGAGGTTGCCACGATGCCATTGTACAGTATTAACACTGTACTGGAGTGTGCCAGATCCGGTAATCTGGCGAAGTGCCGGATGTGTGAAACGGCCCTAAATTAAAAGTTTAATTTTTAGATTTCATTTCTAATATCAGGACATATTTGTATGGCTGAATGTTGGTATCGCAAAAATGTAATTTCTAAGTTGTTATTTTTCCATCTTCTGATTTTTTTATAGGGCATTAAGGAGGTGACGTTACTTGGTCAGAATGTCAATAGTTATTGTGACACATCTTCAGTTCAGTTTTCTACTTCTGGTACCTCTCACCTTAGTCGCAGCTTCAGTACAGTCTACAAGCCGAAACAAGGGGGACTCCGGTTTGTGGACCTTCTGGATCAGGTTTCCAGAATAGACCCAGAAATGAGAATACGCTTTACATCTCCACATCCTAAGGATTTTCCTGATGAGGTTAGTTATGGAGTGTGGAGGGAGCTTAATAGCTCAACTTTCTCCACACTTGCTATATGCTAGTTGTGTTGCAAAACGGACATCTGTCTCTTACAACAGTGACTGTAGCTAAGCTCCAAGTTTCTGCTGTTAAAGGGAACCTGTCAGGTGTAATGTGCACCCAGAACCACGAGCAGTTCTGGGTGCATTTTGCTAGTTCCTGCCTAACCGTCCCTGTATACACTAGAATAGATAAAGAGATCTTTAGAAAAAGTATTTCTAAAGATCTTTTATCTTATGCTAATGAGCGCAGGGACTGGTCACAAGGGTGTTAGTTCCCTCTCTTATTCCGCCCTCCAAGCATGTTAGCACGCCCACAGGGCACTTCTGGTCATGCACACTAGGCCTCTCTGAAGCTGGGACTCGTGCATCCGGCTTCATACTGCGCATGACTGGAACTGCCACGCATTCATATCAGCGGTGACAGTGGACACAGGTATGCTCGTCACCGCTGGTGACGCTGCATTGAATAGCATGTTAGCACGCCTCTGTTGCCGTGCTAACATGCTAAGAGGGCGGAATGAGCGCAGGAACTAACACCGTTGCAACTAGGCCCTGCGCTCATTAGCATATCATAAAAGATCTTTAGAAACACTCTTTCTAAAGATCTCATTATGTATGCTGCTAAATGCAGGGACTGTTTAGGCATGGATTAGCAATATGCATCCAGAACTGCCCGTGGTTCTGGGTGCATATTGCACCTGACAGGTTCACTTTAACCATTTAGATGCCCCTGTCAATTTATGATGGTGACATTTAAATGGATTGCTTGTACCATCACGCCCCAGGGTGCTGTTATTTGCCTTGTGGCTGTCATATTGGTACTCATGTGAAGCTCAGCCACAGGCTGAGATTCATAGGAGTGCGTGACTTAAAGGTAAGGCCTCGTGTTTTTTTGTTTTTTTATTTTTGTATTAATAGTGATTATAAAATCAAGTATTTTTAATACAAAGTTAAATTCACTGTTTGTTTAGTTTTTATTTAATTTTAGTTTTACTGAAGCACTGGGGGATGCCATCATGGATTTGGTGTTTGTAATGACAGTTACTCACCTCCTTTATGGCAGCCCCCTGGGCAAACAGGAAAGTGGTCGGGCTCCAATCCTATACTCAATACAGGACAGCTCCCTGCTGTGACATGGACGCGCCCCCTGGGCTGTCCAGATCACAGCAGAGGGAGGAGATCAGCACCATCTTTGTGCAGCACACATCATATGCTGTGTGCTGCACTTTCCCCCTGTCACCCGCCAGGATGGATGGGATGAGTACTGGCGCCGGGCACTGGTGATTGCACCGTAACTGATCCTGGCACGCTATTCCCCACTCTGCCGTTAACCCCTCCCCCCGCACTCCACCGCGGACCCCCCTCACTCTACCTTGTAATCCCCCTCCCCCTGCACTCTGCCGCGGATCCCCCCCCCCCCCCCCGCTCCCTGTGTGTGCTAACCTCGGGCCTCCGCTGCTCGTACTGTGATCGCTATCAGGACAGGCTGCTGGGGTTGCAGGTCTGAGGTGAGTGCATGCGGCATTGGGATACGGTCAGCGAGGCATTGGGAAACAGTCAGTAGAAAGTGTGGGGGCATTGGGGAACAGTCAGTAAGCAGTGTGGGGGCATTGGGAAAGTCAGTAGGCAGTGTGGGGGCATTGGGAAAGTCAGTAGGCAGTGTGGGGGCATTGGGAAAGTCAGTAGGCAGTGCGGGGGCATTGGGAAACAGTTAATAGACAGTGTGGGTCATTGGGAAAATCAGTAGGTAGTGTGGGGCATTGGCATAATACAGTGGCGCACTATGCAGCTGGCGTTAGTGACACTTAAGACATATTAGGATCTCTTTGCGGCCACCAACAAAATGGCTCCGCACTGTGATCCTAAACTTCATTCTCTCTTAAGGCCCCGTCACACACACAGATAAATCTTTGGCAGATCTGTGGTTGCAGTGAAATCATGGACATATTGTCCCATTTGTACACAGCCACAAACCTGTCACTGATTGTCCACAATTTCACTGCAACCACAGATCTGCCACAGATTTATCTCTGTGTGTGACAGGGCCTTTATACTTGTGGAAACCCCCAGATTGGAAGGGGGAGGTGACATCACACACAGGAGAGCAGAATCCACCCACTTTTACTGCAGCTGTAATGTGAGATATTTCTACAGTAGTTCTACAGCAGGATTTCAGCAGCTGCTCCCCCTAGTGTTTAAGAATGGAAAATATCAAACTTTAAATTTTGTTTTTATATTTTTCTCAATTAAAAACAAATCATTTCATTTAAACATAACATTAACACATTAATACTTTATATTTTTTTAGTTATTGATTTTTTTTTTTTTTGACACCTTCCCTTTAAGCTACATACTGTATTTCTGTAGTATTGCAGTACATAGAAAAAAATGATTAGACAATTACAGGTTCAACTTCACTAGGGGACTAAAAAATAAAGTATACGATAAATAAAGATTTGAATGTTTGTTTCTTTGTCGCTCCATTGGGAGACCCAGACAATTAGGGTGTATAGCTTCTGCCTCCGGAGGCCACACAAAGTTATTACACTTTAAAAAGTGTAACCCCTCCCCTCTGCTATACACCCTCCCGTGCATCACGGGCCCATCAGTTTTATGCTTTGTGTTGAAGGAGGCACACATGCACGCAAGCTCCACAAGTTAGTCGGCAGCAGCTGCTGACTATATCGGATGGAAGAAAAGAGGGCCCATTACAGGGCTCCCGGCATGCTCCCTTCTCACCCCACTCTGAGTCGGCGGTGTTGTTAAGGTTGAGGTACCCATTGCGGGTACACAGGCAGGAGCCACATGCCGTTTTCCTTCCCCATCCCTTAGGGGCTCTGGGGAAGTGGGATCCTAAACGGTCACCAGGCACTGGGACCGCACTCCCTCCGCAGCCCCTGGGGGAATCTGCTGGACAGGAGCCCGGGTATCGTCAGGGACAGGCCCTGCTACTCTGAGGTACTCTGTGTCCCCTTGGGGACGGCGCATAGAGCGCCTGTTTGATACACGCTGCAGCAGCTGCTGGTTGTGTTGGTGCGCCGGGACTACCGCGCTGACCGCGCTTGTTTGCCGGCCGCGCTTATAACTCGAGTCCCCGGCTTTTGCGGCCTAGTACCGCATATTCCCGCCCCCGGGCCTGCCAGTCAGGGGTAAGGGCGGGACGCTGCACGGAACGTCAGCGCTGAGGGCTGGAGCATACTTTGTATCCTCCTCCCCCCTCACTGTGCACCGTGGGGCACCAGATTCCCGCACTTTTTAGTGCACGCCCACGGCTCCCTAGAACGCTAGCAGCCATTACTAGCAGCACTTCTGACGCTGGAGATCTTCAGAGACGAGCTCCACAGCTCTGGGAGCCCAGGCAGGGAATCTGGTGGTCACACAAACGCTGAGGGCGGGCGGTAAGCAGCACCTGTTGCTAGGTGCTTACCCCCCTGGGTGCAGAAGTGTATATTTATATCCTTATATTGTATACAGTTACTCTGTACGGCCGCACTATTGCTTTGGCTATATACCCTCTCTGATTGCTCTAAGGAGACAACAGCATGTCGTCCGCAAAAAGCAATGGTGCCAAGGCACAGACTTACTTTGCAGCCTGTACCTCATGTGCGGCTATGTTACCTGCAGGTTCCACCTACCCTCATTGTGTGCATTGCTCGGTCCCTGTAACACTCACTCGGCCGGAGCCTCTGCCACTAGTGGGACCCTCGGCCCCGGTGGAACCACCTGCTGCCACTGTCCAGGTGACAGGGACAGAGTTTGCAGTATTCGCTGACAAACTTTCTGAGTCTATGGATAAATGGTCTGCTAAGATACTAGAAGCTTTGCAGTCCAGACCTGTAACGCAGACCCCGGGCACTGTTGCACCTCTTCACTCAGACCCCCCTCGGTCGGCGCAGCAAACTGCTCCTGGGGCGACTCATAGGTCCCACGGTGCGGACTCTGACACGGACCGCAGTCCCAGGCCAGCTAAGCGGGCTCGCCGGGAGCTTCCCTCGACTTCATCACAGTGTTCAGGGTCTCAGCATGAGGACTCTCTGGAAGATGAAGCGGAGGTGGCAGATCAGGGCTCTGATTCTGACGCCGCTCTCAACCTTGATACACCTGAAGGGGACGCCATAGTAAACGACCTTATAGCGTCCATCAATCAGGTGTTGGATCTTTCTCCTCCAACTCCTCAGATTGAGGAGTCAGCTTCTCAGCAGGAGAAATTCCATTTTAGGTTTCCTAAACGGGCACGGAGTGCGTTTCTTGATCACTCCGACTTCAGAGATACAGTCCAGAAACATCGAGCTTTTCCAGATAAGCGCTTTACTAAGCGCCTTAATGACACACGTTATCCCTTCCCCCCTGACGTAGTCAAGGGTTGGGCTCAGTGTCCCAAGGTGGATCCTCCAGTCTCCAGACTGGCGGCTAGATCCATAGTTGCAGTGGCAGATGGTGCATCACTCAAGGATGCCACTGACAGGCAGATAGAGCTCCTGATGAAATCCATCTATGAAGCTATAGGCGCGTCTTTTGCTCCGGCATTTGCAGCCGTATGGGCACTCCAAGCTATCTCAGCTTGTCACTCTGAGATTAATGCAGTTACACGTGCCTCTACTCCGCAGGTTGTGTCCTTAACCTCTCAGGCGTCGGCGTTTGCGTCCTACGCCATGAATGCTGTCCTGGACTCTGCGAGCCGCACAGCGGTAGCATCCGCCAATTCGGTGGCAGTCCGCAGGGCTATGTGGCTACGTGAATAGAAGGCAGACTCTGCTTCCAAAAAGTTCTTAACCGGTTTGCCATTTTCTGGCGACCGCCTGTTTGGCGAGCAATTGGATGAAATCATTAAACAATCCAAGGGAAAGGAATCGTCCTTGCCCCAGTCCAAACCCAACAGACCTCCACAACGGAGGGTACAGTCGAGGTTTCGGTCCTTTCGGACCTCAGCCAAGTCTCAATTCTCCTCGTCCAACAGGCCACAGAAGGGTCAGAGGAGCTCTGATTCATGGCGGTCTAAGTCACGTCCTAAAAAGACCGCCGGAGGAACCGCTCCCAAAGCGGCCTCGTCATGACTTTCGGCCTCCCCAAACCGCATCCTCGGTCGGTGGCAGGCTTTCCCGCTTTTGCGACGCCTGGTTGCCACATGTCCAAGACCGATGGGTGAGAGACATTCTGTCTCACGGTTACAGGATAGAGTTCCGCTCTCGTCCTCCGACTCGTTTCTTCAGAACATCTCCGCCCCCCGAGCGAGCCGATGCTCTTCTTCAGGCGGTGAGCACTCTGAAATCAGAAGGAGTGGTGATCCCTGTTCCCCTTCAGCAATGGGGTCACGGTTTTTACTCCAACTTGTTTGTGGTGCCAAAAAAGGACGGATCTTTCCGTCCCGTTCTGGATCTCAAACTGCTCAACAAACATGTGAAAACCAGGCGGTTCCGGATGGAATCCCTCCGCTCCGTCATCGCCTCGATGTCCCAAGGAGACTTCCTAGCATCAATCGACATCAGAGATGCTTATCTCCACGTGCCGATTGCACCAGAGCATCAACGCTTCCTGCGTTTTGCCATCGGGGACGAACACCTTCAGTTCGTGGCGCTGCCTTTCGGCCTGGCGACAGCCCCTCGGGTCTTCACCAAGGTCATGGCAACAGTGGTAGCAGTCCTACACTCTCAGGGACACTCGGTGATCACTTACTTAGATGATCTCCTTGTCAAGGCCCCCTCTCAGGTGGCATGCCAACACAGCCTGAACATTGCTCTGGAGACTCTCCAGAGATTCGGGTGGATCATCAATTTCCCAAAGTCAAAATTGACTCCGACCCAATCGCTGACATATCTCGGGATGGAGTTTCACACTCTCTCAGCGATAGTGAAACTTCCGCTGGACAAACAGCGTTCACTACGGACAGGGGTGCAATCTTTCCTTCGAGCCCAGTCGCACCCCTTGAGACGCCTCATGCACTTCCTAGGGAAGATGGTGGCAGCAATGGAGGCAGTTCCATTTGCGCAGTTTCATCTGCGTCCGCTTCAATGGGACATTCTCCGCAAATGGGACAGGAGGTCGACGTCCCTCGACAGGAACGTCTCTCTTTCACGGGAAGCCAAGGCCTCTCTTCAGTGGTGGCTTCTTCCCACTTCTTTGTCGAAAGGGAAATCATTCCTACCCCCATCCTGGGCGGTGGTCACGACGGATGCGAGTCTGTCAGGGTGGGGAGCGGTCTTCCTCCACCACAGGGCTCAGGGTACCTGGACTCAGCCAGAGTCCTCCCTGCAGATCAATGTTCTGGAGATAAGGGCAGTGTATCTAGCCCTAAAGGCGTTCCAGCCGTGGCTGGAAGGCAAGCAGATCCGAATTCAGTCGGACAACGCCACGGCAGTGGCATACATCAACCACCAAGGCGGCACACGCAGTCGGCAAGCCTTCCAGGAAGTTCGGCGGATCCTGCTGTGGGTGAAAGCCACAGCCTCCACCATGTCCGCAGTTCACATCCCGGGCGTAGAAAACTGGGAAGCAGACTTTCTCAGTCGCCAGGGCATGGACGCAGGGGAATGGTCTCTTCACCCAGAAGTGTTTCAAGAGATCTGTTGCCGCTGGGGGAAGCCGGACGTCGACCTGATGGCGTCCCGGCACAACAACAAGGTCCCGGCATTCATGGCACGATCTCAAGATCACAAAGCTCTGGCAGCAGACGCGCTAGTTCAGGATTGGTCGCAGTTTCGACTGCCTTATGTATTTCCTCCTCTGGCATTACTGCCCAGAGTATTACGCAAGATCAGGTCCGACTGCCGCCGCGCCATCCTCATCGCCCCAGACTGGCCGAGGAGGTCGTGGTACCCGGATCTGTGGCATCTCACAGTGGGTCAACCGTGGGCACTACCAGACCGTCCAGACTTACTGTCTCAAGGGCCATTTTTCCATCTGAATTCTGCGGCCCTCAACCTGACTGTGTGGCCATTGAGTCCTGGATCCTAGCGTCTTCAGGGTTATCTCAAGAGGTCATTGCCACTATGAGACAGGCCAGGAAACCAACGTCCGCCAAGATCTACCACAGGACGTGGAGGATCTTCTTATCCTGGTGCTCTGATCAGGGTTTTTCTCCCTGGCCATTTGCCTTGCCCACTTTTCTGTCCTTCCTTCAATCCGGACTGGAAAAGGGTTTGTCTCTCGGCTCCCTTAAAGGACAAGTATCGGCGCTCTCTGTGTTTTTTCAAAAGCGTCTAGCCAGGCTTCCGCAGGTCCGCACGTTCCTGCAGGGAGTTTGCCACATAGTCCTTCCTTACAAGCGTCCGCTAGAACCTTGGGATCTGAACAGGGTGCTAACGGCTCTTCAGAAACCACCTTTCGAGCCAATGAGAGAGATTTCTCTTTCACGCCTTTCACAGAAGGTGGTCTTCCTAGTGGCAGTCACATCACTTCGGAGAGTGTCTGAGCTAGCTGCACTGTCATGCAAAGCCCCCTTCCTGGTGTTCCACCAGGACAAGGTGGTTCTGCGTCCGGTTCCGGAATTTCTCCCTAAGGTGGTATCCCCTTTTCATCTTAATCAGGATATCTCCTTACCTTCTTTTTGCCCTCATCCAGTTCACCAATGTGAAAAGGATTTGCACTTGTTAGATCTCGTGAGAGCACTCAGGCTCTACATTTCACGCACGGCGCCCCTGCGCCGTTCTGATGCGCTCTTTGTCCTTGTCGCTGGCCAGCGTAAGGGTTCGCAGGCTTCCAAGTCAACCTTGGCTAGGTGGATCAAGGAACCGATTCTTGAAGCCTACCGTTCCTCTGGGCTTCCGATTCCTTCAGGGCTGAAAGCCCATTCTACCAGAGCCGTAGGTGCGTCCTGGGCATTGCGGCACCAGGCTACGGCTCAGCAGGTGTGTCAGGCGGCTACCTGGTCGAGTCTGCACACTTTTACAAAACACTATCAGGTGCATACCTATGCTTCGGCAGATGCCAGCCTAGGTAGGCGAGTCCTTCAGGCGGCAGTTGCACACCTGTAAGAAGGGGCCGTTTTTTCGGCTCTTTTTATCGAGGTATTCTTTTACCCACCCAGGGATTGCTTTTGGACATCCCAATTGTCTGGGTCTCCCAATGGAGCGACAAAGAAGAAGGGAATTTTGTTTACTTACCGTAAATTCCTTTTCTTCTAGCTCCTATTGGGAGACCCAGCTCCCGCCCCTGTTCCCTTCGGGCTGTTGTTTTTTTGTGTACACATGTTGTTCATGTTCATTTGTTCTTTGGATTCATGGTTCAGTTCTCCGAACATCCTTCGGATTGAATTTACCTTAGACCAATTTATAAGTTTCCTCCTTCCTGCTTTGGCACCAAAACTGATGGGCCCATGATGCACGGGAGGGTGTATAGCAGAGGGGAGGGGTTACACTTTTTAAAGTGTAATAACTTTGTGTGGCCTCCGGAGGCAGAAGCTATACACCCTAATTGTCTGGGTCTCCCAATAGGAGCTAGAAGAAAAGGAATTTACGGTAAGTAAACAAAATTCCCTTCTTCCCTGCTATTGAAAATAAAGAAAGAAAAAATAAGCATATCTGGTATGAGCATGCTTGGACTGGTCTGTCAATATCAAATTAATTGACCTGTATAGTAAATGTAAACAGAAAATAAATCAAGACGCCTTAATAGCATTTTTTCACTTATCACATCTAAAAATACAGTAAAAAGCTATTAAAAATCTTATGTACCTCAAAATGCTATAAATAAAAAAGTTTTCTCTCCATGGAAGAAACAAACCTCACCAACAGAAGTAAACAAAAATGGTATAGGTCTCCGAAAATGGCTGGGCAAACCAACATCAATTTTTTTTTTTTTTTTTATTTCCTCTGAATTATTTTTTACCACTTGAAAAAGTAAAAATACTATACAAGTTTGGTTTTGCCATAATTGTACTAATCTCTACTGCCAGAATATTTTTTTCTATACAATGAACATCATGAAAAGAAAAGCAAAAAAACAACAATGGCTGAGTTGCATTTTTGTCACCATTTTATCCTATTTGTGTCCCTATTTTTCAGTACATTGTATGGTGAAATTAATGGTGTCATTGAAAACCAAAACTCACCTTGCAAAAAAAACACGGACATCCAGAAGTTTGAATTAACGTTCATGGCCCACATACACCATCTCATCATTTGTAAGCTCCATCTCAAAGCGGGGTGGAGGGTGCAGTCATTGCTTTTTACCCCCAACAGTCCAACAGAAAAGGGAAGGATACTCTATGATACTTTGCATTAGTATAATATTTTTGTGTTTCCTGCTTTTTAAGGTTCTGCATTTAATCCGAGATCGTCATAACATCTGCAAACAAATTCACATTCCAGCTCAAAGTGGAAGTAACAGAGTTCTAGAACTCATGCGCCGTGGGTAAGCCTACCATCCAGTGTGTTTTCTTTTGTTTTCTATTAGTAAATGATATCAGACAAACCATTTTTACAAGAACCCACTGGAACTTTCCTTTGTATTATCTTGTTTTCATTTTCACAGTCAATATTTTTTTTTAACTCCTACGGGTTAAAGGCCCCGTCACACACAACGAGATCGCTAATGAGATCGTTGCTGAGTCACAGTTTCTGTGACGTAGCAAGGATATCGCCAGCGATCTCATTATGTGTGAAACCTACCAGCGATCAGGCCCCTACTGTGAGATCGCCAGTCATTGCCGAATAGTCCGAACCATTTCCTTCAAAGGCGTTGTCCTGCTGGGCAGGACACATCACTGTGTTAGATGCCTGCCAACGACCTCCTAACACGGTCCCAACGCCCACCGAGATCGTTATACAGGTCGCTGATCGTTCCTGCATCGTTGGTAAGGTCTGACTGTGTGACATCTCACCAGCGTCCTCCGAGCGACTTACCAGTGATCCTTATCAGGTCGTATTGTTGTCGGGATTGCTGGTAAGTCATTGTGTGTGACTGGGCCTTAACTCCTTTGTGACTATCTACCTTTTGGATAGATACATAGGTAACAAAAGATATAAAGAAACAGCACAATGATTTAAAAATAATGGGTCCAAGATCTCCCAAACAACAATCCTGTTGTAATAATATAAAAGAAGAAAAAGAAAGACAGCACCCCAAAAAAGTGCAAAAGAAAAAGTGGACTTGCATGTACAATGTTTCAGTTCACAGAACCTTTCTCAAGCAGTGCAAGAGTCTAACAAGTAAGTATATAAAGCAGTGTTCGTTCATTGTACAGTTATTCTCATTTACATTATTACTAGTGTTGAGCGGACCCAGATCCGCAAAATCCGGATCTGCGCGGTTTGAGCGGCGGATCCGAGTCCGACCCGGGATTCCGGGTGCACGATCCAAATCCTTTTTTTTTTTTGTTTGTTTTTCCTCTCTCTCTCTCTCTCTCTCTCTCTCGAAGTCCGCTCAACTCTCTAATTATTACAAAGATATAAAAGAATTATTAAGTACAGTGCAGTAATACAATATAACACATAATGTGCATAGAATACATTGATATCTGAGCAAATCGATGGCTGGACCATATATGACAAGCTTTTCTCCCCCCCCCATTCACCTTTTGTGCCTCCCCTATTTCCTCATAGACTGTAAGCTTACGAGCAGGGCCCTCTTGGTATCTTAATTTTGTTATTTTGTATTGTCTCATTGTCTGTCTCTCTCAGAATTGTAAAGCACTGCGGAATATGTTGGCGCTATTGAAATAAAACATTATTATTATTATTATTCACAAATAACAAAGTGCTTAGTGCCTTAATGTGTAACTAAACATATGTGTTTATGTAGATTAGTTCGATGGCTCCCCCCTAAATCAAAAGAATTAAGATGAATTACTTTGATACAAGCGTGATTGAAATGCTCTGGGTCCAGTAAGAATCATTGGGCATGTCTATGCACGTCATGGCAAATAGAGAAGTAAAATGACATTAGGAATATAAATAGCGCATGCGCATTGATCACTTGGGAGTTATGGGTGCCATCTTTAATGTGGAAAAAATTGCCAAATATTTAGCTTTATATGCTATAAATATAAGGGGAAAAGCGCAGACAAATTTCCAAAATAATAAAAGACCACTGAAAAATGCTATGAAATTGCTTATCCAATATTCCTAAGTTAAAAATCATCTTTCTCTGACACCTCATTGGGGGACACAGCACCATGGGTGTTATGCTGCCTATCTATAGGAGGACACTAAGTAGATGCAAAAGCATAGCTCCTCCTCTGCAGTATACACCCCCTGGCCGGGCCAGGCAACCTCAGTTTTAGCTTAGTGTCTGTAGGAGGCACATCTTTCAAGGTTTTGTTATTTTTTGAGGGCGACGGTTTCCTTTTGGGACCGATCTCCCAATACCATCAACGGACGGGAACGCGGAGTGCTGCCTCCACGTACCCCTTCCTGCGACGCTGGATCCTGGCCTGCTTTTTACTGGACGACGGGTCCCACAGACACCGATTTTCCAGAGCCAAGAGCAGAGGCACAATTCCTCAGCCCCTCTTTGCAGGCTCTGAGTTGAACAATGGCACCTGTGTGGCCGGACACAGGGAGAAAAACTGTCACAGCAAGCTGACTCTGCTATTTACACTGCCTGGACTGAAGCAGTGATAAGCTGAGATCCCCCCTGACTAGTTTCCCAGACAAAGGGAGAAAACACAGTATTTTATTATGAGAAAGTCCCTTGCTGATTGCAAGGAGAAGAGCCCCAGGGATCCTGAACACACAGTGTTAATTTTTTCTCTAGCGTGCTGGCTGGAGGAGGGGGAAGTCCCTCGATGTTTGCAGACAATCCTGCACAGATAATTTACCGGTGGCGGGTGGAGGGCCCAGAGCTCAGGAACTCACACTGTTTGTTTGCTTTGTTTATTTGCTCTAGCTGCGTGCTCTGATAGTAAAGCCGGCAGAGATAATCCACGGTTACAAGATGTGTGCTGACTGGAGGGAGGGGGAGAAAAACTGTCACAGAAGCTCCCTTCCCGCCGTTTTTTGCTACCGACAACAGGGGGGCACACTGACTTCTTTTTGGCGCTCTTTTAGCGCTAAGCCCCGCCCCCGCCAGCCGCGATAAACCCCGCCCCCCAGGAAAGCGTGCGAAGATCTCCACAGAACTTACTCCTTCCTGAGGACGCAGGGCCATCGGCTGATTCTGGTGAGGTACTTGCTTCACTTGTAGCTCTGCTGACCATTGCTCCCCCCTCCTGGCATACTCTTATTAGGAACATGCAGAATTCTAAGGGCACTAAGAGCGCTAAGGCTCACGTAGTCTATTACTCAGCCTGCACTGCCTGCCACGCTGAGCTACCACGTAAACACACCTCTTCTCTCTGTGAGTTCTGTGCCCCTATAGCCCCCAAGACCCCCCCGCCACCACCGCCGCAACCGTCAGCCCAGAGCCTAGGGCTCCCAGCCCACCGGAATGGGCACAGTTTCTGTCCCAATCCATGGAAAAACTGTCACAGAACCTGGTTCTGGCTATGCAATGGCGTCCTCCACACCCTTCTGGGCCCCTGGACGGAACGCAGCCTGAGGATACCCCTCCTTCTGAGGTAATCCGGGCACATGCTCCACCGGTTGCAGGGATCAGGAAAAGAGCACGCGGCCGGGTGTCTGCAGCACTCTCTCATGGGCTCTCCCTCGGGAGCACACAGGGCAGGCTCTCTCACACGCTCCACGGCTTCTGAAGAGCTGGAGAAGGGAGAATGCTGTTTGTACCTGGAGGATTCCTTGGTTTCATCACCCCCAGATGATCAAACTGCAATAGAATCCCTTATAGCAGCAATCAACCAAACTCTGCATGTGGAGGATCCCCCATCCACTACCACTGACCATGCGGTCTCCTTTAAGAGGGCAAGGAAACCCCAAAAGGTTTTCGCTGATCACCCAGAGTTTCAGGATATCCTCACAAAGCAAAGGGAGAAGCCTGACAGGCGCTTCGGTAACCGTAAACTCCTGCCCCTAAGGGCTGGGTCGACCCACCCGGTCTCCCGCCTTGCCACAAAGATGCTCCTGTCTTTACCTGATGGTTCCTCCATCAAGGACCCGACAGAGAGGTGGAGCACCTCGCCCGCTCTGCCTTTGAGGCTGCGGATTCCTCCCTCTCGCCCTCCTTTGCCTCTGTGTGGGTCGCAAAGGCGATCTCGGTCTGGGCAGAATCCCTTAGCTTGAGGAATCCCAGTTCACTCATACCTTCACAGAGGTAACAGCTCAAATTGCCGCTGCGGCGGAGTACCTCATGCAGGCCTCCATTGACGCTGCTACCTGCGCAGCTTTTGCCGCCTCAAATATCATAGCCATCCGTAGAGCTCTCTGGCTCCGACAATGGCGAGCGGACTCTGCCTCCAAGAAGTTTCTCACAGGCCTTCCTTTTTTTCCAGACCGATTGTTTGGCGAACGTCTGGACAAGCTCATTTCTGACGCCACAGGAGGAAAGAGTACCTCCCTCCCCCAGCTGAAGTCCAGGACGACCTTCACCAGACGTCCACAGTCCTTGTTCCGCTCCTTTCGGAACTCATTTGGTTGGTCGACATCCCGTGCTGTCCCCGACACCAGCCAAGGACTACGCAGGGACCGACCTTCTCAGCTCTCCCCGAAACCCACAGGGACCGACCTTCTCAGCTCTCCCCGAAACCCACTTCGTCATGGCAGCCTAGACCAAAACTGTCCAGGACTAGGGAGACTCGTCCACGACGTTTTCCCCCCTCATGACTCCTTCGGCGCCCCGGAAGACACACTCATTGTAGGAGGTCAACTGCGGCTCTTTCAACACATCTGGGCTGCCGCCTCAGACGACAAATGGGTGCGAGACCTTGTGTCTTCCGGTTACCACATAGAATTTCGGACCCGACCCCCGAGTCGGTTCTTTCTCTCAAACCCCCCAAAGACTCAAAAACGACGCCAAGCTTTTTTCTCAGCAATCCACTGGCTCCAAACAGCAGGAGTGATAATACCTGTCCCGGACGACGAGAAGTTCTGGGGTTTTTATTCCAACCTCATTGTGGTCCCCAAAAAGGACGGGTCAGTTCGACCCATCCTGGACCTCAAACACCTGAACAAACGTGCACGTACGGAGATTCAGAATGGAGTCCCTAAGGTCCATTATTGCATCCATGGTCGAAGGGGAATTCCTCGCTTCCATAGACATCAAGGACGCGTACCTGCACATACCCATCGCCCCAGATCACCAAAAGTTCCTCCGCTTCGCAGTTCAAGACTCCCACTTTCAATTCGTAGCTCTACCCTTCGGCCTTGCCACTGCACCAAGGGTCTTCACCAAAGTCATGGCGGCCGCCATGAGCGTCCTTCACGCCAGGGGAGTAGTCGTTTTTCCCTTACTTGGACGACCTCATCAAGGCCCCCTCCTTCCGCGACTGCTCAACCAGCGTACAGATCACTGTGGACACCCTATCCCGCTTGGGGTGGCTAGTGAATCTATACAAATCATCCCCGATCCATCACCTTCCTGGGCATGTCCCTAGACACCCGTCGGGGCTTGATCTATCTCCCCCTGGACAAGGTGATCGCTCTTCAACGAGCGGTACGCTGCCTTCTACGTCCTCCGTCTCGCTCCATTCGATTTGGCGTGAAGGTGCTGGGCAGGATGGTGGCGGCTATGGAAGCAGTACCCTTTGCTCAACTGCACCTCCGCCCACTGCAGCTAGCCCTTCTAGTGGCCTGGGACAAGAGTCCCTTCTCCCTGGACAAACATCTTCACCTGACGCCTTCAGTCAGGTATGCACTCTGCTGGTGGCTTCGATCCTCATCTTTATTGAAGGGGAGATCTTTCCTCCCAATGAACTGGCTGGTCCTGACCACGGATGACAGCCTCCTAGGCTGGGGAGCAGTGTACCGGCACCACACTGCTCAAGGACGTTGGACGTCCCAGGAGTCTTCCCTACCCATAAACATCCTGGAAATCCGCGCGATCTTCCTCGCGCTCAGGGCGTTCTGTCCTCTGCTAGCGGGTCGTCAGATTCGAGTCCAATCGGACAATGCAACAGCTGTAGCCTATATCAATCGGCAGGGGGGCACCCGCAGCAAAGCGGCTTATCTCGAGGCCCACAAGATCCTCAGCTGGGCCGAATCGACGGGGTCAGTGATATCAGCGGTACACATACTGGGGGTAGAGAACTGGGCAGCAGACTTTCTAAGTCGCCAAGGCCTGGCCGCCGGAGAATGGTCACTCCACCCAGAAGTGTTCCTACACATCTGCACTCGCTGGGGCACACCAGACGTGGATCTAATGCCCTCAAGGTTGAACGCAAAGGTACCCGCGTACATAGCCAGGTCACGCGACCCGCAGTCCATCGGCGCGGATGCTCTAGTCTGCTCCTGGCACCAATTCCGCCTGCCTTACATATTTCCACCTCTACCCCTGCTGCCGCGGGTAATCAGGAAGATCAAGGCAGAGGGAGTCCCGGTGATACTGATAGCACCGGACTGGCCCAGGCGCACCTGGTACGCCGAATTACTACAAATGCTCGCAGATGTACTGTGGCGCCTTCCAGACATCCCAGACTTGCTCACCCAAGGGCCCATTTCCCATCAGAACTCCAGAGCCCTGAAGCTGACGGCATGGCCATTGAGACCTGGGTATTAACAAGAGCGGGATTCTCCCCCGTGGTTATTTCCACCATAATCAGCGCCCGAAAGCCTGCTTCATCCCGCATTTACCACCGTACGTGGAAAATCTTCCTTTCTTTATCGTTCCCATGGGAGACCCAGACCATGGGTGTTTAGCTTCTGCCTCCGGAGGACACACAAAGTACTACACTTAAAAATGTAGCTCCTCCCTCTGAGCTTATACACCCCCTGGAGAACCAGATCTAGCCAGTTTATCGCTTTGTGTTCAGGAGGCATACATCCACACATGCATTCTCATCTGATTTCTTTGATTTTTGGAAAGAGTTTGAAGAAAAGCGGGTCCATGTCTGGACTCCCGGCATGTCCCTTCTCACCCCACTGTGTCGGCGGTGTTGTAAGGTTGATTCCTAGGCTGGAGCCTTACATGCCGTGCTCCTTCACCATCCCTCCTGGGCTCTGGCTTGAAGTGGGAGCCAGCACGGTCTCCATGCTTGGCAGGAGACCGGTCTCCATCCGCAGCCCTTCAGGACCCTGCTGGACTGGAGCACTCATCCCCAGGGACTTGGCCCTGCGTCTTAGCAAGCTAAGTACCTGAGACGTTTACTTTTCGGGGTCCCTGTACTTTATTGTTGTGGGAGAGTGTGCTTATTGTGTTTTCTGATATTTCCGGCGGGTTCTCTAGCTGTTGCCTGAGAACCGCGCCGATGGTGCCTGCTCGCCGGCCGCGCCGCTCAAATTTAGGCCCCGGCTTCGCCGGAGGCCTAGTTTCGGTTTCACTGCCCTCGCATGTCACTCATGCAGAGGGACAGGCTCGGCTCCGCCCGGCGGCTGTTCTGCACAGGGGAGGGACACTCTGCAGTGTGTGTCCCCTCCCTTGTAGGTCTCTATGGCCCTCCAGATCCCGCTCCTCAAACAAGTCCCGCCCCCTCTCTTCGCTCCGGCGGCCATTTTATCAGCGTTCTCTCTGCGATCAGTCATTGCAGCGCTGGTCTGCAGCATCTCTGCTGAGGTGCTGTGCTTGGGGTCCGGGGTTCGGGATCTGGAGGGCACACAACACCACTCCAGCGGTCCGGTAAGCCACAACCGGTCTCCGGTTGTGGACCTCTGTTTATACTCTCTGAGGTTCATTCTCTGGCAGAGCCCCCACTCCAGCAGCATGTCTCACACGAGGAGCAAGGCTCCAAAGCTGTATTCAGTATGCACTGCATGTAAGCCCCTGCTGCCTGAACTGAGCATATTCCCACATTGTGATGCCTGCTCTAACCTGGCGGTGCCTCAGCCTGGAGTCTCACCCCCAGTGGTCTCTCAGGCTGCTCCTGCTCCTGTGGCTGAACCCCTGGCTTGGGTAGAATCCTTTTCTAGGTCTATCTCCCAGTCTTTTGCTGACTCCATGGGACTTCTGTCCAGGACTTTGCTGAACATGCATCAGCCCCCTTCACAGGGTGCCTCTGCTGCTAGGGGTCTCTCAGGACCGGAGCTCACAGAGGATTCATCATCTGGTCCCAGACCCCGTCCTCCTAAGAAGAGACGCAGGGTTCCCTCTCCTTCCTCGTCCCGCGGCTCTGATTCAGGAGCTGACTCGCAGGATGAGGAGGATGCCTTTACAGGGGGCTCGGAGGCTATCTCCATGTACCCCATTGATCTGTCCGAAAGTGACTCAGATGTTAGTGACTTAATTGCCTCCATTAATTCTGTACTGGATCTCAATCCGCCAGTATCAGAGGAGCAACCCTCTCTGGCAGAAAAGCACCAGTTTACCTCGCCTAAGAGAGCAAAGAGTGTGTTCTTTAACCACTCCAGTTTTCAGGCCGCTGTGACCAAGCCCAGGGCCTGTCCTTACAAACGCTTCCCAAAGCGTGGTTCTGATGACCGCTTCCCCTTTCCACCTGAGGTGGTCAAGGAGTGGGCTCATTCCCCAAAGGTAGACCCTCCGGTGTCTAGGCTCTCAGCCCGGACCGTTGTGTCGGTGGCTGATGGCACCTCCCTTAAGGATTCCACTGACCGCCAGATTGACCTTCTGGCCAAATCCGTATATGAAGCGGCGGGGGCCTCGTTTTCCCCGACTTTTGCAGCAATGTGGGCTCTCAAAGCCATCTCTGCTTCTCTAGAGGAGATGCATTCCCTCGCCAGGGAATCTATGCCCGAATTGGTTGCCTTAACTTCCCAAGCTTCAGCTTTTTCATCCTATGCCATGTCTGCCATGCTGGAGGCTTCTCACCGCACTGCGGTGGCTTCGGCTAATTCCCTCGCTATCCGCAGGATCTTGTGGCTTCGAGAGTGGAAGGCAGATGCTTCTTCTAAGAAGTACCTTGCGGGGCTCCCTTTTGCTGGGTCCCGGCTGTTCGGAGAACAGCTGGATGAAATTATTAAGGAAGCTACTGGCGGGAAGAGTACTTCCATGCCACAAACCAAAACCAGGAAACCTGTCCAGGGTAGGAATCAGTCGAGGTTTCGTTCCTTTCGTTCCTCCAACTGGTCGTCCTCTAAGCCCTCGGCCTCATCCACTAGCTCAGCCAAGGACCAGAAATCCAACTGGCACCCAAAAGCGCGTCCACAGAAGACCGCAGGAGGTGCTGCCGCTAAGGCAGCCTCCTCGTGACTATCTGGCTGCGCCAGCAACGTCCTTAGTCGGTGGCAGGCTCTCCCACTTTGGCGACGCGTGGTTTCAACACGTCTCCGATCAGTGGGTAAGGGATGTCATCTCCCACGGCTACAGGATAGAATTCTCTTCCAGCCCCCCGCAAAACAGATTTTTTTCTCTCAACTCCCCCCTGCTCCAAGGCCGCCGCCTTCTCACAGGTCGTGGCATCTTTGCAGGCCAACGGAGTAATTGTACCGGTTCCCGCACGGGAACGGTTCAGAGGTTTCTACTCAAATCTCTTCCTAGTTCCCAAAAAGGACGGTTCCTCTTGGCCCTTCCTGGATCTCAAGCTTCTCAACAAGCATGTTCAGGTGCGGCACTTTCGCATGGAGTCTCTGCGATCAGTCATTGCCTCAATGACCCAAGGAGATTTCCTGGCGTCCATCGACATCAGAGATGCCTATCTGCATGTGCCAATTGCAGTTTCACACCAGCGTTGGCTACGTTTTGCAATCGGAGAAGATCATTTCCAATTCGTGGCTCTTCCTTTCGGGTTGGCCACAGCTCCTCGGGTATTCACCAAGGTCATGGCAGCAGTGATTGCGGTCCTGCACCTACAGGGGTTGGCAGTGATTCCTTACCTGGACGACCTTCTAGTCAAGGCGTCATCCAGCGTGGACTGTCAGCGGAGTGTCTCGCTCACTCTCGCCACTCTAGCCCAGTTCGGGTGGCTTGTCAATCTTCCCAAATCCACTCTGTCTCCGACCCAGAGTCTCACTTACCTAGGGATGCAGTTCGAGACTTTGCCGGCACTTGTGAAGTTGGCATTAGTCAAACAGCAGTCCCTCCAACTGGCGGTGCGCTCTCTACTGAGACCCCGCCGTTATTCCCTCAGGCGCCTGATGCAGGTGCTGGGTCAAATGGTGGCGTTAATGGAGGCTGTTCCCTTTGCCCAGTTCCATCTGCGTCCCCTGCAGCTGGACATTCTCCGCTGTTGGGACAAGCGGCCTTCCTCCTTGCACAGGTTGGTGGCTCTGTCACCACAGACCAGGAGCTCTCTTCAGTGGTGGCTTCGGCCCCTCTCTCTGTCGCAGGGGCGCTCCTTCCTGGCCCCGTCCTGGGTGATTCTCACTACGGATGCCAGCCTATCCGGCTGGGGAGCGGTATGTCTCCACCACAGAGCACAGGGCACTTGGACTCCGTCCGAGTCAGCCCTTTCAATCAATGTGCTGGAAACCAGAGCTGTGCTTCTAGCTCTCCTAGCCTTTCACCACCTGTTGGCGGGCAGGCACATTCGAGTCCAGTCAGACAACGCGACAGCGGTTGCCTACATCAATCACCAAGGCGGGACACGCAGCCGCCTGGCAATGTTGGAGGTCCAACGCATTCTTCAATGGGCGGAGGACTCCAAGTCCACCATATCCGCAGTCCACATCCCAGGCGTAGAAAACTGGGAGGCAGATTATCTCAGCCGTCAAACCGTGGACGGTGGCGAGTGGTCCCTGCACCCGGCAGTGTTTCAGTCAATCTGCTGCAAGTGGGGCACTGCGGACGTGGATCTAATGGCATCCCGTCACAACAACAAGGTTCCGGTTTACGTGGCTCGCTCCCACGATCCTCAGGCCTTCGCCGCGGACGCTCTGGTTTAAGACTGGTCCCAGTTTCGTCTGTCCTATGTGTTTCCCCCTCTAGCTCTCTTCCCCAGAGTCCTGCGCAAGATCAGAATGGAGGGCCGTCGAGTCATCCTCATTGCACTGGACTGGCCCAGGCGCGCTTGGTACCCAGTCCTGCTCCATCTGTCCGTAGAGGTGCCGTGGCATCTCCCGGACCGTCCAGACCTTCTCTCGCAAGGTCCGTTTTTCCACCTGAATTTTGCGGCTCTCAAATTGACGGCGTGGCTCTTGAGTCCTGGATCTTGACGGCTTCTGGTATTCCTCCTGAAGTCATCTCCACTATGACTTGGGCCCGTAAGTCTTCCTCCGCCAAGATCTATCACAGGACTTGGAAAATTTTCCTGTCCTGGTGTCGCTCTTCCGGCCATCCTCCTTGGCCATTCTCCTTGCTGACCCTTCTGTCCTTTCTACAGTCCGGTCTGCAGCTAGGACTGTCCCTCAACTCTCTCAAGGGACAAGTCTCAGCTCTGTCAGTGCTGTTCCAGCGGCGTCTCGCTCGGCTGGCTCAGGTCCGCACCTTCATGCAGGGCGCGTCTCACATCATTCCGCCTTACCGGCGGCCCTTAGATCCCTGGGACCTTAATTTGGTTCTCACGGTTTTGCAGAAACCCTCCTTTGAGCCCCTTAGGGAGGTTTCTTTGTTTCGTCTTTCACAGAAAGTGGCCTTTCTGGTGGCCATAACTTCCCTCAGGAGAGTCTCTGATTTGGCTGCGCTCTCTTCGGAGTCACCTTTTTTGGTTTTTCATCAAGACAAGGTGGTTCTCCGTCCAACTCCGGACTTTCTTCCTAAGGTGGACTCTCCTTTCCACCTTAACCAGGACATTACCCTACCTTCCTTTTGTCCGGCTCCTGTTCATCGCCTTGAAAAAGCGTTGCATACTCTGGATCTGGTGCGTGCTCTCCGGATCTATGTGTCTCGCACCGCTGCTCTTAAGCGGTGCACTTCTCTTTTGGTGCTAACCACAGGCCGGCGCAAGGGCCTCTCTGCTTCTAAGCCGACCTTAGCCCGTTGGATTAGGTCGACCATTTCGGACGCCTACCAGTGTACTCAGGTGCCTCCCCCGCCGGGGATCAAGGCACATTCGACCAGAGCTGTCGGTGCCTGTTGGGCTTTCAGGCACCAGGCTACGGCTCAACAAGTCTGTCAGGCTGCCACTTGGACTAGCCTGCATACCTTCTCGAAGCACTACCAAGTGCATGCTCATGCTTCGGCAGATGCGAGCTTGGGCAGACGCATCCTTCAGGCGGCTGTCGCCCATTTGTGAAGTTAGGCTCTGCCTACTTCTTAGTTTTTCTGTTTATTTCCCACCCATGGACTGCTTTGAGACGTCCCATGGTCTGGGTCTCCCATAGGAACGATAAAGAAAAAGAGAATTTTGTTTACTTACCGTAAATTCTTTTTCTTATAGTTCCGTATTGGGAGACCCAGCTCCCTCCCTGTTGCCTGTTGGCAATTTCTTGTTCCGCGTGTTATCACCGGCTGTTGTCGTGGACAGAGTCTCCGGTTGTTCCGGTTCTTGCTCTGTTTTACTTGTGGGTGGCTATTCTCCTTCAGCTTTTGCACTAAACTGGCTAGATCTGGTTCTCCAGGGGGTGTATAA
The DNA here is from genome assembly GCF_048569485.1 of Anomaloglossus baeobatrachus. Lineage (NCBI taxonomy): Eukaryota > Metazoa > Chordata > Amphibia > Anura > Aromobatidae > Anomaloglossus > Anomaloglossus baeobatrachus. The sequence continues at coordinate 326,855,365 of NC_134357.1, forward strand.
GCTCAGAGGGAGGAGCTACACTTTTAAGTGTAGTACTTTGTGTGTCCTCCGGAGGCAGAAGCTAAACACCCATGGTCTGGGTCTCCCAATACGGAACTATAAGAAAAAGAATTTACGGTAAGTAAACGAAATTCTCTTTTTCATGGTGCAGAGAAATTAACGTCCAGCCTCTGCCTCTGGCCATCCCCAGAATTCTCGACTTTCTACAGTCTGGCTTGCAAGCGGGGTTGGCTCTCAGCTCCCTTAAAGGGCAGGTCTCAGCGCTCTCAATCTTCTACCAATGCCGCCTGGCTCAAAAACCGCAAGTGAACACCTTCCTCCAGGGCGTTTCCCATCTAGTTCCCCCGTACAAACGGCCGCTGGACCCATGGGACCTCAATTTCGTTCTGGACGGTCTCCAGAGGTCTCCCTTTGAACCTCTCAAGGAATCCTCCCTTGCTCTTCTGTCCTGGAAGGTAATATTCCTGGTGGCAATTACGTCCATCAGACGGGTTTCGGAGCTGGGAGCACTCTCTTGCCGCGAGCCTTTTCTGATCTTTCACCAGGACAAGTTGGTTCTGCGCCCCCTTCCAGATTTTCTTCCAAAGGTTCCTACCCCGTTTCATTTGAACGAGGACATTGTTCTGCCTTTCTTTTGTCCACACCCAGTTCATAGGGTGGAAAGGTCTCTGCATTCGTTAGACCTCGTCAGAGCTCTCAGATATTACATATCAAGGACAGCCCCCTTTAGGAAAACAGATTCTTTGTTCGTCATTCCTGAGAGGCCTAAGAAGGGACAGGCAGCTTCAAAGGCGACTCTGGCTCGCTGGATTCGCTCTGCAATCCAGGAAGTCTACCGCTTGCAGCTCAAGCCCATTCCTAGTGGGCTGTGGGCTCATTCCACGCGAGCAGTTGGCGCTCCGTGGGCCATTTGGCATCAGGCTTCAGTGGAACAGGTGTGTAAGGCTGCGACCTGGTCTAGCCTACACACGTTTTCAAAGCATTACAGAGTCCATACCCAGGTTTCAGCTGAGGCAAATCTGGGAAGGAAAATTCTGCAAACGGCAGTAGAGCACCTCTCTCAGTAGGTGCTCCAGGCTGTCTGGGACTGGTTCCTAGTCCTTGGGTTGCGTTGTCTTGTTTTTATTTTTCCCACTCATGGACTGCTTTAGGGCGTCCCATGGTCCTGTGTCCCCCAATGAGGCGTTAGAGAAAAACGGATTTTTGTGTACTCACCATAAAATTGTTTTCTCTTAGCCATCATTGGGGAACACAGCACCCACCCTGTTGCCCTGTTGGGCCTTGGTTCTCTCAGTACCTTATTTGGTTATGACTCTTTTTTTTCTCATGTTCCTCTGTTGAGAAGTTTTTACTGGTTTTTTTTCTCCTACTGCTTGTGTACTAAAACTGAGGTTGCCTGGCCCGGCCAGGGGGTGTATACTGCAGAGGAGGAGCTATGCTTTTGCATCTACTTAGTGTCCTCCTATGGATAGGCAGCATAACACCCATGGTCCTGTGTCCCCCAATGATGGCTAAGAGAAAACAATTTTATGGTGAGTACACAAAAATCCGTTTTTTATGCTTCTATAGAAAGAATAAGAACGTAGGGGACTGAGTCATACGTTCAGATTTTTGCTCATTTAAAACATCTAAACAGACATATCACTTCTTCTATAAAGCACCATCCCTGACATCTATATAGTCTCCAGATGGATAAATCTCCTCACTTTATGTAATATGCACTGTGTATCTCTTATTCTGTACTTAGATATATGACAGTTCATAGTAGATGTGACTACAGTGGTTTGGAGACTAACCATTTCTTATGTTTACATTGACTCCATGCAGGCAGTTGGGGAGAAATGAGATCTGTACTTGACTTATCTGTGGAGTTGGGCTTCTGTAGCTTCAGCTCACCGTCCCTCCTTGTACAGATCCCCAGTCAATCACAACTTGTGGATGATCACTGACAATGACCCCATAATATCACCATTTAGAGCACACTCCTCTGACAGCTGAAGACTGAGCCTCGCTTTCTGCATGCAGGGCTGTGCATGACTGACCAGATATGTTATGTTCAAAGCACAGACAGAAAATCTCTGCATTCTGTGCTTTGAACAGAGGAAGTAAGGCGCTGGGTACAGTGTTACCACCAAGTACATTTCATCATTTCAGTGGTTTAATAATGTGTGCTCACTATACAAATTTGATATCACCATAATTGTACTTAGTCATGTTCCCAGATGACTTTTACCCTACATTAACCAACATAATTCTTGATGAGATATGAAAACGCATTAAAATATCTTTTTTCTTGGTTTGTTTCACAGTTACACAAGAGAAGCTTACCTAGATCTAGTGCAAAATATCCGAGAGCACATCCCAGGTTTGTTATCTTTTCCTCTTGTAACTTCATGTCTTCTATGTAATCCATTTACTCCAACTCCAGTGATCTCCGTATGGTGGAATGGCTGCCTGTATATCAGAAGGTCCTCCATATATGAACACCAAGTTCCCTGTTTAACCCCTTCATGCCATCGCCATTTCTCTGACGCCTCATTGGGGGGACACAGGACCATGGGTGTTATGCTGCCTATCCATAGGAGGACACTAAGTAGATGCAAAAGACATTAGCTCCTCTTCTGCAGTATACACCCCCTGGCCGGGCCAGGCAACCTCAGTTTTAGCTTAGTGTCTGTAGGAGGCACATCCTTTCAAGGTTTTGTTATTTTTTGAGGGCGACTGTTTCCCCTAGGGACCGATCTCCCAATGCCATCAACGGGCGGGAACGCGGAGTGTCGCCTCCACATACCCCCTCCTGCAACGCTGGATCCTGGGCTGCATCTTACTGGACGACGGGTCCCACAGACACCGATTTTCCAGAGCCCAGGGCAGAGGCACAATTCCTCAGCTCCTTTTTGCAGGCTCTGAGTTGATACATTGCACCTGTGTGACCAGGCACAGCAAGCTGAGTCTGCTATTTCCACTGCCTGGACTGAGGCAGTGTTAAGGTGAGATCCCCCCTGACTGGTTTCCCAGACAAAAGGAGAAAGACGGTGCAGGGAAGGCTCCCAGGACTGCTGAATTTACAGTCTTTATTCCCACCATAGCTGCCTGCTGGCTGGAGGAGGGGAAAGTCCCTTGCTGATTGCAGGGAATCCTGCAGAGATAATCTACCGGTGGCGGGGTGGGGGGGGGGGGGGGGGGCTCCCAGGGCTGATGAACTCACAGTGTTTATTCCCTCTAGCTGGCTGGGGGAGGGGGAGTCCCTTGCTGATTGCAGGGAATCCTGCAGAGAGAAAAACTGTCACAGAAGCTCCCTTTCCGCCGTTTTTTACTACCGACAGCAGGGGGGCACACTGACTTCTTCTTGGCGCTCTTTTAGAGCTAAGCCCCCCCTTCCCCCCCCCCCAGGAAAGCGCGCGAAGATCTCCACAGAGCGGGCTTACTCCTTCCTGAGGACGCAGGGCCATTGGCTGATTCTGGTGAGGTACACCGAAGCAAATACAATCCTTGCTTCCACTGCTTCACATGTAACTCTGCAGATCATTGCTCCCCCTCCTGGCATACTCTTATTAGGAACATGCAGAATTCTAAGGGTACTAAGAGTGCTAAGGCTCACATAGTCTATTATTCAGCCTGCACTGCCTGCCACACTGAGCTACCACATAAACACACCTCTTCTCTCTGTGAGTCCTATGCGTCTATAGCCCCCCAAGACCCCCCGCCGCAACAGTCAGCCCAGAGCCTAGGGCTCCCAGCCCACCGGAATGGGCACAGTTTCTGTCCCTATCCATGGAAAAACTGTCACAGAACCTGGTACAGGAAATGCAATGTCGTCCTCCACACCCTTCTGGGCCCCTGGACGGAACACAGCCTGAGGATACCCCTATGGAGGGTCCTTATGAGGTAATCCGGGCCCATACTTCACCGGTTGCAGGGATCAGGAAAAGAGCACACGGCCGGGTGTCTCCAGCACTCTCTCATGGCCCCCATGGCTCTCCCTCGGGAGCACACAGGGCAGGCTCCCCCACACGCTCCACGGCTTCTGAAGAGCTGGAGGAGGGAGAATGCTGTTTGTACCAGGATGATACCTTGGTTTCAACCTCCCCAGATGATCAAACTGCAATAGACTCCCTTATAGCAGCAATCAACCAAACTCTGCATGTGGAGGATCCCCCATCCACTACCACTGACCATGCGATCTCCGTTAAGAGGGCAAGGAAACCCCAAAAGGTTTTCGCTGATCACCCAGAGTTTCAGGATATCCTCACAAAGCAAAGGGAGAAGCCTGACAGGCGCTTCGGTAACCGTAAACTCATGGAGTCCCGGTACCCTTTTGCCTCACCTGCCCCTAAGGGATGGGCCGATCCGCCCTCGGTCGACCCCCCGGTCTACCGCCTTGCCACAAAGACGCTCCTGTCTTTACCCGATGGTTCCTCCATCAAGGACCCGACAGACAGACAGGTGGAACGCCTCGCCCGCTCTGCCTTTGAGGCTGCGGGTTCCTCCCTCTCGCCCTCCTTTGCCTCTGTGTGGGTCGCAAAGGCGATCCCGGTCTGGGCAGAATCCCTTAGCTTGAGGAATCCCAGTTCACTCATACCTTCACAAAGGTAACAGCTCAAATTGCCGCTGCTGCGGAGTACCTCATGCAGGCCTCCATTGACGCTGCTACCTGCGCAGCTTTCTTTATCGTTCCTTTGGGAGACCCAGACCTTGGTGTTTAGCTTCTGCCTCCGGAGGACACACAAAGTACTACACCTAAAAGTGTAGCTCCTCCCTCTGAGCCTATACACCCCCTGGTGAGCCAGTCACAGCCAGTTTATCGCTTTGTGTTCAGGAGGATACATCCACACATGCATTCTCATATGATTTTTTTGTTTTTTATTTTTTGGAAAAAGATTGAAGAAGCGGGGTCCACGTCTGGACTCCCGGCATATCCCTTCTCACCCCACTGTGTCGGTGGTGTTGTAAGGTTGGTTTCCAAGGCTGGAGCCTTACATGCCGTGTTCCTTCACCATCCCTCCTGGGCTCTGGATTGAAGTGGGAGCCAGCACGGTCTCCATGCCTGGCAGGAGACCGGTCTCCGTCCACAGCCCCTTGAGGACCCTGCTGGACCGGAGCACTCATCCCCAGGGACCTGGCCCTGCATCTCAGCAGCTAAGTACCTGAGACGTTCATATGTTGGGGGTCACTGTCTTTTATTGTGTGGGAAGAGTGTGTTTGCTGTATTTGTTTTGGCATTTCCGGCGGGTCCTCTGGCTTTTCGCCCGAGAACCGCGCCGATGGTGCCTGCTCGTCGGTCTCGCTGCTCAAATTTAGGCTTCGGCTTCGCCGGAGGCCTAGTTTCTGTTACCTGCCCTCGCATGTCACTCATGCAGAGGGACAGGCACGGCTCCTCCCGGCGGCCGTCCTGCACAGGGGAGGGACACTCCCCACTGCTTGTGCGTGACTCCCCTGCAGGCCTCTATGTCCCTCCAGATCCCGCTTTCCTACAGGGACGCCCCCAAGTCCTGCCCCCTCTCTTCGCTCCGGCGGCCATTTTCTTGGACAGGGTTCACTCTGCGCTGGGCCATCCTGCACTCTGCATCCCTGCTGAGGTGCTGTGCATAGGGGGTCCGGGCTTCGGGATTTGGAGGGCACACAACACCGCTTCCAGCGGTCTGGTAAGCCACAGCCGGTCTCTGGTTGTGGACCTCTGAATATACTCTCTGGGGTTCATTCTCTTTATAGAAGCTGTTTTCCCCACTCCAGCAGCATGTCTCACATGAGGAGCAAGGCTCCAAAGCTTTATACTACATGCGCTGCATGTAAGCTCCTGCTGCCTGAACCGAGCACCTATCCACATTGTGATGTCTGCTCTAACTTGGAGGTGCCACAGCCTGGAGACTCACCCCCAGTGGTCTCTCAGGCTGCTTCTGCACCTGTGGCTGAACCCCCGGCCTGGGTAGAGTCCTTCTCTAGGTCTATCTCCCAGTCATTTGCTGAGTCCATGGGACTTCTGTCCAGGACTTTGATGAATATGCATCAACCCCCTTCACAGGGTGCCTCTAATGCTCTTGCTAAGGGTCCTTTAGGATCCCTATCCTCTGACCTCCGTCCACTGGAGCTCACAGAGGATTCATCATCAGGGCACAGACCCCGTCCTCCTAAGAGGCGTCGCAGGGTTTCCTCTCCCTCCTCTTCCCGCGGCTCTGATTCAAGGGCTGACTCGCAGGATGAGGAGGATGCCTTTACAGGGGGCTCGGAGGCTAACTCCATGTGCCCCATTGAGCTTTCCGAGGGTGACTCAGAACTTAGTGACTTGATTGCTTCCATTAATTCTGTACTGGATCGCAATCCGCCAGTAGCAGAGGAGCAACGCTCTCTGGCAGAAAAGCACCAGTTTACCTCGCCTACGAGAGTAAAAAGTGTGTTCTTTAACCACTCCAGTTTTCAGACCGCTGTGACCAAACCCAGGGCCTGTCCTGACAAACGCTTCCCAAAGCGTGGTTCTGATAACCGTTTTCCCTTTCCACCTGAGGTGGTCAAGGAGTGGGCTCACTCCCCAAAGGTAGACCCGCCGGTGTCTAGGCTCGGCCCGTTGTGTCGGTGGCTGATGGCACTTCCCTTAGGGATGCCACTGACCGTCAGATTGACCTTCTGGCCAAATCCGTGTATGAAGCGGCGGGGGCCGCGTTTTCCCCCACTTTTGCAGCAGTATGGGCCCTCAAAGCCATTTCTGCTTCTCTAGAGGAGATACATTCCCTCACCAGGGAATCTATGCCCGAGATAGTTACCTTAACTTCTCAAGCTTCAGCTTTTTCTTCTTATGCCATGTCTGCCATGCTAGAGGCTTCTCACCGCACTGCGGTGGCTTCGGCTAATTCCCTCGTTATCCGCAGGATCTTGTGGCTTCGAGAGTGGAAGGCAGATGCTTCTTCAAAGAAGTACCTTGCTGGGCTCCCTTTTGCTGGTTCCCGGCTGTTCGGTGAACAGCTGGATGAAATTATTAAAGAGGCTACTGGCGGGAAGAGTACTTCCATGCCACAAACCAAGACCAGGAAACTTGCCCAGGGTAGGATTCAGTCGAGATTTCGCTCCTTTCATTCCTCCATCTGGTCGTCCTCTAAGCCCTCCGCCTCGTCCGCTAACTCATCTAAGGACCAGAAATCCAACTGGCGCTCAAGAGCGCGTCCACAGAAGACCGCAGGAGGTACTGCCACTAAGGCAGCCTCCTCGTGACTCTCTGCCCGCTCCAGCAACGTCCTTAGTCGGTGGCAGGCTCTCCCACTTTGGCGACGCTTGGTTTCAACAAGTCTCCGATCAGTGGGGGAGAGATATCATCTCTCACGGCTACAGGATAGAATTCTCTTCCAGACCGCCAAACAGATTTTTTCTCTCAACTCCCCCCTGCTCCAAGGCCGCCGCCTTCTCACAGGCCGTGGCAGCCTTGCTGGCCAACGGGGTAATTGTACCTGTTTCCGCCCGGGAACGGTTCAGAGGTTTTTACTCAAACCTCTTCCTAGTTCCCAAAAAGGACGGTACCTTCCGGCCCATCCTAGATCTCAAGCTTCTCAACAAGCATGTTCGGGTGCGGCACTTTCGCATGGAGTCTCTGCGATCAGTCATTGCCTCAATGACCCAAGGGGATTTCCTGGCGTCCATCGACATCAGAGATGCCTATCTACATGTGCCAATTGCAGTTTCACACCAGCGTTGGCTAAGCTTTGCAATAGAAGATCATTTCCAATTCGTGGCTCTCCCCTTCGGGTTAGCCACGGCCCCTCGGGTTTTCACCAAGGTCATGGCAGCAGTGATTGCGGTTCTGCACCTCCAGTGGTTGGCAGTGCTCCCTTACCTGGACGACCTTCTAGTCAAGGCTCCATCCAGCGCAGACTGTCAGCAGAGTGTCTCGCTCACTCTCTCCACTCTAGCCCAATTCGGGTGGCTTGTCAATTTTCCCAAATCCACTCTGATTCCGACCCAGAGTCTCACGTACCTAGGAATGCAGTTCGAGACTCTGCCGGCACTTGTGAAGTTGCCCTTAGACAAACAGCTGTCACTCCAGTGGGCGGTGCGCTCTCTCCTGAGGCCCCGCCGTTATACCCTCAGGCGTCTGATGCAGGTGCTGGGTCAAATGGTGGCTTCCATGGAGGCTGTTTCCTTTGCCCAGTTCCATCTGCGCCCCCTGCAGCTGGACATTCTCCGCTGTTGGGACAAGCGGCCTTCCTCCTTACACAAGTCAGTGGCTCTGTCGCCACGGACCAAGAGCTCTCTTCAGTGGTGGCTTCGGCCCCTCTCCCTGTCCCAAGGGCGCTCCTTCCTGGCCCCGTCCTGGGTGATTCTCACCACGGATGCCAGTCTATCCGGCTGGGGAGCGGTATGTCTCCACCACAGAGCACAGGGCACCTGGACTCCGTCCGAGTCAGCCCTTTCAATCAATGTGCTGGAAACCAGAGCCGTGCTTCTAGCTCTCCTAGCATTTCACCACCTGCTGGCGGGCAGGCACATTCGAGTCCAGTCAGACAACGCGACAGCGGTTGCCTACATCAACCATCAAGGCGGAACACGCAGCCGCCTGGCAATGATGGAGGTACAACGCATTTGTCAATGGGCGGAGGACTCCAGGTCCACCATATCCGCAGTCCACATCCCAGGCGTAGAAAACTGGGAGGCAGATTATCTCAGCCGTCAAAACGTGGACGGTGGCGAGTGGTCCCTGCACCCGGCAGTATTTCAGTCGATCTGCCGCAAATGGGGCACTCCGGACGTGGACCTAATGGCATCCCGTCACAACAACAAAGTTCCTGTTTACGTGGCTCGCTCCCACGATCCTCAGGCCTTCGACGCGGACGCTCTGGTTCAGGACTGGTCCCAGTTTCGTCTGTCCTACGTGTTTCCCCCTCTAGCTCTCTTGCCCAGAGTTCTGCGCAAGATCAGAATGGAGGGTCGTCGAGTCATCCTCATTGCACTGGACTGGCCCAGGCGAGCTTGGTATCCGGACCTGCTCCAACTGTCCGTAGAGATGCTGTGGCATCTCCCGGACCGTTCAGGCCTACTCTCGCAAGGTCCGTTTTTCCGCTCGAATTCTGCGGCCCTCAAATTGACGGCGTGGCTCTTGAGTCCTGAATTTTGACGGCTTCTGGTATTCCCCCTGAAGTCATCTCCACTATGACTCGGGCCCGTAAGTCTTCCTCCGCTAAGATCTATCACAGGTCTTGGAAAATTTTCCTGTCCTGGTGTCGCTCTACCGGCCATCCTCCTTGGCCGTTCTCCTTGCCGACCCGTCTGTCTTTTCTACAGTCCGGTCTGCAGCTAGGACTGTTCCTCAACTCTCTCAAGGGACAAGTTTCGTCTCTGTCAGTTCTGTTCCAGCGGCGTGTCGCTCGGCTGGCTCAGGTCCGCACCTTCATGCAGGGCGCGTCTCACATCATTCTGCCTTACCGGCTGCCCTTGGACCCCTGGGACCTTAACTTGGTTCTCACGGTCTTGTAGAAACCCCCCTTTGAGCCTCTTAGGGAGGTTTCTTTGTACCGTCTTTCACAGAAAGTGGCCTTTCTGGTTGCCATTACTTCTCTCAGGAGAGTCTCTGATTTGACTGCGCTCTCCTCGGAGTCACCTTTTTTAGTCTTTCATCAAGACAAGGTGGTTCTCCGTCCGACTCCGGATTTTCTTCCTAAGGTGATCTCTCCCTTCCACCTTAACCAGGACATTACCTTACCTTCCTTTTGTCCGGCCCCTGTTCATCGCTTTGAAAAAGCTCTACATACTCTAGATCTGGTGCGTGCTCTCCGGATCTGTGTGTCTCGCACCGCTGCGCTTAGGCGGTGCACCGCTCTTTTTGTGCTAACCACAGGTCGGCGCAAGGGCCTCCCTGCTTCTAAGCCGACCTTAGCCCGTTGGATTAGGTCGACCATTTCGGACGCCTACCAGAGTACGCAGGCGCCTCCCCCGCCGGGGATCAAAGCACACTCGACCAGAGCTGTCAGTGCCTCATGGGCTTTTAGGCACCAGGCTACGGCTCAACAAGTCTGTCAGGCTGCCACTTGGGCTAGCCTGCATACCTTCTCGAAGCACTACCAAGTGCATGCTCATGCTTCGGCAGATGCGAGCTTGGGCAGGCGCATCCTTCAGGCAGCGGTCGCCCATTTGTGAAGTTAGGTTCTGCCTACTTCTTAGTTTTTCTGTTTATTTCCCACCCAGGGACTGCTTTGGAACGTCCCAAGATCTGGGTCTCCCAAAGGAACGATAAAGAAAAAGAGAATTTTGGTTACTTACCGTAAATTCTTTTTCTTATAGTTCCGTCTTGGGAGACCCAGCACCCTCCTTGTTGCCTGTTGGCAATTTCCTTGTTCCGCGTGTTTTCACCGGCTGTTGTCGTGGACAGAGTCTCCGGTTGTTCCGGCTCTTGCTCTGTTCTACTTGTGGGTGGCTATTCTCCTTCAGCTTTTGCACTAAACTGGCTGTGACTGGCTCACCAGGGGTGTATAGGCTCAGAAGGAGGAGCTACACTTTTAGGTGTAGTACTTTGTGTGTCCTCCGGAGGCAGAAGCTAAACACCAAGGTCTGGGTCTCCCAAGACGGAACTATAAGAAAAAGAATTTACGGTAAGTAAACAAAATTCTCTTTTTTGCCGCCTCAAATATCATAGCCATCCGTAGAGCTCTCTGGCTCCGACAATGGCAAGCGGACTCTGCCTCCAAGAAGTCTCTCACGGGCCTTCCTTTTTTTCCAGACCGATTGTTTGGCGAACGTCTGGACAAGCTCATTTCTGACGCCACGGGAGGAAAGAGTACCTCCCTCCCCCAGCTGAAGTCCAGGACGTCCTTCACCAGACGTCCACAGTCCTCGTTCCGCTCCTTTCGGAACTCATTTGGTTGGTCGACATCCCGCTCTGCCCCCGCCACTAGCCGCGGACTACGCAGGGACCGACCTTCTCAGCCCTCCCCGAAACCCACTTCGTCATGGCAGCCTAGACCAAAACTGTCCAGGACTAGGGAGACTCGTCCACAACGTTTTCCCCCCTTATGACTCCTTCGGCGCCCCGGAAGACACACTCATTGTAGGAGGTCGACTGCGGCTCTTTCAACACATCTGGGCTGCCGCCTCAGACGACAATTAGGTGCGAGACCTTGTGTCTTCCGGTTACCACATAGAATTTCGGACCCGACCCCCGAGTCGGTTCTTTCTCTCAAACCCCCCAAAGACTCGAAAACGACGCAAGGCTTTTTTCTCAGCAATCCACTGGCTCCAAACAGCAGGAGTGATAATACCTGTCCCGGACGACGAGAAGTTCAGGGGTTATTATTCCAACCTCTTTGTGGTCCCCAAAAAGGATGGGTCAGTTCGACCCATCCTGGACCTCAAACACCTGAACAAACATGTGCACGTACGGAGATTCAGAATGGAGTCCCTAAGGTCCATTATTGCATCCATGGTCGAAGGGGAATTCCTAGCCTCCATAGATATCAAGGACGCGTACCTGCACATACCCATCGCCCCAGATCACCAAAAGTTCCTCCGCTTCACGGTTCAGGACTCCCATTTTCAATTCGTAGCCCTACCCTTCGGCTTTGCCACCACACCAAGGGTCTTCACCAAAGTCATGGCGGCCGCCATGAGCGTCCTTCACGCCAGGGGAGTAGTCGTTCTCCCTTACTTGGACGACCTCCTCATCAAGGCCCCCTCCTTCCGCGACTGCTCAACCAGCGTACAGATCACCATGGACACCCTATTCCGCTTAGGGTGGCTACTGAATCTAGACAAATCATCCCCGGTCCCATCACTATCCATCACCTTCCTGGGCATGTCCCTGGACACCCGTCGGGGCTTGATCTATCTCCCTCAGGACAAGGCGATCGCTCTTCGACAAGCGGTATGCTGCCTTCTACGTCCTCCGTCTCGCTCCATTCGATTCAGCATGAAGGTGCTCGGCAGGATGGTGGCGGCTATGGAGGCAGTACCCTTTCCTCAACTGCACCTCCGCCCACTGCAGCTAGCCCTTCTAGTGGCCTGGGACAAGAGTCCCTTCTCCCTGGACAAACATCTTCACCTGACGCCTTCAGTCAGGTATGCACTCCGCTGGTGGCTTCGGTCCTCATCCCTATCGAAGGGGAGATCTTTTCTCCCAATGAACTGGCTGGTCCTGACCACGGACGCCAGCCTCCTAGGCTGGGGAGCAGTGTACCGGCACCACACTGCTCAAGGGCGTTGGACGCCCCAGGAGTCTTCCCTACCCATAAACATTCTGGAAATCCACGCGATCTTCCTCGCGCTCAGGGTGTTCTTTCCTCTGCTAGCGGGTCGTCAGATTCGAGTCCAATCGGACAATGCAACAGCTGTAGCCTATGTCAATCGGCAGGGGGGCACCCGCAGCAAAGCGGCTTATCTCGAGGCCCACAAGATCCTCAGCTGGGCCGAATCAACGGGGTCATTGATATCAGCGGTACACATACCGGGAGTAGAGAACTGGGCAGCAGACTTTCTAAGTCGCCAAGGCCTGGCCGCCGGAGAGTGGTCCCCTCCACCCAGAAGTGTTCCTACACATCTGCACTCGCTGGGGTACACCAGACGTGGATCTAATGGCCTCAAGGTTGAACGCAAAGGTTCCCGCGTTCATAGCCAGGTCACGCGACCCGCAGTCCATCGGCGCGGATGCTCTAGTCTGCTCCTGGCACCACTTCCGCCTGCCTTACATATTTCCACCTCTACCCCTACTGCCGCGGGTAATCAGGAAGATCAAAGCAGAGGGAGTCCCGATGATACTGATAGCACTGGACTGGCCCAGGCGCGCCTGGTACACCGAATGAGTACAAATGCTCGCAGACGTAGGCGCCTTCCAGACATCCCAGACTTTCTGACCCAAGGGCCCATTTCCCATCAGAACTCCAGAGCCCTGAAGCTGACGGCATAGCCATTGAGACCTGGGTATTAACAAGAGCAGGATTCTCCCCCGCGGTTATCTCCACCATGATCAGCGCCCGAAAGCCTGCTTCATCCCGCATTTACCACCGTACGTGGAAAATCTTCCTTTCATGATGCAGGGAAACTAACGTCCAGCCTATGCCTCTGGCCATCCCCAGAATTCTCAACTTTCTGCAGTCTGGCTTGCAAGCAGGGTTGGCTCTCAGTTCCCTTCAAGGGCAGGTCTCAGCGGTCTCAATCTTCTACCAATGCCGCCTGGCTCAAGAACCGCAAGTCAAGACCTTCCTCCAGGGCGTTTCTCATCTAGTTCCCCCGTACAAACGGCCGCTGTACCCATGGGACCTCAATCTCGTTCTGGACGGTCTCCAGAGGTCCCCCTTTGAACCTCTCAAGGAATCCTCCCTTGCTCTTCTGTCCTGGAAGGTAACATTCCTGGTGGCAATTACGTCCATCAGACGGGTTTCGGAGCTGGCAGCACTCTCTTGCCACGAGCCTTTTCTGATCTTTCACCAGGACAAGTTGGTTCTGCGCCCCCTTCCGGATTTTCTTTTAAAGGTTCCTACCCCGTTTCATTTGAACGAGGACATTGTTCTGCCTTCCTTTTGTCCACACCCAGTTCATAGGGTGGAAAGGTCTCTGCATTCGTTAGACCTCGTCAGAGCTCTCAGATATTACATATCCAGGACAGCCCCCTTTAGGAAAACGGACTCTTTGTTTGTCATTCCTGAGGGGCCTAAGAAGGCACAGGCAGCTTCAAAGACAACTCTGGCTCGCTGGATTTGCTCTGCGATCCAGGAAGTCTACCTCTCTCAACTCAAGCCCATTCCTAGTGGGCTGCGGGCTCATTCCACACGAGCAGTTGGCACTTCGTGGGCCATTTGGCATCAGGCTTCAGTGGAACAGGTGTGTAAGGCTGCGACCTGGTCTAGCCTACATACTTTTTCAAAGCATTACAGAGTCCATACCCAGGTTTCAGCTGAGGCAAATCTGGATAGGAAAATTCTGCAAACGGCAGTAGAGCACCTCTCTCAGGCGCTCGAGGCTGTCTGGGACTGGTTCCTCGTCCTTGGGTTGTGTTGTCCTTTCTTTTATTTTTCCCACCCATGGACTGCTTTAGGACGTCCCATGGTCCTGTGTCCCCCAATGAGGCGTCAGAGAAAAACAGATTTTTTGTGTACTCACCGTAAAATCGTTTTCTCTTAGCCATCATTGGGGAACACAGCACCCACCCTGTTGCCCTGTTGGGCCTTGGTTCTCTCAGTACCTTTTTTGGTTATGACTCTTTTTTCTCATGTTCCTTCGTTGAGATAAGTTCTTACTATTTTTTTCTCCTACTGCTTGTGTACTAAAACTGAGGCTGCCTGGCCCGGCCAGGGGGTGTATACTGCAGTGGAGGAGCTAATGTCTTTTGCATCTACTTAGTGTCCTCCTATGGATAGGCAGCATAACAATAATAATGATGGCTAAGAGAAAACGATTTTACGGTGAGTACACAAAAATCCGTTTTTTTACATTGTTACGCTTTAATTTTTTTCTCCCCTTTTAACAAGAGCCATAACTTTTTTTAAGTTTTCTGTCAATAGGGCCGTATGATTGCTTGTTTTTTTGCGGGACAAGTTGTACTTTTGAAAGACTGCATTGATTTTATAGTGTATATGCAAACGGGAAAAAAAAAAGTTGGAAACAAAGTGCAATTCCTCAATTGTTTTTTTGTTTACCATATTCACTGTATGATGCACTGCTATAAAGAGCATTGCATCAGCACTACTCTGTGTAGCTGAAATCATGATCTCTTATGAACACTGGCTCGTAGCCAGTGTGGACAGGGGGATCGTTGTGACAGTAGTCATCAGATAAACCGCTGGCAGTCAGGACAGCCCATTTGCCCTCCGAGATCACATCACAGTTGCAGCTATGGGAGCTGTGAATAACTCAGAGATTGACAGTGGGATTTACCCGGTTAACAGCAGCGGGCGGATCTCAAATCTACCTGCAGCTGTTAGAGACACAAGACGGCTGATCAGATTAGCCATCGTGTGCATGGAAAGATGTGGCCTGAGTGTGTAAGCCAGCATCAAAGGCAGGGACACTACATATGACATAAATATGTCATATGTCGTGAGGGGGTTTATTATGAAAACAAGAAAAAATACTTGTATGGATCCTAAAATGGTACCATTAACTCCTTACTGCCAAGGCTGTTTTTCACCTTCCTGACCAGGCCAAATTTTACAATTCTGACCAATGTCACTTTATGGGGTAATAACTCTGGGACACTTCAATGAATGCCAGTGATAATGAAATTATTTTTTTTTGTGACAGATAATACTTCTTAGTAGTGGTAAATTTTGGTCAATATAATTTGCGTTTATAACAATATCAAGAATTTTACCAGAAACGTGATAATCGTGCAATTTCCAAACTGCACATTTTGATGCCCTTACACTATAGAGTTATGTCACACAGAATCATTAATAAATAACATTTACCACTTGTCTACTTTACATTAGCACAATTTTTGAAGCATCATTTTTTTTGGGGGGGGGGGGGGGGGGGTTAGGAAGTTAGAAAGGTTCAAAGTTTATCAGCAATTTTTCATTTTTCCAACAAAATTTACAAAGCCATTTTTTTAGGGCCCACATGACATTTAAAGTGACTCTGAGAGGCCTAGGTGGCAGAAAATACCCAAAAGTGACACCATTCTAAATACTGCTCCTCTCACACCGCTCAAAACCAAATTGAACAAATTTATCAACCTTTTAGGTGCTTCCAGGATTTAAAGAAATGTGGAAGGGAAAAATGAAAATTTTTCTTTTTGCTACAAAAATATTGCTTTATCCCTAATTTTTCTTCGGCGCTCTATTGGGAGACCCAGACGATTGGGTGTATAGCACTGCCTCCGGAGGCCACACAAAGCAATTACACTAAAAAGTGTAAGGCCCCTCCCCTTCTGGCTATACACCCCCAGTGGGATCACTGGCTCACCAGTTTTCGGCTTTGTGCGAAGGAGGTCAGACATCCACGCATAGCTCCACTGTTTGTAGTCAGCAGTAGCTGCTGGCTCTATCGGATGGAAGAAAAGAGGGCCCATATAGGGCCCCCAGCATGCTCCCTTCTCACCCGCGGTTGGTGCTTGTAAGGTTGAGGTACCTATTGCTGGTACAGAGGCTGGAGCCCACATGCTGTTTTCCTTCCACATCCCCCTGAGGGGCTCTGTGGAAGTGGGATCTTGCCGGCCCCCAAGCCCTGGGGCCGGGCTCCATCCACAGACCCATAGAACCTGCTGGATTGGGAGCGGGAGTGCCGTTCAGGGACAAGGCCCTGCAACTTTCAGGTACTCTGTGTCCCCGGCAGGCACGGACACTCTCAGGGCTTGCTGAGCGTTGTAGTGCGCCGGGGACAGTGACGCTGTACGCTGGGGGTTAGGTCACTGCAGCTTTGCTGAGTGACGTTGTGTGTTGGGAACTACTGCGCCGACCGCTCCTGGAGCGGCGGCGCAGCTGCGACTTGTGGTGCGTCGGGGGCTTGGCGCCGACCGCGCTTTTACGGCGGCGGCGTTTTTAACTTTAGCCCCCGGCTTCTGCGGCCTAGCGCCGCTTCGTTCCCGCCCCCACCCTGTCAATCAGGGTAGGGGAGAGACGCTGCTCAATGGCAGCGCCGAGGGCTGGAGCTTTATTTACATGCTCCAGCCCTCTCACTAGGCACAAGGGGAAGCAGGCTTCCCGCTCTTCGTCGGTGTACGCCCAGGGCCCGCCCCCCCTCTCCACAAGGACGCCGGCAGCCATTACACATGCGATCTGGCTGGGGAGAGGCAGCAGGCTCTGGGAGACCCAGACTAGAGGGATTTCTGGCGACCACACACCGCTCCTAAGCGGGCGGTAAGCTGCACAGTAGTGCAGGCCCCACTAGTGCCTCAGTGATATATTAGTGTACTTCTTTATTGGTACCATATATATATATACATATTTATATAGTGCACTGTAAGGTCGCTTCTGGCTGGACACCCTGTGCTGCTCTGAGGACGCAGCAACATGTCATCCGCAAAACGCAAGGCTGCCAAGGCACGGGCTGTGTACACTGTTTGTACTGCATGTGGGGCTGATCTACCGGCAGGCTCCAATGATTCACATTGTGTGCAATGTTCAGTACCAGTGGCACTTCGCCAGCCAGAGCCTATTGTGGTGGTAGCCCAGGCAGAGACGCCTGTGAACCCTGCCCCGGTAACGGGGACAGACTTTGCAGTGTTTGCTGATAAAATGTCTGAGACTATGACAAAGATCCTGGAGACCTTGCAGGCCAGGCCAGTTCCTCAGCCCATGGACACTGCTGTGGCTATGCTCTCTGGTCCCCCTCAGTTGGAACTAATCCGTACTTCAAGGGGGTCTCAAGCATCACAAGCTGAAGTCTCTGACTCAGATGACAGTCCCAGGCAGCCTAAGCGAGCTCGCTGGGAAAGACCCTCGACGTCATCACACTGCTCAGGGTCTCAGCGAGAAGAATCTCTCTGTGATGAGACTGAGGACGGTGATCAGGATTCTAATCCTGAGGCCCCTCTCAATCTGGATGCCCCTGATGGTGACGCCATGGTTAATGACCTTATATCGGCGATTAATAGGCTGTTGGATATTTCTCCCCCAGCCCCTTCTGCAGAGGAGGCAGCTGCACAGCAGGAGAAATTCCATTTCCTGTATCCCAAGCGTAAATTAAGTGCTTTTTTGGACCACTCTGACTTCAGAGAATCAATCCAGAAGCACGACGCTCATCCAGACAAGCGTTTCTCTAAGCGTTCTAAGGATACCCGTTATCCTTTTCCCGCTGAAGTGGCCAAACGCTGGACCCAGTGCCCAAAGGTGGATCCCCCAATTTCCAAGCTTGCGGCTAGATCCATAGTCGCAGTAGAGGATGGTGCTTCACTTAAAGATGCCAACGACAGACAGATGGACCTTTGGTTGAAATCTGTCTATGAAGCTATCGGCGCGTCGTTTGCTCCAGCATTCGCGGCCGTGTGGGCACTACAAGCTATTTCAGCTGGTTTAGCACAGGTGGATGCTATCATGCATCCAGCAGTGCCACAGGTGGCGTCCCTAACCTCGCAAATGTCTGCGTTTGCGACCTATGCTATCAATGCGGTCCTAGAATCTACGAGCCGTACCTCTATGGCGGCTGCCAATTCTGTGGTTTTGCGCAGAGCCTTATGGTTAAAGGACTGGAAAGCAGATGCTGGTTCCAAAAAATGCTTAACCAGCTTGCCATTATCTAGAGACAGACTGTTTGGTGAGCCATTGGCTGAAATCATAAAACAGTCCAAGGGTAAGGACTCTTCCTTGCCACAGCCCAGAGCAAGTAAACCTCAACAGAAAAAGTGGCAGTCGAGGTTTCGGTCCTTTCGAGGCTCGGGAAAGCCCCAGTTCTCCTCGTCCAAAGGGACTCAGAAAGGACAAGGGAACTCAGATTCCTGGCGGGCTCACTCACGCCCCAGGAAAGCAAATGGAGGAACCGCTTCCAAGGCGGCTACCTTATGACTTTCGGCCTCCTCCCTCCGCATCCTCGGTCGGTGGCAGGCTCTCCCGCTTTTGCGACATTTGGCTGTCACAGGTCAAAGACCGGTGGGTAACAGACATTTTGTCTCGCGGGCACAGAATCGAGTTCAGTTCTCGGCCTCCACTTCGGTTCTTCAGAACCTCCCCACACCCCAACCGAGCAGATGCCCTGCTGCAGGCGGTGGACTCTCTAAGAGCAGAAGGAGTCGTGATCCCTGTTCCCCCTCTGGAACGGGGGCGAGGATTTTACTCCAATCTCTTTGTGGTTCCAAAAAAGGACGGCTCCTTCCGTCCTGTTCTGGACCTAAAACTGCTCAACAAGCATGTGAACGCCAGGCGGTTCCGGATGGAATCCCTCCGCTCAGTCATTGCCTCAATGTCTCAAGGAGATTTCCTAGCATCAATAGACATCAAAGATGCTTATCTCCACGTGCCGATTGCTACAGAGCACCAACGCTTTCTACGCTTCATGATAGGAGACGACCATCTTCAGTTCGTAGCTCTGCCATTTGGTCTGGCGACAGCCCCCCGGGTGTTCACCAAGATCATGGCAGCAGTGGTAGCAGTCTTGCACTCTCACGGACACTCTGTGATCCCTTACTTGGACGATCTACTGGTCAAGGCACCCTCTCAGGAGGCATGCCAACTCAGTCTGAATTTTGCACTGGAGACTCTCCAGGCGTTCGGGTGGATCATCAACTTCCCAAAGTCAAATCTGTCACCGACCCAATCACTAACGTATCTTGGCATGGAGTTTCATACTCTCTCAGCGATAGTGAAGCTTCCGCTGAGCAAGCAGCGGTCACTACAGACAGGGGTGCAGGCTCTCCTTCAAGGTCAGTCGCACTCCTTAAGACGCCTCATGCACTTCCTCGGGAAGATGGTGGCGGCAATAGAGGCGGCTCCGTTTGCGCAGTTTCATCTGCGTCCACTTCAATGGGACATTCTCCGCCAATGGGACGGGAAGTCGACATCCCTGGACAGGAAAGTCTCCCTTTCCCAGACGGCCAAGGACTCTCTGCAATGGTGGCTTCTTCCCACCTCATTATCACAGGGAAGATCCTTCCTACCACCGTCCTGGGCGGTGGTCACGACAGACGCGAGTCTGTCAGGGTGGGGAGCAGTGTTTCTCCACCACAGGGCTCAGGGTACGTGGACTCAGCAGGAGTCCAGCCTTCAGATCAATGTTCTGGAAATCAGAGCAGTGTTTCTTGCCCTACTAGCCTTCCAGCAGTGGCTGGAAGGGAAGCAGATCCGAATTCAATCGGACAACTCCACAGCGGTGGCATACATCAATCACCAAGGAGGGACTCGCAGTCGGCAAGCCTTCCAGGAAGTCCGGCGCATTATGATGTGGGTGGAAGCCACGGCCTCCACCATATCCGCAGTTCACATCCCCGGCGTAGAAAACTGGGAAGCAGACTTCCTCAGTCGCCAGGGCATGGACGCAGGGGAATGGTCCCTTCACCCGGACGTGTTTCAGGAAATCTGTCGCCGATGGGGAAGGCCGGACGTCGACCTAATGGCGTCCCGGCACAACAACAAGGTCCCAACATTCATGGCACGGTCTCGCGATCAAAGAGCTCTAGCAGCAGACGCCCTAGTGCAAGATTGGTCGCAGTTCCGGCTCCCTTATGTGTTTCCACCTCTGGCACTCTTGCCCAGAGTGCTACGCAAGATCAGATCCGACTGCAGCCGCGTCATACTCGTCGCTCCAGACTGGCCGAGGAGGGCGTGGTATCCGGATCTGTGGCATCTCACGGTCGGCCAACCGTGGGCACTACCAGACCGACCAGACTTACTGTCCCAAGGGCCGTTTTTCCATCGGAATTCTGCGGCCCTCAACCTGACTGCGTGGCCATTGAGTCCTGGATCCTAGCGTCTTCAGGCTTATCCCAAGGGGTCGTTGCCACCATGAGACAGGCTAGGAAGCCCACGTCTGCTAAGATCTACCACAGAACGTGGAGGATATTCTTATCCTGGTGCTCTGCTCAGAGAGTGTCTCCCTGGCCATTTGCATTACCTACCCTTCTTTCTTTCCTCCAATCTGGGTTAGAAAAAGGTTTGTCGCTCGGCTCCCTTAAAGGGCAAGTCTCGGCGCTATCCGTCTTTTTTCAGAAGCGTCTAGCACGACTTTCTAAGGTGCGCACGTTCCTACAGGGGGTTTGCCATATAGTCCCCCCGTACAAGCGGCCGTTAGATCCATGGGATCTGAACAGGGTACTAGTTGCCCTCCAGAAGCCGCCCTTCGAGCCTCTGAAGGAGGTTTCACTGTCTAGACTATCACAGAAAGTGGCTTTTCTGGTAGCGATCACATCTCTTCGGAGAGTGTCTGAGCTAGCAGCGTTGTCTTCCAAGGCTCCCTTCCTGGTCTTCCACCAGGACAAGGTAGTGCTGCGCCCCATTCAGGAGTTTCTCCCGAAGGTGGTATCCTCTTTTCATCTTAATCAGGATATCTTTTTGCCTTCGTTTTGTCCTCATGCAGTTCATCGGTATGAGAAGGATTTACATTTGTTAGATCTGGTGAGAGCACTCAGAATCTACATTTCCCGCACAGCGCCCCTGCGCCGTTCGGATGCACTCTTTGTCCTTGTCGCTGGTAAGCGCAAGGGGTCGCAGGCTTCTAAGGCCACCCTGGCTCGATGGATCAAAGAACCAATTCTTGAAGCCTACCGTTCTGCGGGGCTTCAGGTTCCATCAGGGCTAAAGGCCCATTCAACCAGAGCCGTGGGTGCGTCCTGGGCATTGCGACACCAGGCTACGGCTCAACAGGTGTGCCAGGCAGCTACCTGGTCGAGTCTGCACACTTTCACCAAACATTATCAGGTGCATACCTATGCTTCGGCGGACGCCAGCCTAGGTAGAAGAGTCCTGCAGGCGGCAGTTGCCTCCCCGTAGGGGAGGGCTGTCTTGCAGCTCTAACATGAGGTATTTCTTTACCCACCCAGGGACAGCTTTTGGACGTCCCAATCGTCTGGGTCTCCCAATAGAGCGCCGAAGAAGAAGGGAATTTTGTTACTTACCGTAAATTCCTTTTCTTCTAGCTCTTATTGGGAGACCCAGCACCCGCCCTGTTGTCCTTCGGGATTTTTGGTTTGTTTGCGGGTACACATGTTGTTCATGTTGAACGGTTTTCAGTTCTCCGATGTTTCTCGGAGTGAATTTGTTTAAACCAGTTATTGGCTTTCCTCCTTCTTGCTTTTGCACTAAAACTGGTGAGCCAGTGATCCCACTGGGGGTGTATAGCCAGAAGGGGAGGGGCCTTACACTTTTTAGTGTAATTGCTTTGTGTGGCCTCCGGAGGCAGTGCTATACACCCAATCGTCTGGGTCTCCCAATAAGAGCTAGAAGAAAAGGAATTTACGGTAAGTAACAAAATTCCCTTCTTTTCATTTCACATGAATAACAGTAAAAAAAGGACAATGCAATTTGTTGCGAAATTTCTTCTGAGTATGATACCCCTTATCTTGGGGAAAACTACTGTTTGGTTGTATAGCAGGGCTCAGAAGGGAAGGAGCACCATTTGAATTTTGGAGTGTATAAGTTCCTGGAATAGATAGTGGACGCCATGACACGTTTGCAGAGCCCCTGTAGTGCATAAATAGTGGAAACCTCACACAAGTCACCCCATTTTGGAAATTACACCATCAAGGTATTTATCTAGGTGTGTGGTGAGCACCTTGAGCCCAAAGGTGCTTCTCACATTTTTTAACGTTGAGCTGTAAAAATGAAAAAATATATAATTTTACCTCAAAAATGATTGTGGAGACACGGGGCTCAGTGGGTGCTCTCGTCCACTAAAACCCGCCGCCTTTAGAAAGACAGCGTGGCTCAGGGCTCATCCCAACTGAACGCCGGCCTCCTTAACCGTGGGCGTAACACTACTTAGACAACACAGGGTGAGGGAACCACAATAATTAGACTTTATTGGATCCCCAAACAATTAACGGCACATAACACATAACCAGCAAAACACAAATGTAACAGGCAACAGAGTCTCACCCTTCCGCTGGCTCACCAGGGATTTAGAATGTCCATGCCTCAGAGCTTCCAGGGCTACTTACTCCAATCCAGCAGCACCCCGCTTTTGGCAGGCACCCCACCGAGAAAGGAATAGCGCCAGATTTAGGAAGCTGTGTGAGGTCTGCAAAGTCTGTACCAGGTGACTGAACTGTCCCAACCTGAGTGTCCTCCTTAGGTAGTCCTGGTATGATGTTACAATCCTGGCAGCCGGAGTCGAAATCCCTAGGCTGTGGATATGGTCTCCAACCGGAACCGGAGTCCCTAGATTGAAGCCATAAGATATCCTGATCCTCTAGTCAACTCCTGAGAGCTTAGACTGGATCCATCAGCATCCATTAACCACCTGGTGGCTTAAAGAAGTCCCTTTTATAGCCACAGCCTTCCCCTTAGATACACTGCGTCCTCATCGATTGGTTGGACAAGAGCGCCTCTCCCATTGAATGAATCTCAAGCTGCATGGACAATGTTCATCCAAATGATGTCTACAGAAAGACTGAGGGTATACATGTAGTCTGGGAGTCACCGACTAGACAATGGCTACTAAGATAATCACATTAGCAATACACAACTACAATACAATGATTACTGGAAAAGTCTGGAGAAACAATACGTCTGGATTTCAGTGGCCAACACAATTACATGAGTCCAAAAGAGTCTTGTAAAAACAATGAGGGACTTATCCCCCGTCTATAAACAATCTATCATCCTGTCTGGCTGAATGTTAAGAAACTTTAACCCATGAGAGTCCATGTCGTCACAATGATGCTTTAGCCCACAATTTTTTTCATTTCACAAATTTAACAGGAGAAAATGGACCATGGAATTTGTTGTGAAGTTTCTCCTGAATAAAGGGATACCCGGTATGTGGTGGAAAAATACTGCTTGGGCTCAGAAGGGAGGCACTATTTTAATTTTGGAATGCAATTTTGGCTAGAGTAAGGCTGCTTTCACACTACGTTTTTTTAACATGCGTCATGAACGTTTTTTTGCTGCAAAAGCGGATCCTGCTTTTACAGCAAAAAACGCATGCAAACGCATCTGTTATTTTGCAGGATCCTGTCACTGGATGTTTAGGGGTGGGCATTGGAGTCATGTGATCGGGAGTGAGGGTACTAAATGTGCCAGACTGGGAGCCGGCTTCTCACAGCTGCAGACGCTCGTAACCAAGGTAAACATCGGGTAACTTGCTTGGATACCCGATATTTATCTTGGTTACGAGCGTCTGCAGCTGCTAGGAGCGGGCTCCCTGCACACGTAACCAACGTAAACATCGGGTAACTAAGAGAAGTGGTTACCCGATATTTACCTTGCTTACGAGTGTCCACAGCTCTCAGGTGGGAGAGAGAGAGGAGAGGGAGGGGGAAAGACAGAGATAGAGAGACAGAGAGAGGGAGGGAGGAGGAGAGAGAGACAGATCACTCGAGGCTGGTTTCTGGGCATGCTCAGTAGAGCAAGCAGGATCCTGTCTATCAGCATGTCAGCGTTCACATGCGTTTGCATGCTGTTTAGTCAGGATCCAGCAATTTGCAGTATTTGGATGCAGCTCAAAAACGCTACAAGTAGCGTTTTTGAAAGATGTTAAAAAACTGCAAGTCGCTGGATCCTCACTATAACGCACGCAAACGCAGGTGAACGCATGTTAACGCGAGTCCATTGCAAATGCATTGAAATGAAAACGCATTTGCACTGGATCCGTTTTTGCGTTAAAAAAACGTTCAGGACGCATGTTAAAAAAACGTAGTGTGAAAGCAGCCTAACTTGTAGATGCCATGTGCCATGTAGATTCCCTGACATGTCAAAACAGCAGGGACCCCCTACAATTGAATCCATTCTGGAGACTACACATCTCGAAGAATTCATCTAGGGGTATAGTGAGGAGTCTTATCCCTCACGTGATTCACAGAATTTTATAACTTTGGCCTGTAAAAATCAGAAATTACCATATTGCACTATTTTGCCAGAATGGTTTGGGGGTGCCATTTCACACTGGCAGAGCCCTCGACATGCCAGAAAAGATGTGCAGTGAGGGTATTGATACCACAGGTGTGCCATAGAATTTTATAACATTGGCCGGTGAAAAAAGAATAATCTTTTTTTTTTCAACTAAAATGTTGTTTTTAGCCCCAAGTTTTTAATTTTAGGGCTAATAAGAAAAAAAGTGTGCCATATGTTTGTTATGTAATTTCCCCTGAATGCACTAATACCCTACATGTAATGGGGACCTACATTTGTGGTACAGCACAAAGCTCAGAAAGGAAGGAGAGCTTTATTGGACTTGAGAATCTGCTGGAGTGGTTTGCGGGAACCATGTCACTTTGGCAAAGCTTCTGAGGTGCCAGGACAACAGAAATCCACCACAAGTGACCCCATTTTGCAAACTGCACCTCTCAATGAATTTATCCAAGAGTGCAGTGAGCATATTGACACCACAGGTGTGTCACAAAATTTTATGCTATTGGGCAGTGAAGAAAAAATAAGTACGATTTTATCACTAAAATGTTTTAGCCTCAGATTTCCAATTTTTAAAAGGGGAAATAGGTTAAAAAAAAGACCCCATAATGTGTTCCACAATTTCTTCTGAACGTGGTTATACCCGACATGTAAGTGTACAGCACTATTTGGTCACACAGCAGGGCTCAGGAGAGAAGGGGCACTATTGGACTTTTGGAGCACCGATTTTTCCTAAAATAGTTTGTGGACTCCATCTGTAGAGCCCCCATGTGCCAGAACAGTACAAATCCCCTCAAGTGACTCCATTTTGGAAATTACACCCTTCTGGGAATTTATCAAGGTTTAGTGACAATTTTGTCTCTGGGAAAAACTCATGCAGTCAAACGCAGTGAATGTTACAAAAATTTGGAAATAAGCCCTTGTACTGCCAGTGCAATGTAGTACATTGTGCCCAGCTCGTGATTCTGGAGACACACACCCTGTAAAATTGGGCGGGCTTTCACTTACTTTGTAATTTACGTGTAAATGTCTGAAATAGATGATTCAGACAAAAACCCCTATGAAACATTCTCTATAATGAGGCAGAATGAGCCACTTTGGACAGTGTCTGGCCTAGGATCCGGTGGTGTCTGTCTTCTAAGCGTTCACAAAAGCACAGCCAACCAGTTTTGTGCTCTTCTGAAAGATGGACAAAGCCGAACAGAGATTAGAGTCCAAAGTATCTCTGCCTGCCTCATAATGAATAGATCCCTTGGGGGTTTCATCTGAATCACATCATTGGGAGAGTTAGATGTAAACCCCGATGTAAGTTCTTAGTGTAGCGCACGGGATAAATGTAATCAGAAGTGTCATGTAAAAGGTTCCCAGTAAAAACTTCAACTCATTCCACATGCGAAAACAAGTCTCCACTCAGGTCTGTCATCTGTCAATGGATATATGGGTGGGATTGCACAATACTTGTAAAATTTGAGAGGTAAATGTGGTGTCAACATGCTCACTGCACGCCTAAATGAATTCAGTGAGGGGTTGTAGTTTATGAAGTGGGTCACTTATGGGGGTTCTGCTTTTCTGGCACTTCAGGGGCTCTGAAAATGTTGCATGGCACCCTCAAATCATTCCAGTAAAATCTGCAATCCAATATGGCTCTCATTTCTTTCTGAGCTTTGAACTGTGCTTCAAAAATAGTTTTCAACCAGATTTGAGGTATTGGAGTACTCAGGAGAAATTGATTAACAAATCCTACCTTTCATTTTCTCCTATTACCTTTTTAAAAATTAAAAACTTTGGGCACATTTTCAACATTTTTGTAGGAAAAAGTAAAATTTTCCTTTTCCCATCCATATAGCTTTATGTACTGTTAAGCATTAAAAGGGTTAATAAACTTCTTGGATGTGGTTTTGAGCAGTGTGAGGGGTGCAGTTTTTAGAATAGGGTCACATTTTTGATATTTTCTTCCATATGGGCCCCTCGGAGTCACTTCAAATGTGATGTGGTCCCTAAAAAAATTGGTTTTATACATTCTGTTGTAAAAATGAGAAATTGCTGAAAACATTTTAATCCTTCTAACTTCCTAACAAAAAAATGTTTCAAAATGATGCTGATATAAAGTAGACATGTAGGTTAATGTTAAATTATTTTGTGTGAACGCTCTGATATAAGCACATAACAATTAAAGGTTTGAAAGCTGCAACATTTTTAAAATCTTCACCAAACTTAAAAATATTTTTACAAATGTAAAAATTTTGGCTTAAATTTACCACTAAAATGAAGAACAATCTGTCACGAAAAAACATTCTCAAAATCACTGGGATCTGTTGAAGCGTTTCACAGCATGTACCACTTGTAAAATTTGGCCTTGTCAGGAAGATGAAAACAGGCTTGGGGGCGAAGGGGTTAATGGTACCATATTAGAGTCCATACAACACCTTTTTTTTTATGTTTTTTTTATAACATTTCGGGGTGTTGTTGAAGTGACCCAAAAAATGGCAATTTTAGGATTTCAAGTCTTTTTCTTTCCAACGCTTATCTTAGTTTTCCTTTGACATAATGGCATGGCCGAAAGTTTTGGAACCCTTCAAGTTATTCCAGAAAATGTTATTTTCCCAGAAAATTATTGCAATTAGAGATGTTTTGTTATTACACGTTTATTTCCATCATGTGTATTTGAACAACAATAAAAAATATAGGGGAAAAAAAGCAAATTTACAAAATTTCACACACAACCCCAAAAATGGGCCGGACAAAATTGTTAGCACCCTCAGCTTAATATTTGGTTGCACACCTTTTGAAATAAATAACTGCAATCAATCGCTTCCTATAATGATTAGCAAGCTTCTTACACCTCTCAACTGGAAATTTGAACCACTCTTCTTTTTCAAACTGCTCCAGGTCTCTATTATTTGAAGGCACCTTTACCCAACAGAAATTTTAAGATCTATCCACAGATGTTCAATGGGATTTAGATCCATGGTCATTCCTGCCACTTCAGAACTCTCAAGTGCTTTGTTTCCATCCATTTCTGGGTGCTTTGGAAGTATGTTTGTAGTTATTGTTCTTGTTACGGGGGTACCGGCAGATTAGGACCAGGGGGTATATATCCTAATCGTCAGTCGGGGCCCACCGTGCTCCAGATGACAAAGGAGCTGCTGGCACTTGAGAGTTAGGCAGAGACTATAGAGCTGGATGGTTCTCAGATAACCCAGGGAATCTGGGAACCGGTCACGTGTGTAGGGACACGTCAGACCGGACGACAACCTGGTTAGTGTTTTGGTGCACCTGGCGCTACACCAACCATGTGTGCAGGGAACACGTCAGGCCGGGTGGTGACCAGGTAGCGTTGACCAGAAGACCGCCACGAAAGTGCCCTGTCGGCCACGTGTGTAGGACACATCAGGCCAAGCGGTCCTCCGATTAGCCTTTTTGGTCACCTCTAGACTGGCCACGTGTGTGAGGACCACGTCAGGCTAAGAAATCACACCAGTAGCGTTGACTGGGATGCCAAGGAAGATACACACCTAATCCAGGAACACCCTGTTAACTCTACAGGGGTCCTGGGGTACGCTGTCCGTGCGCGTAGGGGGCACAATCGGACAGGTGGCGCAGCAGGTTCGTTGTCCGTGTGCGTAGGGGGCACAACCGGACAGGAGGCACATCAGCCGCAGCCCAGTTAACTCCACTGGGCTGCACAAGCAGAACTGGACGGCAGGAGGTGGAAGCCCAGCGCCTGACCCTAACGTGCTGAGCCACGGGTGTCTTGGTGTGACAAGCACCGGACGCCTAACCCTACCTACTGCTTCCAAACACAGGCTTATGCCGCAATAAGGCTCTAACATAGAGGTGTGCTCTGTCTGAGCAAATGTGAAGACTTCGCACCTCCATGTTGTCTCCAGCCCATTTTATAACCTGGGACCGCCCCAAACCCAGGGTGAAACCACCAAGGTCCAATAGCAGGGTGCCATGTCATCAGTGACGTCACCAGCGGCCTATCCGGAACCGTCATGTCATTGATGACCTCATGGCAGCCACGCCCCAAACACTTCACCAGTCATCGTCTGACGACCAATGGTGAGGTGCCAGATCATAGGGGCGGGCCTCTGCGAGCCAGTTTGGAGTGATTTCTTAGCCTGACGTGTCCTCTACACACGTGGCCATTCGCATAGTGACCAGAAACGCTAATCGGAAGACCGCTCGGCCTGTCGTGTCTAACACACGTGGCCGACAGGGCGCTATCGCAGCGGTCTTCTCGGTCAAAGCTAACTGGTCACCATCCGGCCTGACGTGTTCCCTGCACACGTGGTTGGGGTTGCGCCAATTCCACCGAAATGCTAACTGGGTTGTCGTCCGGTCTGACGTGTCCCTACACACGTGACTGGTTTCCTGGGTTATCTCAGAGCCATTACGCTCTATAGTCTCTGTTTAACCCACAGGGTGCCAGCAGCTCCATTACCATCTGGAGCACGGTGGGCCCCGACTGGCGATTGGGATATATACCCCCTGGTCCTAATCTGCCGGTCCCTCCGTAACAGTTCTGCTGGAAGACACATAACCTAGGATGCAAACCCAACATTTCTGACACTGGGCACGACATTGTGACCCAAAATCCTTTGGTAATCTTAAGATATCATAGTACCTTGCTCAGTCAAGGCACCCAGTGCCAGAGGCAGCAAAGCAACCCCAAAACATCTTAGAACCTCCACTGTATTTGACTGTAGGGACTATGTTGTCTTCTTTTGTAGGCTTTATTCCATTTTCGGTAAACAGTAGAATGATGTGCTTTACCAACAAGCTCTATCTTGGTCTCATATTTCCACAAGTTGAATTTCCAGAATGATTTTTGCTTTCTCACATACATTTTGTCAAACTGCAGTCTAGTTTTTTTATGTTTGTGTCAGCAGTGGGGTCCTCCTGGGTCACTTGCCATAGCATTTCATTTCATTCAAATGTCGATGCATAGTTCACAGTGACACTGATGCACCCTGAGCCTGCAGGAAAGCTTGAATTTCTTTCAAATTTGTTTGGGGCTGCTTTCCACCATCCGGAATACCTGCATTGCAACCTTTAATCAATTTTTCTCTGCCGTCCACGTTCAGGGAGATTTGCTACTATGTCATGGGTTGAAAACTTGATTATGTTGCACACCATGGACAAAGGAGCATCAAGATATCTGAAGATGTAATCTTGAGATTGTTGTTATTTTTCAACAATTTGGGTTCTCAAGTTTTCAGGCAGTTCTCTTTTCTTTCTGCTCAGCATGCACACTATTCAGAGATTTAGTCAACTTCTTCCCTTTTTATCTGGTTTCAGATGTGATTTTCAAATTGCCCACTCCTGTTACTTGCTACAGGTGAATTTGAGCGAGCACCATATGCTTGCAACAAAGTTGTTTACTCACAATTTTGGAGAGGTGCCAACAATTTTGTCTGGTCCTTTTTGGTGGGTTTGTGTGAAATTATGTCAAGTTTTCTCTGTATTTTTTGTGTTGTTCCAATGCACACAAAGGAAAAAAAACATGTATGACAATTGCAATAATTTTCTGGGAGAAATACTTCATTTTCTGGAACAATTTCAAAGGTCAACATTTTCAGCCATAACTGTACCTGTTTGAGAGTTCTTTTGTTTGGGGGGAGGGTGATTTTTTTGTAGTTTATAACAACTTCATTCAAAAATTCCAAGTGAAATGAAATGAAAAAAAAAAAAATGCAATTCTTGTTTGGTATTCATTTTTATTGCATTAAGTGAGCTGTAATCGTGACCTAGCAATAAAATACTGAGTACCTATGGTGTTTTTTTGCATTCACTGCTGTGGTTTTTAGTGGTACAATTTTGGGAAACATACTGTATATAGTAACACTTGATTTTTTTATGACTTTTTGGGAGGAGTTGAAGTGACCAAAATATGTCAATTTTAGCATTTAATTTTTTTTCTTTGCAACGTTTGCAAGTGAAATAAATGTATTTTTTGATAAATCTTTCTTTTGTGGATGTTACAATGCTGAATATGCTTGTTTGTATTCTTTATTTTCAAAT
Source organism: Anomaloglossus baeobatrachus (assembly GCF_048569485.1). Taxonomy (NCBI): domain Eukaryota; kingdom Metazoa; phylum Chordata; class Amphibia; order Anura; family Aromobatidae; genus Anomaloglossus; species Anomaloglossus baeobatrachus. The sequence goes on from NC_134357.1 coordinate 326,885,790, forward strand.
GGGGAAAAGGGATGATTCAGACTTTTGCGTTTTTATACTTTTGATTTTGATAGAAAATTAAAAAAAGATAAAAAAGCGTTTAGCATAACCTGATTTAAATAATATAGCAACACACTCTGAGTTGCACATTCTGAGCTCTACGGGTGCTTCCAGTTATCCATACTCTCGTTTCCTTCCTTGTTTCAAGCCTTTAACCCAATAGATTGCAACTTAGGACAGGATTTTAGCTACACAGAATTAGAAAACACTACAATACAGTGTTCACACATGATAAAATGAATGTAATAGCAGATTTGAGTCATGTGGCTGGAATTATTTTTTACTTGATCACTTTATAGCTTGTAATGCAAACTTACCTGAACAATATGGGGTAAGTGTATTAAAATTTAAACGAGTTTTCTCACCTTAAGTGCGTACAATTGCAAAGTGCATGTAAATATGAGCCCCTCTTATTAACTATTGCCTCCTATTAAAAATCTTCTGTTCTTAAGACTGAATCGATTTTCAATTTCATGGTTTACTGCTTATTACCTAGGTTACCGGCCACCTCTTTACTCTATGTACCTACCTAAGCAAAGAGCAATACAGTTATTTGCAGTTATAAGGCTGCTTTCACATCAGCGTTTTTTTTGCCAGTCGGCAAAAAAATGCATACGACCGGATCCTGTGGATTGAATATGCAACCACAATTGTTATTTTACCGGATCCTTCTGCAGCGGGACACAGAATTTATCGTCCGGCACTGGAGTCAGCTGATCTGGAATCAGCTGAACTCATGATCTCACAGACCGCACACACTGTAATGGATGCAGGTTAACAGCAGTCACTGCCTGCTGCCGATCACGTGTGACCGTGTGCTGGCTGTGTGGTCTGGAGTTCAGCTGAGTTCAGATCATCTGACTCCAGTGTCTGCCAATTACTTGTTCTGTGTCCCACTGCATCCATCGCAGCGTGTGAGGTCAGCTGAGTTCGGCCGTCACCGGAGTAAGCTGATCTGAACTCAACTGAACTCAGCCAGCAGAACAAGTAATCAGATCAGCTGCTTCAAGTGTCGGCCCTTAACTTGTTCTGTCTCCCCTGCATCCATCGCAGCAGGTGCAGGCTGTGAGGTCAGCTGAGTTCAGATCAGGTGACTCCAGTGACGGCCGAACTCAGCTGACCTCACACCCCGCACACGCGATTGATGCAGGGGGACAGAGAACAAGTAATCGGCCAACACTGGAGTCAGCTGATCTGATTACTTGTTCTGCTGGCTGTGTGGTTAGGCGTAGGGATGAGTGAGAAGTAAAATGCTCTTTGGGCGAAGCCCATTTCTATTTTTTTTTTAATTATTATCATCAATTAAAATTAATTATTATTATTAATTAAAAAAAAAAAAGGCCTCTTTACACTCTGCAATCTCACTAGCGTGCGTACCCGCCCCCATCGTTTGTGCGTCACGGGCAAATCGCTGTCCGTGGCGCACAAAATCGCGCGTACCCATCACACGTACTTACCTGCCTAGCGACGTCGCTGTGACCGGCGAACCGCCTTCTTTCTAAGGGGGCGGTTCGTTCGTCGTCACAGCGACGTCACTAAGCGGCCACCCAATAGAAGCGGAGGGGCGGAGATGAGCGGGACGTAACATCCCGCCCACCTCCTTCTTTTCTCATTGCCGGCGGCTGCAGGTAAAGTTGAGCTTCCTCGTTCCTGCGGTGTCACACATAGCGATGTGTGCTACCGCAGGAACGAGGAACAACATCGTATCTGCTGCGGCAACGATAATTGGGAAGGGACCCCCATGTCAGCGATTAGCGATTTTGAACGTTTTTGCGACGATTCAAAATTGCTAACGCGTCCGGATGTGCGTCACAAATTCCGTGACCCCAACGACATCACTTTAGCGATGTCATGGCGTGTAAAGCGGCCTTTATGGGTAAAAAAAATAAATTGTGGGCTCCCGCTGCATTTTCTATTGCTAAGGGTAACACAAGCAGCTGCTGGCAACCCCCACTGCTTGGTGTTACCTTCACTGGCAATGGAAAATCCAGGAAAGCCCTTTTTATTTATTTTTTTTTTAATTTTTTGCCCAAAAACTAAAAGAAAAAAAGCAAATGACATGGGCTTCGCCATATTTTTTCTATGCTAGCCTGGTATAGCAGGCAGGTACGGGCTGCCTCCAACCCCCAGCTGCCTATTTGTACCCAGCTGGGAACCAAAAATATAGGGAAGCCCTTTTTTTTAATTATTTCATAAATTTAATGAAATAATGAAAAAAAAATAATGACGTGGGCTTTGCTTAATTTTTGTGGCCAGGTACAGCTAGGCAGCTGGGGACTGGAATCTTAGCCCAAGCTTTCACCCCCCCCCCCCCCTCCACTGCGAATTGCAGTCCGCAGCAACCCCATAAAATGGCGTTTTAATAGAATCTCCATCTTCTGGCGCTGTATCCAACTCTTCCAGCGGCCCGGGTGGCACGCTGGGTAATAAGGGGTTAATACCAGCTTTGTTTGACCAGCTGATATAAAGCCCCAGATTCTAAATGTCAGGCCAAGTTTGACCCAGCCATTAAGAATTTCTAATAAAGGGTTAAAAAGGCATCACACATAGAAAAAATATTTTATTAGAAATAAATACACAGACACACTTAGGGACTCCATCTTTATTACTCCCTCTCACCCCTCCACGATCCTGGTCTTCTTTCTTCTTTCTTCAACTGATGCAGCTCCACTAGAAAGCATGGGGAGAAACTGCTTTCTGGGCATGCTCAGCACTGAAAACAGGATCCTGCCTATCAGAAACGGTGACTTCCGATAGAGCAGGATCTGGCTCATCGAAAAGCATTGCAGGCACTGCCGCAATATGAAGGATCCGGTGAGTTGCAGTATTTTGCTGGAGGTCAAAAATGCTACAAGTAGCGTTTTTGAAAAAAGATAAAATACTGCATCTTACCGGATCCAGTGTGTGCAACACGCAATTGCAAGTGAACGCATATTGCTGCGATTCCATTGCAAATGCATTGAAATGACAACACATTTGTAAAGGATCCGGTCATATGCGGTTTGCATTTTTTTGCTGACCGGCAAAAAAAAGCTGATGTGAAAGCAGACTAAGCTTACAGTTTGCAAACCTGAAAGCTCAGCTTTGATTTTGGCCAGATTACAAGATCCACCCAACTTCAGTGCTAGTGTGCTCCTTTGATGTTGCAGAGCAGCATTGGAAATCCCAAAGTTTGGTCCAGAGATGCAACCTCTGGTCTAAACTGTCAGTCATCATGAGTGCACCACCCCCAGCAAACAGTAAGCTGGAAGATAGGGGAGTTGTGTGGTCTCGGAAGATCAAAGATTAGACAATCCCTTTAATACTTTAAGTGTAAGTCTAATAATGACATCTTTTGCCACTCATAGATGTCAGTCTGAGCAGTGATTTTATTACCGGCTTTTGTCAAGAAACCGAGGAAGACCACCTCCAAACGTTGTCAATGTTACATGAAGTATCCTACAATGCAGCTTTCCTGTTTGCCTACAGTATGCGGAAGGTGACTTGGTGCATTTTTTACAGCGTTTTGTGTTTATTTTTTAACAATTAAAAAACTAACACCGCACCCCCTTCTGCATCAGAAAACCCGAGCCTTTCATCGGCTGAATGACGATGTCCCACCTGAAGTGAAGAAAAGACGACTTGAGGAATTAATAGCAGTCTTCCGGGAAGAGGCAGAAAAAGTCAGTCAAAAAGCATTGGGAAGTACACAGCTAGTGCTTGTGGAAGGAGTGAGTATTTGTCTTATTGCCTTGGATTGCATAGAAAATGGTATTGTATTGTAAAATATGTGTATACTGGTAAGTCATAAACAAGGTTCAATAACCCTGTAAACAGTGATCCCAAGACAGTTTTTTCAGTAGGCATTAAAGAGATTGCAACAAGCTTATAATTTAGTCCCTATCTGTTGGATGTGGATAGCTTATTGATCACCACTGGAGATCCAACCGCTGGGACTCCCATTGATTCTGATAACAAGGCTCTACAGACCAGTGTGATTGGAGTTGAGGTCGAGCATGCACACCTCCCCTCCATTCCTCCTCTATGGGACGGCCAGTGGTAGCTGAGTACAGCAGTGAGCAGGATGAAGTGATGTAGATATTATATGGAGCAACATGTGCATAGCCATTCAAGGAGAGAGGAAACTCACCGACACTTGCAAATGAATAAATCAATACTGTTTTTCATATCAGTAGAGATCAAGCAGCTAAATCAGTAGTGTAGCAGGGCGCGAAACTCCAATCTTAATTATTAATGTCGACCTCGATTTCTTCATCATTCCTTATAGGAGACCCAGACCATGGGTGTATAGCTTCTGCCTCCGGAGGACACACAAAGTACTACACTAAAAAGTGTAGCTCCTCCCTCCTAGCATATACACCCCCTGGATAACCAAATACAGCCAGTTCAATGCTTTGTGTTCAGGTGGCACACATCACAGCATTCTCATCTGATTTTTGAATTTAAAGAGTTGGAAGAAAAGCGGGTCCAAGTTGGACCCCCGGCATGTCCCTTCTCACCCCACTGTGTCGGCGGTGCTGTTAAGGTTGATTTTAAGGCTGGAGCCTTTACATGCCGCGCTCCTTCACCATCCCTCGGGCTCTGGCTTGAAGTGGGAGCCAACACGGTTCTCACTGCTTTGCAGGAGACCGGTCTCCATCCGCAGCCCTCTCAGGACCCTGCCGGACGGAGCACTCACCCCTCAGGGACCTGGCCCTGCGTCTCTCAAGCTAAGTATTTGAGACGTTATTGTGGGTCCCTTGCCTTTTTTATTGTTGGGGAGAGTGTGTTAGTTATTTTGGTGACATTTCCGGCCGGTTCTCTGGTTTTCCCCTGAGAACCGCGCCGAGGGTGCCTGCTCGCCGGCCGCATTGTAAAATTTAGTCCCCGGCTTCAGCTGCGGCCTACTTTCGGTTTCACTGCCCCTGCATGTCAGTCATGCAGAGGGACAGTGCGGCGCCGCCTACCGGCCGTTCAGCAGTGGGGAGGACACTCCTCTCTGAGGAGATGTTTCCCTCCCCTGTATATCCCCTTGGCCCTCCGATTCCCGCTCTTGGACTAGGCCCCGCCCCCCCTCCTCCTCACTCCGGCGCCATTTTATCAGCGTTCTCACACTGATCGGCACTGGCTGCTGCATCTCTGCAACCTGACTGGGGGTCTGAGCTGTGGGATCCGGAGGGCACACAAATCGGTCTGGTAAGCCACAACCTCTGGTTGTGGACTTTATTATACACTCTCTGGGGGTCATTCTGAAGGAGTGTGTTTTTACTGCAGAGCACCCACCTCAGCAGCATGTCTCACACTAGGAGCAAGGCTGCAAGGCTGTACTCAATATGCACTGCATGTAAGCTCGTACTGCCTGAACCGAGCACATATCCTCATTGTGATGCCTGCTCTAACATGGTGGTGCCTCAGCCTGGAGTCTCCCCAGTGGTCCCTCAGGCTGCTCTGGCCCCGGTGGCTGAACCCCCGGCTTGGGTAGAATTGTTTACTAAGTCTATCTCCCAGTCCTTCGCTGACTCCATGGGAGAGCTGTCCCGGACTCTGCTGAGCATGCATCAGCCCCCTTCACAGGGTGCCCCTGCTGCTTCAGCTCGCTCTCCAGAGCTCACAGAGGATTCTTCATCTGCTCCCAGACCCCGTCCTCCTAAAAGGAAACGCAGGGACCCCTCTCCTTCCTCGTCCCGCGGCTCCGATTCACGAGCCGATTCGCAGGACGAGGAGGATGTCTTTACTGGGGGCTCGGACGCTACCTCTATGTGCCCCATTGACCTGACTGAGGGGGATGCAGATGTTAGTGATTTGATTCCGTCCATTAATACTGTACTGGACCTCAATCCGCCAGTATCAGTGGAGCAACCCTCTCTGGCAGAAAAGCACCAGTTCACTTTGCCTAAGAGACCAAGGAGTGTGTTTTTTAACCACTCCAGTTTTCAGGCCACTGTGTCCAAGCCCAGAGCCTGTCCTGACAAACGCTTTCCTAAGCGTGGTTCTGATGACCGTTTTCCTTTTCCACCAGAGGTGGTCAAGGAGTGGGCTCTCTCACCAAAGGTGGACCCTCCGGTGTCTAGACTCTCAGCCCGGACAGTTGTATCTGTGGCTGATGGCACCTCACTCAAGGATCCCACTGACCGCCAGGTTGACCTCCTGGCCAAGTCTGTCTATGAGGCGACAGGGGCCTCGTTCTCCCCATCTTTTGCAGCAGTGTGGGCTCTCAAAGCCATCTCTGCTTCCCTGGAGGAGATGCATACCCTCACTAGGGACTCTATGCCTGAATTGGTTGCTTTAACTTCCCAGGCTTCAGCCTTTTCAGCCTACACCATGTCTGCCATGCTGGAAGCCTCTCACCGCACTGCGGTGGCCTCCGCCAATTCCCTCGCTATCCGCAGGATCTTGTGGCTTCGTGAGTGGAAGGCAGATGCTTCCTCAAAGAAGTACCTTGCTGGGTCCAGGCTGTTCGGCGAACAGCTGGATGAAATTATTAAGGAGGCTACTGGCGGGAAGAGTACTTCCTTGCCACAGACTAAAGCCAGGAAACCTGACCAGGGCAGGAACCAGTCGAGGTTTCGTTCCTTTCGTTCCTCCAACTGGTCGTCCTCTAAGCCCTCGGCCTCGTCCACTAACTCAGCCAAGGACCAGAAGCCCTCCTGGCGCAAGAAGCTGCGTCCACAAGGGTCTGCAGGAGCTGCTGCCACCAAGGCAGCCTCCTCTTGACTATCTGGTCGAGCCAGCGACGTCCTTGGTCGGTGGCAGGCTCTCCCACTTTGGCGACGTGTGGTTCCAACACGTCTCCGACCAGTGGGTGCGGGATATCATCTCCCACGGCTACAGGATAGAGTTCTCTTCCAGCCCGCCAAACAGATTTTTTCTGTCAACTCCCCCCTGTTCCAAGGCCGCCGCCTTCTCTCAGGCCGTGGCATCCTTGCAGGCCAACGGAGTAATTGTACCGGTTCCCGCCAGGGAACGGTTCAGAGGTTTCTATTCAAATCTCTTCCTAGTCCCCAAAAAGGACGGTTCCTTCCGGCCCATCCTGGATCTCAAGCTTCTCAACCAGCATGTTCAGGTGCGGCATTTTCGCATGGAGTCTCTGCGATCAGTCATTGCCTCAATGACCCAAGGAGATTTCCTGGCATCCATCGACATCAGAGATGCCTATCTGCATGTGCCAATTGCAGTTTCGCACCAGCGTTGGCTACGTTTTGCAATCGGAGAGGAACATTTCCAATTCGTGGCTCTCCCCTTCGGGTTAGCCACGGCCCCTCGAGTATTCACCAAGGTCATGGCAGCAGTGGTTGCGGTTCTGCACCTCCAAGGGTTGGCAGTAATTCCTTACCTGGACTACCTTCTTGTCAAGGCTTCATCCAGTGCAGACTGTCAGCGGAGTGTCTCGCTCACTCTCGCCACTCTTGTTCAATTCTGGTGGCTTGTCAATCTGCCCAAGTCCACTCTGACCCCGACCCAAAAACTCACGTACCTAGGGATGCAATTCGAAGCTCTGCCGGCACTTGTCAAGCTGCCCTTAGTCAAACAGCAGTCCCTCCATCCGGCGGTGCGCTCTCTGTTGAGGCCCCGCCGTCATTCCATCAGGCACCTGATGCAGGTGCTGGGTCAGATGGTGGCGTCAATGGAAGCGGTTCCCTTTGCCCAGTTCCATCTGCGTCCTCTGCAGCTGGACATTCTCCGCTGTTGGGACAAGCGGATCTCTTCCTTGCACAGGTTGGTGGCTCTGTCGCCACAAGCCAGGAGCTCTCTTCAGTGGTGGCTTCGGCCTCTCTCTCTGTCTCAGGGATGCTCCTTCCTGACCCCGTCCTGGGTGATCCTCACCACGGATGCCAGTCTATCCGGCTGGGGAGCAGTATTTCTCCACCACCGAGCACAGGGCACTTGGACTCCGTCCGAATCAGTCCTCTCGATCAATGTGCTGGAAATCAGAGCTGTGCTCCTAGCTCTCGTAGCCTTTCACCACCTGTTGGCGGGCAAGCACATTCGAGTCCAGTCAGACAACGCGACAGCAGTTGCCTACATCAATCACCAGGGCGGGACTCGCAGCCGCCTGGCAATGATGGCATCACGGCACAACAACAAGGTCCCGGTTTACGTGGCTCGCTCCCACGATCCTCAGGCCTTTGCAGCGGACGCGCTGGTTCAGGATTGGTCCCAGTTTCATCTGGCTTACGTGTTTCCCCCTCTAGCTCTCTTGCCCAGAGTCCTGCGCAAGATCAGAATGGAGGGCCGTCGGGTCATACTCATCGCTCCAGACTGGCCCAGGCGAGCTTGGTACCCAGACATGCTCCGTCTGTCCGTAGAGGTGCCGTGGCATCTCCCGGACCGCCTAGACCTTCTCTCTCAAGGTCCGTTTTTCCGCCAGAATTCTGTGGCTCTCAGATTGACGACGTGGCTCTTGAGTCCTGGATCCTGACGGCTTCCGGCATTCCTCCCGAAGTCATCTCCACTATGACTCAGGCTCGGAAGTCTTCCTCGGCAAAAATTTACCACAGGACTTGGAGAATTTTCCTGTACTGGTGTCGTTCTTCCGGCCATGCCCCTTGGCCTTTTTCCCTGCCAACCATCCTGTCCTTTCTTCAGTCCGGTCTGCAGCTAGGACTATCCCTCAATTCCCTTAAGGGACAAGTCTCGGCTCTGTCAGTGTTCTTTCAGCGGCGTATCGCCCGACTGGCTCAGGTGCGCACCTTCATGCAGGGCGCATCTCACATCATTCCACCTTACCGGCGGCCTTTGGATCCCTGGGACCTTAATCTGGTCCTCACGGCCTTACAGAAACCCCCCTTTGAGCCTCTTAGGGAAGTTTCTTTGTTTCGGCTTTCACAAAAAGTCGTTTTTCTGGTGGCCATAACCTCTCTCAGGAGAGTCTCTGATTTGGCCGCGCTCTCTTCGGAGTCACCTTTTTTGGTTTTTCATCAAGACAAGGTAGTTCTCCGTCCAACTCCGGACTTTCTTCCTAAGGTGGTCTCTCCTTTCCACCTTAACCAGGACATTTCATTGCCTTCCCTTTGTCCGGCCCCTGTTCATCGCTTTGAGAAAGCGTTGCATACTTTAGATCTGGTGCGGGCGCTCCGGATCTATGTGTCACGCACCGCTGCTCTAAGGCGGTGCACCTCTCTTTTTGGGCTGACCACAGGTCAGCGCAAGGGTCTCTCGGCTTCTAAACCGACCTTAGCTCGTTGGATTAGGTCGGCCATATCCGACGCCTACCAGAGTACTCAGGTGCCTCCCCCGCCGGGGATCAAGGCACACTCGACCAGAGCTGTCGGTGCCTCTTGGGCTTTTAGGCACCAGGCTACGGCTCAGCAGGTCTGTCAGGCTGCCACTTGGTCTAGTCTGCACACCTTTTCAAAGCACTACCAAGTGCATGCTCATGCTTCGGCAGATGCGAACTTGGGCAGACGCATCCTTCAGGCGGCTGTCGCCCATTTGTGAAGTTAGGTTTTGCCTACTTCTCAGTTTTCAGTTTATTCCCACCCATGGACTGCTTTGGGACGTCCCATGGTCTGGGTCTCCCATAAGGAACGATGAAGAAAAAGAGAATTTTGTTTACTTACCGTAAATTCTTTTTCTTATAGTTCCGACATGGGAGACCCAGCACCCTCCCTGTTGCCTGTTGGCAGTTTTCTTGTTCCGTGTGTTTTCACCGGCTGTTGTTGTAGACAGAGGTTCCGGTTGTTCCGGGTTTTCCTCTATCTCTACTTGTGGGTGGATGTCCTCCTTCAGCTTTTGCACTAAACTGGCTGTATTTGGTTATCCAGGGGGTGTATATGCTAGGAGGGAGGAGCTACACTTTTTAGTGTAGTACTTTGTGTGTCCTCCGGAGGCAGAAGCTATACACCCATGGTCTGGGTCTCCCATGTCGGAACTATAAGAAAAAGAATTTACGGTAAGTAAACAAAATTCTCTTTTTTATTATTATTTCAATAAATACAATAATTTACACTGGCTGGATCACCATTATGTTAAAGGGAACTTGCTAATGTTAAAGGGGATCTTCTCCGCTAACTGTTGCAGGTGAGTTCTGCATAATAACACAGGTCTACATAAAAAATATTTTTTTTAATCATCGCAAGTGACTTTCTTCTTTTCTGAATCATCTTTTTGTCCTGATTTCAAAAATGTATATAGTTTTTCTGTAGCACGTGTAGTTTCCATGGATCAGCATCATTATTAGAAGGTATAGGAAATATACTAGCGACATTAAGAAAACAGTAATCTACATATTAGAAAAAAATTCTTCACCATACAAAACAGTTTTTATTGAACCAAAATAATTTCACATGCAAAATAGAAACCAAAATATGAGCAGAAATTAAAAGTGCTTGACATTAGACCGTCGTTGATACGATTTTTCAGGGTTGTCCCTATATAACATCCAACAGTAATCTGACATCATTGAGTCATTCCAAAAACTCTGGTAGCCGTGTCCCATTCCTTTAATGTCCTGGTGAAACCGCTCGCCTTGTTCATCATTTACATCTCCAAGATTTTGAGGGAAGAAATCTAAATGTGAATGCAAAAAGTGCATTTTCAGAGACATGCGACATCCAAGACACTGGTATGCATTTAGCAGTTCCTCAACACCTTCAACATATTCTGGAGATTTATTTTTTCCTAAGAAGTTTACACAGATCCACTTGAAGCTTGTCCAAGATCTCAATTTCTTATCATTTAGAGTTTCTTGAAACACATCATCTCTCATAAGCTCTCTGATCTGAGGACCAACAAATACCCCTTCCTTCAGTTTTGCTGGTGAAATGCTGGAGAATTTCTTTGAAATGTACTGGAACCCTTGTGAATTTGTCTTTGCCATGGCTTTCACAAAGTTTTTAATCACAACTTTATATGTAGTGGGGGAAAAAAGATTTTTGTTGGAGCAACTAAAGGATTATGCTGAACATTGTCTCTATCTGGAGCATAGATGTCTCTCTGTCCCCAATCACGACGAACATAATACTCTACTGTATTTCTACTGTCCCATAAACACAAGAAGCAACACTATTTTGTGAAAACTCCTTGTATTGCCATTAGCAGACTAATCCCTTTCTACTGATATCCCTTTGATGATGCTTATATTGTATAGCATCCAAAACAACTGACTAATTTTCATAAATTTCCTTTAGATGACATAAGTGAACAATAGGGATTGATGGTTTCATATTTTCATTGTGAAGCAACACTGCTTTCAAACGACTCTGGGATGAGTCAATATACAATCGCCCATCTGCAACAAAATACTCTTGATTCAGTTCTTCAAAGAGGCCATACACATTGTTACAGTACACCATTGGTCCATCAACTGTGAAAATTTGTGTTAAAGTGTCACTTCTGTTTCGGTAATAATACACTTTGACATCATCATGAAGAAGATTCTTCTGTTTCAAGCTACATGCAAGAAGTTCAGCTTTATTTTTTAACAATGAAATGTCTCTTATTAATTTAATTCACGTTGAGTAAAGCGTTCTGGCTGCTCCATCAGGTACATACTCCTCTTGCGCGTAGTTGAATAAAGTCTGCAGTCTATTGCATTTTTCCTCGCCCACTGAAAAGGACTCCTCTGCCCACCCATTGTGGAAAAACTGTTTTTTAACAGCTCTCCCCTTCCTTTGTCTACCTTTGCCTTCGCCCCAGCAGACATTTGGTGTTCGCACCTGTGGAAATGGAGCTTCTGACAGACAGAGAGATAATATATATATATTATTATATACATGTGTCTATACACATACTGTATATACTGTGTACAAAAGTAGCTCATGTAATTTTATGGTAACATGAAGAACAGAAAAATAATTTTAAATCAAAGTGTTTGCTTACACACCATGTTATGATTAGGATTGTTATAAACTTGAAGCCCACAAACATACTTCTGAACAGCCTTTGTGTATCATCCAGTTTTCAATAAGGATGATATAAGAATTGGGATTTTTTTTTTATACCAATAGAGGTATTGATCTATGATACATTCAGATCATTCTCTGGATTCCTAGGGGTCTCAGTGGTCAAAACCCAATGATTAATAAGTTATGTTTTATCCAATGAATAAACATGGTAAAATCTCTTTAACCTACCTACATCCATATAAGAACGGTTTGTAGCTAGCTTGAAGAGTATAGGGCACTTCTTAGTAGTATATTAATTATATGAGTTATTATATCAGAGATAGACATTGAATTAGTCGGTCCTGGCAGTTGGTAGCTGAATACTCAGCACCAGAAAGCTGTTCATGTACTTTAATAGTGTAAAATTAGTACTATTTACCATTTTCTCTTTTCTTGTCTTTTCTTCAGATTAGTAAACGTTCATCCTCAGAGCTGTGTGGTAGGAATGATGGAAACACTAAAGTGGTCTTCCCTGATATTCCCATAAGTAATTCATTACTAGAGAATGATCTCCGAGCCAGACCAGGGGACTATGTCTTAGTAGAGGTAAATTATTTGTACTACATACTTGAGATTCTGAAAATGTCTTCATCTTTTTCACTAAAGCAGATTTTTGAGCTTTATATTCTGCCCTTTGTAAGGGTAGCGAATTACAGCTACCGGTCTGTGTTCATAGTTGACAAAACGGTACAAAAAATGACATTGTTTTGCCTGTTAGCTGTTCTGATATATACACCCAACATACAGTCTTCTGTATTCAATAGGAGATTGCTCCTTCTGCCGACCTACATTTTGCATGATGTAACACCTGTATTTTTATTTTTTCAGATCACTTCTTCTAGTTCACAAAGCTTAAAGGGAAGACTACTTGGTTTAGCTGATATCCAGTCATCACCAGCCTACTCCTAAGTGTAAAGCTCTTATTCCATAGCAAAGTTCATCAGTTTGCCATTTTCTCAAAATTTTCATAGTATTCTTGTCTATCACATATTAAAATTGTTATACATCCTTTGTACAATTATGTGTCCTTTTTTAAAGGGAATCTGTCACCAAGTTTTTGCTTATCCAGCTGAGAGCAGCCTGATCTGGGGGCAAGAGATCTTGATTGTAGTGATATATGACTGGAAATTCTAGGCCTATACGTATAACCTCTACTGGGGATAACATCCTTGAGGGTTTCCTAAGAGATGCTAGAAATATCAAAAAACTGACCCGCACATCCAACAAATGTGAACAGGTGCTAACTGAAAAAACATAGTAACTGTAAATGCATACAGTTGCACACTGAAAAATCCAGAAATGTATAAGGGAAAATATGGCACTGCATTACTGCAAAAGACAGATATTTAGTTTATGTATTGGCCAATGCATGCAAGCCCGGACACCAACGGCAAGGTGTATATCTCTATAATCCGGGAACCTAACTTAAATGCCACTCTCTAGGTTAAAAGCATCTGTATCTGGGCAAAATGCCACTATTTGGACTACAAACCTCCATGTATGGGCAGCTAGGCTCCTGCTACAATGGTTATGAACACAGCCAGGTCTTAGGGCGGAGTGCTCAGTCAGAAAAAGACTCACTAGAAATATCAAAAAACTGACCCGCACATCCAACAAATGTGAACAGGTGCTAACTGAAAAAACTTAGTAACTATAAATGCATACAGTTGCACACTGAAAAAGCCAAATATGTACAAGGGAAAATATGGCACTGCATTACTGCAAAAGAGAGATATTTAGTTTATGTATTGGCCAATGCAACTAAGCCCGGACACCAACGGCAAGGTATATCTCTGTATTCAATAAGAGATTGCTCCTTCTGCCGACCTGCATTTTGCATAATGTAACACCTGTATTTTTATTTTTTCAGATCACTTCTTCTAGTTCACAAAGCTTAAAGGGAAGGCTACTTGGTTTAGCTGATCTCCAGTCATCACCAGCCTACTCCTAAGTGTAAAGCTCTTATTCCATAGCAAAGTTCATCAGTTTGCCATTTTCTCAAAATTTTCATAGTATTCTTGTCCATCACATATTAAAATTGTTATACATCCTTTGTATAATTATGTGTCCGTTTTTAAAGGGAATCTGTCACCAAGTTTTTGCTTATCCACCTGAGAGCAGCCTGATCTGGGGGCAAGAGATCTTGATTGTAGCGATATATGACTGGAAATTCTAGGCCAATACGTATAACTTCTACTGGGGATAAAATCATTGAGGGTTTCCTAGGAGACGCTATCCTGGAGTGACTCAATAAGACCAGCCTCATGACCCCGTATCAACATGTGTTTATGAGGGATAGGTCCCGTCATACTAATCTAGTCAACTCGTATGAGGAGCCAAGTTCCAGACTGGAACAGGAAAAGGCAGTGGATGTTATCTATATGGACTTTGCAAAGGCGTTTGATACTGTGCCACACAAAAGTTTGATACATAAAATGATAGTAATGGAACTAGGGGAAAATACGTTTAACTGGATTAAAACCTGGCACAGTGATTGGAATAAAAGGGTGACTATTAACCCCTTAATGAACACAGGCAGTATTTTTACGTCATAGCGGTCATATTTTGAATCACTGCGGGCTGCTTCAAGCAGCCTGCGGCGATCAGAACACATATCAGCTGATTTATACAGCTAACGTGTGCTTGCCAGGCACAAGCGGAATCGCTATCCGCCCGTGCCTTTTAAGTCCTTAAATGGCACTGTCAATATGTGACAACGCCATGTTAATGGCGATCCGTACTTACAGGCCATAGCGGAAGTCATGTGACGTGATCACGTGGATCTGGTGGTTGTCATGGTAGCACAGGGTTATGTGATGACTCCTGTGCTCACATGACTAAGGTCCTGTAAGAACCAACTGAGTGCTGCCTGTTACAAGAGATGAGAATTTCTTTAGATCTGATCAGTAGAAATCAGGAGAAATAATGAGCGGTCAGACTGCTGATCCATATAGCCCCCTAAGGGGTCTAGAAAACTTAAAAAAAAAGTTGAAAAGAAAACCAAAAACCTAAAAGTTTAAATATCCCCCATCTGCCCCATTGCAAATTAAATGGTTAAAAAAAACCACACTTAGTATCGCTGCATTCCGAAACGCCCGATCTATCAAAATATAAAATCAATTAATCTGATCAGAAAGCGGCATAGCGGCAAAAAAAAGTCCAAACACCAAAATTATGTTTTTTGGTCACCAGAAAGCTTGCGCAAAATGCAAACACAGGCGATCAAAACATAGCATCTACGCAGAAATAGTACGGTTAAAACCGTCAGCTGAAGACACAAAAAATAAGCTGTCACTGAGCCACAGATCTCGAAAAATGAGAAAGCTACGGGTCATGGGAAATGGTGCAAAATATATGCAATTTTTTTTTTTGGACAAAATTCTGACCTGTTTTTTAACTCGTTAGATAAAAGTAAACCTATTCATATTTGGTGTCTACGAATGCGCACCAACCTCACACCGTTACATCAGTTTTACTATATAGTGAACAAAGTGAATAAAATATCTCAAAAACAAAAGTGCAATCGCACTTTCTTCAGCGCTCTATTGGGAGACCCAGACGATTGGGGTATAGCTACTGCCCTCCGGAGGCCACACAAAGCACTACACTAAAAAGTGCAAGGCCCCTCCCCTTCTGGCTATACCCCCCCGTGGTATCACGGGTTCTCCAGTTTTCAAGCTTTGTGCGAAGGAGGTCAGACATCCACGCATAGCTCCACAGATTTTAGTCAGCAGTAGCTGCTGACTATTTCGGATGGAAGAAAAGAGGGCCCATATAGGGCCCCCAGCATGCTCCCTTCTCACCCGTGGATGGTGTTGTAAGGTTGAGGTACCTATTGCTGGTACAGGGGCTGGAGCCCCACATGCTGTTTTCCTTCCACATCCCCTTGTAGGGCTCTGTGGAAGTGGGATCCTGCCGGCCTCTAAGCTCTGACGCCGGGCTCCATCCACAGACCCATAGCACCTGATGGATACGGAGCAGGAGTACAATCAGGGACAAGGCCCTGCATCATACAGGTACTCTGTGTCCCCGGCAGGCACAGACACACTCCGGGCTGGCTGGGTGTTGTAGTGCGCCGGGGACCGTAACGATTGAGTTGGTGTTCCTGCAGTTTACTGGGGGACTTTTGTGTTGTGGGAACGCAGCGCCGACCCCCACTGGACCGGCGGCGCTGCTGTGACTTGTAGTGCGCCGGGGACACGCCGACCGCGCTTTTACGGCGGCGGCGTTTATAAATCCAGTCCCCGGCTTTTGCGGCCTAGCTCCGCTTCGTTCCCGCCCCCACCCTGTCAATCAGGGTAGGGGAGAGACGCTGTTTCACAGCAGCGACGAGGGCTGGAGCCTGATTTACATGCTCCAGCCCTCTCACTAGGCACAGAGGGAAGCAGGCTTCCCGCTCTTAGTCAGGAACGCCCAGGGCCCGCCCCCCTCCTCTCCCAGGACGCCGGCAGCCATTACATGCAGTCTGGCTGGAGGAAGGACGCAAGGCTCTGGGAGACCTGGACTAGGGGGCTTTTGGAGACCACACACCCGCTCTTAAGCGGGCGGTAAGCGGCATTTCAGCTGGCCCCTCTAGTGCCTCAGTGTGTATTGGTGTACTGTGTCACCAGATATATATATTTATTTATTTCTTGCACTGTGAGTCGCTTCCTGGCTGGATACCCCAGATCGCTCTGAGGAGGCAGCAACATGTCATCCACAAAACGCAAGGCTGCCAAGGCTAGGGCTGTGTACACTGCGTGTGCTGCATGTGGGGCTGCTCTACCAGCAGGTTCCAAAGACCCCCATTGTGTGCAATGCTCAGATCCGGTGCTGCTTCGCCAGCCGGAGTCCGGAGAGGTAGTGACCCAGGCTGAGACGCTTGTAAGTCCTGCCCCGGTGTCAGGGACAGACTTTGCAGTTTTTGCTGATGGAATGTCTGTGACTATGGCAAAAATCCTTGAAACTTTGCAATCCATGACTGGGGCTCAGTCTATGGACACGGCGAGGTCTCTGTCCTCTAATCCCCCTCAGTTGGAATTAATCCAGACTGCAAGGGGGTCCCCGGCTTCCCAGGCTGAGTATTATGACTCAGATGATAGCCCCAGCCACCCTAAGCGAGCTCGCTGGGAAAGACCCTCAACGTCATCACACTGCTCAGGGTCTCAGCGCAATCAGTCGCCCTGTGATGCGTCTGAAGAGAGTGATCAGGAGTCTTATCCTGGAACCCCTCTCAATCTGGATACCCCGGATGGGGACGCCATGGTAAACGATCTTATCTCAGCCATCAATAGACTGTTGGATATTTCTCCCACAGCTCCTTCTGCAGAGGAGGCAGCTGCAGAGCAGGAGAAGTTTCGTTTCCTCTATCCCAGGCGTAAATTAAGTGCTTTCTTGGATCACTCTGACTTCAGAGAGTCAATCCAGAAACACGACGCTCATCCAGAAAGGCGTTTCTCTAAACGTTCTAAGGATACACGTTTTCCTTTCCCCCCTGATGTGGTCAAGCGCTGGACCCAGTGTCCAAAAGTAGACCCCCCGATTTCCAAACTTGCAGCTAGATCCATAGTTGCAGTGGAGGATGGCGCTTCACTTAAGGATGCCAATGACAGACAGATGGACCTTTGGTTAAAATCTGTCTATGAAGCTATCGGCGCGTCGTTTGCTCCAGCATTCGCAGCCGTATGGGCACTCCAAGCTATTTCAGCTGGTTTAGCAAAAGTGGATGCTATCATACATCCAGCGGTGCCGCAAGTGGCGTCCCTTACCTCGCAGATGTCTGCGTTTGCGTCTTACGCTATCAATGCGGTCCTAGAATCTACCAGCCGCACCTCAATGGCGTCCGCCAATTCGGTAGTTTTGCGCAGAGCCTTGTGGTTAAAGGACTGGAAAGCAGATGCTGGTTCCAAAAAATGTTTAACCAGCTTGCCTTTATCTAGAGATAGACTGTTTGGCGAGCCATTGGCTGACATCATTAAACAGTCCAAGGGTAAAGACTCTTCCTTACCCCAGCCCAGATCAAGCAAACCTCAGCAGAAAAAATGGCAGCAGAAGTTTCAGTCCTTTCGAGGTTCGGGCAAGACACAATTCTCCTCGTCCAAAGGGACTCAGAGGACGCAAAGAGTCTCAGATTCCTGGCGGGCTCACGCACGCCCCAAGAAAGCAAATGGAGGAACCGCTTCCAAAGCGGCTACCTCATGACTTCCAGCCCCCCCCCTCCGCATCTCCGGTCGGGGGCAGGCTCTCCCGCTTTTCCGACATTTGGATGTCACAGGTCAAAGACCGGTGGGTGACAAACATTTTGTCTCGCGGGTACAGAATCGAGTTCAGTTCTCGTCCTCCAGCTCGGTTCTTCAGAACCTCCCCACATCCAGACCGAGCAGATGCCCTGCTGCAGGCGGTGGACTCCCTAAGAGCGGAAGGAGTAGTGGTTCCTGTACCGCCTCAGGAACAAGGGCGAGGGTTTTACTCCAATCTCTTTGTGGTTCCAAAAAAGGACGGCTCGTTCCGTCCTGTTCTGGATCTAAAGCTGCTCAACAAACATGTGCACGCCAGACGGTTCCGGATGGAAACCCTCCGCTCTGTCGTTGCCTCAATGTCTCAAGGAGACTTCCTTGCCTCAATAGACATCAAAGATGCTTATCTCCACGTGCCAATTGCTACAGAACATCAACGTTTTCTACGTTTTGTGATAGGAAACGACCATCTTCAGTTCGTAGCTCTGCCATTCGGTCTGGCGACAGCCCCCCGGGTCTTCACCAAGGTCATGGCGGCGGTGGTAGCAGTCTTGCACTCTCAGGGACACTCGGTGATCCCTTACCTAGACGATCTACTTGTCAAGGCACCCTCTCAAGAGGCATGCCAACTCAGTCTACATGCTACGCTGGAGACTCTACAGACGTTCGGATGGATCATCAACTTTCCAAAGTCGAATCTGTCTCCGTCACAGTCGCTAACGTATCTTGGCATGGAGTTTCATACTCGAGCAGCGAGAGTGAAGCTTCCGCTGAACAAGCAGCGGTCCCTACAGACAGGGGTGCAATCCCTCCTTCAAGGCCAGTCGCACCCCTTACGGCGCCTCATGCACTTCCTCGGGAAGATGGTGGCAGCCATGGAAGCAGTTCCCTTTGCGCAGTTTCATCTGCGCCCACTTCAATGGGACATTCTCCGCCAATGGGACGGGAAGTCAACGTCCCTGGACAGGAAAGTCTCTCTTTCCCAGACGGCCAAGGACTCTCTACAATGGTGGCTCCTTCCCACCTCATTGTCTCAGGGAAGATCCTTCCTGCCCCCATCCTGGGCAGTGGTCACGACAGATGCGAGTCTGTCAGGGTGGGGAGCAGTGTTTCTCCACCACAGGGCCCAGGGGACGTGGACTCCGCAGGAGTCCACCCTTCAGATCAATGTTCTGGAAATCAGGGCAGTGTATCTTGCCCTACTGGCCTTCCAACAGTGGCTGGAAGGAAAGCAGATCCGAATCCAGTCGGACAACTCCACAGCGGTGGCATACATCAACCACCAAGGAGGGACGCGCAGTCGGCAAGCATTCCAAGAAGTCCGGCGCATTCTAATGTGGGTGGAGGACACAGCATCCACCATATCCGCGGTTCACATCCCAGGCGTAGAAAATTGGGAAGCAGACTTCCTCAGTCGCCAGGGCATGGACGCAGGGGAATGGTCCCTTCACCCGGACGTGTTTCAGGAAATCTGTCGCCGATGGGGAGTGCCGGACGTCGACCTAATGGCGTCCCGGCACAACAACAAGGTCCCGGCATTCATGGCAAGGTCGCGCGATCAAAGAGCTCTGGCGGCAGACGCATTAGTTCAAGATTGGTCGCAGTTCCGGCTCCCATACGTCTTCCCACCTCTGGCACTCTTGCCCAGAGTGTTACGCAAGATCAGATCCGATTGCAGCCGCGTCATACTCGTCGCCCCAGACTGGCCGAGGAGATCGTGGTATCCGGATCTGTGGCTCTCACGGTCGGTCGACCGTGGTCACTGCCAGACCGACCAGACTTACTGTCCCAAGGGCCGTTTTTCCATCAGAATTCTGCGGCCCTGAACCTGACTGTGTGGCCATTGAGTCCTGGATCCTAGCGTCCGCAGGATTATCTCAAGGAGTCGCAGCCACAACGAGACAAGCTAGGAAGTCAACGTCTGCTAAGATCTACCACAGAACGTGGAAGATTTTCTTATCCTGGTGCTCTGCACAGAGAGTATCCCCTTGGCCATTTGCATTGCCCACCTTTCTTTCCTTCCTGCAATCGGGGTTGGAAAAGGGCTTGTCGCTCAGCTCCCTTAAAGGGCAAGTCTCGGCACTATCTGTGTTTTTTCAGAAGCGTCTAGCACGTCTTCCTAAGGTGCGCACGTTCCTACAGGGGGTCTGTCATATTGTGCCCCCGTACAAGCGGCCGTTAGATCCATGGGATCTGAACAGAGTACTAGTTGCTCTGCAAAAGCCGCCCTTCGAGCCTCTAAAGGATGTTTCCTTTTCTCGCCTGTCACAGAAAGTGGCGTTTCTTGTTGCGATCACATCGCTTCGGCGAGTGTCTGAGCTGGCAGCTCTGTCATCCAAGGCTCCCTTCCTGGTGTTCCACCAGGACAAGGTAGTGCTGCGCCCCATTCCGGAGTTTCTCCCTAAGGTCGTATCCTCGTTTCATCTTAATCAGGATATATCCTTGCCTTCCTTTTGTCCTCAGCCGGTTCACCGGTATGAGAAAGACTTACGTTTGCTAGATCTGGTGAGAGCACTCAGAATCTATATTTCTCGCACGGCGCCTATCCGCCGTTCAGATGCACTTTTTGTCCTTGTCGCTGGCCAGCGCAAGGGGTCGCAGGCTTCTAAAGCCACCCTGGCTCGATGGATCAAAGAACCAATTCTGGAAGCCTACCGTTCTGCTGGGCTTCCGGTTCCTTCAGGGCTGAAAGCCCACTCAACCAGAGCTGTGGGTGCGTCCTGGGCTTTGCGACACCAGGCTTCGGCTCAACAGGTGTGCCAGGCAGCTACCTGGTCGAGTCTGCACACTTTCACCAAACATTATCAGGTGCATACCTATGCTTCGGCGGATGCCAGCTTAGGTAGAAGAGTCCTGCAGGCGGCAGTGACATCCCCGTAGGGGAGGGCTGTTTTGCAGCTCTAACATGAGGTATCTCTTTACCCACCCAGGGACAGCTTTTGGACGTCCCAATCGTCTGGGTCTCCCAATAGAGCGCTGAAGAAGAAGGGAATTTTGTTACTTACCGTAAATTCCTTTTCTTCTAGCTCTTATTGGGAGACCCAGCACCCGCCCTGTTGTCCTTCGGGATTTTTTTGTTGTTTGCGGGTACACATGTTGTTCATGTTGAACGGTTTTTCAGTTCTCCGACGTTATTCGGAGTTAATTTGTTTAAACCAGTTATTGGCTTCCTCCTTCTTGCTTTGGCACTAAAACTGGAGAACCCGTGATACCACGGGGGGGTATAGCCAGAAGGGGAGGGGCCTTGCACTTTTTAGTGTAGTGCTTTGTGTGGCCTCCGGAGGGCAGTAGCTATACCCCAATCGTCTGGGTCTCCCAATAAGAGCTAGAAGAAAAGGAATTTACGGTAAGTAACAAAATTCCCTTCTTTTTGCAATTTTTCTGCATTTGGATTTTTTTTGCCGTTTTCCAGCACACTATATGGTAAAACTCATGGTTTTATTTAAAGGTACAGCTCGTTCCGCAAAAATCGAGCCCTCACATAAGCATATTGACTGAAAAATAAAAAAGTTACGTCTCTCAGAAGAAGAATGGCACCCCCCCCCCCCCGAAAGCATAAAATCGTCCGGTCGTGAAGGGGTTAATGGAACAGGAAACACTGGGGTACCAAAGGGGTCAGTATTGGGCCGTCTTCTTTCTAACATTTATTTTTGATCTTGGAGTGAACTTGAAGTGTACAATTTCAATAGTTGCAGATGATACTAAACTGTGAAGAGTAATCAACACATCAACACATAGGAAGATATAGTTAATATTACAGAAAAAGTTATATAAGTTTGAGTCTTGGGCTGAGAGTTGGCAAATGACGTTTAATGTAGATAACTGTAAGGTTATGCACTTGGGCAGAGGAAATAAAATTGCAAAATTCTCACTGAAAACAACTGGTGTTTATGGGTAGACGGCTACTTTAGTGCCCAGTGTCTGACAGCTGATGCCATGGCTAATAAAATAATGGGTTTAATTAAAAGTGGCATAGATGCTCATGAGCAGAACATAGTTTTGCCTCAATACATGTCACTAGTGTGGCCATACTTACAAAATGGTGTACAGATATTCTCTCCTTTGTTTAAGGAGGACATATCTAAACTAGAGCAGGTATTGCAAAGAGAAACCAAGGTTACTAAGGGATTGGGTGGAGGGTAGTACCAAGCTAGGGTAGTAAAAAACAAAGGCTTAGGGGCAATCTTATTATGTTGTATAAATTTCTGAGGGGTCAGTACAACTATATTTTTAATGATCATTTTACACCTAGGCCTGCAACAGGGACAAAGGGGCATCCTCTGTCTAGAGGAAATAAGTTTTCTTCATAATCACAGACACAATTTCTTTACTGTAAGAGCAGCGAGACTATTGAACTCCTTGTCACTTGTTATATTGGTTGAGTCACTACTAAAATTCAAGAAAGGCTTGGATTCTTTTCTTGAAAAATATAATATTATGGGTTCTGGGATGAGGCGATGATCAAGGGAACTAGTCTGCTTGCTATATGTGAAGACAGGAAGGAATTTTTTCCCTGTTATGTTGCTACTAGAAGGTGGCCCAATTCTAACGCATCGGGTATTCTAGAATTTACGTATTGTGTAGTTAATGTATGATTTTTGTTTTATATACAGTGCCTACAAGTAGTATTCAACCCCCTGCAGATTTAGCAGGTTTGATAAGATGCAAATAAGTTAGAGCCTGCAAATTTCAAACAAGAGCAGGATTTATTAACAGATGCATAAATCTTACAAACCAACAAGTTATGTTGCTCAGTTAAATTTTAATAAATTTTCAACATAAAAGTGTGGGTCAATTATTATTCAACCCCTAGGTTTAATATTTTGTGGAATAACCCTTGTTTGCAATTACAGCTAATAATAGTCTTTTATAAGACCTGATCAGGCCGGCACAGGTCAATGGAGTTATCTTGGCCCACTCCTCCATGCAGATCTTCTCCAAGTTATCTAGGTTCTTTGGGTGTCTCATGTGGACTTTTATCTTGAGCTCCTTCCACAAGTTTTCAATTGGGTTAAGGTCAGGAGACTGACTAGGCCACTGCAACACCTTGATTTTTTCCCTCTTGAACCAGGCCTTGGTTTTCTTGGCTGTGTGCTTTGGGTCATTGTCTTGTTGGAAGATGAAATGACGACCCATCTTAAGATCCTTGATGGAGGAGCGGAGGTTCTTGGCCAAAATCTCCAGGTAGGCTGTGCTATCCATCTTCCCATGGATGCGGACCAGATGGCCAGGCCCCTTGGCTGAGAAACAGCCCCACAGCATGATGCTGCCACCACCATGCTTGACTCTAGGGATGGTGTTCTTGGGGTCGTATGTAGTGCCATCCAGTCTCCAAACGTCACGTGTGTGGTTGGCACCAAAGATCTCGATCGTGGTCTCATCAGACCAGAGAACCTTGAACCAGTCTGTCTCAGAGTCCTCCAAGTGATCATGAGCAAACTGTAGACGAGCCTTGACATGACGCTTTGAAAGTAAAGGTACCTTACGGGCTCATCTGGAACGGAGACCATTGCGGTGGAGTACGTTACTTATGGTATTGACTGAAACCAATGTCCCCACTGCCATGAGATCTTCCCGGAGCTCCTTCCTTGTTGTCCTTGGGTTAGCCTTGACTCTTCGGACAA
The DNA here is from genome assembly GCF_048569485.1 of Anomaloglossus baeobatrachus. Classification (NCBI taxonomy): domain Eukaryota; kingdom Metazoa; phylum Chordata; class Amphibia; order Anura; family Aromobatidae; genus Anomaloglossus; species Anomaloglossus baeobatrachus. The sequence continues at coordinate 326,909,532 of NC_134357.1, forward strand.
GCCTGGCCTTGGCACGGGTGGAAACTTTCAAAAGCTGTCCAGGCCGTGGAAGACTAACAGTAGTTCCATAAGCCTTCCACTTCCGGATGATGCTCCCAACAGTGGAGACAGGAAGGCCCAACTCCTTGGAAAGGGTTTTGTACCCCTTGCCAACCTTGTGACCCTCCACAATCTTGTCTCTGATGGCCTTGGAATGCTCCTTTGTCTTTCCCATGTTGACCAAGTATGAGTGCTGTTCACAAGTTTGGGGAGGGTCTTAATTAGTCAGAAAAGGCTGGAAAAAGAGATAATTAATCCAAACATGTGAAGCTCATTGTTCTTTGTGCCTGAAATACTTCTTAATACTTTAGGGGAACCATTCAGAATTCTGGTGGTTTGAGGGGTTTAATAATAAATGACCCTCTGAATAAACTTTTCACAATTAAAAAAAAAAAAGAAATCACATTCTTTCTCTATCGTTTCATTGGGGGACACAGGACCATGGGTTATGCTGCTGTCACTAGGAGGCTGACACTAAGTAAACAAAAAGTTAGCTCCTCCCTAGCAGTATACACCCCGAGCCAGAGGCGGGCTCAGATCAGTTTTTAGCTTAGTGTCGTAGGAGGCTGATGTGGGCCATCTCGGCCCCCCTCAGCCATGTATGTTTTTGCGCTTTTTTCTTTTATTTCGGCGCCGCTCATCACTCTCATACCTGTCGTCTTTTTCTCTGCAGGTATTCGCTTCACTCATCCTCCGCAGCCCTGTGGGTACCACTCCCCAGGGTCGCAGGGGCTTGAGATTTCGGGCCCTCTCCCCCGTCCATCCCCGTGGTACCGCTCCCAGGGGTGCGCGTGTGGGCAGGTTGTTTTGTGGGCACCCCTGATTCGCCCTGCGGTATCACCCCAAAGGGCGTACAGGGGAGTACAGCAGGGATGGAACCTCCGCAGCGTGTGTAATCGATGGGGCCCTGTCACGCTGCCTTCTGCAAGGGGGCTGCTACCCCCATCATGATGTCCACTACCCTGCCTCAGCACGCTCTCCCCCGGAGTCTTCCTGGACGAGTAGCGCTGTACACAGGCAGGGGCAGGGAGCCCTGCCTGCACCGCATCCGTCGCTGGGCCGGCGCCGCCGATAACAGGTAGGACCGACCTCTCCTGCACTTTCCCCCGGCCCTCTCCATAAATTTAGCCCCCGGTCTCGGCCTAGTCGCTCCTGCGTCCTAGCCACGCCCCCGCTGCAGCGCTATTGGCCGCCGGTCGTCTCCCTCTGTATCCTCCCACTGCTCTGCCTCCTGGCTGATGGTGGGGCTGTGGATCCTCCGGTTTTCGCGCCGGAATGCTGCTCCTCCCCCAGCCTCCTCCAGCGTCCCCTCGCCATTTTAGCCTGTCTCTGGTCCCCTGAGGCTGCAGCGCGCCGGCGTTCTGACCCTTCTGGCCAGCTCACTCCTGGACTCCCTCTTCTGGACTGGTGGGCAGCATGCAGGACCTGGGTAAGCTCTGCTCCTAAGGAGTAGCCCTCACTAGGTAGCGTTCTCTGAGTTTAGGGACGAGTTAACCCTCTCCTGTCTCCTTCCTAGCAGCCACCAGGGAGAGTACTTGCTTTCACCATGCCTAAGGCTAAGCCCACCCAATCCAAGCAGGCCCCCTTTGCACTATTTTTTGCATGCTCCTCCTGCAAGTCCAAATTTTCCCAGGGTCAGGACGCCCCACTATGCTCCGTCTGTTCTACAGACGCGCAGCCTCCGCAGGATTCCGCGGCCGACGTTTCTGATACCGCAGACGCCACAGCGCCATATGCTGCAGGGCCCTGCGTCCCGCCCCCCCCCCCGACTGGCTAGCGTCCCTGTCCCAGTCCGTAGATTCCCTCTCTGAGGCTTCTCGGACCATCGCGCAAGCACTGCGCCTGCTGCCGTCGCTCGCCCAGATTTCCGCAGATCCGGCGCACTCGCCTCCGGAGCAGGTGAGCCCCGTTGCAGGGACCTCCTCTGCTGCTCAGAAACTGACCCGCCAGGTCTCGTCCTCAGACTCTTCCCAGGTTTCACCTTCATCCCCAGGTCCAGACCGTCAGTCCTCCAGGGAGGCTTCTGACTGCTCCGATGATGGTTCCGATGCGGCACCCCTGCAGGACTCAGAGCAGGCGGCTGATATTCGGCGCATGGTGAATAGCCTGATAGAAGCAGTAAACCAGACCTTGAAGGTACAGGTGGACCCCGTCTCCTCCAAGAGCACCCAGGTCTCGTTTAAGCGGGTGAAGCGGGCCCAGAACACATTCAGCGGACATCCAGAATTCGCTGAGTTACTGCGCAGCCACAGGCAACAGCCGGACAGGGTATTTACCAGCGGTAAGTCCATCGATTTGCATTATCCCTTTCCTGAGGGTCTTCGAAAGGATTGGGCAGGCTCCCCTGTGGTCGACCCCCCCAATCTCCCGCCTGTCTTCTCACACAGTCCTTCCACTCACTAACGGTACGTCTCTTAAGGACCCTACGGACCGTACTATTGACAGGTTGGCCCGTTCCGCCTTCGAGGCAGCGGGCACATCCCTCTCTCTGGCCTTTGCCTCGGTTTGGGTTGCGAAGGCCCTGATGTCCTGGGCGGACACGCTACGCTGCGGTCTCCGCGCCATTCCTGCCAATCCGGACCTGGTTCCCATCGCCTCGCAGATTTCCCTCGCGGGTGAGTACCTGCTTAATGCAGCCCTGGCGTCTGCAAGTTGCGCGGCCCAGGCTGCCAGCAACAATGTGGCCATCCGTCGAGCCCTCTGGCTCCGGTCCTGGAACGCGGATGCGGCCTCTAAGAAGTCACTAACTTCCCTGCCCTTCCTAGGGGAACGTCTCTTCGGAGATAAGCTGGACCAGTTGATCTCCGATGCAACGGGAGGAAAGAGTACATCTCTCCCCCAATTGCGCCCCAAGCGCTTCCAGAATCGGTGCCCCACCGCTCGTTTCCGGCCCTTTCGCAGCTTCAACTCCACTCCCCAGCCGCGGAAAAGCCGCTCTCCGAGAGACAGGAAGACCCCGTCATTCAAGACCAATCCCGCCTGGCGTTCACGTCCCCGCCAGTCCACGAGATCCTCTTCTGGTTACCGCCGACGTTCCTCCAAGTGACTCGCGGTCGGCGCGCAACAGCGCCAGACTTGTGGGAGGGCGTCTGTCTCGTTTTCAGCATGTGTGGATCCCCCTGACCGCCGATGCCTGGGTCAGAGAGATCATCACATCAGGCTACAAAATAGAATTCGAAGCAAAGCCACCGAGACGTTTTTTCCTATCTCGCCCTCCCGAGTCTCCCGCGCGGGCTCGCGCGTTCTTTCACTCCATAGACTCCCTCCTCCGAGCCGGAGTCGTGGTACCAGTCCCTTCCGCAGAGCGTTTCAAGGGGTTCTATTCCAACCTTTTCGTGGTCCCCAAAAAGGACAGCTCTGTCCGTCCCATCCTCGACCTAAAGCTTCTAAACAGGTCGGTGAGGCCTCGGCCGTTTCGAATGGAGTCACTCCGGTCAGTCATCGCGTCCATGGATATAGGCGAATTCCTGGCATCGCTGAATATTCAAGACGCCTATCTTCACGTCCCGATAGCCACCTCTCACCAACAGTTTCTCCGCTTTGTGATAGCGGAAGATCACTTCCAATTCATGGCTCTTCCCTTCGGCCTCGCATCCGCACCCAGGGTCTTTACGAAGATCATGGCTGCTGCCATGTCCGTCCTACATTCCAGGGGTGTTATGGTCATCCCGTACTTGGACGATATGTTGATAAAGGGCTCTTCCTTCGAGGACTGTCGTCTTGGGGTTCAGGTCACGATCGACAACCTTTCACGGTTAGGGTGGCTGATAAATCGGAAGAAGTCCTCTCTGACCCCGGCCCGTCGGATCACCTTTTTAGGCATGGTATTCGATACCATCCAAGGGCGAGTTTTCCTCACACAGGAGAAAATGTCCTCCCTGCAACGAGGACTCCGCACTCTCCGGCGTCAGCGCCAAGTTTCCATCAGGTTCGGCATGCGAGTCCTCGGTCGTATGGTGGCGGCGATGGAAGCGGTACCCTTTGCACAGTTCCACCTCCGCCCCCTCCAGCTGGCCTTGCTGAAGAAGTGGGACAGATCTCCCTTTTCTCTGGACCGCAGGTTTCATCTTTCGCCGGAGACCCGCCACTCCCTCCGTTGGTGGCTCAATCAACGCAACCTCGCATCAGGAAGGTCTTTCCTCCCGCTCCACTGGAAGATAGTGACCACCGACGCCAGTCTCCAGGGCTGGGGAGCAGTGTTTCGGCATCACACAGCGCAGGGCCGATGGTCACCGAGGGAGAGTTGTCTCCAGATCAACATTTTGGAGATAAGAGCCATCCGGCTAGCCTTGCAGCAGTTTCGGCACCTAGTACAGGGTTGCCCGGTCAGGATCCAGTCGGACAATGTGACGGCGGTGGCGTACATCAACCACCAAGGCGGCACAAGAAGTGTCGGGGCGATGCGAGAAGTCAAGAAGATTTTGCACTGGGCCGAGTGTCATCACTCCCTGATCTCAGCGGTACACATCCCAGGCGTGGACAATTGGGCGGCGGACTTCCTCAGCAGGGAAGGCCTCGCCTCCGGAGAATGGTCCCTCAACCGGGAAGTCTTCAACCAGATCTGCGACAGATGGGGAGTTCCGGATGTGGACCTAATGGCCTCCCGGTTCAACCGTCAGGTTCCGCAATTTGTAGCGCGGTGCCGTGACCGCTTGGCTTTAGGAGTCGACGCCCTCACCCTGTCATGGAGCCAGTTCAGTCTCCCGTACATCTTCCCTCCGCTCCCTCTGATCCCGAGGGTCCTCAAGAAGATCAAGGCGGAAGGAATACCGGTCATCCTACATGGCGAGCATGGTTCGCGGAACTAACTCAGCTCCTCGCAGACGCTCCGTGGCGCCTTCCAGACCATCCAGATCTCCGGCAGCAGGGACCTCTTTTCCATCAGAACTCACAGGTCCTAAATTTGACGGCCTGGCCATTGAATCCTGGGTTCTAGCTAAGGCTGGTTTTTCTTCAAGAGTGATTCAGACAATGATTAGGGCCAGGAAGCCATCTTCATCAAGAATATACTACCGCACGTGGAAGGTTTTCTTCAGGTGGTGTGAAGAGCATAATATTTCTTCTCCTCTCGCCTTCTCCCTTCCTTCCCTATTGGCATTCTTGCAGTCAGGCCTAGATGCGGGACTCTCGCACGCAACACTAAAGGGCCAGGTATCGGCTTTATCAATCCTGTTTCAGAAGCCACTGGCCGCTCGTTCACAGGTTAAGACCTTCATCCAGGGAGTGGCCCACCTGGCCCCGCCGTACCGTCGGCCTCTAGAACCTTGGGACCTTAATCTAGTCCTAGGGTCGCTTCAGGGCCCCCCATTCGAGCCCTTGCGAGATTCTTCCCTTTCTCACCTGTCTTGGAAGGTGGTGTTTCTCGTTGCCATCACTTCTATTCGCAGGACGTCAGAGCTGGCAGCTCTCTCTTGTCGTTCCCCCTTTTTGATTTTTCACCAGGACAAAGCGGTTCTCCGGCCAGATCCCGCCTTTCTCCCAAAGGTGGTCTCCCCGTTCCATCTTAACGAAGAAATCGTTCTTCCGTCCTTCTGTCCTGGCCCCTCTCACAGCTTGGAGAGGTCCTTGCACACCCTGGACCTAGTGCGCGCACTTAGAATTTATGTCTCCAGAACCACGCCGTTCCGTAAGTCAGACGGTCTGTTTGTCCTCCCTTCTGGTCCCAAGAGGGGTGAATCGGCATCCAAGGCCACAATTGCCAGATGGATCCGTTCCGCCATATCAGAGGCCTATCGGGTTCGGGACAAGTCTCCGCCGCGGGGGGTAAGGGCGCACTCTACCCGTGCAATGGGAGCCTCTTGGGCGATTAGGCATCAGGCGTCGGCCGACCAGGTCTGCAAGGCCGCCACCTGGTCTAGCCTGCACACCTTTACTAGGTTCTACCAGGTTCACACCCAAGCATCGGCTGATGCTAGTTTCGGGAGAAAGGTCTTGCAGGCAGCAGTTGCACACCTGTAATAGGGTGGCAGTGTTCAATTATAGTGCAAGCCCGCCGAGGGAGGTTGTTGTTTCTTCCTATCTGCGGGTTTCGGTATTCCCACCCAGGGACTGCTTTTGGACGTCCCATGGTCCTGTGTCCCCCAATGAAACGATAGAGAAAGTAGGATTTTTGTGTACTCACCGTAAAATCTCTTTCTCTGAGTCTTCATTGGGGGACACAGCACCCACCCTGCTTGGTTTTTTGGTTGTTTAATTGCATTTGCCTGCTATTTTCAGCGGTCTTATATTCATAGACCCCTTGTTCGCACGGCTGCATTGTTTTAGTTACAACTTGTTTTTATGTATGGTGATTCTTGTACTCCTCCTACTGCTTGTGCACCAAACTGATCTGAGCCCGCCTCCGGCTCGGGGTGTATACTGCTAGGGAGGAGCTAACTTTTTATGTTTACTTAGTGTCAGCCTCCTAGTGACAGCAGCATAACCCATGGTCCTGTGTCCCCCAATGAAGACTCAGAGAAAGAGATTTTACGGTGAGTACACAAAAATCCTACTTTTTTGCTGCAGTGCATTTCACACTTCCAGGCTGATCTACAGTCCAAATGTCACAATGCCAAGTTAATTCCGAATGTGTAAACCTGCTAAATCTGCAGGGGGTTGAATACTACTTGTGGGCACTGTATATATATATATATATATATATATATAGATGTTGTTGTGTGTTGTTGCCAAGTGTTTGTGTAGGGCGCTGTAAATGTTCTGGGTGTGGGGGTGTGTGAGAGCGGTGTTGTTTGTGTGTTGTGTTGCGTTGTTTGTGGAGCGCTGTGTGTCTGCAGCATTGTGTGTGTGTGGTGCTGTGTGTGTTGCGCGGTTTGTGTGGCTGTGGGGTGCGTGTGTGTGTTTTGGGGAGGTATGTTTTGTGCAATGTGTGTGTGTGCTGCGCGGTATGTGCGTATATTTGTGTATGCCACGGTGTTTGTGTGTTGGGTGTTGTGTGTGTGCGGCATTGTCTGTGTGTGTGTGGGTGTCTGTGTAGGGCGGTGTTTGTGGTTCCCAGTGTGTGTGTGGTGTGTTGTGCGGTGTGTGTGTGTGTTTTGGGGGGATGTGTGCACCCCCATCGTGCTCCATCCCCCATGCGGCGCACCCTCCATCGTGCTCCTTCCCCCATGCTGCGCCCCCCATCGTGCTCCATCCCCCATGCTGCGCACCCCCATCATGTTCCATCCCCCATGCTGCACACCCCCATCGTGCTCCATCCCCCATGCTGCGTACCCCCATCGTGCTCCATCCCCCATGCTGCGCACCCCCATCGTGCTCCATCCCCCATGCTGCGCACCCCCATCGTGCTCCATCCCCCATGCTGCGCACCCACCATCGTGCTCCATCCCCCATGCTGTGCACCCCCCATCGTGCTCCATCCCCTATGCTGCACACCCCCCATCGTGCTCCATCCTCCATGCTGCACACCCCCCATCGTGCTCCATCCTCCATGCTGCACCCCCCCATCGTGCTCCATCTCCCATGCTGCACACCCCCCATCGTGCTCCATCCTCCATGCTGCGCACCCCCCATTGTGCTCCATCCCCCATGCTGCGCACCCCCCATTGTGCTCCATCCCCCATGCTGCGCACCCCCCATCGTGCTCCATCTCCCATGCTGCACACCCCCCATCGTGCTCCATCTCCCATGCTGCGCACCCCCCATCGTGCTCCATCCTCCATGCTGCACACCCCCCATCGTGCTCCATCCCCCATGCTAGGGCCGCCGGGGGCAGGGCCGAGCGTGCCAACGTGTGCCGGGGGCGGGGCCGAGCAGGCGAGGCGTCATCGTATGCCGGCTCCCTGCACATGTGTACCGTGAGCCGGTGTACGCTGGTAACCATGATACACATCGGGTAACTATGGGAAGCGCGTCCTATAGTTACCCGATGTGTATCATGGTTACCAGCATACACCGGCTCCATCACGATCCCAGCATCGCAAGGTTATGTCCGCTGGGGGCGGGGCCGAGTGTGCCAACGTGTGCCGGGGGGGAGGTGCCGAGCGGGCGAGGCGTCAGCGTATGCCGGCTCCCTGCACATTTGTACCGGGAGCCGGTGTCCGCTGGAGCGGGCGATGCGTGCAGAGGGCCGGGGCGAGCGGCCAATCCATGCGGGGGGCAGGGCCAGGCCGAGGCGAGCTGCTAATATGTGGGGGGGCGGGGCCAGGCTGAGCCCAGCGGCCAATCAGACAGTTGTCACTGTAACGACACTGTCACTGTAACGACACAATTTTGGAGCAAGACAGACAGACAGAATAAGGCAATTCTATATATAGATTAGTGTCTGCCCCATGGAATTTTTTCTCTGGATCGACATGTTAGGCTATAGTTTGAACTTGATGGACTTAAGTCTACCTTCAACCTTGAAACTATGAAACTTACTGGGCTGCTTGCTGCAGTTTTGATAAAAATTACGGTTTTCTCTGTGACAACTCTACCAGTTTTCTGAATTCTGACCTCTGTATCCACAGTAAATAACTGCTGTACCATCATGTGGCCGACAGTTTTCTCCCCCCGACTCCTCCATACACAGGAATGCTCATTCTGCTGCTTATCACAATGAGCTCAAAAAACATCAAACATGCCAAATCCTTATCTCTCCCAACATCGACTGTTCGGAGAGAGTGGAGAAGCTCCCGTATACATTTGACTGTTGACCAAGTCTGCTTATATCGGTGAACATTAGTGTACTTTATATGGAAGATTTAAGGGTAAGTGCGCACGTTGCTTTTTACCTGCTTTTTACCTGCTTTTTTGCTGCTTTTTCTTCTGCGCTGTTTAATGCCAAAATTGATGTGTTCTTCTATTCAAGCAAAGTCTATGGGAATTTGGGTTTCTTGTTCACACTATTGTTGTTCAAAATGCTGCCTTTTTGAGGCAGAACTTTGGTCAAAAACTCAGCTTTTCAAAGAAGCAACATGTCAATTGTTTTTGCCATTTGGGTTTTGCACTGCAAAGCTGAGTTTTTGACCAAAGTTCGGCCACAAAAAGGCAGCATTTTGAACAACATAGTGTGAACAAGAAACCCAAATTCCCATAGACTTTGCTTGAATAGAAGAACACATCCATTTTGGCATTAAACAGCGCAGAAGAAAAAGCAGCAAAAAAGCAGGTAAAAAGCAGGTAAAAAGCAACGTGCGCACATACCCTTAGTCCTGTTCTTGTGCCTGGATTTTTATGGAATTATGGGGAGGTCTGAGACCAGGGAATGTCATTCCCTTCTTCATATGGTTTTCCCTATATCTTTCTGTCAGTCCAGGTGTGGGCAGAGCTTCAACAAGGCTTAGGGTAGGTTCACATGTCCCTGTAAGGATCCGTTTGTAACTGATATGATTGATGTCTAAAAACTGACCCGTTAACAGATTGTACAAACCGATCACTTTTTTAACCACTCCAATAACATATCATTATAGTCAATGGATCTGTTAACGGATTCATTATCATTTTATAGAGATAGAGCTAGATAGAGAGATTGATAGCATAGAAAGAAAGAATTGATAGAAAGCCAGATAAAATACATAGAGAGATCTTGTACAGCTTTTTAGTAAAATTTAAAAATAATTTTAGATTAAAAAAATGACGTGAGTTCCCCTCCAATTTTCATATCCAGCACAGGCACAAATGCAGCTGTGGGCTGCAACCCTCAGCTGTCAGCTGCACCTTGATTGGATTTTTAAAAATGGGGGGGACCTCATGTCATTTTTTGTCTTAAATATTTTTTAAATTCTGCTAAATAGCTGTACAAGCTATCTAGCGATCTATTCATCGATCTATTCTATCTATCTATTTATCCTCTCTATTCATTTCATCCTATCTCTTACTATCCTAGCCTGTTCTATCCTATCTAGCATTTATAGGCAACGGTCCATTCAAGCAAAATGGGAGTCTATGGGCAATGAATCCATTCACTGCTAGGTGAACGGATGCCTTCCTAAAGGAACCATGTCCCATAGACTCCCATTGTGCTTGAATGGATCCATATTTGGATCCGCACAAGAAAAGTTCATCTGTCCAAAACAATGGATGGCTGACAGATTGGCACCTAACGAATGACAATTTTTTACCTATCCGTCATCATCATAGTAATTGGAGCCCTTAACGGATCCGTTTTTTTAAAAAAATTGCATTTTCCAAATGCAGAAATGTAAATGATTACAGGACATGTGAATATAGCCATATAATGATCTTCACTTTAGATGGAGGGCATCGAAAAAGACCGAATGTGTTTGTCTAAAGTCAAATTCAGATATCTGTGTATCACAATCTTAGGATAGACCGTAATGCATGCACTGGCTGCTGGATTCCTAACTAGGTATGAGCGAAACCGTGGAAGTTTGGTTCAGCCAGACTTTAGATACAGTTCAGTTTGGGACAAAGACTTGACCTGAACTCTAATGGAAGTTTCTAATTGGATAGTTCGAGTCCCACATACAGCCAGCCTTAAACAGATCACTTCCATTGGTGGTATTTTTCAATTTTTTTGTTTGTTGCACACTACAGCAGATCATGCTGTTACCCCCAGTGCAAACCGGTCAAACACTGCAAGCGGCTCAAACTGGCCTGAGTAATGAGCAAGCCTGAGCACAGCAATGCTTGCACAAGTGGTTTGCAGGTGAGGTCACTCATTTTACCTGTGATTGCAGGTGGAGGACCTTGGGAATCTGCAGCTGTGACCGTAAATAACCTGAGTGATGTCACCGCTCATCGCTGCGGCTCATTCTCTACCTGAAGCTCACAGCGGGCGGTTATTTTCTATGCCTGCACGCTGTCACTTCAGATGTAGCGAAGCTGGAATCATCATGGGACCTCGGGTGAATTACATCGAACGTGGGTGTTTTGGGTGTTACAAAAGGGGTGAAGGATGGGTGTGTTATTTTCTATTTTATTTCAAATAAAGGAGTATTTTGGTATCTGTTTGTTTTTCACTTACAGATTAGTAATGGGGTGCTTATGGCAGCTGTGAGCTGTTAACCCCTTATTACCCCGATTGCCACTGCACCAGGGCAATTAGGATGAGCCAAGTAAACTGCCGTAATTGTCACATCTAACGGATGCAATAATCCTGGGTGGCTGCAGGCTGCTATATTTAGGCTGGGGAAGACAGTCTGAGAATACAAACTCCCAGCTGCTGGCTTTATCATGGCTGGGTTTCAAAATTGGGGAGGACCGAATGCAGCACTTTTAAAAAAGTTACATTCGGTCCCTCTTATTTTGATACACAGCCAAGATAAGCGCACGACTGGGGGCTTCAGCCTGTAGCCATATACTTTAGCTGTGGTGGGTGTCATAATATGGAGGGACCCTATGCTTATTTTTTATTTATTTGTATAGCAATAGAGATTCACACACACAGTCAGACATGCTGTCACACAGGGTGGGGGCGCATCTGACCGCAACCAATCAGACGCGGGGACTGCTGGAGGGTGAGGGAAGCAGTGCATATGTATGAGGTAAATGAGCAGCCCCGGAAGTAGTGCGAGAGCTGCGAGGGAGACTCGGTAACTAAAATGTTCTTGCTCCAATCCCCTGATACCTTCTACCACAATTTTTAAGCTTCTGATTCAGGTCCCCATAAAATTATATGGAGACCAACATTACGGGCCCGAACCAGGTTTTCTTTTTTTTAAAACCCAATTGGATCCACTGATCCTGGGTATCTGCTTGTTCGCCCATCACTGGAAGAAACTGATCGACACTACAGTCCCTTCCTCTGAGTTGATCTTATTTTGCCTACTGCTAGGGAGCTAATTGAAGTGATTGTCCACTAACCTAAGCCAGTTACTGGTTTTGCTAGAAATGTTAGAGAATAATGTTCTTGGAAATTTAATGTTTTATGCCTTTCTGCTTCACGTCTTGTGTCCTGGCAGCACCTCTTGCCCATCCGGTAGGCGTTGCATGATACAGGCTCCTCCTACCATCAGGTATGTGTCACCATATTACCATTCCTATCTGCCTGCAAGGTCACTTGCCTTCTCCTTGTACCTATCTTGATCAGTGTTGTACTTCCTACTGTAAATTTCTCTACCTTATTACTCATTGAACACTGATCTTTATGTTCTACTATTATTATAATGCATTCATTACACCTGTGACTGTTTCACAACATGCAGCATGTTACACTATTACTAATCCACTAGCATATTCCATTAAACTAATACCTCTTTGCTGAGCATGTATTGTATTTACACTGTTTTATACCATCTTACTATCTTAACATGTTTTGTGAGCCACTCACAACCCATTAGTGTAATATGCCCCCTTTCTCTGCTGTAGGTTCACCATGTACTCTCCTTTTATCTACTTTTTCTAATAACATAATGTTGTATCTAGATTTATCCATGACTTCATGTCATTTTTTCAGTGGCTCGCCCCCTCATAAGAAAGTGGATAGCAAACTTTGGGGTTTACTTTTTGGTTCTACCTCTTGAAAATGTGAGATATTTGGGGCTGAAGCAACATCATTGTGAAAAAATGAATATTTTCAATATGACGACCTAATGTTATAAAACTCTGTGAAGTATCTTTAAGTTCAAAATGCTCACTATACCCCTGGATAAGTCTTGAGGTGTGTAGATTCCAAAATGGGGGTCACTTGTGGGGGGTTTCTGCTGTTTAATCACATCGTGGGCCCTACAAATATGACATGGTTCACCCAATCTATTTCAGCCAAATTTGTCTGCAAAAATTCAAACATTGCTCCTTCCCTTCCCAGCCTGGCCATGTAAACAAATAACACTTTTTGACTATGTGTGGGGTATTAGCATGCTCAGAAGAAAGTGGGTGACAAATTTTGGTGACCATTTTCTCATGCTGTCCTATGTAAAAGTGAATACATTGGGGCTAAAGTAACATTTTAGAGTAAACATTATTATTTTTTAATTTTTCATTGTACTTTACATTAATTCCTGTGTAGTACCTGAAGGGTTAACAAATTTACATCAGTTGTAAAGTATTTGAGGGGTGCGGTTCTGAAATAGTATCACTTTTTGGGAGTTTCCATTATTTAGGCTCTAAACAAATTCCATTTAAATCTGAATAGGTCCCTAAAGAAACAAATTATGTAAATTTTTTGAAAAAAATGAGAAATTGCTGCTAAAATGTTAACCCTTCTAACATCCTAACAAAATAAAATGACGTTCAAAAATGATGCAGATGTAAAGTAGACATATGGGAAATATAATGTATTAGTTTGTATGGCATGACAAACTAATTTATAGATATGCAAATTTAAAGTTTGTAAATTGCAAAATTGTCTAAATTGTAACCAATATTCTGTTATTTTCACAAAAATATTGACCTAATTTACCACTAATATAAAGTATAATGTATCACGAAAAATACAGTCCAGAATCACTGGGATCGTTCCAGCGTTATAACCTCATAAAGGGTCAGATATCTAAAATATGGCCTGGTCATTAAGGGGTTAGGGATCGATCGTTATTGATGTGTAGGATGGCTACTTCCAATAGGTGGCACTAGAGTTCCCGTCCTCCCCCTCTCTGAAGAGGCCATTTGCATAGTAAAGATTAAGACTCTTATGAATGATGGCCGCTAATATAGTGCGTGTTGCTGGGTATTGAAGACGACTTGTCTGCAGCAAACGCTATAAACGAGGACTTAAGTGTTCATCAGCTGCTATGTGTATGAACAAGTAAAGCGGAACCGCTCTACAATTTGGTGCTCTTGTTTTATAATTATTATTTTATTGAACAACTTGAGCACTTAATATACATGATTTACTAAAAAATTAGAAAATCTCCTATGTTGTATGTATGTTGTATAAACTTACTTCCTCAGTAATGCATAAATATGTTTCTTTTGGAAGCAGTTGAATGTTCTTTATCTATATTTTTAATTGTTATTTACTGTTAAAGGGAATCCAGGTTTTTGGTCCCCCATTTGAGAGCAGCATAATTTAGAATCAGAGACCTTTATTTAACCCCTTACCGACATCCGGCTTGCATCTATGGCACAAGTCGTTGCGGTTGTATGGAGTTGGCTCACAAGGACCATAATAGGCAAGTAATGAATGGCTCTAACAACTGTGGAGTGTCACAAAGCAGCATTTACTAATGTCAATTTATTAAATACCGCTGTTAAACTCTGACAGCGGCATTAACATTGCGCCAATGGGACATGATTGTGGGTTACTATGATAGCTGAGGGTTTGTTGAAGACATTTGTGCCTGTCATTAGGGAGCTCTTTGATACCCTGTCTGTGGCCAGGCTTCAAAGGAGACCATGATTTTTACTCTACGTAGAAATGATGTTGTACTGATGTATATAGCACAAGCGATCTAACGATCAAAGGTTCAATTTCAGTGTACTTGGAATACATTTGAATCAGAAGCTTTATCTCGACATTATGCTGCTTAGGTAAAAAAAAATGGTGACAGATTCCCTTTAACTCTTTTGAATAGACCTGCATAGAATTTTGTCACATGTATTTGGTTTTTTTTTTCTTGGAAGAGAAAAAACATTGGACACGGTTATATGCTTTGCAGTGGTTTATTAAAGATATGTAGAATAGATTGATAAGCAGCGTGTACAAGCCTTATGATTAGTTACTTAGTAATGTCATATGCAAGCATGAAAGAAGGACAGTTTGGAAAGTGATTGAAATGACATTTGGAATCTGTTGAGCTGGGTTATCCTTGTATGTTGGTCTTGACAGATTAGTCCTAACATGCACATCTGTAGTAACCCTGTAAAATGAAAAAGCAGAAAATAAGATTACAAAGTGTGTGTGGTTATTGTCAAACCAGCAGATTTTACGCATTAAGCAAGTATGTCGTGATCTGCCATCACCCATCTTTTCTGTTTTAAAAGTGGAGCTGAAGCTCATGTTGATCCCTGCAGGTTTATGGTGGAGTTGTTGGAAATAGCTGGCAGACTGCAGTTTTGTATATGGCCAGCTTAAGCTGTTTTTCCTTCTTGTTGGGGTGAGGAGTGCTATTGCCTACTGGGAAGTGTGCATGATCAACCGGCAGTCGTGCACCTGTGAACAGTACATCATGTCTGATACCTACTGGGAAGTGTGTGTGATCATCCGGCAATCGTGCACCTGTGAACAGTACATCATGTCTGATACCTACTGGGAAGTGTGTGTGATCAGCCGGCAATCGTGCACCTGTGAACAGTACATCACGTCTGATACCTACTGGGAAGTGTGTGTGATCAGCCGGCAGTCGTGCACCTGTGAACAGTACATCATGTCTGATACCTACTGGGAAGTGTGCATGATCAACTGGCAGTCATGCACCTGTGAACAGGACATCACATCTGATACCTACTGGGAAGTGTGCATGATCAGCAGTCAATCATCCACCTGTGAACAGGACATCATGTTTGATATCTACAGGGAAGTGTGCGTAATCAGCCGGGAATTGTGCACCTGTGAACAGGACATCACGTCTGATACCTACTGGGAAGTGTGTGTGATCAGAAGGAAATCGTCCACACGTCCAGACACAGCTATTACACAGGACATAGCAGGGGCACATGTATAAGATCATCTCAGCACATGGACATTTTTTAACACATCCAATTGTGGGACTTATTTTTCTTACAAGATCTATTAATTAGACTGGACTTTGTTTGCAGGAAACCCCTGCAAATTAATTTCCGTTTTAGGTCAACTGACCAACATTTAGATCAGTTTCCTAAAGTTGAAATATGTACAGTATTACTAAAAGTGATCTAATTTCTGCTACTGCTCATTCTGATGTCTCTCAACAGTTCTATAATACATTTGCCAGATCTTCTAGTGTAGGTTCACAATATGTTTAGGTTATTCTGTTTATTAGCATGTGTTTTTATGAAACATATAGTTGAAATGATAGCTTTGAACTTGAATTATAGGTATAGAGAATTTAGAACTTACAGAGTAAGGTGTACAGGATGCTGTATTTCCGGATGATCCACCAATTAATGGCAATGGTGCAAGTACTTGAACACGAACTGCAATAAATAACATGTTAATGAATTAGCCACAGTAAAGTTTATTATATCAAATCTAGAGGTATTATTATTAGGATCATAAGGTTTTTTATTACATGAAGCCTGCAAAACTGCTGTCAGTACATGAATCCTGCAAAATAAGTGACCTGGAGACCTATCTAGTATTGTCAGCAGTTAGCATGGTCCATGCAAGACTAAGTAAGAGAACATGAGTAAATCACATGACCACTATCATCTTGGGAGTTGTTTCTAGTCTTTACACATGATAGCTATGGGCAGCTAAGGAGCGTCAATATGTATT
This sequence comes from Anomaloglossus baeobatrachus, assembly GCF_048569485.1. NCBI lineage: Eukaryota > Metazoa > Chordata > Amphibia > Anura > Aromobatidae > Anomaloglossus > Anomaloglossus baeobatrachus. The sequence goes on from NC_134357.1 coordinate 326,925,808, forward strand.
TTATACTAAGAAGGATGTTTCATATGACTTTACTAGTGATGACTGATGAGTTCGCGTGCTCACCATTGCTTGATAATTGATCAATCATAGGGGTTGGGAATGCTCTTTACTCTGCTGAGTATTGCAGGTGCTCGAGAATCATTCTTGAGTCCCCGCCCCTCATGTTTCATAGCTCTGAGGCTAATTCTGGGGCGGATGCAGGCTGATATTTTTAAGCTAGGAAGGGCACAATAATCATGGACCTTCCCATCCTGATAATACCAGCCTAGAGCTGTCTGCCTTACATTGACTAATTATTAAAAATAGGGTGGACCTCACATCGTTTCTTTTATTTAGTAGGTTAAACAAGGCTAAAAATACCATTTAGGTACTAATTCTGCAACACTTGCAGGCTGGTATTTTTAGGCTGGAAAAGGCCAAATAACCATGCACCTTCCCAGCTTAATAATACCAGCGCCCAACTGTCTGCTTTACCTTGGGAGGTTAGCATAAATGGGGAGGACCCCACATCATTTTTTTTTAAATTCTTTATTTAGTTCCCAACGGCGACCTGGGACTCAGAGATGCATCCAGGTGTCTTCCACATGCTTTTCCCATTCCAATTCAGTGATTTTCCTGCTCCCCAGCCCTCTTGGGGTTTTCTGGAAAAATACTCATACTCCCCATTGACTTCTGTTATACTTACTACTCGAATTACGCCCATCCCAGCACCTGACCTGCTCGATTCAAGTAATAAGCACCAGATCATTTTAGTGCTAATTCATCACTACTTGTTGCACTACATATATTTGACTAGTCACAAACACTTCAAAAATTCCTTATTCTATACTCTCATTAGCAAAAACTATCATACTCACCGTTTAGCCCAGCTTGTATGGTCCCAGCATTACTGGTAATAACATTAATCAAGTTTTGCAATACCTGGAAATTAAAAGAAAAAGAACTAGAAAGGTGTTGAGCAAGACACCATTCATTTTTTTCAACTATATTTTTGATGCTTAATAATATTATATTTAAACCTCCTCTTTCTAATTGTAAGCAAAAAAATAAAAAGAAGGATTGCTACAACAGTATACTGTAAAGGGCCAATTCATTAACACTGGCGTTGCACATGCCAGCCTTAATGAATGGGGCAGCTGGGGTATGATGGGCCTAATTATTTAGTAGGTGCAGACCACTTAATGAATTAGAAGCTTCTCTCAGCTAGCATTGCACCTCCGCCACAAATGTACTCTAGGCACTAAAGTGGTATCACTTTTCATGAATTTGATGGGCAAGGGCAGCAATGCCCAGTTCCAACCATGCTATGCCCAATATTGCTGTAGACTGGCATGTAAATGCCAAAAGTGAAACATTTTTGCACAGTTAGGAAGTTGTGCGACATTATCGTGCATTATTAAGAGGCTTTTACACCAGAATTCTGCCGTAAACACTTTATTGAATTGAGCCCTAAATATGTGAACAGAGCCTGACATTACTCATTGCATAACTCAAGGGCTGAATATTGGGCATGACGAGGATCCCTAAAAATTCTGTCTACCTAAAATGATATTACTGTGTACAGGGTCTCAATAGACGTGCAGGTAGAGTAAAATGCTTCCATTCAGATCAGCTTTTACATGAGACAACTTGTCAATCACGAATGATCAGGCTACTCATGGCCAGCAGGGAAGGTAAAGAGGCAAAGGGATTTTCAGGGCTTTTTAATATTAGGCCAAGAATGCAGAATTTTTGTAAATGAATGAAATAAGCATTGCTTGCCTATCACACCCATTATCTTTCCACCAGGTATGTGAGCCCTGAGGCCACGGTTTTTCTGTAGCAATCCAGTGACTACTGGGCATGACATGAGGAGGGGAATTCAAGGAATAAGAGTTTTTCATTTTTTTCAGAACGTTCCCGACTTTTTGCTTATTTTTAAAGAGTAACTAAACATAGACAAATAAATAAATATATTTTTGTCCATGAAACTTTTGCATATCACTTTATTTCTGTAAAAAAAATTGCAAGAAAGTGTTTTTCAAACCTTGTTTTTCTCCAAACTTATTTAGAGTTCAGATGATGGCAGTGAAAGGGTCACCACTAGTGAGGTGCAAACATGCTCGGCACTGCTAAGTAATTAATCGAGCATTGCTCAGATGTGTCGTCCGTGAAATAATGGATACAAAGCGCCGACTCCCCCAACTGCTTAATGTGTGCAGACACCTCAGGGAGAGCCATTTGCAGTCTCTGAATGGCTTTCACTGGGGGTTAAAACATTTTTGGATATAGTGTGACCTCCCAAAAACAACACCCTGCCCTCCCTTCCCCTGGAAATGCTCTGTATATGGCTGGCTTTATGGAGGTGGAGAGCTGAACTGCCCAATCATTGACATTCCATAATGCTCGTTACTCAAGTTGAGAGCGTGTGACTTGCTCGACTCCAATAATGAGTGCTCGAGGATGTTACTGCTCGCCCTTCACTAGTCACCACTTGTGTCCTCCTCACAAGAGCAATCTGCTGCCCCAGATCACTCTCATGCCATCATGTATACTCCACATGTGTATGTTCAGCAAATAGACTGTTTCCCCAATGGCTTTGAAAGCCGCTTTCATGCAATATTTACTGGAATGAAGACAAATTACCTAATGAAGTGATTTGCATAGTTTCATATTTTTTTTATATTTAAATAAATTACGGTATATTAAAAAGGACTTTTAGCTTCTAAAAAAAAATGAAAAAAAAAAAAAAACGAAATAGTCATTACTACTAGAAATGATGCTGTCATGCCCAGCAGTCACCTGATCAGGACCCGCATAGGGGATGTAATAGGAGGGCTTATGTCGTTATTTTAGAACATAATTGATTAGTATGAACATTCCCTAGGTAGCCATCTCTGGCTGGAAATTAGCACCTAAGGGAACAAAGGTCCTCTCACAATGCCAGACTCTTCTCTTACTTCTGCCATTAGTTTACTGTCAGGTGACCCACCCCAGTGTCTGCTGATGGGCTGCAGCACTATTTCACTTCTCTGGCTTCTGTAAAGCTAGAACTATAAATCAAGGAAGGTAGTGGAGATACAAATAAAGCTTAGTCAGGTGGCTTTGCTTGGTTTGAACAGTCATTCTGTGCTGGCAGTCTTCAGGCCTGTTCCCACTGTCTGGCGATACTGTCCTAGACGCCGTGTCAGCCCTCCTGCGGAGATGTGAGTGTTCTCCATGGGAGAAGGCAGCGGCCCATGCACACAATCAGGGTTTGGGGCGTCGCTGAGAACACTCGCATCTCCTCAAGCATAAATTGACATGCTGCGGCTCGGGAAGCTGCACCGGATGTCAGTTTACTCTGCGAAGAAAAGACCACTTTGCGGAAATACGCTGCATTCACAACGCTGCTAATCATGATCATTTAAACCAGGCCTTAAATGGAATCTATCAGCACAGAATGACTGTTCAAGCCAAACAGGCGCTTGGTGCATCATGGTGTGACCAAGCATTTAAATTCACCTACCCACCTGCTTGTTTTCCATTGTTCCCCGCCCTTCTGTGGTTCTGTGAAACCGGAGATGTCCATCACAGAAGAGGGTGGAGATAGAGGTAACACAAGCAGGTGGGAAGGTGTAGTTAAATGTTTGGCCCCGCCATGATGGAACAGTCATCCTGTGCTGACAGAATCCCTTCTGATTTTCCCATTCATCAGCTGTAGAGACTTGCAAGGAAAAATAAAATCTCCACATAAACAATCACCCATGGGATGGGAAGAAGCTTGTATACTTACTGTAGTAAGGCAGCCACATCCTGGAATCACAGTAGTCACTTGTACATTACTAGCAGCAATGCTGGAAAGAGAGAAAAGTATACATTCTAGTGTAGTCACATATATATTGTGCACATATCATAAGACAGATTCAGTGCCTGTTTATCACCTTAACCCCTTAAGAACCGAGTCATGTTTTGTTTTTGTGCTTTTGTTTTTCCTCCCCCTTATTCTAAGAGCCATAACTTTTTTTCTGTTTACATTGATATAGCCATTTGAGGGTTCGTTTTTTGCGTTTGACTGACCCCATCCATTTTATCATATGGTGTAATGGGTAAGCGGCAAAAAAATTCCCAGTGTAGTGAAATGGCAAAAAAAGTGAAATTTTGCAATTGATTTTTTTTTTATTTACAGCGTTCATTTTAGCATCAATCTGACCTGGCAGTGTGATTCTCCAGGCCAGTACAATAACGTAGATATAGAACATGTATAGTTCTTGTTTTATTAAAGTGGTGAGATAAGTTCAGAAATTTATGAAAAAAAAAATCTTGTTTGTGACTTTCCGAGAGTCGTCACATTTACAGGTTTTGGGATATGGAGCTCTATGGGGGCTTGCAGTTGATGTTTTCATTGATATTATTATGGGGTATGTACAATGTTTTGAGCGACTGTTATTACATTAATTTCTGCCGAAAAACTGCAATTTTGGGGTTTTGATTTTTTCTTTTTAAAAGGCTGTTTACCGATCGGACTAATCTATTTTATATTTTAATATATTGGACTTTTATGAGCACATTGATACCAAATGTGTATTTTTTAATTTCTTAGTTTTTAATGTGGTAAAAGGGGGGTGATTTAAACTTTGATATATTTTAAAACTTTTTTTTCTACTTTTTACTGTATGTAATAGTCCCCTTATGGACTATTGAATAGTCTGATCACTTGCACTTGTTGATCACTTGTATATATATATATATATAGGAAATCACACTCTCCTATGAACAATGGCCACAAACTGGTGTTCATAGGAGAACTGTGATGACAGACACAGGGGTTATCAGCAGCGACGCTCCACCAAGGCTATTAGAGACAAATGTCGGCTGATTAAATCAGCCAACATGTGTAGGAAAAGATGTGTGCTTGGCCCACATCACAAGCAGGGAGATGACGGACATAGTACATTATGGAATCTGAGAGCCGCATGCTGTATGGGCAGAGACCACGATTCCAGCTATGTGTCATCTTGTGTTCTCTGTTTTTAGCATAACTCCACCCACACCACTGACTGGCTTCTTCCTGTATACACTGGAAAGATGATCTGTTTTTGAATTAAGATTAGCTTTCAAAAACCTTGTGACAAATACCTTTTAAGTGAATGGAAGTTGAGACACAGTAACTAAGAATAACCACTACACAGTGTACGGAGCTCTGGTAGTCAAGCTCAATACCCTGTGTGCCTCTGGCGGTTTTGGGACCTGAATATAATTAATCAGTATGGGCCTCATGATCTCACCAATTGAATATTGATTGCAGTGTAGCAGTAGTGGCTGAACATGCACCGTTCTTATAAGCTCTTTTCTATTTAGTTTGTAAGCTTTGCACTGAAGCTGGTAGGTCTCACTGGAGTCGAGTGTTGATATCCGGCCATCTTAAGTGCTACTACACTCCTCCAGTTCTGCAGAGGAAAAACTTCGTGCCCCACCATCAGTGAACACACCACTCGTCAGCCTCTTGGGTTCCCGCTTGATGGCAGGTGCATCTGCTTGATTGACAGCTCAAACTAATGACATTGTACTGCTACAGGCTTGAACTGTTAGCAGGAGTGCCTGTGCCAGGAAGCTGGAGGGAGACTGAGGAGTGATGCGTGCCTGACACGCAATATCAGACCAACCCATTAAAGAGAGGCCATCAATATCTTGGTCATGATAAACTCTACTAAGGGAAAAAATAAGTTTCAGGAGGTGATAGGGGTCTTGTGGTGCTAAAATATTGGCCATGTATTTTTTTGTGTTGCTTTTTTCACATGACATATTTAGTTTTGCTTTACTGCTAAAAATCACATGATCTTACTTTGCACCGATGGCCAAACCGATTGATCCAGCATTAACATTCACCTGTGCGCTTAATATTAAACTCTGTGTGGAAACAAAAATATTGGAGTGTTATTTTCACGTCATATTACTATTAAAAATTTCTTTTTTCTATAATTATTGTTTTTTTTCTTGAAAACTTCAGAGGGATCAAGAGAAGAAACTTGATCTTGTCTTTTGTTTGATGTAATCTGATCTGCCTTAGAGACTTATTCTCATGTGTGAATTACATTATTTTTTGGACTATATGACGTACCTAGGTTTTAGAGGGGGAGGAATAGGAAGAAACAATTTGGTCATGGCGCACTGTTATAGGGTTGGATCTGCTGCTGACCCTGATATGACCCAAAATTCTATACTAATGTCCTCCATCCTTGGCCCCTTCCAGATATGTATGTCTCCCATTCTGGTGTATATGTCTTCCATCCTGGTATGTATGTTCCCCGTTTTTTTCCCATCCTGGTATATATGATGCCCATCCTGGGTCTATTCTGGTGTAAATTGCCTCATCCTGGTCCCATCCTGGTATATATGAACCCCATCCTGGTATATATGTTTCCCATTCTGGGCTCATTCTGGTATAAATATCCCTCAACTCTGTATACTGTGTATCTTCCCCATTCTGGTATATATGCTCCCTATCCTGGTATATATGTCCCCCATCATGGGCCCATCCTGGTGTATATACCTCCCATCATGCTGCACATATAAATAAACAATTCTACTCACCTTCCATCTCCTCTCCCGTGCGCGGTGTCATCTTCCGATGGTGGCAACTGACTTCAGAGTGAAAGCCGCACAGCGCATGGCGTCAGTGCCATGTGCACCAATACACATGCTGAAATCAGCTACCAGAATATTTACTGCTCCTCATGCCTGAAATTATGAGCACTGGGACAAGTGAATATTCATTCTCATTTACAACGTACACATGTGATCGCCAAGCAGCTCCAGTTAGCCGGCGGCTGGGTGAACATATGTGCCCGCTATTAGAGAGAATGAATATTCACTGTTCCTCACACCCATAATCTAGCCCATGTCTCATTGCATGTCTTCAGTGCAGAGATGAAGGCTATATTAAGGGAGTGAGGAGCAGTGATTGTTCATTTTTTTAATAGCAGCCACACTATTAGCCCCAGTGCCAGCTCCTGCCTCTTGTGAACCTGTTCCTGCCTCCTATGACCTGCTACACTGCATCACTCCCCTCTACATCCACAGCCAGATACATCTGGACTATAAGAGGCACCCCACACTTTATTTCAAAATTTAGAGGAAAGACGTGAGTCTTATAGTCTAAAAAATATGGTACATCTCCATGTCAATATAGTACACTTAGCACCTAAAATGTAATTGGACTCTTTCGCAAGGATAGAGAAATTGTGTCTCGATTTAATACATTTTGAAAAAATCTACCTGAATTTAAATAGCGTAAAATTTGTGGTTTTTATGCCAATTGTAGTGTGTGCATTTCTGAACTCTAAATATGATGCTCTCCAGTATTCTCTGGGTAATGGGATGAACGTTGTATGTGAAAAAAGACACTCAGCGATATAGACTTAAGCTACTGAGATTCCGACTACTCATATAACGTATAGCCACAATGGATTCTGCACAGGTCCATCTGTTGACTCTTGTCTTTTTTTACTTAACTGATAAAATAAACTGAACGTGAAAAATTAACACTTTGACAGCAATAATTCAAGTGTTGGCCATCAAAAAATTATTCACATAGTTCATCCATATGCTGACAGAGGGGCTTCTACTTGGGCAATGTTTGTTGTAATATACAATAAGGGGACAACTTTGGGGGATAAAATATGGGAGATCTTTCTATTTGACACTACTAATGATGATCAACCTGGATGTTTAATCCTCGGGATGTCTGCCATTCAGAGGCCGGTGACAGCGTGTTGTAAAACTTTAATTGCTAGATGTCGCCTTACTTCCGATATATTTTTTTTCATGGGGTCTGAGCATATCATGATACTCAAACTTATGTACAAATTTTAAAAACAAAAAGTGGTTACGGTTTTTTTTTTTTCATTGCAAAGTTTTATTAGTTTGCTTTCTTGTTTTGTACTTACAGCTGAACCTTGGGCATACACAGTGCCACTTGCTTGTGCTTGGATAGAAAAGGTTACTGCCGCTGTTACATAGACTCCACCACTTGAAATTTCACAGCTTGTCAGTGCTCCAAGGTTCACGTAAAGGTAAAGGACATTGTTCACACCTAACTGTAGAAAAGCAAATTAAAATATAGTTCACTAATCAGTAATTAAAAAGCAAAACCATTGATGTCGGGTTCAAATCCCACCAAGTAAAACGTCTGTAAGGAATCTGTATGTTCTCCCTGAGGTTCCATAGGTTCTACAGCAGCGCAGAGACCATGTTTTTCTTCCCTTTAACTTGTCATTATTGGGTTTTCTGCAGCAGTTGTCTTTACAATACGTGTTCTGTGTTGTGACTACCATAATCAAAGAAGGTGAGCAAGATATCTCTGCATATCATCACAGTTATCTGGAGAAGACCCTAGTGCCCTCTTTGTTTCCTATAACTCATTGTCTCATATCCAGAGTCCACTGCATACATAAGGATGCACTACAATGGGTTGCAACCTTAACCCTGCTGTTCTGTTCGGGTCAATATGACCCGAAATGATTTTTGAGACCCTGCAGATTTTTTTTAATGAGGATTTGAAACTAGTGGTTCCTTGACTTTTCCTCATTTGTGGAGCTCTACATTTTTTTTTGTTTTTGTTTTTTTTTTTTGTTTACTTTTTGCTACACGCTGATTGTTACACTTGTACTGTTCGGGTCAATATGACTCGATAGCATTTTATACTGTTCTACAGGTCTCTGATTATTTCTAGAGTACTGCGGTTTGATTCTAAAACAGATAGAATGGAAAGAAGAGCTAAAGATAAACTAGCCCCTATTATAAATGTTTGGAATCAATGGGTAGAGATTCTACCAAAATTGTATAACAGTGGTGAAAATGTAACTGTTGATGAGCAACTGGTGGCATTCTGAGGTAGGTGCCCATTCAGACAATATATACCAAGTAAGCCAGCAAAATATGGCATCAAGATCTGGACACTTTGCGACAGCAAAAGTTCATATGCTCTAAATGTTCAAGTGTATACAGGAAAAACCCCTGATGAAAGACCTGAAAAAAACAGGGTATGGGTGTTGTTCTAGATTTGACTCATGGACTAAAAGGACAAAATGTCACATGTGACAACTTTTTTACATCCTATCAACTAGGCCAGATGTTGAAGAAAAAACAACTTACCATGCTGGGTGCTATGAGAAAAAACAAACCTGAACTACCGCAAGGTATCCTTAGCAAGAGAGAGGTGTACAGTTCTACTTTTTATTTTTCTGGAAATACAACTGTTGTTCCTTATGTTCCAAAAAAACCCAAACAGGTAATTGTAATGAGCACAATGCACCATGACAATGCCGTAAATTATAGAGAAGACAGAAAGCCTGACATTATTTTGGATTATAATGCCACAAAGGGAGCAGTTGATACTTTAGACCAGGGGTGGGGAACCTCCGGCCCGCGGGCCGTATGCGGCCCGCGATGACATTTAATGTGGCCCCCGGGCACATTCCAGGCTACCCCAGTGCTTGAGCGGCACTCGTGCTTTTGCCAGCCGCCGGCCCTTTAAAATCTCAGTGCGTTCTGGGTAGATGCTAGAATGTACGGGGTATTTCCAGATCCTGATTGCAGCCCGTACTAGAATGTACGGGCTCTTTTCGGGACCTGACTACAGCCCATACATTCTAGACTGAACCCGGGACTGTGCTCGAGTGCTGAGGGTTTACCTTGAGGGCGGGGTAAACAGCGCGCTGTGCTCCAGTCACAGCAGAAGAGGCATACCTCCCAACTTTTAAAGAAGGAAAAGAGGGATAAAGTTTGCGGCGCGCGTAGCGCGCCGCGGCAAATTTTTAGGCCACGCCCCCTAACCACACCCATTTCACAGTCACGCCCATATCCACTCCCCATCCACACCCATTCAGCACAAACACGCAGGCAGCCGGCGGGCCTCCAGCACGGACACGCAGGCAGCCGGCGGGCCTCCAGCACGGACACGCAGGCAGCCGGCGGGCCTCCAGCACGGACACGCAGGCAGCCGGCGGGCCTCCAGCACGGACACGCAGGCAGCCGGCGGGCCTCCAGCACGGACACGCAGGCAGCCGGCGGGCCTCCAGCACGGACACGCAGGCAGCCGGCGGGCCTCCAGCACGGACACGCAGGCAGCCGGCGGGCCTCCAGCACGGACACGCAGGCAGCCGGCGGGCCTCCAGCACGGACACGCAGGCAGCCGGCGGGCCTCCAGCACGGACACGCAGGCAGCCACAGTGAGGCGGCCGGTCGCCTTCACAGACAGGCGGCCGGCCGCCTTCACAGACAGGCGGCGGGCCGCCCGCACAGAGAGGCGGCCAGCCGCCCGCAGAGAGAGGCGGCCGGCCGCCCGCACAATGAGGCGGCGGGCCGCCCGCACAGACAGGCGGCGGGGGGCGCCCGCACAGACAGGCGGCAGGGGGGCGCCCGCACAGACAGGTGGCGGGCCGACCGCACAGACAGGCGGCCGGCCGACCGCACAGACAGGCTCCGGCCGGGGGTGAGGGGAGAGGGAGGGAAATCAGCGCTGGGGAGATTAGTTTACTGTACCAGCAGCAGCACAGGCAGCGCTCCTCTCTATGCCACGTCTACTAGGATGGTAGGAGGGAAAAGCAGGGAGGCGGAGAGAGAGTGGGTGGGCGGAGCCCGGGAGCCGGCCGTCCCGCCCGTGGCAACGGGACAAACAACGTAAAGCGTGAAAGTCCCGCTGTATCCGGGACGGTTGGGAGGTATGCAGCATGTTAGAATGTGTACATAAGATCCCGCTGGTGGTGGCCGCAGCTTATAGGCCCCAAATCTGGTGACAGGTTCCCTTTAAAGTGAACCTGTCAGGTGCAATATGCACTCAGAGCCAGGAGCAGTTCTGGGTGTATATTGCTAATCCCTGCCTAACCGTCCCTGTATACACTAGCATAGATAAAGAGATCAAGAACAAATATTTTTAAAGATCTTATATCTTATGCTAATGAGCGCGGGGACTAGTCACAAGGGCGTTACTTCACTTGGCTAGTCGGCTCGCATAGCATGTTAGCATGTTATTACGCCCCTGTGTGAGTACTAACACGCTATGTGAGCCGACTAGCCAAGTGAAGTAACGCCCTTGGGACTAGTCCCCGCGCTAATTAGCATAAGATATAAGCTCTTTAAAAATACTTTTTCTATAGATGCCTTTATCTATGCTAGTGTATACAGGGACAGTTAGGGAGGGATTAGCAATATACACCCAGAACTGCTCCTGGCTCTGAGTGCAGATTGCACCTGATAGGTTCCCTTTAAAGGGAAACTGTCACCAGAAATTTAGCAAAAAAAATAAAAGATTCCCCTCTGCAGCTCCTGGGCTGCATTCTGGAAAGGTTCCTGTTGCTATTGTGCCCCCTTTGAGACCTAAAATAATACTTTATGAAGTCTTACCTTTTTGTATGCAAATCTGTTTTTATGGTCACGGGGGCGGGCTGCCTGGCGTCCGTTATTCCCCCTCCTGCCGTTGTACGCCGTCCCCCATTGCTCATTTCCATACATGAGGACGCCTTCCTCATGTAACTGTCCTCCTGAAGTTTTGTGCATGCCCAGTGCCACTCTCGCGGGAGTGAGCACTGTGCAAAGTGTGAACGCTTTTGAGGTGATTGCGCAGGCGCGAGATTATGGGCGGCGCTGTGATTGTCATCAGCAGCGTCATCCAAGTACCCGCCCATAATCTCGTGCCCGCGCTTCTCACTCTGCCTCCACCGTTATGCGCAAGCACTGGCCATATGAACCACGTTACCTATTACCATGGGCACGAGATTATGGGCGGCGCTGTGATTGTCATCAGCAAAGTCATCCAAGTACCCGCCCATAATCTCGTGCCCGCGCTTCTCACTCTGCCTCCACCGTTATGCGCAAGCACTGGCCATATGAACCACGTTACCTATTACCATGGGCGCGAGATTATGGGCGGCGCTGTGATTGTCATCAGCAAAGTCATCCAAGTACCCGCCCATAATCTCGTGCAAGCAGTAATAGGTAACATGGTTCATATGGCCAGCACTTGCGCATAACGGTGGAGTCAGAGGGAAAAGTGCGGGCACGAGATTATGGGCGGGTACTTGGTTAACGCTGCTGATGACAATCACAGCGCCGCCCATAATCTCGCGCCTGCGCAATCACCTGAAAAAGCGTTCACATGCGCAAAACTTCGGGAGGACAGTTACATGAGGAAGACGTCCTTGTGTATGTAAATGAGCAATGGGGGACTGCGTAAAGCGGCAGGAGGGGGAATAACGGACGCCAGACAGCCCGCCCCCGTGACCATAAAAACACATTTGCATACAAAAAGGTAAGACTTCATAAAGTATTTTTGTAGGTCTCAAAGGGGGCACAATAACAACAGGAACCTTTCTAGAAGCAGCCCAGGAGCTGCAGAGGGGAATCTTTTACTTTTATTGTGAGATTTCTGCTGACATGTTCCCTTTAACTGGTAGGGGAGCCAGGATAAAGCAGAGCTGAAGCTGTTGGGAAGCTAGGACCCAGCAGCTCCACAGGCAGGAGACCACTGATCGGTAAGCTAATAGAAGCCTGCAGATGTCACTCTGCATAGGTTATTGTCAGTGCTATCTGCAGGAGATAAGTGCTGATTGCACGGTCTCCTCAGCTTCCTGATTCCCCGTGTATCTGCAGCAGTGAGAAGCCGCACACGGGGAGTCAGAGAACAGCTGCAGAGAAACGCAGGCTCCGGGACTGGGGGGGTCGGCTCTGGTGCAGGGGGGGGCGGCTCTGCTGCAGGGGGGGGGGTCGCTCTGCTGCAGGGGGGTCGCTCTGCTGCAGGGGGTGATTCATACCTCAGCAGCAGTCACAGGAGTAGGTGCGCGCTCGGCTCTGTAATGAATAGTAGAAGGGAGAAACAGCGAGGCGGGGCCTACAGTGGGTGGGTGGAGCCGGGACAAACAGCCTCACGGGCGGGACCCGGGATCAAAGGCTCAGAAGAGGGACTGTCCCGCTGTATCCGGGACGGTTGGGAAGTATGGAAGAGGTGCAGCAGATGCCTCCCTGCTGTACATGCCTCCCGGACCTGTGCTGTGTGACTCTTCCTCCCCTTGTACTGTGAGTATGCAACCCATCACTGCGCCCCCATCCAGTACTGTGTACCCCCTAGTACTGTGTGTAACCCCTCAGTGCTGTGTAATCTGTGCAGCCTCCTAGTGCTGTCAGTGCTGCCACATAGTGACAGCACTAGAAGGCAGCATGGAGAGCACTGTCAGTGCTCTTTGTGCTGCCACCTAGTGCATTTTGTGCTGCCACCTAGTGCTTTTTGTGCTGCAACCTAGTGCTTTTTGTGCTGCAACCTAGTGCTCTTTGTGCTGCCACCTAGTGCTCTTTGTGCTGCCACCTAGTGCTTTTGTGCTGCCACCTAGTGCTCTTTGTGCTGCCACCTAGTGCTCTTTGTGCTGCCACCTAGTGCTCTTTGTGCTGCCACCTAGTGCTCTTTGTGCTGCCACCTAGTGCTCTTTGTGCTGCCACCTAGTGCTCTTTGTGCTGCCACCTAGTGCTCTTTGTGCTGCCACCTAGTGCTCTTTGTGCTGCCACCTAGTGCTCTTTGTGCTGCCACCTGGTAATCTCTGTGCTGCCAACTGGTAATCTCTGTGCTGCCAACTGGTGATCTCTGTGCGGCCACCTAGTGCTGTCCGTTGTGCCGGCCACCTAGTGCTGTCCGTTGTGCCGGCCACCTAGTGCTGTCAGTTGTGCCGGCCACCTAGTGCTGTCAGTTGTGCCGGCCACCTAGTGCTGTCAGTTGTGCCGGCCACATAGTGCTGTCCGTTGTGCCGGCCACATAGTGCTGTCCGTTGTGCCGGCCACCTAGTGCTGTCCGTTGTGCCGGCCACCTAGTGCTGTCCGTTGTGCCGGCCACCTAGTGCTGTCCGTTGTGCCGGCCACCTAGTGCTGTCCGTTGTGCCGGCCACCTAGTGCTGTCCATGCTCAGCATCTCCAGACCAAGACAAACCTGGAAAAGCAGTTGTGGGAAACAAAATGATCAATATCACCGAACATCACAGCCGCTCCGGCCACCACATTAGAGGTGAGTTAATTAATTGTTTGACCAAATATAGCCTGGTCGTTTTCAAGTTGATAACTTGGTGCGGCCCCCGAAGGTTGGTAGAAAATTCCAAATGGCCCCCGGCAGTAAAAAAGGTTCCCCACCCCTGCTTTAGACCAAGCAATATCAACATATACATGCAAACGCAAAACCAATCGGTGGCCAATGATTTTATTTTATAACATACTGGACGTTTCTGCATACAATGCATTTGTCTTATGGAGAGAAATCGACCCCGATTGGAACCGGAATTAGCTGCATAAAAGATTATTTCTTGAGGAATTGGGAAAATCCCTGGTGAGGCCATATATTGAGAGCAGAAAAGTGACCCCCAGAAGTGATGGAGCAACAGCCATTGTAAAAAGTGTCCAGCATGCTCAAGAAAGAGACTCCACATCCACGGCCTCCACCAGCACAGCTACCAGCAAAAAAAGGAAGAGATGTAGCTTCTGTCCATCTTCCTGTGACAATAAGACTAATCTGACATGTGCTGGATGTTCAAAATATCTGTGTAAAGGACGTGTCTTATTATTGTGTTCAGTGTAAAAACGCATGAACATGTTCAGTTTATTCTTTTTTCTTTCTAAAAAGGTTGAAGTTTTTATGATTTTTCATTTGTTGATTTATAAAATTTGTTTTCAAAAAGTTAAATTTCATGTTTTAGTAATAGTAATGTAAAGCTTCTTTATTTGTGTGCAGAATGTCAATTGCAAAAAGCCTGTGTAACCTTTTTATGAAAAAAAATAAATGAAGTTTGAATTTAAATTTTTCATTTGTTTATGATCAACCATGTTCACATACAGTATTTCAATGAAAAAAGTATTCAAATAAAACAATTAGAGTAGCTAAAAATCAAGAATTAATAGGTCGGGTCATATTGACCCGGGAACAGTACAAGTGTATAGCAAATGCGAACAGAACAGCAGGGTTAAGAAATGCTGCTGGAAACATGTCGCTCAAACTTTCAGGCTGGAGAGTAGCATCATAAATAAGTATAACGTATCGGCTCAGTCAGCCTGATTTACAAACGGATATGGACCACGAAAGAAAAAAATCAGCTCAGTTAGCCTCTCTACTCTTCTATATACAGATACAGCAGAGCAGGATCGCTGCAGTGCAGGTTTTCTCCCTCCAACTGCTTATCTCATTGTGTAGCTTTTTCAGGCTTAAGCCCCATTCTATTGCGTGCCTAGATTGGGTTGCAGCCTGGAGTAGGTGACAGTGGCCAACCTGGAGTATTCCTCAGAGAGCCTCTTTAAATGTCGTCTGGTAAGAGAAGAGCTGAATTTGTCATCTGTTCTTTTTGCAAGACTTGTTATGTCCACTTTAGCCTAAAGAGTTATTCTCGTGCTAATAAACTGTAATAGTATAGAAATAAGTAAGTTTGCAGCAGACTTGCTTTTTTTTATCTGCAGTGATTTTCCCGATAAGAGAGCTCTTGTGTTAAACTGTTTACAGTACAGCTCATTGTCAAGGAGATAGACCACCAAAGCCTGGCCAGTATTCCTAGTGCTCTGATCTCTATACAGTAGTAAGGAGCTGCTTACCTGACCCTCCCTGACAGCTCCTGGTGATCCACAGATGCTGGTGTCAGTCCTGCAAAATCACCAGCCCCCCATCTTTTCCAGTGCCCACCCACCGACTGCTTTCAGAGCACTTCTCCTAATCACTGTGTGATCAACCAATGTCTTTAAAGCGAGCTTTACAAGCTACAATATATCTAACGATGTGTCGGCGGGGTCACGTCGTAAGTGACGCACATCCGGCATCGTTAGTGATATTGTAGCCTGTGAAACCTACGTTTGATTGCGATTGAATGAAAAAACGTTGATCGCATACACGTCGTTCAACTACTAAAAATTGAACGTCCGGTTGTTCAATGTTCCCGAGGCAGCACACATCGCTGTGTGTGAAACCGCGGGAACGATGAACACAGCTTACCTGTGTCCCGCCGGCAATGCTGAAGGAAGGAGGTGGGCGGGATGTTTACGTCCCGCTCATCCCCGCCCCTCCGCTTCAATTGGCCGGCCGCTTTGTGATGTCGCTGTGACGCCGAACGTCTCTCCCACTCCAGGAAGTGGATGCTCGCCGCCCACATCGAGGTCGTATGGAAGGTAAGTACGTGTGACGGGATTTAATCGTTTGTACGACACGGGCAACAAATTGAACGTGCCGCACATACGATGGGGGCGTGTCACATCGCATACGATATTGTATGTGTAATTGTAACTAGAGATGAGCGAACCGGTCCCGGTTCGGCTCGAGGTCGGTTCGCCGAACGGAGGTCCCGTTCGAGATCGGCTCGTCGAACGTTCGACGAACCGAACTCGAACTGCATAGGAAACAATGGCAGGCAATCACAAACACATAAAAACACCTAGAAAACACCCTCAAAGGTGTCCAAAAGGTGACAAACAACTCACAACACAACACAAACACACGGGAAAGTGACAAGGACATATACTCATGCGAAAACAAAACAGCTGGACAAGGAAAAAGAGGAGGACACACAGATATAGGCATGGCACGCCCTTCTAAAATCATGTAAAACACCGCAAGGTGACTCCAAGCGTAGTCTCCCTTTTTTTCCAAAAATTGGGCCCCAACACACCCACCCATTCAGTGGCAGCACGTGTGCCCTAGTTGTACACTTCACAGCTAGATTTGCATCAAGCACATTCAAAAATGCACCATACTTAACCGTCCCCAGGATGACTCCGGGGTAGGTAGTAAAGTCTTTGCTGAACCATGACTTGTTCATCTTGGCTCCTTTTAAAAAACACAGCAAGCAAGGGTTACTCCAAGCGGAGTCTCCCTTTTTTTCCAAAAATTGTGCCCCACACACACCCACCCATTCAGTGGCAGCACTTGTGCCCTAGTTGTACACTTTACAGCTAGAGTTGCATCAAGCACATTCAAAAATACGCTATTCTTAACCGTCCCCAGGATGACACCGGGGTAGGTAGCAAAGTCTTTCCTGATCCCAGCTCTGTTCATCTTGGCTTCTTTTAAAAACAATGTAAGCAAGGGTTACTCCAAGCAGAGTATCCCTTTTTTCCAAAAATTGGGCCACACACACACCCACCCATTCAGTGGCAGCACTTGTGCCCTAGTTGTACACTTCACAGCTAGATTTGCATCAAGCACATTCCAAATCCACAAGCATTTACTCTCCCCAGGATGACACAGGGGTAGTAAATTCCTTCTGGATCCATGACTTGTTCATTTTGATGAACGTCAGTCTGTCCACATTGTCATTGGACAAACGCGTGCGCTTATCTGTCAGCACACACCCAGCAGCACTGAAGACACGTTCAGAGACAACGCTGGCAGCTGGACACGACAAAATCTCCAAGGCGTAACTGGATAGCTCTGGCTATTTTTCTAGATTTGAAGCCCAAAAGGAGCAAGGCTCCATTTGCAAAGTCATGGCATCGATGTTCATTTGGAGATACTCCTGTATCATCCTCTCCAGCCATTGACTATGTGTCAGACTTGTTGTCTCTGGTGGCCTTGCAAAGGAGGGTCTAAAAAAATTATGAAAATATTCCATAAAATTGCTGTTACCAGCACCAGATACGGTCCTACTGGTACGGGTAGACTGTTGAAGATGACGAGACCGTCCCATGTTTGTCAAGTTACAACTGGGAGATTCACTCCCTGCACCTGCACGGTTGTTTGGTGGAAAAGCCGATCTAAGATCGAGTAACAGCTTCTGCTGATACTCCTGCATACGTGCGTCCCTTTCTATGGCTGGAATTATGTCACAAAATTTGGACTTGTACCGGGGATCTAATAGTGTGGCAAGCCAGTAGTCATCATCACTTCTAATTTTGACAATACGAGGGTCATGTTGGAGGTAGTGCAACAAGAAGGCACTCATGTGTCTTGCGCAGCCATGCGGACCAAGTCCACGCTGTGTTTGTGGCATAGAGGTGCTAACCGTTCTTTCTTCCTCTGACATCTCCCCCCAACCTCTTTCAACTGAAATTTGACCAAGGTCTCCCTCATCTGCTGAGTCTTCCATGTCCATGGACAGTTCGTCCTCCATTTCTTCATGTTCTCCTGCACCTTCCTCAACATCTCGACTGCTACCATGCGCCCTTGTTGATCCCTGTCCCCCATGGTCCCATGCCTGGCGCCTTGGTGATGATGAACGTCTGGACCTTGGTGATGTTGTTGTGTCTTGCACATATGAATCCTCCTGTAGTTCATCCCCTTCCTGTTGTCCCACCCCCTGACTCCGAATAGTGTTTAGCGTGTGCTCCAGCATGTAAATGACTGGAATCGTCATGCTGATAATGGCATTGTCAGCGCTAAACATATTCGTCGCCATGTCGAAACTGTGCAGAAGGGTGCATAGGTCCTTGATCTGAGACCACTCCATCAGGGTGATCTGCCCCACCTCTGCATCTCGTTGGCCCAGGCTATACGTCATGATGTATTGCACCAGGGCTCGGCGGTGCTGCCACAGTCGCTGTAACATATGGAGAGTTGAATTCCAGCGTGTCGCCACTTTGCATTTCAGGCGATGAACCGGCAGGCCGAAAGACTTCTGGAGCGATGCAAGTCGCTCAGCTGCGGCGCTTGAACGGCGGAAGTGAGCAGACAGTTTTCGTGCCCTGTTCAGAAGGCCATCTAGGCCGGGATAGTGTGTTAAAAATTGCTGGACGACAAGGTTCAACACGTGAGCCATACAAGGTACGTGTGTCACCTTGCCCAGGCGAAGGGCCGCACCCAGGTTTGCAGCATTGTCGCACATGGCCTTACCAGGCTGCAGGTTGAGTGGAGACAACCATTTATTAAACTCGGATGGCAGAGCTGACCACAACTCCTCAGCTGTGTGACTCCTATTCCCAAGACATGTCAAGCTAAAGACCGCCTGATGCCGTTGCGCTCTGCTGCCAGCATAGTACTGAGGGGTGCGTGATTCCTTCTGCGCAGTGAGAACGCTGGTGGCCTGACCAGGCAGGCTTGGGGCGGAGGTGGAGGAGCCAGATGAGGTGGAGGATGCAGAAGCAGTGGCGGAACTTGGACAGACAGAGGATTGACACACAAGTCGTGGGGACGGCAAGACTTGTGCAGCAGACCCTTCACCATCTATCACCATAGTTACCCAGTGCCCAGTCAGCGACATGTAACGTCCCTGTCCATGCTTACTGGTCCAAGTATCGGTGGTGAAATGCACCCGTTCACACACAGAGTTTCTCAAGGAAGCGGTGATGTTGTGTGCGACATGCTGGTGTAGCGCGGGCACACCTTTCTTAGAGAAGTAGTGGCGACTAGGCATCTGGTACTGGGGCACAGCGACAGACATAAGGTCTCTAAAATCCTGTGTGTCCACTAGGCGGAAAGGCAGCATTTCAGTAGCCAACAACTTACAGAGGGATAGAGTCAACCTCTTAGCTTTGTCATGGGTCGGAGGAAGTGGCCTTTTATTTGACCACATCTGAGGGACAGAGATCTGGCTGCTGTGTGTAGACGGTGTTGAGTAGGGTGTCCCTGGAAAAATGCAGGTTTGTGAGGAAAGTGCAGGCGGAGACATGATGTTGCCTTCATCCAACGTTGGTGCTATCGATGTCTGAGAGAGCTGTACACACTCACTTGTTTCCCCTTCCAAACCAACTGACGACCTACCAAGCAAACTGCCTGTTGCGGTTACAGTGGTGGAAGTTGTGGGTGGAAAAACAGGTGTGACAGCTGTCCCCACAGTCCTAGAAGATGACGAGCGCGCGGATGCACTGGAAGGGGCAGGCGGTGGATGGTTCGCTCCGCTAGGCCGCATTGCAGCACGGTGAGCTTCCCACCGGGCCATATGATATTTATTCATGTGACGATTCATGGAAGAAGTTGTCAAACTGCTGAGGTTTTGACCTCTACTAAGAGAACCATGACAAATTTTACAGATCACATAATTTGGGCGATCTTTTTCTATGTCAAAAAAGGACCAGGCTAGGCAAGGCTTAGAGGCCATGCGACCTGTTGATCCACCCCGAATAATGCTCAGAGGTAGAGTGGTGGCTGAGGATGCAGTTGTAGACGTGATACCAGTACTCCGACTGTGTCCAGGAAGGCGCAAGGTAACTTCGTCATCAGTTGCATCCTCCTACACCACCTCTGTTGACCTCCTCGAGTGCCTGACTGTGGGTTGACAGTAGGTGGGATCTAGAACTTCATCATCAATTGTTGTGTTTGCACTCCCCTCCCCCTCAGACCGAGCCTCTTCTTGCCCTGACCGAATATTTAAGTTGTCATCCCAATCGGGTATCTGCGTCTCATCTTCATCAGTATGTTCCTCATTGTCTATAACCACAGGTGTTACAGTTTGTGACAAAGGGTCAACATTATGCTCAGAAACTTGGTCCTCACGGCCTGAATCAGAGTCACAAAGGTTCTGGGCATCACTGCAGACCATTTCCTGTTCTGTACTCACTGTAGCTTGGGAGCAGACCTCTGATTCCCAGGCTATAGTGTGACTGAACAGCTCTGCAGACTCAGCCATCTCAGTTCCACCATACTGTGCAGGGCTGATGGAGACTTCAGAGCTGGGAGAAAGCAAGTTTGATTGGGATGACAACTCAGAGGACTGGTGTTTTTTGGATGCGGTACTTGAAGTGGCTGAGAGGGCACTTGTTGGACCACTTGAGATCCATTCAAGCATTTTCCTTTTTTGGCCATCATCTACCTTTGTTCCTGTTGTTCGTGTCCGTAAAAAAGGGAGCACATCGGATTGTCCACGGTAAGTAGTAAACATCTTACTTTTGCTGGTAGATGGTCTATCTTCAGCAGATGATAATGGAGCTTTGCCACCTTCCCCACGGACAAAACCTTTTTTGCCTTTTCCACCACGCCTCTTCCCCTTTCCACCAGCATCTGTCATTTTGCCACTCATGTTGATTGCGACAAGATTGTGCACTGAAAATGTGGTAGTAAAAATTGAGAGGTGGTGTAGATTGCAGTGGTGGTCTAGCTTTATTAACAGCAGAATAATAAAGAATAAATATCCCTGACAATGCAACTACGGCCCTTAAACTGGCAGCAAAAATTGCTAGTATAATGGCTTAGTTATAATGAGTTGGAGTGTGCAATGCAGGTAGAGGTGCTGCAAATGTCTTTGCACTAGTGTGAGTAGACAAAAGTCCAATAGCCACGTTTAGGATGCCACTAGGTACACTGAGTGTTTGCTAGTATAATGGCTTAGTTATAATGAGTTGGCGTGTGCAATGCAGGTAGAGGTGCTGCAAATGTCTTTGCACTAGTGTGACTAGACAAAAGTCCAATAGCCATGTTTAGGATGCCACTAGGTACACTGAGTGTTTGCTAGTATAATGGCTTAATTATAATGAGTTGGAGTGTGCAATGCAGGCAGAGGTGCTGCAAATATCTTTGCACTAGTGTGACTAGACAAAAGTCCAATAGCCACGTTTAGGATGCCACTAGGTACACTGAGTGTTTGCTAGTATAATGGCTTAGTTATAATGAGTTGGAGTGTGCAATGCAGGTAGAGGTGCTCCAAATGTCTTTGCACTAGTGGGACTATAGCAAAGTCCAATAGCCACGTTTAGGATGCCACTAGGTACACTGAGTGTTTGCTAGTATAATGGCTTAGTTATAATGAGTTGGAGTGTGCAATGCAGGCAGAGGTGCTGCAAATGTCTTTGCACTAGTGGGACTATAGCAAAGTCCAATAGCCACGTTTAGGATGCCACTAGGTACACTGAGTGTTTGCTAGTATAATGGCTTAGTTATAATGAGTTGGAGTGTGCAATGCAGGTAGAGGTGCTCCAAATGTCTTTGCACTAGTGGGACTATAGCAAAGTCCAATAGCCACGTTTAGGATGCCACTAGGTACACTGAGTGTTTGCTAGTATAATGGCTTAGTTATAATGAGTTGGAGTGTGCAATGCAGGCAGACGTGCTGCAAATATCTTTCCACTAGTGTAACTACACAAAAGTCCAATAGCCACATTTAGGATGCCACTAGGTACACTGAGTGTTTGCTAGTATAATGGCTTAGTTATAATGAGTTGGAGTGTGCAGAGGACAGGAGGGTACAGTGCCAGGATTGTGGGGCTCTGGGTAGAGGAAAGGAAGCCTGCCTTTCTATTCCCTCCTAATGGGGAAATGCAGCGACGAAATCCCTGACCTTAGCTACACAGACGCTGTCGCTGTTTTCAGGACCTGTCACCTATGGCTCTGACCCTGCCGGTACGAGCCCTTAAAAGGACTGATGGAAAGTGCTATCCCTATGCTGTCCAGCGCTGTGTATGGAGCGCATACAGCTGTATCAGCGATAGAACTCAGGACGGAGCTGCGCCAGTGATGTCTGACACCAAGGACGCAGAAGGCAGATAATGGCGTCCTGGAGGAAAATGTCCGGTTTTATAATGCAGGGACCTGTGACATGGACATCCTATCACACATGCCGTTGCTTCTCTGGCTAAAAGTCAACTTAGCTGTGTGTGTGTCTGGGATTGGCTGACATGCTGGCCCGCCCCACAAGACGCGCGTGCTTAAGGAAGGAAGACAAGGAAAAAAAAAAGAAAAATGGCGATCGCCATTATACAAACAGCAGTGATCTGAAGGCGCTGTTCACGCACACTATACACTGAAATGTCATAATAGTGTGAGTCACAGAGTGACTTACACTATTACAGCGGAAAGCCAGCTAGGAATTAGCTGTTTTTTTGCTGCTAGAACCGTTCTCGAACGTTTCTAGAACTATCGAGCTTTTGCAAAAAGCTCGAGTTCTAGTTCGATCTAGAACAGGCCCCAAAATCACTCGAGCCTAGAACTGGAGAACCTCGAACTGCGAACCGCGCTCAACTCTAATTGTAACGTGTAAAGCAGCCTTTAGTTGTATTAGGCTGTATTCATAGAATGTGCGTGTATTCTGCTTCTGTCCACACATGTAGCCACGGAGTATATAGCATGAATGTGCATGTCTTCAAATGCTGTAATGCACATATGATAAAATACCCTCATAAAGTGCTAGTGTTTCTGTATATTCTTATTAGAAAAAAAAATGCCGTAGTGCAAAATCACCTCAATGAAACAGCCCATGTCAGGACAATCAAATAGCTAGGCTACAATAGCCGCTCCTATTGTAAGAGGTAGATAGAGAATCTCTTAGGCTATGTGCACACTTTGCATATTTGGTGTAAAGTTTTCTGCATCAAATCTGCACCTTCTGGCAGAAAAATGCACCAAAAAACGCCTCCATGTTTGGTGTTTTTTTCCTGTGCTTTTTCTTAATGAAGACAAAGGCTAAAACACGCAGGAAAAAACACCACAACAGTTGACATGCTGCAGATTATTTCTGCATGAAAATCTGCACCAAATCTGCAAGGAAAAAAAAATGTAACCAATGTATTATAAATGCAATAATAGGATATCAAAAAAATAGGTCCACATACAAGTGTCCAAAGTGTGCTTCAGATCATCCCAGCTATATATATATAGATATAGATATATATATATATATATATAGAGAGAGAGAGAGAGAGAGAGAGAGAGAGAGAGAGAGAGATGTACGTATAGCAAAGCGAAAAGAGAAAGTTACTCCATAACAAACTTGGCTTAAGATGTGCCAGGATAATACAGATAGGTTCTAGGTTCATGGCCCCCAGGAGTGGAGTATAGTCCGAGGATTACTATGCGATCCTCACACAAGTGTGGCTCCAGCCTCAATGATCGGAAACGCATACCTACTTCGATGTATTGCACTTGTACTTTAAGAAACATTGTTTTATTTTACCTAAGTCATGTAGATTCTGTAACAGATCATTGATGAGACACCAGTAAGGAAATTAGATGGCAAAAAAGTGAAGATACTTACACTGCCCAAACCC
Source organism: Anomaloglossus baeobatrachus (assembly GCF_048569485.1). Classification (NCBI taxonomy): domain Eukaryota; kingdom Metazoa; phylum Chordata; class Amphibia; order Anura; family Aromobatidae; genus Anomaloglossus; species Anomaloglossus baeobatrachus. Next base: position 326,949,682 of record NC_134357.1, read on the forward strand.
AGTGAGGTGATGTCTGAGCTGCTTAAGGGGACCTGTAAACCAAGAAAACACATTTCTTTCAGGTGGATGATCAACTGTATTATTTTATCACAGTGCCAATACATACAGTAGTAATAAATGAATGGCAACTGTATTGTAAAGCATTAATGGTATTTTGTAATTAGTTTTTTCCCTTTCAACATTTTTTTCGTGAGATTTGTTTCTAGGAAAACTAAGTGACAATCAGTATGGTTTCATTATTACCAGTCTTACTGCTGTCAGTGTAGTGGATTCCTGAAGACCCACAACATGGCGAGACATAATGCGCCAGCAATAGAAATCTATAAGTTTATTAGCATGAGGTCATGCTCCCACGGGTAGAAATGCTGCATTATTATCCTTCTGTGCGTCCACACCGTAATACTCAATAGTCATCTACCTTGTCTATTATGTTTTTGCCTTTTCAGTGCAGATTTGATACCTTGCAGAAGATATATCAGGACTGTCTCACTTTTTTTGTCCTGTTTCACACATCCATGTTTCCGGTATGTGTAGCATCCGTTTTTTCATGGATATCACACATGGCTATTATAACCTATAGAGCAGCTTGATTTTTAGATGAACTATGTGTCCTTGCAACACACATAGAGACATGTCCATTTTTATCGGCAGGAAAGATGAGAATGGCCAATACAGCTCTTTGGGTCTGTGATATGTGCAGCACATGGATGACATCAGTGTACCATCTGTGCGCTGTACATGTTTAACATTGCAACGTATAGAATGTCATCCGTTCTTTATGCATATTGGAATAACACTGATGACAAAAACAGACACATGGATGACACACTGATGAATGATACACTGATCCAAAACACTGACTGACATTGGTACCGTCTTTTCACGTATGTGTTTTATATGGATGTGTGAAGGAGGCCTTAGACTAAATAATGGCAGTATGAGTTCGCATTATTCCCTGCACATTTCTACTGATCTGATTGGGAGACATGTGATGGTAATGGGCATGGCTGGATCAGAGATTGGAGATCCACCCATGCCTGTTAACTAGTTGGATTGCACTATCAAACTTTGACAGCATGATCTAACGCATTCTGGTGGGGATCGAGCCATTCAGAGGCCTAGCTCCTTCAGCAGGAGGAAAATCACAGCTGTACATCTGATGAAGGAGCTGTGCCTCCGAAACGCGTAGAAATAAAGATCACATGCTGCAGATACTTCAGTTTCTTCTTCACAGCAGGGCAGTTTTTAATGCTTTCCCTTCCCGCATCGATTTTAGAGCCTCTTTCATGGGATCCAGAGCCCGTTCTTGGTATCACTGAGGCCTCAGCGATCAGTAAGATCCAGAGAATAGTGGATAATTTTCAGGTGTGAGAATATCATTTTAATACATAATTCTATCACTCCAAATTGCCTGTTGAGCTTATAGTTTTATTTTTCAACTGAGAAAAACAATAAATAAGGAACTTAAAAGAACAAAACCAATACCTTTCTTAATAAGGACACGTGTTTATCTATGTCTAACAGTTTGACTTTCTTGCCCAAAATTAATACATGTTTCAGTTTTAAAAAATCTGAAATGTTTCTATTTTAACATCCAAATAAATATATGAAATCCTATATATAGGACATTACCTGGATTTGCACATTTGCTAGTGACGCACTAAGTGACTAAGCAGTTTCAATGCAATGTTTTGAGCAAATAGGAAAACACTAGTTTCACTGCCTTGAGGGAGGGCGGCTTGAAGATTATTAGTATTTAATTCAGCAATGGTGTTTCCTATGAGCTGGAAGAGATAAACATTTTTTTACAACAAAAATTTCATATATTAATAAAAGATATTGGTTTATAGTGGAATCAGAACAATTATTATTCTTTCCTTCTCTTAGGTTGATTTCAGAAGACTAAAGGTGACTAAAGAATGAAGAAAATTCCCATGTATGGATAAGTTGATAGTAAAGATGAGCAGATCTTTTTAAATGTGAATTTAAGCCGGGTGTGCCAAATTTTTCCCAAAACTGAGAAAGACTGATTAACTGCAGTAGAGCGGGTGATGTGATAACTGCAGGGAAATATGGTGGAGGCCTTGGCTAGCAATGTTGCACGCGATAGCACCCGCCCCCGTCATGTGTGCGATATTGTGTGATCGCTGCCGTAGTGAACATTATCGCTACGGCAGCGTCACACGCACATACCTGGTCAGCGACGTCGCTGTGACCGCCGAACAATCCCTCTCTCAAGTGGGAGGTGCGTTCGGCGTCATTGTCACAGTCACTGCGACGTCACTAAGCGGCCGGCCAATAGAAGTGGAAGAGTGGAGATGAGAGGGATGTAACATCCCGCCCACCTCCTTCCTTTCGCATTGCCGGTGGACGGAAGTAAGGAGATGTTCCTCGCTCCTGCGGTGTTACACATAACGATGTGTGGTGCCGCAGGAATGAGGAACAACATCGCTAATAAACAGGCAACGATTTTTGGTTTTAGGACGACCTCTCCAAAACCAACGATTTTTACCTTTTTTGCGATCGTTTAAGGTCGCTCGTACATGTCACACGCTGCAATGTTGCTAACGGTGCCGGATGTGCGTCACAAACACCGTGACCCCGACGATAATACGTTAGCGATATCGTAGCGTGTAAAGCCCCCTTATGTCTTCAGGAGTGTGTGAAATAACATCCGCCATTTTTTCTTTTTAGGAGGTCAAATGGCAAATTTTGAACCTGTGAATGTTAGGAAATGCCACTTAAAGTTGATGCCTCGCAGATCGATGCTCATCTCTAGTTGATGGATGCACAAGCTTTAGTTAATTTGAGGGGACATTTAAGGGGCAAAGCAACTATAGTCAATGACGTATGAAGTACACAGCCATACTTGATGTAGAGCCACTATATACACCGGTACATCTCAATATCTTCTACTTTTCAGTCTACTTTTTAAATGATAAATTGCTAAGGGTAATCAATGAAGGACATGCCTGTAACGCAAAACATTGTTGCGAAATGGGTCATAGGTAAATGTGAGCAATGATTTAGGTAACAAATTATAAATGGTACAGACATGAAAATTAACTTACGGAATAGGAGAAAGCAACATAATTAGTATACTGTGTTACAGACTGGAAGAGGTAGTTTCATGATACTCCACCAACTTGGAAAACGACTGCAAAAAAAATAAAGAAGAGGTTAACTTTGGTTTCTTTATTTTTCTTGTAATGCATACCTTTTGGAGTTCAGCAGTTTCCATTTATTACTGCCTTGACTTAGCATTAACAATAAGAAAACTATCGTCTGATAACTGAATTTACAAATTCCTAGTGTTGTCAATGCTCGACCATCATGTGTATGTGGTGGTCTGTTCCACAGTGATCTGGTCATTTGGGTGGGAGATGCCCTGTACGTCGTAGAATATCCTGGTGCACACAATAATAATAATTTATTCATTTATATAGCACTATTAATTCCACAGCGCTTTACATATATCAGCAATACTGTCCCCACTGGGGCTCCCAATCTAAAATCCCTATCAGTATATTTTTGAATTGTGGGAGGAAACTGGAGTACCCAGGGGAAACCCACGCAAACATGGGGAGAACATACAAACTCCTTGCAGATGGTGTACTTGGTGGGATTTGAAACGAGGACCCCAGCGCTGCAAGACAGTGCTAACCACTGAGCCACCGTGCCGCCCACAACGAAATAGCTCTTTAGGGCTTGTTCACACAGGAATATAAGTCCGATGTGTGCTATTCGATATTTCCAATGGGGACGTGCAGATGATCGATTTTTTTTCACTGACAGACTAAGTCTGTGGCAAAAATCACAACTTGAAGTGATTTGACTTTGAAATTGAATGAAACTCCCCCATTCAAATCTATGGGTGCGAGAAAAGATATCGGATGCCACAGTATAGCGTCTGATTCTTTCGGATACATTGGAGTTCTGTACTGTAGGACACTGTAAATGGTCTTGTAAATGATTAAGAGATGCTACGGTAAAAAAATGTATTGTATACAGACAGCATGAAGATGACAAGTCATCCCACTTTTCAGAATGAATATCAGATCTATTTCTTATACTGTCTGACACTAGCCTTATACTATGGGATTTTTCATATGGTTTTCAGCGTCCAGCAAACAAAAATGCATATGAATATCAAGAAAAGGTATTAAAATTAACCCATGAACTAATGTTAAAAATGCTGCAAAATCCATACTTTTATGTTTCACCATCCTTACGCGGAATATACTTTTAATAATTCTGAATGCCTGGCATAAAGGGGTCGCACCTAGTCAAATCTCTGTCTTTTTTAAATTTGCTTTACTATTTGAGTTCATGGCCCTGATTTTTATTTTTCGTTACGCTTCTTTTTGGATTAAAAATGGCTTTAATAATGACTTTTACGTGTGCACTTTTATATTATTTAACTTGTGCCATTTTACATTAATAAAAGTAGGTTTCATCTGTTTTCTTTTTGTTCAACAATGTGGACAGTGTGTATTATCCAGATGTTTTAGCCTAATTCATCATTTTTTACTTTACTAAATGTTGCAACATTTATTGTACAATTTTACCCCAGTATCCCAGTGGAGTTGAAAATCTGTCTAGTTTTATTATTGCCCAGGTGAAGAATAAATTATAACATTAGGATCATGTAACTGTTTGGTCTAAAAAGGTGCAAAACCAGAAAAAGAGCATGTTCAAAATTCATCAACCCATATGCCCCATTTTGAAGAATTTACAACAATTGAATGAAGAATCGGGGCCTTTGGGTTCACCAAGAGTACTCTTTATTGTACGTCTATATACTTTCTTTTGTGTTTTGGTGATTTACTGCCTTCTGTATGCATGGTATTAAACAGATGAAACATAACAATTTTGTGTGGATAAGGATAGAAGTATTCAAAATTTGAAAATTGCACTTTTTTTTAACAAATTATCACCAAATTTCAAAGTGCAATTTTCCATTAAAAATAACACTGTTTCAGGTTTAGTAAGATAAGCTGAAGCATTTCAGAGCTGTCACCAAATAAACACATGTCAGATCTGAAAAATGGGACTTGGTCATTAAGGTCATAATTGGCTCAGTCACTAAGGAGTCAAATTTAATATGCCGTAAATGTATAAGGTAGCATACCCCTAGAAGGCTAAAAATATAGCCCTGACAACAAGAATGTGTAATGGGTCTTTATAAAAGTTGAGTTATTACTTACCTGTGAGTGCACTGTAACCCGTATTTACGACCCCTACGACTACGACCAAAACAGATTTCACCTAAAATGTTAAGAAACACCTTTTATTTACACAGGAAGTATCAGACAAATTGGATACCGCATCAGATCAGAAAATAAAATGTTATACACGGCATCTTTTTCTGTCATTTTTTGACTAAAAACGCCAGAAAGACGATCAAAAGATCTTGCTATTTTCTTTTCCAATGGATTAATGACTGGCTGTTCATATGTTCAGAATGTTGAGTGTCCTAAATGCTTTAGGCTTTCAAAGACGACAAGAATTTAAAAGAAGTGACTTGCCTATTCTTCAGGCATCTTCCACTAGGAAGACGCTCCACACTGTGCAATAGAATTCAGTGGGAAGGATTGAAAAGATGCTCTAGAATTTTTTTTTTTAAGTGTTTTGTAAACATTTTCGTCTAAAAAAAGTAAATGTTTTATTAATTGTCTTGTGGATTTTAGATAAATGACAGGAAACTGCTAATAAGAGATGCCCCCAAAAGGCAGAAATTCCTGAAGCATCCTCTACCTGAAAATCAGATGTGTTTGACCAGTGTGTGAACATACCTGATGGTCTATACTCGTAAGTGAGTATACCCATAGTCATCTTATAAATCCTCCAAATGGAAATGTTTACTTAGCTGTAGTGATAATGTGTGACACTATACCGTGATTAGTAGAGCCGTTATATGGTGATACAGAATAAATAGAAATTAGCTAGGAATCAATGGCTGATGGTGATAGAACAGCAAGAAATTAAGTAGTGGGCTATGAGAACCACTTTAATTCTGTCACACCACACATGCTAATGAAGAGAAACTAGTATCACCTCTAATCTTCTAATGGCGCCTTCCTGGGCTTGATCGACAGCCTCTATAATGGTACAATTGACTTTTCAAACATTGCACAATTGGTGAGGTACAGTTTAAAGAAATCTGCACTGATCCCGCTATATTAGAAATTGTGGGCAGTCAGAGAATCTGATACGTTCCTTTTCAATTTAAAAGTAGCATATACTCACTCATGGATCACTGGTTGCTACCCCTACCTATGCCTATGGATCTACCCCTGCCCTGGGTCCCCCATCAGTCTCTATTCCTGCGGTTGGGTACTGACCAGGCAAAAAAAGAAGAGGAGACCAGATTGGGAGTAGGTACAATTTTTAATTTAACACCCTCCCATCATGTCAATTGGCTTTTAACATTCTTATTGATGTTTTACCTTCCATTACAATGTGAAAAGCCAATATATCTTCCCCCGAATATTGTAATGCCAGGGCTATTACTGCTTGATTGTGTTAAGTTCCCCCTAGGAGCAAAGATGTTGCAGATGGAATTAAGATAGTGTCTGCAGTGGCTCAATTAACTCCTTCTATATTGAATACCAGTGTAGGACTGGGGAGCCATGGGCCCACCAGTAGCATTTACTCAGAGCCTACTGTTTAGCTACATCCAAATATTACATTGCCATCATTCATAAATTTACTTTAACTTCTATATCGTAGTAATCTGGGTAGTTTATTAAATAAATGATGAGATGTTGTCTTATCTGTACATAGAGAACCAAGTGTATTGTGCCAACTGCTGCACATATTTTGAGTTTGAGGGCCCATTCCTGCACAGGGGCCCATCGGGGAATTCACCGATTCTCCTGTGGGTCAGTCCAAGCCTGATTATCGCTGTATGTAACAGATTGCTCTGTTGTTACTCCATCATCTCGCTTAGCGTGATCGCGGGTTGCCAATGGTTGCTATAACAACCAGAGGATTAACAATGTTCTCCAGGCCTGCTATAAGTCAAAGCGTAATATTGTAAACTAACGATGTTAACAAAATACAATTTTTCAGAATGAAAAGTTGGTAGTTTAATTAAAAAAAAATGCCCACGTGGTATCACCACGTCCTTAATGATGAGTACTATGAAGAATCAGTACTACACAACTCATGACAATTTTCTTTCAATACATAATTTCCTAATTTTAACTAATTAGGATTATTTTTAATTCAATTGAGTTTAATTTTTTATTTTTCAATGATCACGTATTAAGTAATGAATAGAGTAGGGAGTTTTACTTTAAACTGTGCTATCATATCAATTACAATTGGTGTCTTATATATTTATTTATTTTTTCCTTCTAAAGTAGGTTTCTTTCATTTTGGTGCACCAGTCCAGCATCCACAGCTTACTAAAATAAAACACCACACTGAGTTTTTGTATTCAGTGAGGTGTGCCATCTGCCATCAAAGCTGGACAGAAACCTGTTACCATAGAAGACTGTAGCATTAACCTTGTCATCGATTTCATTCTGGCAGTTAGGCACCATGACAGGAGGCTGGAAATGGGTATCAGGCAGCCTTCGCTTGTTCATTGATCAAGTTCTCTAGATCATGGGACTTTATACTGAAAATATCCTTTGCTTTATGACTAATGTGGGGTTATAAATATAGTTATGGTAACTTGTCTATTCCCATGTTATATGGCCTCAGTACTGCCAACCAACACAAGGTGTTACCAATTTCTGATTTACAGTTTCACATAGGAGAGAGTGGGTTTTAAGAAGAGAGACAGTGTTGGCGGGGTTAACTGCAGTGCCAGCCCACAGTGGGGTGGAGTAAAGAGAATATAGTGAAGGATATTTCCTGGGTTTAAGAGAGCAGTTATGTAGTGGAAGCTAAGGCAGAAGTTACGTGCAAAAGGAAGCAGAGGTGACGGAATCGGAGTACAGATATAGATCTATGGAAGCGAACTGAGAGACAAGGGAGGACCTTCCCCCCACCGCAAAGCAGGCTGTGTGAAAAGGTCCACTGCAGTGTATAACAGGGACCGTTTTTTTAGAGAAAGAGGCTGCCCGGCTTAAGGCCACTGGTACTGGAGAAACAACTCTAAAGGCCACTTTACATACAGAGATAAATCTTTGGCAGATCTGTGGTTGCAGTGAAATCATGGACATATTGTTCCATTTGTACACAGCCACAAACCTGGCACTGATTGTCCACAATTTCACTGCAACCACAGATCTGCCAAAGATTTATCTCTGTGTGTAAAGTGGCTTTTAGAGTGACTCCGGGAAAAGAAGCGTATTCATTCTGGGTACCCTAGCTACAGAGAAACACATTGACCCCTGTGGTTAGTTACCAGTTGGATAGAGATGAGTCAATCTCCCCCTCCCTCCTTGGTAGCCGAAGTGGAAAGAATAAGTAACATGTCTGCAACTGCAATGGAAGCGCTGGTCTGTGCCCAAATGTCAATGCTTTGTAGGAAACATTGTTTGAAATGTGTGGCAAGCAATGTGGCATGGTGTTGTAAACTTGTTAATAGTAAAGCGCATGCAGTTTTTAACAGTTGCAGACTCTTCCTTAATGACTTTGAACGCGGTACCACACAGTGTGCATCAGATGATAAGAAGCCAGAATTCGGGTGAGAGGAACCAGTGCCATGAGGTAAAGTTTCCACACACTCAACCCTTGTTGGTAGCGTGCCGGAGTGAGGAATCTGAGCCTCTTGTCCATGGCTATCACATCGAGCAGCTTACATTAGCATAGTGAACATCCCACACTTGCAGTATGTGGTCCTTTCTATCTTGGAGAGGGTTGCACATACAAGACGTCCTGCTATGTAGGTGAAATGAATTATATTTATTTAGAAATTACCCAAGCTACCATTTCTGAGATAGGATTATCCTTTAACCCATTTTTACCTTACTTTCCCTTTACCCACTCTCAAAATAAATGAAGAAAATAAAGATGGAACTAATGTTTGAGGATTGTGCTTCTGATCTTTACTTACAGTTACAGTCACAGTTTGCAGAACTGCTGTCACAAGAGCTTGACCTTGTACGAGATTTTGTCTGCGAAAAGAATAACATTATCATCATTAGTGAGGACAATAAAATACTATACTTAGGGAGTGCAATAAACAACTGGAAGAAGTTTGCCTTTTTGCTTATTTTGCTAGTTCAATAGATCTAGGAAATTGTTTATACTTAAAAGAAAATTCTATTTTTGTAGCATTTTAGTCAATAAATAGAAAGTAAACACAAGTCTGCAGGGTAAAACTGAAAAGTAATAGGTCATTTTTCTATACTTTCAATGGCTGAACTTAAAATATCAAAAAAATTCCATCACGTACAGTTTTTTCACACATGGAGAACACACGCTTTCTCGGGCGGCACGGTGGCTCAGTGGTTAGCACTGCAGTCTTCCAGCGCTGGGGTCCAGGGTTCAAATCCCACCAAGGACACCATCAGCAAGGAGTTTGTATGTTCTCCCTGAGTTTGCGTGGGTTTCCTCTGGGTTCTCCAGTTTCCTCCCACATTACAAAAACATACTCATAGGGAATCTAGATTGTGAGCCCCAATGGGGACAGTGTTGACATTGTATGTAAAGCGCTTTGGAATTAACAGCGCTATATAAATGAATAAATATTATTATATTATATTATTATTCTTGGACCATACTTTGACCCCTTTGCGTGACTTATAGTGGATGACTATGGTATTAGATTATTTAAAAATGGATACTGTGCTGTGATTGGCTGCTGTGAGCAGAGAAGATTTATTAACCCATCTCCGAAACAGGGTGGTCATGTTCATAGCATCGAATCAAGGCATTCACTGATCAGCAAAAGAGTAACAATGTTTTGAACTTTTGACTTTCAGGCTCCATATCTCACCATCCACTACAGCTCTGAGCGTGAGACTACCTTCATTTTATAGAAAATCATCTTGGCTATCTCATACATAAATTGGACTTACAATTATCTAGCACATAAGTAGTCATTCAGATTCTTGTCATATCACTGCATTGTTACTGTTTTCCTTCTAAAAAATTTAATTTTTACTATTTTGTTAGTATTTTGTAAATCCACCTTTAGTTTGAACACTGCCTAATTCCTTCTGGTATGCTCTACATCAGATTCAAGCATGATTCGACTGAAATCTGATCCCCGGTCTCTTGTACACGTTCTCAATGTTGGTGCATACTGGTTGACTCACTTGGGTATGTGTTACGAGGGGGACCCGGGGAAGCGTGCCAAGATGGTATATGGACAGCTTCCGCCGGTCAAGGTCCACTGTGCGGTGTAGGGGACCGCTGCTATGGTCAGGAAAGAGTGAGCGGGCTGCTGCTAGCGATCATCTGGAATGTCACAGACGATCTGCGTACACCTGTCCGTCCTAACCCGTGAGGGTTGTATGGCACGGGGCTCACAACTCGGTGTACCTGTTGCATGGGGACGCACAGAGGTGCCTACGCACGTGTGCCAGCGGGAGTCACAGGAATATGGCACGAGGGTAGCACAGAGGTGCCCACGCACGTGTGCTTCAGAAACCAGGTGAGTCCGACAGAGATTCAAGGAGCTCACCTGGGACAGGAACACAGCCTGTTAAACGGAATACTGCCGGAGCAGCAAGGCAGGGGCGAGACCTGCAAAATACAATGACGTCTGTACAGTGGCGTGGCAGCACGCTGCCAGATATCCAAACATAGAAGGACAGTCGCGCGCCACCATGATGGCAGGAGGGGTTTTTAAGGAGATGTAGCTCCAGCCAAGGGCGGGCGCGAGACGGATGTGACCCAATCATGATCTGTGACGTCCTGGCCCGGCCAGTCAGGATTCAGCACATCACCAGCCTCGTTATCTGGCCGTGTAATACCAGTGAGCGAATCAGAAGACGTCACGTGGGGCACATGCTCAACCTCCTGCTTCTGGGTCATAAAGGCGGGATCTTCGGTTTCACAATGTGCATAGCTAAGGGAAGTCTTGCTGCTTCCCTGAGCATCTATCCTTTGCACACTGTGCAACCACTCCGACCCTCTGCGATGCCGAGCAGGAGGGCACGTGGCAGGCAAGGGATGGGAGACCACTCCATTCCTTACAAGGATTAAGCCACTAGGTGTCACCCTTCTGCTGCATCTAGGAGGAGGAAACTCCTGCAGTCTCCCAGACCTTTGGCGCTGCTGAGCAGGAGGGCTCGCGGCAGACAAGGAATGGGGGACCACCTCATTCCTTGCAAGAGGAGAGCCACGAGATGTAACAGGTATGTATACAGCTTTTTGTTTACCTCTATCCACAAGAGTTTGAGGCCAATCCAGCACTTTTACTTCATTGTCATTGAAGCATCTTCACGTATGCTTTTCAACATATGCTTCGCGTCATTGTCCTGCTGAAACAATATGTCGTCGTCTCTAACTCATAGTGCTCCAGTGTGAGAAGTAAGTAGCATGTGGCCCAGCATTGAAACCACCATCAATCCTGGTAGGTATCCAATGCCTTTGGCTGTGAAGCACCCCCGTATCATCAGGCTTCCTCCACCCGAACTTAACAGTTCCTTCATTTTCTTGCTCCGTTAAAACATTTTTCCTTGTTTTTTTCCAGACCCATTTTCACCCATCAGAACCTAGTCTATTGACTTTTCTCATCACTCCTAATGGCCTGTTTCCAATCTTCTTCTGTTCACTTTTCATGCTTTTTGGCAAACTCGAGCCGATACTTCTTATAACGATATTGAAGTCAAGGCTTCTTCACCTTTTTTCGGGTCACCTTTCCAGACTTGCGAAATGTGCATAGCACAGTGCTTGCATGGATGTCTGTGATCTCACTATTACTAAGAATATGAGCCACCCCCACTGTAGTCATTGTCGCTCTAGAACTGATAGACCTTGTGGTGAGCCAACTTGTTGACTCCGATATTTTAGCTGGACATCAACCTTTTGACTTTTAAATGGATGGACGGATGTCATTTCATATTCTTCCAACTGTCATGGCACTCACATGATGCAGTTTGGGAATGATCATGGGCGAGAGACTGCTTTTGATGAGCTGAATGATCCTGGTTATCTTTTCTTGGAAAATCTTCTTTATGGCTTCTCCTTGAATTTGAACCAGTGTCCTTTCACTTGGAAGCAACCTAATAGCACAAAAATCAACTATGCTTCTTTTATCAGACTCCGTGCTGTTATTTACCTAAACTAAAGGCTTTATCACTTATCTCTAAAGAGAGCCTTGTGTGTGTGGGACTGCTTTCAGCTCTGCTACTTTGCTAGATCCAAAACCTTTGATGATATCAAAACAGTGGAGCTAGTAAACTAAGTGATATATATATATATATATAGATTCAGAGTCTCTTTGCCTATATTATGCTGCATTCAGATGAGGAGGCAAAACCTTGCTGACAGATTCCCTTTAAATCCAAATTTACTGCCCACAAAAGCAAAACTTTGTTGATACAACTGTTTCTCCCCTTCTCAAATTGATATTTCTCACTTGTCTTATTTACTGAACGTTTCCTAGGTCATGTTGTGAATAAATATTTGAATATTTAGATAGTATGTTATACCAAGCCTGATGAAGAGACCTGAGTAGTCTGGAAAACTCGCTATTTATTACCATCTTTTCAGGCATCCATTAAGTAGAGACAAGCGGACCCATGGAAGTTCAGATTCGCCGGCTTCAGACGGACTTTAGATCAACATATCAATACCAATTATTATTATTAATAATAATAATAATACAAAAATATCAATTGTATAAGACAAATTAGGTCTCATAACTGGAAGGATCAAGAAGCTACTATACCTTCTTTACTTAGTGTACTTACCCAATTACCGATAAATTGATCACTGCCAAGTTCAGGTTCAAGGTGGAATGAGGACAGCCATTCAACACATCAAAACTAATGGGAACGCTTATGGTAGCTTGGATGTTAATGCTCGCAATCCTTTGAAGCAGAAATGTACAGAATGGATTTAGAACTTTTCCATGATTTTACTTACCGGAACAAGCATCCTTGCAAACTATTGAAGACAGAGTTGATTAACTCATTGTGTTACACTGATTAATATACTGATAGCTGTGAACAATTATTTATCAAATATTCCGGAATATTATACTTGACCATTAGTGTTGAGTAAACAGTTCAGCAGTTGATGCTCGGATGGCCGCGACTCGAGTACCCGAGTGTAATGGAAGTCAATGGGGAACGCGAGCATTTTGCTTGAAGATTTTCTGTAAAATATTTGAGTCCCCGATTAACTTCCATTTTACTCAGATACTTGAGTCATGACCATCCGAGCATCCAACTGCTCTATAAGAATACCCAAATACTGAACTGTTCGCTCATCACTATTGACCATAGGTTGAATATTTTAGCAAAATATGTATTACTGTTTCAGTGTAAAAATATTCTTTAAATTATAGTACATATTCATTGCATTATCATGCTATTGTGTAACCCCTTCACGCTGCAGCTACTTTTTTATTTTTGCACCTTCGTTGTTCACTATCGTATCTATTGATTATAATTAGGGATGAGCGGACTCGTGGATGTTCTGGTTCATTGGGTTTGACCAAACTGTAGTCCAAAGTTCAGTTCAGGTACCAGAACTCTATGCGAATTTGAAGAAGAACCCTATAGGCATCAACAGGGACCCAAACTTTTGTGCTGTATAATGGTTATAGTAAGGGCTGGGGGGCTGCAAAAGGAAGTGAAATGGGGGTAAGAGCAGGACAATTGCTCTGTAAACAAATGTATATATGGAAATTACTTAAAATAACATAGAATAAAAAAAATAAAAAATAATCTTGAACCAGGAGGCGGAGGTCCAAGTGGAGGAGGAGGTTGAGGAGGAGATGGACTTAGCGGTGTAGGTGGAAGAGGCGGAAAGGGCAAGCTCAGGCCATGTGTCCAATTTGGAGACCCAGAAGTTAAATGGTGCAGACCCAATCACGTAGTATGTGGAGACGCATGGACACATACTCTTCCATCGTGTTATGCAACCCTGCCTCCTGCTAATATGGATAGTGGGGCTGGATCTTGTGGCGTGCTGAGAAGGTTTTCCCACATTTTGGCCATGATAACCCTCCCTTCCAAGGTGATGCCGGTGCCTCAGCTGCTTTGGCGACTTTATGCTCCAGTGATGGGAGTAAGGATGGCACATTGTCCTTATAGCTGGGATGCAACAGAGTGACCACCCAATAATCAGCACTGGTAATAATCTGAGCAACTCGGCAGTCATTGCGCAGGCACTGCAGGATGTATTTGCACATGTGTGGCAGGCTGCCCAGAGGTAACGACAAGCTTTCTTTGTGGGAGGTGTATTGCCTGTGTCCTCTGTATTCCCTAGCCACACTATAGTGAGCCCCTGAGCTGCTTTAAGTGCCACCCTGCTGTGAACACAGTTCCTTCTCATCCTCCTCCCCCACCTCTATATCCTCCAAAACGGTCCCCTGGCTATACCATTGTGTACCTGGCTGCTTTTGCTACAGGAACTGACCCTCTGAGCCATATGTGGATGACTGGACAGATAATCGTGTGAATGGCCCCTATTCCTTCTCCTCTTCCTCCTGTGCAAGAAGGCATAGAACTGGAATAGTAATGCTGATGATGGCATCATTAGTGCTGGCCATGTTTCTGGATTATTCAAAGCAGTTCAACATGACACACACGCATGGAAGCCCACACGTTGGTTGTGAAATGGTGTTGTTCCGCAGAGCGACTCACCCATGCATGCTGCAACTGAAATTCCAGGGCCGAATACCACCACAGAGCCTGCTTTCAGAGTAATCATGGTTGTTGGGTGAGCTTGCACATTAGTCCTCTGGCAGGACCCCAACATTGAAAGGATCCACAGGTGATCTGAACATAAGGTTAGTTTTTTGGCCCTGACATATGCTGATGCACTAGAATACTGGAGGTGAGGCAATCAGCCAAGGTGCACAACAGGGCACATTCACTGTATTGGATGTTAGCACATATTTTGCAATTTCAAGAACACAAATTAAGAGAGGGCAAGACAAGTCTGAACTTACCCCCTGAGGAAGCTAGACATGAAATGTGTTGCGGTAAATACCGAGGCCTGGTACTTTGCCAAAATTTTGGTAAGAACTGTATGGGGAATTTGTGGCAATATATGTTAAAGTATCCGGGTATTACAAATTATATACTAGAGCTTTATATTGTGGATATTTAATCCATGATTATTGGTCTGGTGTCCCTCCAAAAAAAACGGTGTGTGACAGACAGCTTCAATGATTTGGTCAGCATTATGTCAGTGATACTAAAGTTTTGTGAACATTGGATACTCTGTTCAGAGTTTGATCACAGTGTGATTCCACTTTCTTGGATAAGTAGAAGATGGAGATAAGATGCACGGAAATTAGACTGCACTCAGATGTCATCCAAGTGCAGTCCGATATTTTCAACGCACTCACTGACTTGCACAGCCAAGTGCGATCTAAATATAAGATCAACCTAGGGCATGCTGCATTTTTCTTGGACAGACTGTCCGTAGAAAAAATTAGACATGTGCATGGCCCCATGGAACAACATTGGTCTGAGTACAATCCCAATGATTTACATATTTGCATATCTCCTACAGAACATTTCCAATAAAGCCAAAACTATAATAATAAAAAAAGTTTTGAAAGTATACTTACTGTAAGCTACTACAACCAAGGTTGACTACAATGTTTCATTTAGTACCATCGTTACTAAAATAGAGTTGCACTATGCTTGTAGTGTCAATCACAAGACTGTAGAAAATGGAAAAAAAAGTGAAATCAAAGTTTTTAGTATCAGCAGTTTATTATCACATTAACAATTAAAAAATAGGCTACTATATCATATGTTTAAAGAGGTTGTCCTGATGCAGAGAAAACCTCGCATCACCTCTTGTGGGTGCTCAGGAGAAAAATAAGTCAACAGTGTAGGAACTCCGGCACACTCACTATCGCCCTTAGAGACACAGTAAATAAGCAGACGTAAAGTTGATGTCAAAATCCTTTTCTTTTTATTTTGTAGTGAAAAATGTGCAAAAGGTGCTGTACAATAGTCCGCCAATCACAACGTTTCGGCCGATATGGCCTTCTTCGGGTCAGACAGGCTGAATACAATATATACAAGAGAACAAAACAAAAATACAGGACATCCATCAGTATAGAATATTGAAACATATCAAGATATGATAAAATACACATTGGGGTAACAGATAGTCAAAATGAGAGACAATAATATAGAATCTAGGGTACACTGAGTTAGCAAACGCATCAGCATAAGTGATTTAAAGTGAAGTGGGAAAGAAACGTATTGAAAAGTATTACTAATCAAGACGAGTGTTCCCATACGTCCATAGTACTATGCGTGCATATGTATGTTATAGACATTGTGTGGCGTATATGGTAAAGAGGCTCACCTTAAGAATGGAGGGACACAAATGGATGAATATACACAGGACACTATTGCTTGACCTATGGTATAATAGAATTGGTCATATAATGAAATAATGGCGTCAGGAATGCTATGTTTTGAAAGATTGTTATGTAAAACGTACCAATGCTGGGGTGCTGTATGGATCAAAATATGCAAAATAGTCAATTTCGGAATGCACTATAGGTAGAGGATGGTACTAAGAAAAGATAATAAATGTATAGAATGAAGAAGATCGAGACTATGTGTTTTTTGGAGTGCAATGGTTACCTGTTATAAAAAGACGCATCAATCCCAGACATTGTACTTAATCGGTAATGTGGTAGTGCATGGTCATGCACAAAGGGTCTGAATTACATCAAAGCCAACACCTATAGTAGATGACATATATCCTGGTAAATATGATCAGTAGAAGAATGAATGTCATAGGGGGTGACAAAATTCGTAAATTACCTCAGTGATCTATAGTATGTGGATAAGTCTCTGACGTAATCGGAAGCCTAAGATAGCCTGTGGAATGCGGTGATTCCTGTTCAAGGAAGAGAAGGGAAGATGGAGAACAAAAAGAAAAGGGAGAGAGAGGGAAAGGAAGAAATCAAAGAAAAGGGAGAAGAGAAGAAAGAAAAATGAGGGGAAATGAGGAGGAGGGGAAAGGAAAAGAGGAAGAGAAAGAAAAGAAGGGAGAAAGAGAGGGAGAAAGAGAGAGAGAAAAAGAAAGAAAAAGACAGAGAGAGAGAGAGAAAGAAAGAAAGAAAAAAAGAGAAAGGGAAGGAAAGAGAAAAAGAGAACGAGGGAGGGGAAGAAAGAGAGAGAGAGAAAAGAAGGAGAGAGGGGGGAAACAGAAAGATCAGAGGGAGAAAAAGAAAAGGGGAAGAGAGTAAGGAGGGAGGAAAAGAGAGCGGAGCGAGAGAAGGTAAAGAAAAGGAAGAAAGAGAAGAAAAGAGGGAAGAAGAAGAAGGAAAAAGAGGGAGGAAAAGAAAAGGGGGGGGGAAGGGATATGTTCACATGTGAAATGGAGTGAATACAAGATATGAATAAGCATAGAGGGTAAACAGACAGATGGTTATGGTATACCTGGAGTAATGTGCAGGGGCCAAGGATGAGAGGCCACAATATGATCACAAATGATCAGCAGTTGGAAGAAGGTGGGTGCTGGTCCAGGTAACTACCTGACTGTATGAGAGAAAGAGAGGATTTTGGAAAAAAGAACAAAGAAAAGGATACTGTGAGTTATGAAAAACGAAAGAGTACAGTAGAAAAGGGATCTGTACCTGAGACTCCACTGGTATTTGATCTGGATAAGGATCCTTGGATTGTAGTGGTAGGAGTCCAGGTAGCTAATAGTTTGAGAATAAGAGGGAGGAGGGATCGCTATGTGAGTATCTATGGCCTAGTGAATATGTCCCAATCATCAAGATGAGCCACTTACCATGTGCCTGCGTGGTGTCGGGAGTGAACCGCACGTCCTATAGGTAATGAAACCTGTCTGTGAATGATCTATTTATCGAGGACGGTGTCGCGACGTCACTTCCGGTTTTGGGCTGTCAATCCACAATGGAGCTGGAAGCGTATAACCGCGCATGCGCGGAGGGAAGAATTAGAACGCTCATGTGCCTATGAGGGCGTGTTTGCAGGGCACATAGTGAAGCCGGCCGATGGTCCCAGATGGAAGCAGGGCATAGGTGCAGGGGCGAGTGAAAGGCTAGTGGTGGCCCAGGATCATACATGAGGTGCCCCACCACAGAGATGATGTTAGTTCTGTAAAGGAGCAAACAAGAAGGAAAAAATTAGAGAACATAAGATGCAGTAGAGAGCACATATAACATCGAACCAGTGAACAACATCTATTATAGGTACATTATCGTTGCTGTGGTGTATTATCAGCTGTGTGATGAATGTCATAATAGTGCAATAATTAAGTAACATTGTCAACATCATTACCAGATAAAGGACTCTGAGAAATCCTATGCAGGAGATGGCATGTATATATACATAGAGGGAAAAAACATATTAGTACATTATGTCAATACATGATGGATAAACGAGATCACAGGTATATAAAATCATCAAAAACCTGATTCATATTTGCGATTCAAACCATGGGGTTCAAGAGTCCCCAGGGTATGAATCCATCGTGCTTCCCTTTCGCGGAGTAGTTTAACCCTATCCCCGCCCCTACGGTGAATGCCCACTTGGTCAATGACCTGGAATCTAAGCTGAGAAATCCTGTGCCCTGCTGAAATAAAATGGGAAGGGATGGGTAACAAAGTGCGTCCGCATCTGATGTCGGACTTGTGTTTGTTTATGCGGTCTCGGACATGTTGGGTAGTCTCCCCAACATATCCGAGACCGCAAGGACACTTTATGTAATAGACCACGTGGGAGCTGTCACAGGTAAAATAATCCCTGATTTGAAAGGATTCACCTGTTCTAGGATGAGTGAAAGAGCTGCCCTTGGTAACGTTCGAGCACTGTGCACATCTGAGACAGGGAAAAGTGCCAAATTGTGGATTATGTAGAAATCTTTGCCTAGGGACCTGGGTGGAAGAGCCTATGTCGGCTCGGACAAGTTTGTCCCTGATGTTGGGTGACTTCTTATAGCAAAATAATGGGGATGCCTGAAATTCATTGATCTGTGGGTAAGCGAGGCCTAAAAGTGGCCAGTGTTTCAATACTATTTTCTTCACTAGTGGAGAGAAAGGATGGAAGGTGTTCACCAGAGGAATACGATTGGATTGTATTGATAGATCAGATGGGCGAGATGTCATATTGTTGTCTATATTGGCAGGATATCCTCGCTGTATGAATTTATTGCCCATCTCCCTATGTCTCACTATGCGGGCCTCACTACAACTCACTATACGGTCAACCCTAGTGTGTTGGCTAATCGGTAGGGAGTTTTTGGTGTGTTTGGGATGACTGTTTGCGAAATGGAGAAGGCTGTTCCTGTCTGTCGGTTTTGTGTAAATGTCAGTTGAAATAGTGCCATCACTGTTTTTGATGATCATGCAGTCCAAGAAATTGATCTCATTAATACTATGATGGATGGTAAACGTTAAGCCTGGTAAAAATGTATTGATCTCACTAAAGAAAGTCGTCAAGGTCTCAAGGGGGCCGTCCCAAATCACAAAGATGTCGTCGATATATCGACGCCATAATAGAGCATGACGTACGATTAAGGGATGGGAGTGTATATATTTGTCTTCAAAGGACGCCATAAAGATATTTGCGTAGGGGGGCGCGACATTAGAGCCCATCGCGGTCCCCCTACGCTGCATGTAAAAGTGGTCCTGGAATAGAAAAAAGTTTTTTTCAAGGATAATCTTAAGGAGATCTATGCAAAATTCCTTATTATCTGCCGGTAAGGTGGTAAATTGATCCAGGAACCAGTGTACGGCCTGTAGGCCATCGTGATGGTTAATGCTGGTATATAATGAATTGACATCCAATGTGACAAATAGAGATGTGATCGGGACTTGGTATAAATCAGTGAGTATCTCTAAAAAATGAGATGTGTCTTTGAGGTAAGATGGTGTTAGAGGGACAAATGGTGATAACATTTTTTCAATAGTTTTGGCCAAAGGTGAGAGAACTGAATCAGTGGAAGCCATGGATCTGATCAGGGAGGCGATATCGGTGGTGGGATTATGGGGGACTGGTTCATAAGTTGATCTATCGGACAGTTGTCCCATAATCTCAGAGATGTAGTACTGTCGGTCTAGGATGACTATAGCACCCCCCTTGTCAGCTGGTTTAATTATAATTGCCTGGTTCTCTTTGAGACTCTGTAGGGCTCTAGACTCCTCAATGGATAGGTTGTTTTTAATGTTGAATTCACCTGTGTGAATCCGTTTGTTTAGTGCCTCGATGTCATGTGAAACTAATGAAATGAAGGCTTCAACTGGATGATAGGTCATGGGAGGCATGTAAGGGCTATTTGTTTTAAGTTGTAAAGTTTTAGGTGAGAAACAAAGGGAAGAAGTCGGTAGATCATCTCTTACTGGGTTTATGTAATCGGTGTTACTGAAATGTGTTTTCAGCCACACCGATCTGTAGAACCTGTCTAGTTCTTGTTGGACGGTAAAGGAGTCATATTGGGGGGTGGGACTATACGATAGGCCCTTCTGAAGGACTGAGTGTTCAGAGGGAGACAGACTGTACGAGGAAATGTTGTAAACTAGATTCTCATTACCTGTGACCTCGTCCACACCCTGTTCTCCCGATAGTGGTGATCTCCGCCTCTGCCCCCTCCTCGTCTTTTTGTGGGAGGACGGCGTTGTCCTAAAAAATTGGTTTGATGGCGCTGTGGTCGGGAGTCCACATCTGAACTTCCGGAGGAGGAGTAGTCTGTGAACCTTGGGGTGCGTCGTGAGAAGGAGGAGGATTCCCCTGAGCGCCATCTGTAGACGGTTCCCTGGGCGTAGTCCTCCTGGTCTCGTAAAAATTTGTTGCGTTTTTTCGCCTCCAAGGTCCTCCTGAAGTCCGAAATGTATTTTTCAGTGGTCTTTTTGAGTTTCTCAAGGTCTGTTGTGGATAAGACTTGTTTTAGTTGGGCTTCAGTGGTTTGAATGTTATCAGATAGTTGGTTCACTTCCTTTTGTAAAAAAATCAATCGTAAGGGTTATGATGTCCATAGAACATTTGTTCAGGATGGCCTCAAATTTGTCACAAAAATCGTTGTCGGAAAAAATTGTAGGTCTGAGTGAGACACGTAAACCCCTTGGAATTCTTTTGGTCCTGTGATACTCGGCAAGGGTTACCAAATGGAGATCCAAGGAGGCGTGTCTCTGCAATACTCTCTCGAAATCCCTCTTTCTGATATCCTCTGATGGTATATTGAGGAAAGTACTTGACGTAGTCACCTTTGAGACTATATTATTTGTCTCCGCTTCGTTGTAGGAAAAAGTTGAAAAATTTGTTTGCGACATGGGCAAACCCAAAAAGATGGTGTCTCGTGAGGAGATGAGGGAGCTAGGTCAAAAATAATGTACTGATGCAGAGAAAACCTCGCATCACCTCTTGTGGGTGCTCAGGAGAAAAATAAGTCAAGAGTGTAGGAACTCCGGCACACTCACTATCGCCCTTAGAGACACAGTAAATAAGAAGACGTGAAGTTGATGTCAAAATCCTTTTCTTTTTATTTTGTAGTGAAAAATGTGCAAAAGGTGCTGTACAATAGTCCGCCAATCACAACGTTTCGGCCGATATGGCCTTCTTCAGGTCAGACAGGCTGAATACAATATATACAAGAGAACAAAACAAAAATACAGGACATCCATCAGTATAGAATATTGAAACATATCAAGATATGATAAAATACACATTGGGGTAACAGATAGTCAAAATGAGAGACAATAATATAGAATCTAGGGTACACTGAGTTAGCAAACGCGTCAGCATAAGTGATTTAAAGTGAAGTGGGAAAGAAACGTATTGAAAATTATTACTAATCAAGACGAGTGTTCCCATACGTCCATAGTACTATGCGTGCATATGTATGTTATAGACATTGTGTGGCGTATATGGTAAAGAGGCTCACCTTAAGAATGGAGGGACACAAATGGATGAATATACACAGGACACTATTGCTTGACCTATGGTATAATAGAATTGGTCATATAATGAAATAATGGCGTCAGGATGCTATGTTTTGAAAGATTGTTATGTAAACGTACCAATGCTGGGGTGCTGTATGGATCAAAATATGCAAAATAGTCAATTTCAGAATGCACTATAGGTAGAGGATGGTACTAAGAAAAGATAATAAATGTATAGAATGAAGAAGATCGAGACTATGTGTTTTTTGGAGTGCAATGGTTACCTGTTATAAAAAGACGCATCAATCCCAGACATTGTACTTAATCGGTAATGTGGTAGTGCATGGTCATGCACAAAGGGTCTGAATTACATCAAAGCCAACACCTATAGTAGATGACATATATCCTGGTAAATATGATCAGTAGAAGAATGAATGTCATCTAAGCTTAGATTCCAGGTCATTGACCAAGTGGGCATTCACCGTAGGGGCGGGGATAGGGTTAAACTACTCCGCGAAAGGGAAGCACGATGGATTCATACCCTGGGGACTCTTGAACCCCATGGTTTGAATCGCAAATATGAATCAGGTTTTTGATGATTTTATATACCTGTGATCTCGTTTATCCATCATGTATTGACATAATGTACTAATATGTTTTTTCCCTCTATGTATATATACATGCCATCTCCTGCATAGGATTTCTCAGAGTCCTTTATCTGGTAATGATGTTGACAATGTTACTTAATTATTGCACTATTATGACATTCATCACACAGCTGATAATACACCACAGCAACGATAATGTATCTATAATAGATGTTGTTCACTGGTTCGATGTTATATGTGCTCTCTACTGCATCTTATGTTCTCTAATTTTTTCCTTCTTGTTTGCTCCTTTACAGAACTAAACATCATCTCTGTGGTGGGGCACCTCATGTATGATCCTGGGCCACCACTAGCCTTTCACTCGCCCCTGCACCTATGCCCTGCTTCCATCTGGGACCATCGGCCGGCTTCACTATGTGCCCTGCAAACACGCCCTCATAGGCACATGAGCGTTCTAATACTCCCACCCTACACTCCACCCAGTGGCATGACACCTATTGCCAGGCAACCACCTCCCACAACAACTGGCTCAAGCTTTCTTCCCTCCGCGCATGCGCGGTTATTCGCTTCCAGCTCCATTGTGGATTGACAGCCCAAAACCGGAAGGGACATTGCGACACCATCCTCGATAAATAGATCATTCACAGACAGGTTTCATTACCTATAGGACGTGCGGTTCACTCCCGACACCACGCAGGCACATGGTAAGTGGCTCATCTTGATGATTGGGACATATTCACTAGGCCATAGATACTCACATAGCGATCCCTCCTCCCTCTTATTCTCAAACTATTAGCTACCTGGACTCCTACCACTACAATCCAAGGATCCTTATCCAGATCAAATACCAGTGGAGTCTCAGGTACAGATCCCTTTTCTACTGTACTCTTTCGTTTTTCATAACTCACAGTATCCTTTTCTTTGTTCTTTTTTCCAAAATCCTCTCTTTTTCTCATACAGTCAGGTAGTTACCTGGACCAGCACCCACCTTCTTCCAACTGCTGATCATTTGTGATCATATTGTGGCCTCTCATCCTTGGCCCCTGCACATTACTCCAGGTATACCATAACCATCTGTCTGTTTACCCTCTATGCTTATTCATATCTTGTATTCACTCCATTTCACATGTGAACATATCCCTTCCCCCCCCCTTTTCTTTTCCTCCCTCTTTTTCCTTCTTCTTCTTCCCTCTTTTCTTCTCTTTCTTCCTTTTCTTTACTTTCTCTCGCTCCGCTCTCTTTTCCTCCCTCCTTACTCTCTTCCCCTTTTCTTTTTCTCCCTCTGATCTTTCTGTTTCCCCCCTCTCTCCTTCTTTTCTCTCTCTCTCTTTCTTCCCCTCCCTCGTTCTCTTTTTCTCTTTCCTTCCCTTTCTCTTTTTTTCTCTTTCTTTCTTTCTCTTTCTCTCTCTCTTTTTCTTTTTTTCTCTCTCTCTTTCTCTTTCTTTCTCTCTCTCTCTCTCTCTCTCTTTCTCCCTTCTTTTCTTTCTCTTCCTCTTTTCCTTTCCCCTCCTCCTCATTTCCCCTCATTTTTCTTTCTTCTCTTCTCCCTTTTCTTTGATTTCTTCCTTTCCCTCTCTCTCCCTTTTCTTTTTGTTCTCCATCTTCCCTTCTCTTCCTTGAACAGGAATCACCGCATTCCACAGGCTATCTTAGGCTTCCGATTACGTCAGAGACTTATCCACATACTATAGATCACTGAGGTAATTTACGAATTTTGTCACCCCCTATGACATTCATTCTTCTACTGATCATATTTACCAGGATATATGTCATCTACTATAGGTGTTGGCTTTGATGTAATTCAGACCCTTTGTGCATGACCATGCACTACCACATTACCGATTAAGTACAATGTCTGGGATTGATGCGTCTTTTTATAACAGGTAACCATTGCACTCCAAAAAACACATAGTCTCGATCTTCTTCATTCTATACATTTATTATCTTTTCTTAGTACCATCCTCTACCTATAGTGCATTCTGAAATTGACTATTTTGCATATTTTGATCCATACAGCACCCCAGCATTGGTACGCTTACATAACAATCTTTCAAAACATAGCATCCTGACGCCATTATTTCATTATATGACCAATTCTATTATACCATAGGTCAAGCAATAGTGTCCTGTGTATATTCATCCATTTGTGTCCCTCCATTCTTAAGGTGAGCCTCTTTACCATATACGCCACACAATGTCTATAACATACATATGCACGCATAGTACTATGGACGTATGGGAACACTCGTCTTGATTAGTAATAATTTTCAATACGTTTCTTTCCCACTTCACTTTAAATCACTTATGCTGACGCGTTTGCTAACTCAGTGTACCCTAGATTCTATATTATTGTCTCTCATTTTGACTGTTACCCCAATGTGTATTTTATCATATCTTGATATGATTCAATATTCTATACTGATGGATGTCCTGTATTTTTGTTTTGTTCTCTTGTATATATTGTATTCAGCCTGTCTGACCTGAAGAAGGCCATATCGGCCGAAACGTTGTGATTGGCGGACTATTGTACAGCACCTTTTGCACATTTTTCACTACAAAATAAAAAGAAAAGGATTTTGACATCAACTTCACGTCTTCTTATTTACTGTGTCTCTAAGGGCGATAGTGAGTGTGCCGGAGTTCCTACACTAAAGAGGTTGTCCAACCTTAAGTTACAAGTCTGCAGACTTTTGAACACTCATATCATGGGCACTGTTTGGTCTTGGGATTCCCTGGTGCCAAGATCAGTAGTTATGTGGCCACAAGTATACAATAATAATACATAAACCCTATTAAAACTTAACATTTATTTACTCGATATTAAAAGGATTGAACACCACATTATATGAATACGTGCACAGAGGAAAAAGGGAAAATTCCCTACAATCTCCACTCCCTCCTGTGCTCTACCTAGCCGCGGAGGTTGGCACCCTATATTCTGCGCAGCGGCGCCCCCGCTCCTCGACGGCTATCCCTACTATGGCCCTGTGAGTCCCTAGCCAAGACAATAAAGTGCAGTGCAAAAATACAATTAAAGTGCAGTGCAGACCATAAAGTGATAATGTGCCAAATGGGACTCACAGTCACCCTCTAAATGCAAGGGGGTGTCAGCCTTGTCACAATGATACTGTTCTAATAGCAGGGATATAACACTTAGCTTATGCTGCCTCTCAGGCTGCCTCAACGCGTTTCCCCATTTTCTGGTTCATCAGGAGGCCGATATAAGTCTCTTGTGGTATGATAGGACCGTGGCAGTCAAATGCTGCCAGATTCACATGATGCTAAAGGGGCCACCAGGTGAATGATTTACCCTATAACCCCTCAGGCGTCCTCCAGGACCAAGCGTCACCCAATGGGCAAAAGGATCCCAATTACCTTATTGATTAAAGCCTGTGTCCGATTACCATCCTAACATCCTCACACAGGGTGCGGGCATTCACTTCCGCGTTCCACACTGGACCGCACGCCAGCCCACCCCCAACCACGTGGGGCCGCGTCACTGCGCTCCAGGGTGGTAAACCCGGAAGTACGCAGACGCGGCTCTCACACCCCCATGTTCATTTCCGCGTTCCACCCTGGAGCGCACGGATGCTCCGCCCCGTCACATGGGGCCGCGTCTACGTGCGCTCCAAGGGGCGGATATCAGGGCACAACACCACTCCGTCACATGCTCGTCCCAAAATCTGGGAGGAGCCAAGGTGCAAGCCAGCATAACCGAGTATGACTATAATCCTACCGCACTCTAAGGCGGAGGGCATAATGCTGGCAGAGGTGTACCACACATCGGTGCCCCGATTGTTCAGATACACTATTTCCCTCTATCCATCTGGACGCACACAGAGCGGTATCACATGTCCGAAACAAGCGTTATTAATATAAACTGTCCCCTTATAAGAAATTGATATATTAAGCAGGTAGAATGGGGGTGGGGGGGGGTGGGGGGGGGTTTTGGTGGGGGTGTGTCATTACATGATGTACATCATTTGCGGATATATAAGGCACCCAAGTTGGTATCCTTTATTACACACTGGATCCTGGAGGACACCTGTACATTATTATAAATCCATACTTATTGCTACCCCATAGACAAGGCAGCTAAGGCCATAGCTCGCCATTCGAGACCCCATAGGTGTTACCCTGTTACAGAAAACACGCATAAGACAACTGTTCATTGATTCCATTGGGGGTCAAGGAATCAAATCTAAAAGTCCATTCACTTTCTTTTTGAAGTATACACTTGTCAAAGTCACCCCCTCTCGGGTTAGGCTTAACAACCTCAATGACACAGAAGGACAACTGGTGTGGGCTTCCCCCATGTTTTTCAATCACATGTCTGGCCAGGGGGGTGTCACGTTTTTTGCGAATGTCACCCAGATGCTCCCCCACCCGCCTCCGGAACTCTCTCCTAGTCTTTCCCACATAGTCCAGGGGGCAGGTGCAGGTAGCCACATAGACGACCCCCGCAGTTTTGCAGTTCGCGAAATCTCTTATGAAGAACTCCCTGTCATTAAATGAACTCCTGACTGACTTAGATGGTCTCATATAGCCACAATAGGAGCAGTCCCCACAGCGAAAAAATCCACACACCCTTCTATCCAACCATGTCCCTGATGGTGTGGGTTTCCTGTAAAAGCTGTGTACAAGGTGATCCCTAAGTGAACGACCCCTCCTATAGGTGATACTCGGCTTTTGGGGGATAAACCTATTGATGTCTGGATCCGCCAATAACACCCCCCAGTGCCTTTTGAGAATCTCAAAGATGCGGCCATTCTGGCAGTCAAAGGTCCCTATCAATCTAGTCAGGGAGTCTCCCTCCTCATGTAGTCTCCGGGGATTTAATAGATTCTCCCTGTTTTGCCTCTCCGCATGTTCACGTGCTGGATAGAGAACCTCCCCCGGATAACCCCTATCCATAAACCTTCTGGTCATGTCAGTTGCCTGATCCCTAAAATCCTCCAGCCTGGAGCAATTCCTACGTAGCCTGAGGTACTGACCCCTTGGGATGCCTTTCTTCAGCGGAGGTGGATGGTGGCTGTCCCACTTCAATAGATTATTCGTGGCTGTCGGTTTGCGAAATGTTTTTGTTACAAGATTCCCATCAGTTCCGCGTGTGATTAAAATATCCAAAAACGGAAGGCATGTCCAATCATGCTCTGATGTGAATCTGAGTCCTATATCATTAACATTCAGGACCTCCACAAATTTCACAAATTCCTCTTCCGACCCGGACCATAGTACAAGTACATCGTCGATGTACCTGGACCATAACATGATCCGTGAGTGCCACCAGACCTCCTCATCACCAAAAACAATGGTTTCCTCCCACCAGCCCAGGAACACGTTGGCGTACGAGGGAGCACAGGGGCTCCCCATCGCCGTGCCCCTGAGCTGGTGAAAGTACTTCCTGTTGAAAATAAAGAAGTTGTGCCGCAGGATGAAATTCATCAAGTCGACCATGAAGCTATTGTGTCTCATACAATTGCTATTGCGGCTACCAAGATAATGGCGCATTGCTTCAAGTCCTTTCTCATGTGGGATGCTACTGTATAGCGCCTCCACATCTATGGAAGCCAACAGCACATCCCTACCTACTGACACCCCATCCAACTTCCTCAACAGGTCCATAGTGTCTCTGGTGAATGAAGGCAAGGCGTCAACAAAAGGGGCGTAGGATGCGATCCACATATATCCCACAGTTTTGGGTCAATGATCCTATCCCAGATACGATCGGTCGCCCCTTAAGGGGCTCCAACCCCTTATGTACCTTGGGCAATGAATAAAACGTGGGTGTTATCGGGAAGTTTGGTTTGAGAAATTTATACTCATTGAGGGACAAAATCCCTTCCTCCCTAGCTTCTTCAAGGATTTGTGACAGAGTTTCAAGATATTCTTGTGTGGGATCTCCCGGGATGATCTCATACGTATCTTTATCATTTAATATAGCATTACACATCTCCAGGTATCTCTTATGGTCCATTATTACCAAATTCCCCCCCTTATCAGAGGGTTTTATGATCAAATTTTGGTCTCTTTCAAGTTTTTCCAGGGCCGTCCATTCCTCCTCCGATAAATTGGACCCCATCCCTCTGTTCTTACTTGGGATTTTACGGAGGTCTCTTTCCACCAGGGTCAGAAATATATCCACACTAGTTGTGTCGCTTCCTGGTGGCATTTTAGTGTTGCCCGCTCTTAGATCAGTGAAGGGCCCAAAACCGCCCTGATGTAACCCTGTCTGCTCCTGTGCCAAACCCATAAGCGTTTGATAACACTCGAGATCATCCTCTGTTAGTCCCAGCTCTCTACATTTCTCTCTGTCATTCCTAAGGAAAAACCTCCTCCATTTTAATTTCCTACAAAATAGGTTCACATCCTTAACCCAATGAAAACAGTTAAACTTGTTGGTGGGGATAAATGACAATCCTTTCCTCAGAATACTATAGTCATGTGCATTAAATCGGGTGTTTGTCAGGTTGATAATCTGGCCTTTATTCAGAGGGACATTCTCCCCAAGTGTATATCTAGTTACTGGACCCTGCTCCTCAAATCGTACGGACCCCCCACCCTTCTCTCTAAAAAAGAGGAAGTGGGGGGAGCAGGGTAGGAGGGTGCAGCAGCCTGTAAAGATCCACCAGACTGCAAGGGCCCAGAGGGACCAGGTTGTCCCATACCTGGATTCAGTGCCCTTCCGCCTTGGTTTCCATGCCTCTGCCATCTTTTGTTCCTCCTACCTTTCCTCTGTCCCCTCCCCCTAAAAGATGCTCCTTCTGCTCTCTCAGTGTCAGAGACCTCAAAATCAGACGATGATACGTCCGATTGTTTTTGACTAGAAAAATTGTATGCCTGATTATTACTGAACTCCCTCAGGTCCCTTTGGAACTGTAAATGTTTTCTTTCTTTAAGAAAACCCTGATATTTTTCCACGGATACCTGAAGGGAGATCTCCCTCCTATTGAAGTCTGCTTCTGATTTAAACTTCAAAATCTCCTCAATACTTTTATTTAGTTTCAAGGTGGCCTGTTCAAGTAGTGTCTTTTCCTCTATTAGGAGAAGGTTCATGAATCTAAAAGATGATTCTACCGACTCCTTAGCCCAGGCCTCCAGTAAACGTGGATTAGAGGTGCGAGGGGAGGGGCACAGATTGATCCGTAGTCCTTTCGGGACTATTTTGTTTTTTAGATAATTTTCTAGTGTCTTGATCTCCCACCAGGATTTACTATATTCTTTATAAAGGGAGTACAGGTCTCCAAAGCGTGTTCTCAAGGATGTAACGTTACTCGCACCAGGTAACACTTCAGTACAGAACGCCTGATTGGCATCCTCTACCCATAAATCAGTGTTAATGGGTCCCGATAAAAAGCTGGCCATGTCAAAAACAATTCCACTAGTTTAGGGATGTCAAACAATAATACATAAACCCTATTAAAACTTAACATTTATTTACTCGATATTAAAAGGATTGAACACCACATTATATGAATACGTGCACAGAGGAAAAAGGGAAAATTCCCTACAATCTCCACTCCCTCCTGTGCTCTACCTAGCCGCGGAGGTTGGCACCCTATATTCTGCGCAGCGGCGCCCCCGCTCCTCGACGGCTATCCCTACTATGGCCCTGTGAGTCCCTAGCCAAGACAATAAAGTGCAGTGCAAAAATACAATTAAAGTGCAGTGCAGACCATAAAGTGATAATGTGCCAAATGGGACTCACAGTCACCCTCTAAATGCAAGGGGGTGTCAGCCTTGTCACAATGATACTGTTCTAATAGCAGGGATATAACACTTAGCTTATGCTGCCTCTCAGGCTGCCTAACGCTTGTTTCGGACATGTGATACCGCTCGAGTAAATAAATGTTAAGTTTTAATAGGGTTTATGTATTATTGTTTGACATCCCTAAACTAGCACAAGTATACAATATGCATACTCGCGGCCACATTCAGACTAGACTGTTTCCGGCCTCGCTCGATACACTTGCATTGAGCAAAGCCGCACCCATCTGGTCGGAATGTGGTCGGGAGTATATATATTGTATACTTGCGGTCACAAGACTGCCATTTTTGGCACTAGAGAATCCCCGCACTGCACACGTTGTGAGAACTGTCACTGAGGCAAGAGTAACCTGTCTTCCAGAGACTGGAGGACGTTAGCATGCACAGAAAAAGAGAGAGGCATAAAGAGCATGAAGAGCAATGTCCTCTCCCCCTGCACTTGTGATTAAAACTTCAAGGCTGGATTTGTCTTCAATTTCTAAATACAATACTATAAACAATATGATTAAAGGACATTTACACTCATGCCTTTGGTTAAGGGTTTAATACCCTGATGACAGGTTACCTTTCAATATAAGGAAAATATATGAAACAAGAACATGACGTCATCCACATCCCCGGGCAAAATCTTGCACCTGCGCAGAGATCTCGCCGGTTCATGCATGCGCACCTATGTATTCGGCTCTGTCCGCAATAGGGCAGAGTGAAGTGCGCCTGTGTGAACCATAGAGGACTTTGTGCAGGCATGAGATGTTGCCTGGCTATGCGGATGACGCAGGAGGTGTTATGCACGTCAATCATCACAGCGGACGGGGATCAGCGCGGAGAGGGACAAGAGCCGCAAAAAAAAAAAGTTGACTGGACGCAAAGATTTACATAGAATGCGGGAGAATATAGAAAGGTACTTGTGGGGTGTATAGGAGGAGTCATGATGACATGCACCTTTATATAATGCAGCACAGGCGCTGCTTAAGGTGCTAGTTTTGGTTTATACCTCCAATATCTGGTGACAGGTGCCCTCACCTATACACAATAGCTGTCAGCCAATCCCGGGTAAAGCCAAATAAGTATGGGGGCCAACTTTTCCAATGTCTACATTACAAGTTCATTTTTTTAATTCTTTCATAAACTTTATCTATCTAAAGGCTAAATCACTATCTTGAAATCATTGTTTATAGTCACTTAGTCATAAATAACTTACCCAGTTATTTTAGTTATAGGATTGAGTAGAGTTGCTATTAGGCCAGTCACCGCGGGAAGCAGTAATCCTGCAAACTGCATTTGACATTCACTCTGAAATATTTGTCTAAACTCTGCAAATGATACAAATAGAGAAGAATGTGGATTATTACTTTAACTATAAATGACCCTAAATACAACACAAATAGATCGGCAGTGTTTTTGTAAATCTGCAGCTTGTCAAATCTTTTAGCGTTTTTTGCCTCATTTTTCACCCCCAGAAATCAATGAGAAGGGGGAAAATGCAGCATAACGTTTGTGATGTGTTTTTACAGACCTTTTTGCAGCTTTGCTATAAAACACACTTTATTACTATGTACTGTAGACCAATCATACAGGTAATTCACCTGAAAAAAAAAAAAAAACAGTTTTTCGCTGTGTTATATACACAGCATTTTTACTACCAAGAGTAAGGCTATGTGCACACAGTGCGTTTTTCTCGGCATTTTTGCGCGTTTTTGGCCTCAAAACTGCATGACTTTGCTTCCCCAGCAAAGTCTATGAGTTTTCATTTTTGCTGTCCCCACACAGCGTTTTTTTTCAGCTGCGTTTTTGTGGTGACCACAAAAACGCAGCATGTCAATTATTCCCGCGTTTTTCACTGCGCTTTTCATCCATTGAGTTCAATGGGATGTTGAAAGACGCAATGAGAAACGCAAATAGCTGCGTTTTGGTGCGTTTCTAAGACCAAAAACGCAGCTATAAATGCAGGAGGTGGGTAGTAAAGTGACGTGTACAGGAAGAGGATTCCTTCTGTCAGTATATACAGAAGCGTGAATCCTCCCGGTACCGTCACTGCCGCTTCCACCTCCGGTCCTGTGCATGTCTGCTGCCGTGCGGCGCCATGTCTGGGCAGGAGGTGGAAGCGGCTGCGAAAACAAAAGTTAACAGTAGAAAAAAAAAAAAAAAAAGTTATACTCACCTGTCTGCAGACTCCCGGTGCCATGCCCGCTCCCATCTCCTCTCACGGTATCGCCACCCCCGCTCCGGCTGTGTGCAGACGGCCGGGAAACCTCCGATGGATGCAGGACCTGGCGATGGATCACCTGATGCAGTCACCTGACGCATCAGGTGATCGTAAGTATCGCGGTGACGCGGGCGCCCGGCCGGTATCAGCGGATGCGTAAAGAGACTTCATCCCTGATTACCGGCAGCTGCTGCAGCGATCGGACGGGATCAGACTCCCGCCCCATCGCTGCAGGAGCTGCCGGTAATCAGCACATAAGTGAGTATTTTTTTTTTTTTTTTTCTACTGATGCATCTGCTGATTGTATAAAAGCCGATTATACAATCGGCTGATGTGTGATGGGATTCAGGCACTTGATCCTGACACATCATCTGATCGCTCTGCCTTCCAGCAAACCGATCAGATGATATTGGATCCGGATTGGACGGCGCGGGACCCTTGACCCAGGATTACTGCGGAGGGGGGTTCTTTATTTCAATAAAGATGGAGTCACTAATTGTGTTGTGTTTTATTTCTAATAAAAATATTTTTCTGTGTGTTGTGTTTTTTTTTTATCTTTACTAGAAATTCATGGTGGCCATGTCTAATATTGGCGTGACACCATGAATTTCGGGCTTAGGGCCAGCTATACAGCTAGCCCTAACCCCATTATTACCCAGCGGGCCACCCGGCATCAGGGCAGCTGGAAGAGTTGGATACAGCGCTAGAAGATGGCGCTTCTATGAAAGCGCCATTTCTTTGTCGCTCCATTGGGAGACCCAGACAATTGGGTGTATAGCTTCTGCCTCCGGAGGCCACACAAAGTATTACACTCAAAAGTGTAAAGCCCCTCCCCTTCTGCCTATACACCCCCCCCGTGCATCACGGGCTCCTCAGTTTTTATGCTTTGTGCGAAGGAGGCACACATGCACGCATAGCTCCACAATTTAGTCAGCAGCAGCTGCTGACTATATCGGATGGAAGAAAAGAGGGCCCATAACAGGGCCCCCGGCATGCTCCCTTCTCACCCCACTCTGGTCGGCGGTGCTGTTAAGGTTGAGGTACCCATTGCGGGTACATAGGCAGGAGCCACATGCCGTTTTCCTTCCCCATCCCTTAAGGGCTCTGGGTGAAGTGGGATCCTAATCGGTCTCCAGGCACTGGGACCGTGCTCCCTCCGCAGCCCCTGGGGAATCTGCTGGACAGGAGCTGGGTATCGTCAGGGACAAGGCCCTGCTACTGTGAGGTACTCTGTGTCCCCTTGGGGACGGCGCATGGAGCGCTTGTGTCATACACGCTGCAGCACTGCTGGGTGTGTTAGTGCGCCGGGACTACCGCGCTGACCGCGCTTGTTTGCCGGCCGCGCTTATAACTTTAGTCCCCGGCTTCTGCGGCCTAGTACCGCATATTCCCGCCCCCGGGCCTGCCAGTCAGGGGAAGGGAGGGACGCTGCACTGGACGTCAGCGCTGAGGGCTGGAGCATACTTTGTATCCTCCTCCCCCCTCACTGAGCACCGTGGGGCACCAGATTCCCGCACTTTCTAGGGCACGCCCACGGCCCCCTCCTCCTCACAGAACGCCGGCAGCCATTCCTGTCAGCACTTCTGAAGCTGGAGAGGAGAGACAACACGGCTCTGGGAGGCCCAGGCAGGGAATCTGGTGGTCACACAACCGCTTTGGGCGGTCGGTAAGCCGCACCTGTTTCTAGGTGCTGGCCCCCCTGGGTGCCGAAGTGTATATATATATATGCTTATATGCTATACAGTTACTCTGTACGGTCGCACTGTTGGTTTTTGGCTATATACCCTCCCGGATTGTACTCAGAGGAGACAACAGCATGTCGTCCGCAAAAAGCAAGGGTGCCAAAGCACAGGCTTACTTTGCAACCTGTACCTCATGTGCGGCTATACTACCGGCAGGTTCCACCTACCCTCATTGTGTGCAATGCTCGGCCCCTGTGGCACTTACTCAGCCGGAGCCTCTGCCACTGGTGGACCAAGTGGAACCACCTGCTACCACTGTCCAGGTGACAGGGACGGAGTTTGCAGTATTCGCTGACAAACTTTCTGAAACTATGGATAAATGGTCTGCTAAGATACTAGAAGCCTTGCAGTCCAGGCCAGTAACACAGGCCCCGGGCACTGTTGAATCATTGACCCCAGGCCCCCCTCGGTTGGAGCAGCAAAGTGCTCCTGGGTTGACTCATAGGTCCCAAGGTGAGGTCTCTGACAGGGACCGCAGTCCCAGACCGCCTAAGCGGGCTCGCTGGGAGCTTCCCTCGACTTCATCACACTGTTCAGGGTCTCAGCAGGAGGACTCTCTAGAGGATGAAGCGGAGGTGGCAGATCAGGATTCTGATCCTGAAGCCGCTCTCAACCTAGATACACCAGAAGGAGACGCCATAGTGAATGACCTTATAGCGTCCATCAATCAGGTGTTGGATCTTTCTCCCCCAGCTCCTCCAATTGAGGAGTCAGCTTCTCAGCAGGAGAAATTCCGTTTTAGGTTTCCCAAGCGTACAATGAGTACGTTTCTGGATCACTCCGACTTCAGAGAGGCAGTCCAGAAACACCGAGCTTGTCCAGATAAGCGCTTTTCTAAGCGCCTTAAGGACACACGTTATCCCTTCCCCCCTGACGTTGTCAAGGGTTGGGCTCAGTGTCCCAAGGTGGATCCTCCAGTCTCCAGACTGGCGGCTAGATCCATAGTTGCAGTGGAAGATGGGGCTTCACTCAAAGATGCCACTGACAGACAGATGGAGCTCTGGTTGAAATCCATATATGAGGCTATCGGCGCGTCCTTTGCTCCGGCATTCGCAGCCGTATGGGCACTCCAAGCTATCTCAGCTTGTCACTCGCAGATTAATGCAGTCACACGTGCCTCTGCTCCGCAGGTGGTGTCCTTAACCTCTCAGGCGTCGGCGTTTGCGTCCTACGCCATTAATGCTGCCCTGGACTCTGCGAGCCGTACGGCGGTAGCATCCGCCAATTCGGTGGCAGTCCGCAGGGCCATGTGGCTACGTGAATGGAAGGCAGACTCTGCTTCCAAAAAGTTCTTAACCGGTTTGCCATTTTCTGGCGACCGCCTGTTTGGTGAGCGATTGGATGAAATCATTAAACAATCCAAGGGAAAGGACTCATCCTTACCCCAGTCCAAACCAAATAGACCTCAACAACGGAAGGTACAATCGAGGTTTCGGTCCTTTCGGCCCGCGGGCAGGTCTCAATTCTCCTCGTCCAACAGGCCACAGAAGGGTCAGACGAACTCCGATTCATGGCGGTCTAAGTCACGTCCTAAAAAGACCGCCGGAGGAACCGCTCCCAAAGCGGCCTCCTCATGACTTTCGGCCTCTTCACACCGCATCCTCGGTCGGTGGCAGGCTCTCCCGCTTTTGCGACGCCTGGCTGCCACAGGTACAAGACCGTTGGGTGAGAGACATTCTGTCTCACGGTTACAGGATAGAGTTCAGCTCTCGTCCTCTGACTCGATTCTTCAGAACATCTCCGCCCCCCGAGCGAGCCGATGCTCTTCTTCAGGCGGTGTGCACTCTGAAGGCAGAAGGAGTGGTGATCCCTGTTCCTCTTCAGCAACATTGTCACGGTTTTTACTCCAACTTGTTTGTGGTGCCAAAAAAGGACGGATCTTTCCGTCCTGTTCTGGACCTAAAACTGCTCAACAAACACGTAAAAACCAGGCGGTTCCGGATGGAATCGCTCCGCTCCGTCATCGCCTCAATGTCCCAAGGAGATTTCCTAGCATCAATCGACATCAAAGATGCTTATCTCCACGTACCGATTGCACCAGAGCATCAGCGCTTCCTGCGTTTCGCCATAGGGGACGAACACCTTCAGTTCGTGGCACTGCCTTTCGGCCTGGCGACAGCACCACGGGTCTTCACCAAGGTCATGGCAACAGTGGTAGCAGTCCTACACTCTCAGGGACACTCGATGATCCCTTACTTAGACGATCTGCTTGTCAAGGCACCCTCTCGAGTGGCATGCCAACACAGCCTGGACATTGCTCTGGAGACTCTCCAGAGATTCGGGTGGATCATCAATTTTCCAAAGTCAAATCTGACACCGGCCCAATCACTGACATATCTCGGGATGGAGTTTCATACTCTCTCAGCGATAGTGAAGCTTCCGCTGGACAAACAGCGTTCACTACAGACAGGGGTGCAATCTCTCCTTCAAGGCCAGTCGCACCCCTTGAGACGCCTCATGCACTTCCTAGGGAAGATGGTGGCAGCAATGGAGGCAGTTCCTTTTGCGCAGTTTCATCTGCGTCCACTTCAATGGGACATTCTCTGCAAGTGGGACAGGAAGTCGACGTCCCTCGACAGGAACGTCTCCCTTTCTCAGGCAGCCAAAGCCTCCCTTCGGTGGTGGCTTCTTCCCACTTCATTGTCGAAGGGGAAATCCTTCCTACCCCCATCCTGGGCGGTGGTCACGACGGACGCGAGTCTGTCAGGGTGGGGAGCGGTCTTTCTCCACCACAGGGCCCAGGGTACCTGGACTCAGTCAGAGTCCTCTCTTCAGATCAATGTTCTGGAGATAAGGGCAGTGTATCTTGCCCTAAAGGCGTTCCAGCCGTGGCTGGAAGGCAAGCGGATCCGAATTCAGTCGGACAACTCCACAGCGGTGGCATACATCAACCACCAAGGAGGAACACGCAGTCGGCAAGCCTTCCAGGAAGTCCGGCGGATTCTGCTGTGGGTGGAAGCCACAGCATCCACCATATCCGCAGTTCACATCCCGGGTGTAGAAAACTGGGAAGCAGACTTTCTCAGTCGCCAGGGCATGGACACAGGGGAATGGTCCCTTCACCCGGACGTGTTTCAAGAGATCTGTTGCCGCTGGGGGATGCCGGACGTCGACCTAATGGCGTCCCGGCACAACCACAAGGTCCCGGCATTCATGGCACGGTCTCAAGATCACAGAGCTCTGGCGGCAGACGAATTAGTTCAGGATTGGTCGCAGTTTCAACTGCCTTATGTGTTTCCTCCTCTGGCACTGTTGCCCAGAGTGTTACGCAAGATCAGGTCCGACTGCCGCCGCGCCATCCTCGTCGCTCCAGACTGGCCGAGGAGGTCATGGTACCCGGATCTGTGGCATCTCACGGTGGGCCAACCGTGGGCACTACCAGACCGACCAGACTTGCTGTCTCAAGGGCCGTTTTTCCATCTGAATTCTGCGGCCCTCAACCTGACTGTGTGGCCATTGAGTCCTGGATCCTAGCGTCTTCAGGGTTATCTCAAGAGGTCATTGCCACTATGAGACAGGCCAGGAAACCAGCGTCCGCCAAGATCTACCACAGGACGTGGAGGATATTCTTATCCTGGTGCTCTGATCAGGGTTTTACTCCCTGGCCATTTGCCTTGCCCACTTTTCTTTCCTTCCTTCAATCCGGATTGGAAAAGGGTTTGTCGCTCGGCTCCCTTAAGGGACAAGTCTCAGCGCTCTCTGTGTTTTTTCAGAAGCGCCTAGCCAGACTTCCAAAGGTACGCACGTTCCTGCAGGGGGTTTGTCACATAGTCCCTCCTTACAAGCGTCCGTTAGAACCCTGGGATCTGAACAGGGTGCTGATGGCTCTTCAGAAACCACCCTTCGAGCCAATGAAGGATATTTCTCTTTCATGCCTTTCGCAGAAAGTGGTCTTCCTAGTAGCAGTCACATCACTTCGGAGAGTGTCTGAGCTGGCAGCGCTGTCATGCAAAGCTCCTTTCCTGGTGTTTCACCAGGACAAGGTGGTTCTGCGTCCGGTTCCGGAATTTCTCCCTAAGGTGGTATCCCCCTTTCATCTCAATCAGGATATCTCCTTACCTTCTTTTTGTCCACATCCAGTTCACCAATGTGAAAAGGATTTGCACTTGTTAGATCTGGTGAGAGCACTCAGACTCTACATTTCTCGTACGGCGCCCCTGCGCCGCTCGGATGCACTCTTTGTCCTTGTCGCTGGCCAGCGTAAAGGGTCACAGGCTTCCAAATCAACCCTGGCTCGGTGGATCAAGGAACCAATTCTCGAAGCTTGCCTTTCATCTGGGCTTCCGGTTCCCTCAGGGCTGAAGGCCCATTCTACCAGAGCCGTGGGTGCGTCCTGGGCTTTGCAGCACCAGGCTACGGCTCAGCAGGTGTGTCAGGCAGCTACCTGGTCGAGCCTGCACACTTTCACGAAACACTATCAGGTGCATACCTATGCCTCGGCAGATGCCAGCCTAGGTAGGCGAGTCCTTCAGGCGGCGGTTGCCCACCTGTAGGAAGGGGCCGTTTTACTGCTCTATTACGAGGTATTATTTTACCCACCCAGGGACTGCTTTTGGACGTCCCAATTGTCTGGGTCTCCCAATGGAGCGACAAAGAAGAAGGGAATTTTGTTTACTTACCGTAAA
The DNA here is from genome assembly GCF_048569485.1 of Anomaloglossus baeobatrachus. Taxonomy (NCBI): domain Eukaryota; kingdom Metazoa; phylum Chordata; class Amphibia; order Anura; family Aromobatidae; genus Anomaloglossus; species Anomaloglossus baeobatrachus. The sequence continues at coordinate 326,988,597 of NC_134357.1, forward strand.
TTCCTTTTCTTCTAGCTCCAATTGGGAGACCCAGCACCCGCCCCTGTTCCCTTCGGGCTGTTGTTCTTTGTGTACACATGTTGTTCATGTTGAATGGTTTTCAGTTTTCCGATCTTCCTTCGGATTGAATTTACTTTAGACCAATTTATAAGTTTCCTCCTTCCTGCTTTTGCACCAAAACTGAGGAGCCCGTGATGCACGGGGGGGTGTATAGGCAGAAGGGGAGGGGCTTTACACTTTTAAGTGTAATACTTTGTGTGGCCTCCGGAGGCAGAAGCTATACACCCAATTGTCTGGGTCTCCCAATTGGAGCTAGAAGAAAAGGAATTTACGGTAAGTAAACAAAATTCCCTTCTTTCTGGGGTGGCTGCGGGACTGCAATTCACAGCGGGGGTGCCCAGAAAGCATGGGCACCCTGCACTGTGGATTCCAATCCCCAGCTGCCTAGTTGTACCCGGCTGGACTCAAAAATTGGGCGAAGCTCACGTCATTTTTTTTTAAAATTATTTCATGAAATTCATGAAATAATTTAAAAAAAAAGGGCTTCCCTATATTTTTGGTTCCCAGCCGGGTACAAATAGGCAGCTGGGGGTTGGGGGCAGCCCGTACCTGCCTGCTGTACCCGGCTAGCATACAAAAATATGGCGAAGCCCACGTCATTTTTTTTGTTTGGGGGGGCAAAGAAATCCTGCATACAGTCCTGGAAGGAGGATGCTGACCCTTGTAGGTCTGCTCCCCCTGACTCTCCCTCAAGCATATAGTCCTGGATGGAGCATGCTGAGCCTTGTAGTTCTGCAGCTGCTGTCTGCTCTCCTGCATAAACTATTGGATGGAGTATGCTGAGCCTTGTAGTTCTGCAGCTGTCTGCTCTTTTGCATACACTAGTGGTGAATGAAGAACACATTGAAGAAGGAAATGACATCAGACCTTTTTTTTTTGTTCACTGATAAAAAACGCATAAAGACGCAGTGAGCAAAAACGCAGCAAAACGCAGCAAAAAAACGCACCAAATTGCGGCAAAACGCGTGCGTTTTTTGCCGCGTTTTTTCGACGCAGGTGCGTTTTTGTGCATTTTTAGCGGCCAAAAACGCACAAAAACGCAGCGTCAAAAAGACGCAGTGTGTGCACATAGCCTAAAGGTTTTGGCTGCAGATAAAAAACAGCAAAAAAGTGAATATATCTTCCTTACTGTTTAAATAGCACTAAAAGATTGCAAGCAAAGCCATATAAATTCCTAGGAAATGTCAGCGACCACCCAAATAGCAGGAAGACTTCTGTTGGTGCATCGATTCTATCCTTACCAACACTCATTACAAAGTTTCTACTGATTGTGTATGACTTACATTGTCATAATCCTGATCCATCTATAACATTTGCATAGGCGAGCAGAGATAGACTAGAGCAGTATAAAACTGGTCCAAGAATATTTGTTTCATCCTTATCTGGCGATTTTTCTGCTGTGGATTCAATCTTTTATTCACATGCAATTTATCTTCGCAAGTACATTGGCGTGTCAGTGCACTTGCAGTTTATTGATCCTATTACCTTCTCCCTGTCAATGTGTCCCCTCACATGGCAGTTGTTACTGATGAGATCCTATGATGACGGGAGGAGGGAGGAGCTAGAGGCAGAGGGAGGAGCTAGAGACAGAGGGAGGAGCTAGAGACAGAGCCCTGCCCCTTCCTCCCTCTTCTATCTACATTGAATGTGATTTGTAACATCTGCCATCTCCTATCTCAGTAATGGGAAAATCTTCACTGATACATATTTCATCTCAGAATTAAGTAGAGATGAGCGAACCGGTCCCGGTTCGCCTCGAGGTCGGTTCGCCGAACGGAGGTCCCGTTCGAGTTCGGCTCGTCGAACCGAACTCGAACTGCATAGGAAACAATGGCAGGCAATCACAAACACATAGAAAACACCCTCAAAGGTGTCCAAAAGGTGACAAACAACTCACAACACAACACAAACACATGGGAAAGTGACAAGGACATATACTCATGCGAAAACAAAACAGCTGGACAAGGAAAAAGAGGAGGACACACAGATATAGGCATGGCACGCCCTTCTAAAATCATGTAAAACACCGCAAGGTGACTCCAAGCGTAGTCTCCCTTTTTTTCCAAAAATTGGGCCCCACACACACCCATTCAGTGGCAGCACTTGTGCCCTAGTTGTACACTTCACAGCTAGATTTGCATCAAGCACATTCAAAAATACGCCATACTTAACCGTCCCCAGGATGACTCCGGGGTAGGTAGCAAAGTCTTTGCTGAACCATGACTTGTTCATCTTGGCTCCTTTTAAAAAACACAGCAAGCAAGGGTTACTCCAAGCGGAGTTTCCCTTTTTTCCAAAAATTGGGCCACACAGACACCCCATCAGTGGCAGCACTTGTGCCCTAATTGCAAACATGATGTTTTGATTTGCATCAAGCACATTCAAAAATACGGCCTAATTAACCCTCCCCAGGATGACACCAGGGTAGGTAGCAAAGTCTTTCCTGATCCTAGCTCTGTTCATCTTGGCTTCTTTTAAAAACACAGCAAGCAAGGGTTACTCCAAGCGGAGTCTCCCTTTTTTCCAAAAATTGGGCCACACAGACACCCCATCAGTGGCAGCACTTGTGCCCTAGTTGCAAACATGATGTTTTGATTTGCATCAAGCACATTCAAAAATACGCCATTCTTATCCGTCCCCAGGATGACACCGGGGTAGGTAGCAAAGTCTTTCCTGACCCCAGCTCTGTTCATCTTGGATCATTTTTAAAAAACACAGCAAGAAAGGGTTACTCCAAGCGGAGTCTCCCTTTTTTCCAAAAATTGGGCCCCACACACACCCACCCCTTCAGTGGCAGCAGTTGTGCCCCAGTTGTACACTTCACAGCTAGAGTTGCATCTGTGTCGCCCTGGGCAAGCCAGGGGACACAGGTCACAACACCACCACACCCCACACTCCAGGTAGGCACATCCATGCTAACCAGAAATCCTTGTTGCCTTCCTCCAGGAGTCTGATGATGCACACCAGGGGGTGGGCCAGGCGGTTGGCTCCGCCCACCAAGGAGGTCACAGCTCTGGAGGCAGGAAGAAACCAGGCAGTCTAGTCAGGGAGGAGGAAGTGGAAGGAGTAAGAGATTAGCCCAGGCAGGGCAAGTGTGAGGAGCTGAAGTGAGAAAGTAAACAGCCAAGAGAAAGTAAGAAAGTAGTAAAGGAGGAAACAAGCGAAGTGAGAGTAAAAGAAAGAAAGCCTGAAGGGTCCAGCTCTGTGTAGGGCCAGAACAGCAAGGTCAGCAACGGCGGTGACTGTCTGGAGGGGGACCGTTTGGAAGTTCCTGGAAGGGCCCCGTTGGCTGTGTGCCCGGTGGTCTGGAGCAGTGTTCCGAAGGACAGTCAGCACCAGGGCAGGGGCCTCTCGGACCCCGGCAAGGCTAGGAGTCGCCAAATTTGCCGAATCCGTCAGTGAAGGGGACGTAGATCCCCCAACAACCAAGTCCCGATTGACGGCAACAGCCCAACCATTGCAGGGGAGACACCGCCACCGCCAGGGCACCAGTTTCCCCAGGGCCAGCGCCTGCGGGCAAAGTGTAGAGCTCCTCCGGCCCAGATTGCAGTCGGGGAGCGGGTAACCGGAGGGAATCCACCGCTACCATCAGTCAACATAGGTGCAAGGAAGAGAGGAAAGTTTTTTTCAGCTCACCCGTAGTATTATTTCACCTGGCTCCAGGACCCAGAACGGTGCAGGGATATGAATTCCGTGTTCAGGAATATAAAGCAGCAAGTAGTGGAAATTCCTTTCCTGATCCAGCAACACGTCCGAGATAGATGTGAATTAAAAATTCATTTTATTGAAAAATTGTTAAAAACACCAATCATCAGAATGACATCCAAAAAAATTTTTTTTTAAAAAGAAAGCGTCTTACGCGTTTCTGGCCATTGTGGCCCTTAGTCATGGACTAAGGGCCACAATGGCCAGAAACGCGTAAGACGCTTTCTTTTTAAAAAAAAATTTTTTTGGATGTCATTCTGATGATTGGTGTTTTTAACAATTTTTCAATAAAATGAATTTTTAATTCACATCTATCTCGGACGTGTTGCTGGATCAGGAAAGGAATTTCCACTACTTGCTGCAAGGAAGAGAGACATCACCGTCACCTACCGGGAGTGCAGGTGCAGCCGTCTGTGGGACCGTCCTACCAGCCGTTGGTTTACCGTACAAACTGTGTCCACGTCTCAGGCTGAGTGAGTACCACAGTGCCGCAAGGCACAGCGCTGCCCCCGCGTCCCTGCGCCCACCAGGCCCCGCACCTCCTTCTCCACCACCGGGCCCCGGGATCACCAACCCCTACCCACGGAGGGGCAACACAACACCTGGCTGCTCCGCATCACCATCCCCGGGACCCCCGAATCGAGCAGCGGTGGTGAAATCACCACAACCGTGGGTGGCGTCACGAACTATAACAATTCCCCCACACCCAACAACAACAACCCCCTTTTCACTCATGGGCGAGGAGTGTCGCTCGAGAAAACCCCGGGATCAAGCCCACAGCTCGAGCCACCACTGAGCAGCTGCCGGACCCGAGCAGAAGGGGTGAGCGTAGTGTGCCGACACCCTCCTCCCCGCCCGCGACAACTTGGCGTCACGAACAGGATCTTACCGCTCTGCCGTCTGGTAGAGGTGCGCCTTGTTACCGCCGGAGGTATCCGGCAGAAAAATTTCAGAAGCCGCCATCTTTGGCGCGAAAAGTTCCCGCTCGAGCGTCTTCTCGAGCAGTAGAGGCGCGAAGGCCAAAACCCCGCCCCGAGAGAGGAGGGGCCGGAAAGAGCTAAGGGGGACGGAAACAAGATGTCTGCGCCCGACGGAGCCGCTGGAGGAGCGGTGGTCGCAGCCGCAGCGGCACCCGCGGATGGGAATGGGCCTGCCCAGGTCCTGGCCGCACCGGCGGGAGGTGCCGCGGCCCCCGCGCTTGCTCAGGTCATGCCGTTTTCCTTGCCCTATGCACCCGGAGCTGCCTGGCTACCGCAGTATGACGGGAAACCGGATGCCCTACAGGCCTTCCGGAAAAAGCTTAACCCGTTGCTAGAGCTGTACCCCCTGACTGATAAGCAACGGGCAGCGATAGTGCTAGGCCAGTTAACCGGTGCGGCGGAGCAGGAAGCGGAGACCTGGGCCGAGGGGGACCGGCTCTCTGTAGCCACCATTTTCGAGAAGTTACAGACTGCCTTCGAGACCCGGACTGAAGCTGAGCTGAGGATGCAGTTTTACCAGTGCCGGCAACGAGCTGGGGATAGCATTCGGGACTATGCTCTACGTCTGCAGACCGCCCTCCGCACGCTGAAGCGGGTGAACTCTATTAATGAGGCGGATAGCAACAAGATGTTAGTGGAGCAATTTGCGCAGGGGATGAGGTCCCCTGAGGATCGTAAACAACTCCGGCTGTGGGCCCTGGAACACCCTGATGTGGACTTTGCTGTGTTAAAGGAGCGGGCTATCAAAGCACTACAGCCCCCAGCTGCTGAAGTTCTGGAACCCGTCCCGTGGCCCGTCGAGACAGCTCCTGTTGTGGCGGCCTCAGCCAAACCAACCTCTGTAATGCCTGCAGCCCCGAGCGGCATAGTCGAAGAGTTGGCAGCCCAGGTCCGTCGCCTGGACGGAGACCTTGCCAAAATCCTCGCTGCACTGCAACCTCTGACCAGATCCCAGCCTCCAGCGCAGATACAGCTTGCTGACAGTCCCGAAGATGTTCCCTGGATGCAGCGGAGAAGCGCTAACAACCCGCGGAGCAGACCTCCAATCTGCTACAAGTGCCGTAAGCCGGGCCATTATTACCGACAGTGCCCGTTAAACGAGCAACCCCTGGGGCCCCGGGCCAATCCTCAGGAGTAGAACACCGTGGCCCCCCGGACTGGCGAGACCGATATGTCGGGGCCCGCCCTATCATCCCCGTGGCTGTGGACGGCATACCAGTGATGGCTCTCTTGGACACTGGATCACAGTGTGAACGTTGCGCCCTGCAACGTGGGGGTTTCACTCGCTTGCAGCAGTGTGAGGTAGCTTCAGCAACACACGTACACAGTCTCTTCATAGAAATTCTGGCAGTTTATTTAAAAACACTCAGCATAAACTGCCCTCAAACATAAACAATAAGTCCATAATGGAAGTTTAGCAACTTCCCCACTCTCTGGCTCCTGCCAGCGTACAACTCTAGCCAAGGTTCCTTCCAGCACCCAGGGCCCTCTGCAGACCCCTGTCTGTCTCTCCTCCTGGAGAGATTCGGCCCTACAGTCCTGGCCTGGCTGCACTCACCTCAGACTCAATATCAGAGCCTTGTGATCAGCCTCCATGCAGGCTGATACACCCAAAGCTCCTGGCTCTGCTCTCGCTTGTTTCCAGCACACACTGGACATCTAGAGCCAGTCTCTCTCTAGACTGCCCTAGACACACTTCATGCAGAACTCTCGGCTCTGCTCTCACTCTCTCCCAGCATACACGCTGGAAGTCTAGAGCTAGTCTCTAACTAGACTGCCCTAGACACACTTCTCCCAGGTTCAGAGACAGGATTGCTTTAACCCCTGGAGCCACACCCACAGGTGGTAAGGAGTGTGTAATCAGCAGCATCACACACCCTTCCATGGCTCTGCATGTAATGCAATCCTGTGGAACCACAGGTCCCAGCCAGCTTCACATTGCAGAGCACCCACGCTTCTGCAAAACATACCGGCCCTTTGTAATACAGCCGGTTGATACCTCACATACCCTCCCCCTCTGTTCAAACCCGTAGGGGAGAACACTTGCCAATGACCTGGGGCCGCGAGACAGGGGATCCCCGCTGCCATGCCCCACCAGTTGAGAGGGCCGTCCAAGAGCAGTAGTCCCTGAGGCATCGCCCGACACTGTCACCAAACCCTGTCGGGTCAACCTAGGGTTAAAGGACATCCCATTTCCAGACCGTTCTCTCCCTGACCCCCTCCCAGGGTCACCGTAGTAGAGAGACATGTCCCCAGTCAAACCTACAGTCTTGTCCGAACCTAGGCTTTCTCGAGTACCCCCAAGGCTACTGTCGGGAACTCTAAGCTCATAGCTGCCACTATCTACAGTACATCGTAGGTTACCACTCTGTCGGCAATTCCTTTTATCGCGCGTCTGAACTACTGGACCGACACGCCATCTTCCACTTCTTTCCCCTGAACAACGGGTGGAGGACGGCTGCTGTCCCCCACACAGTTGGCGAAGCTGCTCCTTAATTTTCAGGTTTTCTTGCCACAACCGCTCCATGTCACGTACATGGTGTACCCGATATTCAATAAGGCTTCGAATGTTTCCAAGACTCTCTACAGTCCCGACACAGACAAACGGAACCATACCAGCTTCCCTGGGTATCTTTCTCTCATTAGCAGCAGGGATTCTTAATCTCACCAATCCTGATTTATTCACCATGTCTTGCATGACTCGTCCGGTTTTTCCAATGACTCTCCCCACCAGAGCCCGGGGTACTTGGACAATATCTTCTGCCAGACTCTGCGCTTTCCTTTTATACTCTAGCTGTCTAGTGGCTTCTTCCTTTTGCAGTTGGACCTGCCACTTCATACGAACACATCTGAAGTGCATGTCCTTTAGAATAGCCACCCGCTGCCCAGTAATTTCACTGGTGGACAATATCACTAACTGTTCAGCCCCTGGGGTACAGTAGACCTCACACGCTTCCACAGCTCTCTTAAATTCGTCATGCATGCACTCGGTGGCACACGCTTCTCTTAAGTCCTTAGGTATATCCACCATGCACTTGACTACAGAAGTCTCATTCATCCCTGCCACATGCTTGTCAAGTTTAGCTTCCAGAGTCAGCTCTCTTTGGGCCTCCCCTGCTTCAACATGTTTGGTCAGGATTGACACTCGCTGCTCCATCTGCTCCAAGGCTCCCTGGGACTTGGACTGGTACTCTGCCAAGCGACTTCGGAGCTCAGCCACTTCTTTCTCCAGCTCCCTTACTCGACTCTCAGTAGCCTGCCTAAGAAGTATCTCTTGTTGCAGATGGTCTTTGCTCATCCTCTTGAATGAGTCTTCACTTGCGGACCTCTCTGGTCTACGACACACTATTTCTGAGGCTTCTTCCATCTCAGCTTCAGAACGTTTGGGTTTCAGGCTCTTAGCTGAGCCAATCTTCTTGTCTGCGATCTTGGTCTTACCCACTGAGTCAGTCAGGCTCTCAGCTTCTGATGAGACCTCATGTCCAGACTTCACCTCTTCCTCAGAGGCTCTTTCCGCTTTTACAGCACCTGCTGTGTCTTGGGACTTCACTGCATTCCCTCCAACTTCCACTTGGGTCTCTGCAGTGTCACCCTCTGCCTTCTCTTGGGCATTTACAGCATCGCCTTCTACCAGGGTGTTACGCCCTTCAGCACGGTACTCTGTTCTTCTTAGAACCTTGGCACCATTTTCAACATTCATCACTTCACCACTGGGTAGCTTACCAGTCTGCTCACCATGACCTTTGTGGATTTGTACTCCACCAACACTGCCCTGGATTCCTTCTCCTATATTGTTCTGTAGGATGTCATCTCGTACAGCGCTATCATCCAACAGACCTCCAGCTTCATGCATGGAAATTATAGGAGACACCGCCATTACGTCTTTGGTCGGTTCCTCCCCTGCAATTTCACCCTGCTGGTTTCTGTCGTGACAATGTGTCAGTTCAGTCTTTGATTCCTCTTTCTTTTGCAGGATATCACTGTCTGACTCTTCCGTAGCAGGTGTTACTAGCACCATGTTTTCATTAACCAGGCATATCACTTTCTCTGCACCCTCAGACGGCCTACACTGTGCCCCCTCTCGGCGCTTATTACGTCTTCGGCGTCGGGAGGAAGTTTTGCCCTTCTCGCCCATCTGTACCACACTGTACTCGTTTGTCACCTTACTAGAGTCAGTGTCTTTACTGGAGTCATCATCACTCCCCCTGGTGTCCTGGACTATCATGTCCCCACTTAACCAGATATCTGCCTCCCTTTCTTGAGCTACCCCGTTTTTAACGGTCACACTATCGGTTATTCCCTTAGTCCTTATGACACTAAGTTGGGTCCGTCCATCATTTTCTTTGGTCACCCCTAACTTAGGACAGTCAATTTTAGGAGGTGCTATCTCCTCCTTACCACACATAACTGCACAACAAGGACCCCTTTTCACCTCCCAATGTGGTGGGGTTTCCTTTGGGCTGTTCCGGCTCTTACACAAGCAACCGTATACGTCCCCCTGCTTCCACAAGTGCACAAATAATTTAGAGTCCCAACCTATAATAATTGGGTGCAGTAAATCTGAGACTACAGCAACATCATGAGAACCACTGTCCCAGGCTGTCTTAATGACCACTCTGGAGACCGGGTATTCTGTCTCATTACTGTGGGTGCAGCCGACGTGGATCTTCCTTCCAGGAATCAAGTGGACATCAGAGGTGGCCCTCACCAGGGTCACCAAGCTCCTTGAGTCTACGACTCCTGTTACAGATTCCCCATCCACTTCCACGGAACACAGACGTGGCTTCTCGTCGGATGGGTGGTCTATATTGCAAACAGGACACTTGTGGCATGAACACTGTTGTCCCTGGCTACAGTCCATCTGCGCCACTTCACCCTTGGATTTGGGATGCTTCGCACCCTTTTGGGGGACCACCGCTTTCTGGGACTCCACCCCCTTATGGGCAACCACCCCTTTATGGGACTCCACCCCCTTATGGGCAACCACCCCTTTATGGGACTCCACCCCCTTATGGGCAACTATTCCCTTCTGGGACTCCACCCCCTTTTGCGGTTTCCATGCAATGTCCTTAGCCCCCAGTTCACACCGTTTGCCCTTGTCTCCCTGGGCACCCAGTGTCCATACTGGCCCCTGAAGGGAACGCTCAAACTGGTCCATGGCTGTGACATCGCTACACACCGACAGCTCCTGCTGTCCCCGGACCAGGAACTGGTACAGCTCCTCCACAATGTCCACAGGGACCATTCCCTCTTTTTGGCTTTCAGCCCCCACTGCTGTCACTGGACCTCCTGGCACATGCCGTTGGTGCTGCTGGCTCTGCAGCAGCTGGTTCAGGAGCTCCTCCATGCTGTAACGAAAAAGAGGCACAGGAGGGGCGCTCCAATGGGTAATACCCGGTGGTCAAAGACAGGGGGGGGGTTAGAGAACCACTAACCTTTCCGGGTTGTACCGCCCGTACAACCAGGATCTCCAGCCTGTGGTGTATCACTGCTCACCAAGCAGGGCCTTGCAATTCCGGCTGGCCTGGAACCTCCAGTTGCTGGACTCTCGCCACTGCAGCACGGGTCCCCAATGACCTGCTGATTCACCACCAGGTGCTTGAGAGCGCTGTCCCTGTTCGTGGACCCGCCGATCCACCGCCAGCTGCTTGAGTGCGCAGACAATTTTCGTGGACCCGCCGATCCACCGCAAACCGCTTCAAAAAAATTTCGTGGACCCGCCGATCCACCGCAAGCAGTCCGTATCCACAGGAATATGTTCTATGCCGTTGCCCCTAGCAACCAGGCTGCGTTGCCCCTAGCAACCAGACCGCATGCCCGCATTCGAGACACCATATGTGAACGTTGCGCCCTGCAACGTGGGGGTTTCACTCGCTTGCAGCGGTGTGAGGTAGCTTCAGCAACACACGTACACAGTCTCTTCATAGAAATTCTGGCAGTTTATTTAAAAACACTCAGCATAAACTGCCCTCAAACATAAACAATAAGTCCATAATGGAAGTTTAGCAACTTCCCCACTCTCTGGCTCCTGCCAGCGTACAACTCTAGCCAAGGTTCCTTCCAGCACCCAGGGCCCTCTGCAGACCCCTGTCTGTCTCTCCTCCTGGAGAGATTCGGCCCTACAGTCCTGGCCTGGCTGCACTCACCTCAGACTCAATATCAGAGCCTTGTGATCAGCCTCCATGCAGGCTGATACACCCAAAGCTCCTGGCTCTGCTCTCGCTTGTTTCCAGCACACACTGGACATCTAGAGCCAGTCTCTCTCTAGACTGCCCTAGACACACTTCATGCAGAACTCTCGGCTCTGCTCTCACTCTCTCCCAGCATACACGCTGGAAGTCTAGAGCTAGTCTCTAACTAGACTGCCCTAGACACACTTCTCCCAGGTTCAGAGACAGGATTGCTTTAACCCCTGGAGCCACACCCACAGGTGGTAAGGAGTGTGTAATCAGCAGCATCACACACCCTTCCATGGCTCTGCATGTAATGCAATCCTGTGGAACCACAGGTCCCAGCCAGCTTCACATTGCAGAGCACCCACGCTTCTGCAAAACATACCGGCCCTTTGTAATACAGCCGGTTGATACCTCACAACAGGTAACTACCATACCGTACACGTTGTATCAGCGGTATTGGGCCACAGATGAACTGGCGCCTCCAGACAATAGTATAAATTTGATTGCCGCTAATGGACTTCCATTGACCCAGGTGGGGTATAAACAGGTGGCTATGACAGTGGGGCAAGCTGAACTGCAACACCAGGGTATGATTGTGATCATGAATGAACCCAGTGATCATAACCCGAAAATAGTGCTGGGAACCAATGTGATGGAACACTGCATGGCTGATGTGTTGAACCTATTGCAACAGCTAGCCACCACAGCGGTGGGGAGCCGGCAGAGGGCTGTGCAGCGTGAGATCCGCGCCCTGATGTACCGCCAGCATGTAAGCTCAACCGGAGGTGAGATTGGTGGAGTGAGAGTGATGGATGTTGCTCCATTGACTGTGCCCCCTAGGAGTGAGATGATGATTTGGTGTAGGGCAGCAGTAGGGCCTCAGGGGCGTGACTACCCTGCGATGATGGAGCCCATGCCTTCCGAGCACTGGCCCACTGTAGTAGCCGCCCGAGGGGTGGTAGATGTGAAGAAAGGGAGAGTGCCCGTGAGAGTGTTGAACTGTGGGGAGGAAGAAGTCAGGCTCCCCCGGTATGCCACCATTGCCAAGCTGCTCACCCTGGACCCTCACACTATCCATGAAGCCAGTCCATCCACACTCCCACCTACCACCAGCACTTCCCCACCCCAGGGGGACACAAAGGAGTGGCACCAACAGCTACACGTAGGCACTGATGATACCCCTACACATCACAGGGCAGGGGTACACAGGGTGGTGCAGGAGTACGAACAGGTTTTCAGTAAGCACCCCCTAGACTTTGGGCAGATCAAGGGGGTCCAACACCACATTCCCACGGGTGAACATCCCCCTATCAAAGAGAGGTATAGACCTATTCCCCCTGCACATTACCAGTGTGCCAAAGATATGTTGAGGAATATGAAGGAGGCAGGGGTTATTCGGGACAGCTGTAGTCCCTGGGCCGCTCCGTTGGTACTGGTCAAGAAGAAGGATGGTACCATGCGGATGTGTGTGGACTACCGGAAGATCAACCAGATAACCCATAAAGATGCCTATCCATTGCCTCGTATTGAAGAGTCTTTGGCTGCACTAAGAACTGCAAACTACTTCTCGACCCTTGACCTCACCAGCGGATACTGGCAAGTGGCCGTGGCCCCAGAGGACCGGGAGAAGACCGCCTTCACCACCCCGATGGGGCTCTGCGAATTCAATAGCATGCCGTTTGGGCTGTGCAATGCCCCTGGGACCTTCCAACGGTTGATGGAGTGCTGTCTGGGACACTTAAACTTCGAGACCGTCCTGCTGTATTTGGATGATGTGATTGTTTATATCCCAGACGTATGAAGCCCATCTGGAGCACCTGGCCGAGGTGTTCGCGTCCCTTGCCAAGTATGGGATGAAGTTGAAGCCTTCAAAATGCCACCTGCTGAAACCCAGGGTGCAGTATCTAGGGCATGTGGTGAGTGCGGATGGTGTCGCCCCCGACCCTGAGAAGATCACTGCCATCCAGAGCTGGCCGAGACCAACCACAGTGAGGGAGGTAAGGCAGTTTCTGGGTCTAGTGGGGTACTATCGGCGCTTTATAAAGGGGTACACGAAGATGGCTGCCCCCATGCAAGATCTCCTCGTGGGACAGACCAAAGGTGGAAGACCCATTGGAGCCCCACTGTCGTGGGAAGACAAGCATGAGGAGTCCTTTTGCCAGTTGAAGGCGGCCCTGACCGGAGAAGAGGTCCTGGCGTACCCTGATTATGGGCGCCCATTCATCCTCCACACGGACGCCAGTAACGTGGGGCTAGGAGCGGTCCTATCCCAGGTCCAGGATGGAAAGGAGAAGGTGATTGCCTACGCCAGCCGAAAACTCCGGCTGACCGAAAGGAACCCTGAGAACTATAGCTCTTTCAAGCTCGAGCTACTGGCGTTGGTGTGGGCTATCACGGAGCGGTTCCGGCACTATTTGGCGGCAGCAAAATTCACCGCATTCACGGACAACAATCCACTGACTCACCTGAACACGGCCAAGTTGGGCGCGCTGGAGCAGCGGTGGGTAGCCCGGTTAGCCAACTATGATTTCACCATAAAGTACCGAGCTGGTCGTGTCAACATCAATGCAGATGCACTCTCCCGGATGCCCCATTTGTCAGAAGAGGGGTGCGAGGATGACGACCTCGAGGAGATTGAGTTGCCTGCGTTCCACCAGCCGCCTACTGAGAGGGTACAAGTATGTCAGCAACGGGTGGATCTGGACCCGCGGCCCAGTCAAGAGTGGCAGGACGCCAAGGACCAAGCGCCGGCTGTCCGCCTTGTCAAGACCCTGGTGGAACAAGGTGCTATGGGAATAGACCCTGCCGCTCCAGCCGAAGCCCAACGCTTGTGGAAAGAACGGAAACGGCTTTACCTACACCAAGGGAGGTTGTACCGTGAGCTGATCAACCCGAAGACCCATGAGAAAATATGCCAGTTAATCGTTCCTCAAGCTGATGTCGCTACTGTCCTACAGGCATACCATGATGGTGCTGGCCACTTCGGGTGGAAGAAGCTGGAAATGCTGTTGAGGGAGCGGTTCTATTGGAGTGGGATGCGTGAATCGGTGGAAGCCTGGTGCCGAGAGTGTGGTCCTTGTACGCTGAGAAGAAAGGACGAGAATAGCCAGAGGGCACCGTTACACCCCATAGTCACCCATCAGCCGCTGGAGCTGGTCGCCCTAGACCATGTCAAACTCACCCCTAGCCGAAGTGGGTACACCTACGCATTGACCATGGTAGACCACTACTCAAGATTTATGGTGGTAGTCCCCGTTAAGGACCTGACTGGTCGAACCGCTGCTCGAGCGTTCCAGGCCTATTTTTGCCGACCCCATGGGTACCCCGAGAAGGTGCTGACCGACCAAGGCCCGGCTTTTGAAGCAGAAGTGTTTCACGAATTCTGCCAGTTGTATGGCTGCAAGAAGATCCGGACCACTCCGTACCACGCCCAAACCAACGGCATGTGTGAGAAAATGAACCACTTGGTCCTGGGGCTCCTCAAGACGTTACCGCTGGAAGAACGGAACCTGTGGCCGGAAAAGCTACCTGACTTGGTCGACATGTACAATAACATCCCGTCCAGCTCAACGAAATGCACCCCAGCGTATTTGATGAGGGCTCGGCCTGGCCGCCTGCCGGTGGATCTGGAGATGGGGTTGGAAGCTCCGGAAGCACTCCCTTCAACGGCGGAGTGGGAAAGTCGGAGGAGGGCACAGTACCGGCAAATCCAAGAGTATGTGGAGAAAAACCTCAGTCGAAGTCGAGAGCAGCAAGAGCACCGGTTCAACCAGAAGGCGCCCGTCGGTCCTTTCCAGCCAGGAGATGTTGTGCTGAAACGGAAGAGAAAAGCCCACAAGCTGGATGATCAGTGGGAGCAAGTCCCTTATGTCATACAACCCACAGAATGGGGAAATGGGAAAACTTACCAGATCAGTCGTGACCAAGGGGGCACCCTAGCCACAGTTTCCCGGGACCATCTAAAAAAATGCCCCCCAGCGCTGAAAGCAGAGGCTGAAGTACCGGTTCCTCCACCAGTGGAGAAGGCAGCAGAGGTAATCCACACTGTAATGGGTGACTTCCCAGCAAACTGGCCTACACAGAACGGCGCGGTGATTCTTCCAGTGATACTGTTCCCACAACCCGTGGATGAAGAAGTAGTGGAAGCGGTTAACCGTGAGCCAGAACCAGTGCCAGTGCCCAGGGATGAACCTGTACCCAGCCCCCCTGCACCTCCGCCTGCTCCACACTATAGCAGGGAGGAGGAACCGATTGTTCCCTCTACCCCACTGTCTAGCACCACTGACACCGGGCCCCGAAGGTCCACCCGTTCCAACCTAGGTAGACCCCCACTTAGGTACAGGGAGACCGTTCTATGAGTAAAAGGGGGCCGCAAATGTAAAAGAGTTGTTTGTTTGTTTAAAAGTTTGAAATGATAAGAAAATGATTATACCGAGTTTTCACCTGATTTGCCTTGTGATTGAACCGGCAGGAGCCGGCACCGTTGTCCCCGTGGGGACCGTTTAAAAGTTTTGCATGGGAACTATCCATGGACAAGCCCGTGAACTTGCAGGGCACCACAAACGTTAAGTGGCTTGTAAATATGTTGGTTACCGTTACCGTTTCCGCAATGCCGTCTCCGGAGAGGCAGGTTGGAGGGAGGGCCCTGAGCGGAGCAGGCTGGGGCCCAGCCACCAAAGGAACCGGTGGCTACCCTCTGGAGGGGAAGGACAGATCCCGCTCGGGTAACTTGTGCTGGACTGTGGGTCAAGGGGTGCTGCCTGGGCTTTAGGGGCAGCATCAGGGCCAGGTTGATTGGGTGGGAGAGAGCGGAAACCGTAGCCGTAAACCGTTGCAACGTTTAAGAAAATGTGCCTCTCGTCTTGGGAAGAGTTTTGATTAAAAATGTATTTATGTTTTGCTTAACCCTGTTATCCTCTTTTTACAGAAAAATAAAACCGGTGTAGGACGGCAGCCCGCGGACGGTCTGCATTTTGCTAAGGGGGAATGTGTCGCCCTGGGCAAGCCAGGGGACACAGGTCACAACACCACCACACCCCACACTCCAGGTAGGCACATCCATGCTAACCAGAAATCCTTGTTGCCTTCCTCCAGGAGTCTGATGATGCACACCAGGGGGTGGGCCAGGCGGTTGGCTCCGCCCACCAAGGAGGTCACAGCTCTGGAGGCAGGAAGAAACCAGGCAGTCTAGTCAGGGAGGAGGAAGTGGAAGGAGTAAGAGATTAGCCCAGGCAGGGCAAGTGTGAGGAGCTGAAGTGAGAAAGTAAACAGCCAAGAGAAAGTAAGAAAGTAGTAAAGGAGGAAACAAGCGAAGTGAGAGTAAAAGAAAGAAAGCCTGAAGGGTCCAGCTCTGTGTAGGGCCAGAACAGCAAGGTCAGCGACGGCGGTGACTGTCTGGAGGGGGACCGTTTGGAAGTTCCTGGAAGGGCCCCGTTGGCTGTGTGCCCGGTGGTCTGGAGCAGTGTTCCGAAGGACAGTCAGCACCAGGGCAGGGGCCTCTCGGACCCCGGCAAGGCTAGGAGTCGCCAAATTTGCCGAATCCGTCAGTGAAGGGGACGTAGATCCCCCAACAACCAAGTCCCGATTGACGGCAACAGCCCAACCATTGCAGGGGAGACACCGCCACCGCCAGGGCACCAGTTTCCCCAGGGCCAGCGCCTGCGGGCAAAGTGTAGAGCTCCTCCGGCCCAGATTGCAGTCGGGGAGCGGGTAACCGGAGGGAATCCACCGCTACCATCAGTCAACATAGGTGCAAGGAAGAGAGACATCACCGTCACCTACCGGGAGTGCAGGTGCAGCCGTCTGTGGGACCGTCCTAACAGCCGTTGGTTTACCGTACAAACTGTGTCCACGTCTCAGGCTGAGTGAGTACCACAGTGCCGCAAGGCACAGCGCTGCCCCCGCGACCCTGCGCCCACCAGGCCCCGCACCTCCTTCTCCACCACCGGGCCCCGGGATCACCAACCCCTACCCACGGAGGGGCAACACAACACCTGGCTGCTCCGCATCACCATCCCTGGGACCCCCGAATCGAGCAGCGGTGGTGAAATCACCACAACAGTGGGTGGCGTCACGAACTATAACAATTCCCCCACACCCAACCACAACAACCCCCTTTTCACTCACGGGCGAGGAGTGTCGCTCGAGAAAACCCCGGGATCCGGCCCACAGCTCGAGCCACCACTGAGCAGCTGCCGGACCCGAGCAGAAGGGGTGAGCGTAGTGTGCCGACACCCTCCTCCCCGCCCGCGACACATCAAGCACATTCAAAAATACGCCATACTTAACCGTCCCCAGGATGACTCCGGGGTAGGTAGCAAAGTCTTTCCTGATCCCAGCTATGTTCCTCTTGGCTTCTTTTAAAAACAATGTAAGCAAGGGTTACTCCAAGCGGAGTCTCCCTTTTTTCCAAAAATTGGGCCACACAGACACCCCATCAGTGGCAGCACTTGTGCCCTAGTTGCAAACATGATGTTTTGATTTGCATCAAGCACATTCAAAAATACGGCCTAATTAACCGTCCCCAGGATGACACCAGGGTAGGTAGCAAAGTCTTTCCTGATCCCAGCTCTGTTCATCTTGGATCATTTTTAAAAAACACAGCAAGCAAGGGTTACTCCAAGCGGAGCCTCCCTTTTTTCCAAAAATTGGGCCCCACACACACCCACCCATTCAGTGGCAGCACTTGTGCCCTAGTTGTACACTTCACAGCTAGATTTGCATCAAGCACATTCCAAATCCACAAGCATTTACTCTCCGCAGGATGACACAGGGGTAGTAAATTCCTTCTGGATCCATGACTTGTTCATTTTGATGAACGTCAGTCTGTCCACATTGTCACTGGACAGACGCGTGCGCTTATCTGTCAGCACACACCCAGCAGCACTGAAGACACGTTCAGAGACAACGCTGGCAGCTGGACACGACAAAATCTCCAAGGCGAAACTGGATAGCTCTGGCCATTTTTCTAGATTTGAAGCCCAAAAGGAGCAAGGCTCCATTTGCAAAGTCATGACATCGATGTTCATTTGGAGATACTCCTGTATCATCCTCTCCAGCCGTTGACTATGTGTCAGACTTGTTGTCTCTGGTGGCCTTGCAAAGGAGGGTCTAAAAAAATTATGAAAAGATTCCATAAAATTGCTGTTACCAGCACCAGATACGGTGCTACTGGTACGGGTAGACTGTTGAAGATGATGAGACCGTCCCATGTTTGTCAAGTTACAACTGGGAGATTCACTCCCTGCACCTGCACGGTTGTTTGGTGGAAAAGCCGATCTAAGATCGAGTAACAGCTTCTGCTGATACTCCTGCATACGTGCGTCCCTTTCTATGGCTGGAATTATGTCACAAAATTTGGACTTGTACCGGGGATCTAATAGTGTGGCAAGCCAGTAGTCATCATCACTTCTAATTTTGACAATACGAGGGTTATGTTGGAGGTAGTGCAACAAGAAGGCACTCATGTGTCTTGCGCAGCCATGCGGACCAAGTCCACGCTGTGTTTGTGGCACAGAGGTGCTAACCGTTCTTTCTTCCTCTGACATCTCCCCCCAACCTTTTTCAACTGAAATTTGACCAAGGTCTCCCTCATCTGCTGAGTCTTCCATGTCCATGGACAGTTCGTCCTCCATTTCTTCATGTTCTCCTGCACCTTCCTCAACATCTCGCCTGCTACCATGCGCCCTTGTTGATCCCTGTCCCCCATGGTCCCATGCCTGGCGCCTTGGTGATGATGAACGTCTGGACCTTGGTGATGTTGTTGTGTCTTGCGCATATGAATCCTCCTGTAGTTCATCCCCTTCCTGTTGTCCCACCCCCTGACTCCGAATAGTGTTTAGCGTGTGCTCCAGCATGTAAATGACTGGAATCGTCATGCTGATAATGGCATTGTCAGCGCTAAACATATTCGTCGCCATGTCGAAACTGTGCAGAAGGGTGCATAGGTCCTTAATCTGAGACCACTCCATCAGGGTGATCTGCCCCACCTCTGCATCTCGTTGGCCCAGGCTATACGTCATGACGTATTGCACCAGGGCTCGGCGGTGCTGCCACAGTCGCTGTAACATGTGGAGAGTTGAATTCCAGCGTGTCGCCACATCGCATTTCAGGCGATGAACCGGCAGGCCGAAAGACTTCTGGAGCGATGCAAGTCGCTCAGCTGCGGCGGTTGAACGGCGGAAGTGAGCAGACAGTTTTCGTGCCCTGTTCAGAAGGCCATCTAGGCCGGGATAGTGTGTTAAAAATTGCTGGACGACAAGGTTCAACACGTGAGCCATACAAGGTACGTGTGTCACCTTGCCCAGGCGAAGGGCCGCACCCAGGTTTGCAGCATTGTCGCACACGGCCTTACCAGGCTGCAGGTTGAGTGGAGACAACCATTTATTAAACTCGGACCGCAGAGCTGACCACAACTCCTCAGCTGTGTGACTCTTATTCCAAAGACATGTCAAGCTAAAGACCGCCTGATGCCGTTGCGCTCTGCTGCCAGCATAGTAATGAGGGGTGCGTGATTCCTTCTGCGCAGTGAGAACGCTGGTGGCCTGACCAGGCAGGCTTGGGGCGGAGGTGGAGGAGCCAGATGAGGTGGAGGATGCAGAAGCAGTGGCGGAACTTGGACAGACAGAGGATTGACACACAAGTCGTGGGGACGGCAAGACTTGTGCAGCAGACCCTTCACCATCTATCACCATAGTTACCCAGTGCCCAGTCAGCGACATGTAATGTCCCTGTCCATGCTTACTGGTCCAAGTATCGGTGGTGAAATGCACCCGTTCACACACAGAGTTTCTCAAGGAAGCGGTGATGTTGTGTGCGACATGCTGGTGTAGCGCGGGCACACCTTTCTTAGAGAAGTAGTGGCGACTAGGCATCTGGTACTGGGGCACAGCGACAGA
This sequence comes from Anomaloglossus baeobatrachus, assembly GCF_048569485.1. Lineage (NCBI taxonomy): Eukaryota > Metazoa > Chordata > Amphibia > Anura > Aromobatidae > Anomaloglossus > Anomaloglossus baeobatrachus. The sequence continues at coordinate 327,008,415 of NC_134357.1, forward strand.
CATAAGGTCTCTAAAATCCTGTGTGTCCACTAGACGGAAAGGCAGCATTTCGGTAGCCAACAGCTTACAGAGGGATAGAGTCAACCTCTTAGCTTTGTCATGGGTCGCAGGAAGTGGCCTTTTATTTGACCACATCTGAGGGACAGAGATCTGGCTGCTGTGTGTAGACGGTGTTGAGTAGGGTGTCCCTGGAAAAATGCAGGTTTGTGAGGAAAGTGCAGGCGGAGACATGATGTTGCCTTCATCCAACATTGGTGCTATCGATGTCTGAGAGAGCTGTACACACTCACTTGTTTCCCCTTCCAAACCAACTGACGACCTGCCAAGCAAACTGCCTGTTGCGGTTACAGTGGTGGAAGTTGTGGGTGGAAAAACAGGTGTGACAGCTGTCCCCACAGTCCTAGAAGATGACGAGCGCGCGGATGCACTGGAAGGGGCAGGCGGTGGATGGTTCGCTCCGCTAGGCCGCATTGCAGCACGGTGAGCTTCCCACCGGGCCATATGATATTTATTCATGTGACGATTCATGGAAGAAGTTGTCAAACTGCTGAGGTTTTGATCTCTACTAAGAGAACCATGACAAATTTTACAGATCACATAATTTGGGCGATCTTTTTCTATGTCAAAAAAGGACCAGGCTAGGCAAGGCTTAGAGGCCATGCGACCTGTTGATCCACCCCGAATAATGCTCAGAGGCAGAGTGGTGGCTGAGGATGCAGTTGTAGACGTGCTACCAGTACTCCGACTGTGTCCAGGAAGGCGCAAGGTAACTTCGTCATCAGTTGCATCCTCCTCCACCACCTCTGTTGACCTCCTCTAGTGCCTGACTGTGGGTTGACAGTAGGTGGGATCTAGAACTTCATCATCAATTGTTGTGTTTGCACTCCTCTCCCCCTCTTCTTGCCCTGACCGAATATTTAAGTTGTCATCCCAATCGGGTATCTGCGTCTCATCTTCATCAGTATGTTCCTCATTGTCTATAACCACAGGTGTTACAGTTTGTGACAAAGGGTCAACATTATGCTCAGAAACTTGGTCCTCACGGCCTGAATCAGAGTCACAAAGGTTCTGGGCATCACTGCAGACCATTTCCTGTTCTGTACTCACTGTAGCTTGGGAGCAGACCTCTGATTCCCAGGCTATAGTGTGACTGAACAGCTCTGGAGACTCAGCCATCTCAGTTCCACCATACTGTGCAGGGCTGATGGAGACGTCAGAGCTGGGAGAAAGCAAGTTTGATTAGGATGACAACTCAGAGGACTGGTGTTTTTTGGATGCGGTACTTGAAGTGGCTGAGAGGGCACTTGTTGGACCACTTGAGATCCATTCAAGCATTTTCCTTTTTTGGCCATCATCTACCTTTGTTCTAGGGCGCCGACCTCCGCAGGCAGGTAGTTCCAGATGACAGTTTGTTGAACTAGGGTCTTTCCTTTCCTTCTTTTTCTGTGCTGTCCGTTTGGAGGATTGACCAATGCTGTTCAATATTAATAACTTAAAAATCATCTAACATCCCTTAAAATTATTTTTAGTCTCTTTGTATCGTAAATCTTGTCCCTGTTAGTCAGGAGCTTGCCATAAATACCAAAAAATATATTCTGTATCCATTGTTATGGATCAGGTGTTTTTTCCGGATGGTGCTCCGTCCTTTTTTATCACCTAGCTTTGTAGAGGAAATGGGTATACCCAAATATAATCCCTCCCCTCTTTTGTGCTTATCTGAACTTTCTCAAATTATTACGCTAAGAAGGGGATTTTAGGGATGTACATAATTAAGGGGATTCGGTTTTTATTTTATATATCTGGGAAACCGCACTGAATACTATTTCATGATCTTTATTCCACATATAACCTTCCCTTCTTAGGGATTAAGCCGGACCGCCGATTATTTAAATGTGTTCGCCTGTTTTTCTCCATAATACGTCCACTATTGCCTTGGAATGAAGGGCTGGGGGCGTGGCTTGAACGGAGGTCACATGACCGCAACCTCCCCTAAGGCTATTGGCCCTCATGTTCCTTGCTGGGAACTGGGTTTGGGGGCGCGGCCAAAACGATGACCACGTGACCACGCCTAACATGGTCATGGTCCAGCATGCATCTGACCAGGAAATAACCTGGGCATGTGACCGTGATTCATGATGCGATGGTCACGTGTAAAACAAGAATGACGCGGTGTTATGACTCGGCGGCCATGTGACTAATATCACATGGCGCGCGATTTTCAAAATGAGGCTAATTAGGACCGGATAAAAATGCCGGCGTTTTAGTAATCTATGTGGAATCCATAGGAAGCGTGGTCCCCGGACCTGGTGTGTTATGGAAGCGCACACCTAGGACAACATAGGTCCCATGCTCCTCTGATAAGGTAACATCAATATATGATTTGGGGATACCTATAGTAAAGTCTTTTCTCTACCTGAGCACCACTTAGACTGGTTAGTAGCTCATTATACCTTTTGTCATACTACAGCCTCCAAATGGTAACTTTCCCCTGATGAATCGATAAGAGGAAACGTGTTGGGAAGAAAACAAGGAGGGCTATGAGCATATTCTAACTATTATCTTTGGGCTGAATAGACAATGTATATCATGCCCTATTAAGGTAATATCTTGATTATTTTCTGTCAGAAAGGATGGGCGAAACATGATATCCTGCTTCTGTCAGATGCCGAAAGACTTCTGGAGCGATGCAAGTCGCTCAGCTGCGGCGGTTGAACGGCGGAAGTGAGCAGACAGTTTTCGTGCCCTGTTCAGAAGGCCATCTAGGCCGGGATAGTGTGTTAAAAATTGCTGGACGACAAGGTTCAACACGTGAGCCATACAAGGTACGTGTGTCACCTTGCCCAGGCGAAGGGCCGCACCCAGGTTTGCAGCATTGTCGCACACGGCCTTACCAGGCTGCAGGTTGAGTGGAGACAACCATTTATTAAACTCGGACCGCAGAGCTGACCACAACTCCTCAGCTGTGTGACTCTTATTCCAAAGACATGTCAAGCTAAAGACCGCCTGATGCCGTTGCGCTCTGCTGCCAGCATAGTAATGAGGGGTGCGTGATTCCTTCTGCGCAGTGAGAACGCTGGTGGCCTGACCAGGCAGGCTTGGGGCGGAGGTGGAGGAGCCAGATGAGGTGGAGGATGCAGAAGCAGTGGCGGAACTTGGACAGACAGAGGATTGACACACAAGTCGTGGGGACGGCAAGACTTGTGCAGCAGACCCTTCACCATCTATCACCATAGTTACCCAGTGCCCAGTCAGCGACATGTAATGTCCCTGTCCATGCTTACTGGTCCAAGTATCGGTGGTGAAATGCACCCGTTCACACACAGAGTTTCTCAAGGAAGCGGTGATGTTGTGTGCGACATGCTGGTGTAGCGCGGGCACACCTTTCTTAGAGAAGTAGTGGCGACTAGGCATCTGGTACTGGGGCACAGCGACAGACATAAGGTCTCTAAAATCCTGTGTGTCCACTAGACGGAAAGGCAGCATTTCGGTAGCCAACAGCTTACAGAGGGATAGAGTCAACCTCTTAGCTTTGTCATGGGTCGCAGGAAGTGGCCTTTTATTTGACCACATCTGAGGGACAGAGATCTGGCTGCTGTGTGTAGACGGTGTTGAGTAGGGTGTCCCTGGAAAAATGCAGGTTTGTGAGGAAAGTGCAGGCGGAGACATGATGTTGCCTTCATCCAACATTGGTGCTATCGATGTCTGAGAGAGCTGTACACACTCACTTGTTTCCCCTTCCAAACCAACTGACGACCTGCCAAGCAAACTGCCTGTTGCGGTTACAGTGGTGGAAGTTGTGGGTGGAAAAACAGGTGTGACAGCTGTCCCCACAGTCCTAGAAGATGACGAGCGCGCGGATGCACTGGAAGGGGCAGGCGGTGGATGGTTCGCTCCGCTAGGCCGCATTGCAGCACGGTGAGCTTCCCACCGGGCCATATGATATTTATTCATGTGACGATTCATGGAAGAAGTTGTCAAACTGCTGAGGTTTTGATCTCTACTAAGAGAACCATGACAAATTTTACAGATCACATAATTTGGGCGATCTTTTTCTATGTCAAAAAAGGACCAGGCTAGGCAAGGCTTAGAGGCCATGCGACCTGTTGATCCACCCCGAATAATGCTCAGAGGCAGAGTGGTGGCTGAGGATGCAGTTGTAGACGTGCTACCAGTACTCCGACTGTGTCCAGGAAGGCGCAAGGTAACTTCGTCATCAGTTGCATCCTCCTCCACCACCTCTGTTGACCTCCTCTAGTGCCTGACTGTGGGTTGACAGTAGGTGGGATCTAGAACTTCATCATCAATTGTTGTGTTTGCACTCCTCTCCCCCTCTTCTTGCCCTGACCGAATATTTAAGTTGTCATCCCAATCGGGTATCTGCGTCTCATCTTCATCAGTATGTTCCTCATTGTCTATAACCACAGGTGTTACAGTTTGTGACAAAGGGTCAACATTATGCTCAGAAACTTGGTCCTCACGGCCTGAATCAGAGTCACAAAGGTTCTGGGCATCACTGCAGACCATTTCCTGTTCTGTACTCACTGTAGCTTGGGAGCAGACCTCTGATTCCCAGGCTATAGTGTGACTGAACAGCTCTGGAGACTCAGCCATCTCAGTTCCACCATACTGTGCAGGGCTGATGGAGACGTCAGAGCTGGGAGAAAGCAAGTTTGATTAGGATGACAACTCAGAGGACTGGTGTTTTTTGGATGCGGTACTTGAAGTGGCTGAGAGGGCACTTGTTGGACCACTTGAGATCCATTCAAGCATTTTCCTTTTTTGGCCATCATCTACCTTTGTTCTAGGGCGCCGACCTCCGCAGGCAGGTAGTTCCAGATGACAGTTTGTTGAACTAGGGTCTTTCCTTTCCTTCTTTTTCTGTGCTGTCCGTTTGGAGGATTGACCAATGCTGTTCAATATTAATAACTTAAAAATCATCTAACATCCCTTAAAATTATTTTTAGTCTCTTTGTATCGTAAATCTTGTCCCTGTTAGTCAGGAGCTTGCCATAAATACCAAAAAATATATTCTGTATCCATTGTTATGGATCAGGTGTTTTTTCCGGATGGTGCTCCGTCCTTTTTTATCACCTAGCTTTGTAGAGGAAATGGGTATACCCAAATATAATCCCTCCCCTCTTTTGTGCTTATCTGAACTTTCTCAAATTATTACGCTAAGAAGGGGATTTTAGGGATGTACATAATTAAGGGGATTCGGTTTTTATTTTATATATCTGGGAAACCGCACTGAATACTATTTCATGATCTTTATTCCACATATAACCTTCCCTTCTTAGGGATTAAGCCGGACCGCCGATTATTTAAATGTGTTCGCCTGTTTTTCTCCATAATACGTCCACTATTGCCTTGGAATGAAGGGCTGGGGGCGTGGCTTGAACGGAGGTCACATGACCGCAACCTCCCCTAAGGCTATTGGCCCTCATGTTCCTTGCTGGGAACTGGGTTTGGGGGCGCGGCCAAAACGATGACCACGTGACCACGCCTAACATGGTCATGGTCCAGCATGCATCTGACCAGGAAATAACCTGGGCATGTGACCGTGATTCATGATGCGATGGTCACGTGTAAAACAAGAATGACGCGGTGTTATGACTCGGCGGCCATGTGACTAATATCACATGGCGCGCGATTTTCAAAATGAGGCTAATTAGGACCGGATAAAAATGCCGGCGTTTTAGTAATCTATGTGGAATCCATAGGAAGCGTGGTCCCCGGACCTGGTGTGTTATGGAAGCGCACACCTAGGACAACATAGGTCCCATGCTCCTCTGATAAGGTAACATCAATATATGATTTGGGGATACCTATAGTAAAGTCTTTTCTCTACCTGAGCACCACTTAGACTGGTTAGTAGCTCATTATACCTTTTGTCATACTACAGCCTCCAAATGGTAACTTTCCCCTGATGAATCGATAAGAGGAAACGTGTTGGGAAGAAAACAAGGAGGGCTATGAGCATATTCTAACTATTATCTTTGGGCTGAATAGACAATGTATATCATGCCCTATTAAGGTAATATCTTGATTATTTTCTGTCAGAAAGGATGGGCGAAACATGATATCCTGCTTCTGTCAGATGCCAAATAAGTAATTTGAGGTAAAATATATAAAAAACAGATATTTTGTGCAATTGCACTACCCTTTGGTAAGAGCACTTATTAATAAGGTACCATGAGGGTAATTGATATCTGATTTATATCTCTGTAGCAAGGTTATTTTTGCCTACTAGAATTGAATACTCAAATTTGTCTGTGTCTGTCTATCTGTGTGGTCACTATTCACGGGTGAATTTTTAGACCTTGAGTCAATTTTAATAAATAGAATTAAAAGTTAAATTTTAGCTTTATTACCTTTTGCTGTATACTTAGTTATAATGAGTTGGAGTGTGCAATGCAGGTAGAGGTGCTGCAAATATCTGTGCACTAGTGGGACAATACAGAAGTCCAATAGCCACGTTTAGGATGCCACTAGGTACACTGAGTGTTTGCTAGTATAATGGCTTGGTTATAATGAGTTGGAGTGTGCAATGCAGGCAGACGTGCTGCAAATGTCTTTGCACTAGTGTGACTACACAAAAGTCCAATAGCCACGTTTAGGATGCCACTAGGTACACTGAGTGTTTGCTAGTATAATGGCTTAGTTATAATGAGTTGGAGTGTGCAATGCAGGCAGATGTGCTGCAAATGTCTTTGCACTAGTGGGACTATAGCAAAGTCCAATAGCCACGTTTAGGATGCCACTAGGTACACTGAGTGTTTGCTAGTATAATGGCTTAGTTATAATGAGTTGGAGTGTGCAGAGGACAGGAGGGTACAGTGCCAGGATTGTGGTGCTCTGGGTAGAGGAAAGGAAGCCTGCCTTTCTATTCCCTCCTAATGGGGAAATGCAGCGACGAAATCCCTGACCTTAGCTACACAGACGCTGTCTCTGTTTTCAGGACCTGTCACCTATGGCTCTGACCCTGCCGGTACGAGCCCTTAAAAGGACTGATGGAAAGTGCTATCCCTATGCTGTCCAGCGCTGTGTATGGAGCGCATACAGCTGTATCAGCGATAGGACTCAGGACGGAGCTGCGCCAGTGATGTCTGACACCAAGGACGCAGAAGAGATAATGGCGTCCTGGAGGAAAATGTCCGGTTTTATAATGCAGGGACATGTGATATGGACATCCTATCACACATGCCGTTGCTTCTCTGGCTAAAAGTCCACTTAGCTGTGTGTGTGTCTGAGATTGGCTGACATGCTGGCCCGCCCCACAAGACGCGCGCGCTTACGGAAGGAAGACAAGGGAAAAAAAAAAAATGGCGATCGCCATTATACAAACAGCAGTGATCTGAAGGCGCTGTTCACGCACACTATACACTGAAATGTCATAATAGTGTGATTCACAGAGCGACTTACACTATTACAGCGGAAAGCCAGCTAGGAATTAGCTGTTTTTTTGCTGCTAGAACCGTTCTCGAACGTTTCTAGAACTATCGAGCTTTTGCAAAAAGCTCGAGTTCTAGTTCGATCTAGAACAGGCCCCAAAATCACTCGAGCCTAGAACTGGAGAACCTCGAACCGCGAACCGCGCTCAACTCTAGAATTAAGAATATTGATAATGTCTGATCAATTCTGGCAGAGAAAGAAGCAGATTTGTCCAAAGAGATATATTACAAAGTTACTTATATTCATGTGTACTATTCATTTATTATGAAATAAAAATTAAAACAATGCTTACACTTTAAGAAATGTGTCAGTAGATTACATGAGCTGAGCTGTAAGCTTTCACTTTAGCTGAGTGAAAACTAAAGCACTCAAACTTCTTTGGCACCATTCAGAAATTTGCATCAATGAGCAAAATGATCTCTTTAGTCAAATGTTCAGCCTAATCAATACTCAGAGATCAGTTATTGCTAAATAGATTTCAGAGCTGGACCAAGCAAGATTTGGTAATGCAAACTAAAGACATAGCTGTAACTCTGACTTAATTGATACCTTTGGTGCAGAAATCCACTTTGTTGTTCTTCATTAATCACCATTTGAAGTTTTCTGCTAATTAGATTTCGGTGCACAGGGGCTGAACTGTGCACAGGATCTTCTGCTCCCTATCTGTGATCCCCGGCCCCTCTGCCTGCCTTTGTTCTGTGAATGAATGTTCTGTGAATGACCTGTGACTACTGAGATTTCATACAGAGTAGGCAGGTCAACCAAAGACCAGAGGCCGGCATAGGGGCTGGGGAATCATAGACAGGGAGGAGAAGACCCAGTGCGCCGTTTGGTCCTTATGCTCCCAAAATCTAATTAGCAGAAAACTTCAATTTGTTATTATAGAAAAACAAAAAAGTGTCTCTACTTTTACATTACAAAATCATGCTGACAGCTTCTCTTTAACCCCCTATGGCCCTGTGCTGAGATTTCTATACTTTGAAGTCACTGATGTAGCATTGACTGTAAATTTTATAATGTTGGGTCAGAGATTTCCAATAATGATCATTACTGACAACTAGTGATGAATAGTGTAGGTCTGGTAGTGCTGTGTTTTTTTTTAAATATAGGAAGTCTGAGCTTATATAATCAATGGATGAGGTCATCTGACATAATTGTATCTCAGAAAATCAGTATTAAAAGTTCATTTTAATCAATAGATCTTGGAATAATAATAAATTTCACAATTTGATGTGTTTAAAAAAATGTTCCTGTGCTGAGATAATCTTATATATGTGCCCTGCTGTGTACTGTGTAATGACCGTGTCAGACCGTACAGGCACATGGTCTGATCATTCCACATATCCTGGGCAGAGGAGGATGCAAAAGCATATACAGACATTGCAAAACAGGATCACAAATTAGTCTTTCTTTGAGGTAAAACATTTTTTTTTTAAAACAAGCAGGGAAATGTTTTACCTCACACAAAGAATCAGCTGTGATCCTGTGCTGTAATGTAATACTCTTCTGCGTCTTCCCCTGCCCAGGAGCTGTGGTATGATCAGACCATATACCTGTACGGTCAGACATGTATACATCATAGATGCACAGCCTGCACCACATTCTGTAAGATCTGCAGCAGATGGATCAGGCACAAGGCGTACAAATTTTGCCCTAAATTATAGTGTACTTTTCATAAAATATGCAGAACAGTATGAAATGTATTTGCATTATGCATTTAGTTATAATTATCTATATAAATACTATAGTTAAAATGAACTAATTAATTACAGCACATACGAGTATGCATGGAAGAGATAATGCAAATTCTGCTTACGTTGTGCTATCCCAGAATATGACACACATGCCTGCGAATAGACGGACCCTGTGGCGGCTGCCAACAAGAGAACGGTCCACACCAAGTTCATTTTGTGTTGACGAGAGACAGAACAGAACTTAAAAAAAGATAAAAAGTGAAAGTGCATAAAATAAATCAGAGGTAGAAATCTAACATTTCCTGATACCATAGCGAGGTAGGATCCGCTAATCAACCCAGTAATCAATATGGAAGAAGAAAAATAATGACAGCATATGCTACATTACAGTACAAAGGGCAGTGAAATATTAAGGTTGTATTATGGCATTGTATAAAATGATCAAAGGTACGTAATAAAGGGAAACTCCCTGCCGGCAAACCGGTATATGTGCTATGCCGTGTACAGGGCGGATAGAAATAGTCTATGTAAGAATATGGCTGGAGTCATTTCTATCACATTTACTTATATGTGTATATTAAGGGTTGCATGCCTCTGAATACATTTGGTATGTTTGGGAGTATCTAAAAGTCAGAATATCAAATCTTCATAAAAATGTTTACTACTTCACCATACAGACCAAATTTTCTACATCATCATTTGTAAATTTGCATAAAATTGGGCCAATGTCTTTAGTTTAGTTTCAAAATGTTCCTTATTTCTGGAGAAGAGCTATTGTGTCTTTGATGATGGGGCTGGTTTTAAGGATTGACATGCAGGAATAAGACAAATTCAGTAAAAGGTGCACGTCACTTATTAAATTACCATTAATGGCATATGCCTCAACAGAATTGTTACCCACGACTGGAATCCTATGCTGGATGTGAGGAAGGCCACCACTTTTAATGGATTTGCCTTGCCCTGCCCTTGCTTCACCCCTATGGGCAGTGCAGCCCAAAACTTGCATGAAAACACTAAAAGTCCTAACATTTTTGTACAATTCCGGATTGTTCAAACATTTTACAACATTTAAACTGTTTTCTGCCTAAATCATTTTCATGAATTGGGGCCTAAGTATTCAGAGGCCCCATTCATATCGATGGGTTGTTTGTGTAATACCGGATAGTTCTTCGAGCTGAAGAGATGCTCTATGTGACCATTTCTCACTCTGCTCCACAGATGAAAACAGAAGAGCCCACTTTACTAAGAATTGTACTATACAATATCTGAAAATGGGATTACTAAACCTAACACAACTCAGATTTTATGTACTTGCCCTTTCTATCATGATAATGATTAGAGGCTTATCTGTCTCAGTCTACACAGTAAAGCAACAGCAAATAGGAAGCATTTCACCATTGTAATACTTTAGTAACCCAAGGAGAAATTACATGTAATACAAATATTCTTCTGAAAATAAAAACTCTGTTTAATTAAAATGGATATTTCTTATAATATATCTCATTTAATAGAAGCCAACTATTGTCCTTATGGGTGAAATTGCAGTTCTAAATAATACTTAAATAATTTAATGTCACCTTTTTCAGGATGAACGTGCAGTATCTTCTTCGCTCGAAAACACTTAAAAGAATATATCACAATAAATAATATAGTAAAAATAATGTATATATATATATATATATATATATATATATATATATATATATATATATATATATATATACAGTTAGGTCCAGAAATATTTGGACAGTGACACAAGTTTTGTTATTTTAGCTGTTTACAAAAACATGTTCAGAAATACAATTATATATATAATATGGGCTGAAAGTGCACACTCCCAGCTGCAATATGAGAGTTTTCACATCCAAATCGGAGAAAGGGTTTAGGAATCATAGCTCTGTAATGCATAGCCTCCTCTTTATCAAGGGACCAAAAGTAATTGGACAAGGGACTCTAAGGGCTGCAATTAACTCTGAAGGCATCTCCCTCGTTAACCTGTAATCAATGAAGTAGTTAAAAGGTCTGGGGATGATTACAGGTGTGTGGTTTTGCATTTGGAAGCTGTTGCTGTGACCAGACAACTTGCGGTCTAAGGAACTCTCAATTGAGGTGAAGCAGAACATCCTGAGGCTGAAAAAAAAGAAAAAGTCCATCAGAGAGATAGCAGACATGCTTGGAGTAGCAAAATCAACAGTCGGGTACATTCTGAGAAAAAAGGAATTGACTGGTGAGCTTGGGAACTCAAAAAGGCCTGGGCGTCCACGGATGACAACAGTGGTGGATGATCGCCACATACTTTCTTTGGTGAAGAAGAACCCGTTCACAACATCAACTGAAGTCCAGAACACTCTCAGTGAAGTAGGTGTATCTGTCTCTAAGTCAACAGTAAAGAGAAGACTCCATGAAAGTAAATACAAAGGGTTCACATCTAGATGCAAACCATTCATCAATTCCAAAAATAGACAGGCCAGAGTTAAATTTGCTGAAAAACACCTCATGAAGCCAGCTCAGTTCTGGAAAAGTATTCTATGGACAGATGAGACAAAGATCAACCTGTACCAGAATGATGGGAAGAAAAAAGTTTGGAGAAGAAAGGGAACGGCACATGATCCAAGGCACACCACATCCTCTGTAAAACATGGTGGAGGCAACGTGATGGCATGGGCATGCATGGCTTTCAATGGCACTGGGTCACTTGTGTTTATTGATGACATAACAGCAGACAAGAGTAGCCGGATGAATTCTGAAGTGTACCGGGATATACTTTCAGCCCAGATTCAGCCAAATGCCGCAAAGTTGATCGGACGGCGGTTGATAGTACAGATGGACAATGACCCCAAGCATACAGCCAAAGCTACCCAGGAGTTCATGAGTGCAAAAAAGTGGAACATTCTGCAATGGCCAAGTCAATCACCAGATCTTAACCCAATTGAGCATGCATTTCACTTGCTCAAATCCAGACTTAAGACGGAAAGACCTACAAACAAGCAAGACCTGAAGGCTGCGGCTGTAAAGGCCTGGCAAAGCATTAAGAAGGATGAAACCCAGCGTTTGGTGATGTCCATGGGTTCCAGACTTAAGGCAGTGATTGCCTCCAAAGGATTCGCAACAAAATATTGAAAATAAAAATATTTTGTTTGGGTTTGGTTTATTTGTCCAATTACTTTTGACCTCCTAAAATGTGGAGTGTTTGTAAAGAAATGTGTACAATTCCTACAATTTCTATCAGATATTTTTGTTCAAACCTTCAAATTAAACGTTACAATCTGCACTTGAATTCTGTTGTAGAGATTTCATTTCAAATCCAATGTGGTGGCATGCAGAGCCCAACTCGCGAAAATTGTGTCACTGTCCAAATATTTCTGGACCTAACTGTATATATCTGTAACCAATATGTGGTACCTGACTGGATAAAATAGAGCTGTAAGTTTAATGCTGGTTTGCTTCCCCTTTATATACTCACCAACCTACCTCAATCAAGGAAATGTCCCAGAATTCTTGATAAGTACATTCTTTTTTGTACAATCTCCAAGTTAAATAGCTGTGGGCAACTTCTGGAAAGTTCGTATGAGCCAGTGTCTTTGGAACGTTTTAGACTATTTTCCATATTTGATGACATGGCAGGAGATGATCAAATTATTGGCGAGGAGATAGAGCCGATACAGACAGCTGTTCCTCTGGCAAACCTTGTATCACCGCAGAGTGCACAAAGCATAATTTCATTGAATAGTGGACATGCAATATTACTTTTCTCCTGCAATTTTGAACCCAGGACCCCAGCAATTCAAAGCCAAGAAAAGTGACTTTATGAGATTACAATAATTAGTCTGCCTTTGTCCTAGGTACAGAACCGGTCTTCTTTGTGGACTCTGGTAGATTAAACCAAGTCACTTGACCTAAATGGGGGCATTGATTTTGTCATATTTACTGTCCTTTATTCAATAAATTTAACTCCCTGTTTACTTTTTCAGGAAGATTTGATGATTGTGCTTTTAATTCTTATGTACACTACAGTTCAAATATTTAGGGTCACTAAAGGCCCCGCCACACACAACGAAATCGCTAACGAGATCGTTGCTGAGTCACAGTGATCTCGTTATGTGTGATACCTACCAGCGATCAGTCCCCTGCTGGGGGATCGCTAGTCGTTGTCGAGTGGTCTGGACCATTTTCTTCAAAGGCAATGTCCTGCTGGGCAGGACTCATCGCTGTATTTGACAATGTGTGACAGGGTTCCCAATGACTGCTGAGATCATTCATTATACAGGTCGCTACTGCGACCTGTATCGTTACTGCGCCGTTGGGAAGATCTGACTGTGTAACATCTCACCAGCGACCTCCCAGCGACTTACCAGCGAACCTTATCAGGTGGTATCATTGTCGGGATCGCTGGTAAGTCGTTGTGTGTGACTGGACCTTTAGATATTTCCTTATTTTTAAAAGAAAAAAACATTGTTTTTCAATGAAGCTAACATTAAATTAAACAGAAATACACTCTATACATTGTTAATGTGGTAAATGACTATTCTAGCGCAAATGTCTGGTATTTAATGCAATATCTAAATAGGTGTATAGAAGTCCATTTCCAAGAACCATTAGTCCAATGTTATAATGGTATATTGTGTTTGCTAACTGTGTTAGAAGGCTAATGGAAGTTTAGAAATCCCTTGAAAATCCTTGTGCAAGTATGTTAGCACAGCTGAAAACAGTTTTGCTGATTAGAGAAGCTATAAAACTGACCTCCTTTGAGCTAGTTGAGAATCTAGAGCATTACATTTATTGGTTCCATTAAACTCTCAAAATGGCCAGAAAAAGAGAACTTTCATGTGAACTTGACAGTCTATTCTTGTTCTTAGAAAATAAGGATATTCCATGCGCGAAATTGCCAAGAAACTGAAGATTTCCTACAACGGTGTGTCCTACTCCCTTCAGAGGAGAGCACAAACAGGCTCTAATCAGAGTAGAAAAAAAAGTGTGAGGCCCTGCTGAACAACTGAGCAAGAAGTACATTAGAGTCTCTAGTTTGAGAAATCGATGCCTCACAGGTCCTCAATTGGCAGCTTCATTAAATAGCACCCGCAAAACACCAGTGTCAACATCTACAGTGAAGAGACAACTCCAGGATGCTGGCCTTCAGAGCAGAGTGGCAAAGAAAAAGCCATATCTGAGACTGGCTAATGAAAGGAAAAGATAAATATGGGCAAAACAACACAGACATTGGACAGAGGAAGATTAGAAAAAAGTGTTATGGACAGACGAATCGAAGTTGGAGGTGTTTGAATCACACAGAAGAACATTTGTGAGACACAGAACAACTAAACAGATGCTGGAAGAGTGCCTGACACCATCTGTCAAGCATGGTGGAGGTAATGTGATGGTCTGGGATTGCTTTGGTCCTGGTAAAGTGGGTGATTTGTACAATGTAAAAGGGATTTTGAGTAAGGAAGGCTATCACTCCATTTTGCAACGCCATGTGTGGACAGCGCTTGATTGGAGCTAATTTCATCCTACAACAGGACAATGACCCAAAGCACACCTCTAAATTATGCATGAACCATTTAGGGAAGAAGCAGGCAGCTGGTATTCTATCTGTAATGGAGTGGTCAGCCCAGCCACCAGATCTCAACCCTATTGAGCTGTTGTAGGAGCAGCTTGACCGTATGGTACGCAAAAAGTGCCCATCAAGCCAATCCAACTTGTGGGAGGGGGGAAGCATGGGGTGAAATATCTCCAGATTACCTCATCAAATTAACAGCTAGAATGCCAAAGGTCTGCAAAGCTGGAATTGCTGCAAAGGAGCATTCTGTGCCGAAAGCAAAGTTTGAAGGAGAAAATTATTATTTCAAGTAAAAATCATTATTTCTAACCTCGTCAATGTCTGGACTATATTTTCTATTCATTATGCAACTCATTTGGCAAATATAAGTATGATTTTTCATGGAAAAGACAAAATTGTCGAGGTGACTCCAAACTTTTGAACTGTAGTGTACATTAAGTTACAAACTGGCGAAAAGGGAAAGTGTGCTAAGTGAATGGCATTAAATATTTGCAAGCAATGTAGAGCTTGGTCACATGTTGCGCTTTAAATGCGGTTTTGCTGCATTTTATAGTACCACCAAAATGAATGGGATTCTTGAAATCTCATGCACATTCTGCTTATTTTTTTCTTGCAGAATTGAAGCATCAAAGCGTTTTTTGTTTTTTTTTCAAATCTGTAGCCAGGGTGTACAGAGAAATCATTGGGCCCCATTGCAGACTTTCTCATTGGACCCCTCCCTCGCTCACCCCCAAAATAATAATATTCAGTTGGTTCACAGAAGAGCATATTTCACAACTTTGTAGCCCTAACAAAGTATCGTAATTTTCCTCATATTGAAGCCCCTAGTTTCCTCTTTCATTGCAGCCATAAAGTATGATGGAAACAAAAGTGCCCCACAAACACTATATGATCCCCCACAGTAAATTTCTCTACAGTACTCTCCACATGCACAGTATGATGACCCTACTGTATCCCCCTTTCAACTACCCCAGCAAGGAATGATTACCCTGACACAGTAGGATTCCCAACTGTGACCCTGACACAGCCCTTCATGCAGTATAATGGCCCCTACTACCCTCCAAATTGTAAAATGGCCCCCACACAGCCCTCTGCATAGTATGACGGACCCCAGATAAACCTTCACACTGTATATATGCTTGCATAAAGTATAATGGCCTTCAAATAACGCTAGATACATTTATTATTATATACTCCCCATATTCCTCCATATAGTATTATTCAGTCCCATATAGCATTATGCAGCCCCACATATAGTATTATGCAGCCTCATATTGCATTATGCAGCCCCCGTATAGTATTATGCAGTACCATATAGTATTATGCAGCTGAATATAGTATTATGCAGCCCCATAGAGTAGTATGCTGCTCCATATAATAGAATGCAGCCCCCATATACAGGGTGGGCCATAAGTATGAATACACCCTGATAAAATGGAAGTGGTTGCTGATATCACCTTACCATTTGTGGCATATTAGTATATGAGAGGGGCAAAATATTTGAGGCCGGGTGATGCCCATGGCGGCCATCTGCAAAGCCGCCATTTTGAATCCAACTTTACTTTTTTCAATGGGAAGGGGGTCATATGACACATCAAACACATAGAGAATTGCACAAGAAAAACAATGGTGTGCTCATTTTTAACGTAGCTTTATTCATTATTGAGTTATTGACACGTTTGTGACATTGAGCAATGACAGTAACCCACTAAAGGATGTGCTCAAAGTGCTGCCCATTGTGTTGAATTGTCAAAACAGACCTCAATCTGAATAAGGGCATAGAGTGATTAGGGCCCCAACTATGGACACACAGCCATGGGAAGCATTATAAATTAAATGCCCAGCTCAGTGAAAAGGGAACTACACCTTATTTGTACTGAGTATATGAGACTACAAAGAAGCAAAAAAAATGAGCCAGAGAATGAGTCTGTATACATGCAACATATAAACGCATGTTTACACTGGCCATAAGATAAAGAAAACCCAAGATGAAAATAATATGGACATATACCCTGCTGTAACTAAATAAAAGCATTGTACATATAAATAAACAAAGAGAAGTTACTAAACACTATTTTTAATCAAAAATTGTAAAGCCATCCCACTGCGACAAGGTGTACCCAAATCAGAGTGGTACCTAAGACTTTCTAGTATTAAAACCTTACCATGTGTCAAAACAGACCTCATTCTGAATAATAACCACAATCTGAGCACTATAATGCTCAGATAAGAAGTGGAGCTGAATGCATTACAATTCTTTAAAAGTACAAAACTTTATTAATCACAAATATCACAAATATAAAACAGGAAAAGAGCCCTCAAAGTGGGGTGCATCATCCCCAGTTAATAACCCTCAGAAAAACATACACGGATACATCCACAGATATATGTCATTATATATAGCCACTGCTGGCTGATAACAGAGACAACATGAATCTATTGGTCTCCTAAGGCATATATAAGCCAATTTCAAATATCGCTGCTGTATCAGCCAGCAGATGGCAGCATAGTTATAAATTAATCATTAAGTGCTACCATTTGTGAGAATGCTTAGGGTTGTAACACCTGCCCACCAGCAACAGATGATGTATGGAATGTTAAATAATCAATCTTTAAAACTATTGTCAGTGTGCAAATCACACACTGGTTTGCACCTGCATAAGTCTCTGTGCTGGTGAGAAGGTGGTAAAAAACAAACCTCACAAGGCTAATTAACATTCAGCAAGCACCTATGGTCAGCTGTATTATCGTGAAACACTGTGAGTCATATCGGTTAGTAACCAGCATATCAAACAAACATTCATGGCAAACCGCTGGGAAATAACATTGCTTAGTACAATCAAAGATCATATACCTGGAGAAGAGGGTAAACTGGGCGAGCGCTCCACCACCCCTGACGCCGTTTCGCCTCGCTTCTGAATAAGATGGGGCAGGAACTGAGGAGGAGAAGCGCAATAGGGTCTTACCACAATAAATATTAAGAAAGTAAAAGTGAACTACTCACCTATAGAGGTTGTGACAGTCACAACCCCTATAACAGCCAAATTATATAGGCTAACAGCTGCAACACTGAGAAGAGTATATCAGATGTAGAAGAAGAACCGGGTAATGAGCCGCATTATCACCACATTGGAAAATATTGTTAATTTATGTCTTTATTCTTTATGCACAGGTCAACGCGTTTCAAGAGCTCCCTTCATCAAGACAACAGGCAAAAAATATTTCCAAAATGAATTGACTTTTAGGGTGTTTCCACTGTTTAGGCATCTCATTGTATCCCAAATCTGAACTCATATATGGCACACATTCTCTTCTCCACTTTCTACTGTGCCTGAAAGTAATTTTCAACCACATATGGAGTACTGACATACTTAGGAGAAATTGCACAACAAATTGTATGGTGTATTTTCTCCTGTTATCCTTGTGAAAATGAAAGATTAGTGTTTAAATCAACATTTTTGTGGTAAAAATGTATTTTTTTATTTTCACGGCTCAATTTTATAAAATTCCATAGGGCACATAGGAAATCAAGATGCTCACCAAACATCTAGATAAATTCTTTCAGTGGTCTAGTTTCCAAAATGGGGTCACTTGTGGGGGAGCTCCACTGTTTGGGCCCATCAGGGGCTCTTCAATGGGACATGGCATCCAAATCATTTTGCGCTCTAAAATTCAAATAGTGCTCCTTCCCTTCCAAGTCCTGCCGTGCTCCCAAATAGTAAAGTTACACCACATATGGGGTATCGATGTACCCAGGAGGAATTGTGCAAAAAATTGTATATTGCATTTTCTTTTGTTACCCTTGTGAAAATCCAAAATTTGGGGCTAAAGTAAGATTTTTGTAGGAAAAAGTAAAATTTTCATTTTTATCTTTAACTTCAGTAGTTCCTTTGAAGCATCTAAAACTTCTTGGATGTGGTGTTGAGTAGTATGAGGGGTGCAGTTTTTAAAATGGTGTCATTTGGGTATTTTCTGTCACCTAGGCCTCTCAGTCACTTCAAATGTGATGTGGTTCCTAAAAAAACGGTTTAGCAAATCCTGTTGGAAATATTAGAAATTGCTGATAAACTTTGACCCCTTCTAACTTCCTAACAAAAAAAATATGTTTCAAAAATTGCGCTGATGTAAAGTAGACATGTGAGAAATGTTATTTATTCACTATTTTGTGTACATACAGTAGCTCTGATTTAATGGCCAAAAAATTTAAAAGTTTGAAAATTGCAAAGTTTTCTAAATTTTCAGCAAATTTCAGATATTTTCACAAATACATACAAAAAATATGATCCTGTTTTCCTGTCATGAAGTACAAGATGTCATGAAAAAACATTCTCAGATCCATTGAAGCATTCCAGAGTTATAAAGTGACACTGGTCAGAATTGAAAAATTGGCCCAGATAGGAATGTGAAAACAGGCTGGGGGTGAAGGGGTTAAGCAGCGATTTTCTTGAAAAGACTTAAGTATTTTCCACTGATTTTTCTGCATCAGATATAAAACGTGTGCATACCAATTTACAGTGAGTACGGAAAGTATTCAGACTCACTAAAATTGTTCACTCTTTGTTTCATTGCAGCCATTTGGTAAATTCAAAAAAGTTCATTTTTTTCTTAGTAATGTACACTCTGCACCCCCATCTTGACAGAAAAAACAGAAATGTAGAAATTTGCTAATTTATTAAACAAGAAAAACTGAAAAATCACATGGTCATAAGTATTCAGACCCTTTGCTTACACACTCATATTTAATTCACATGCTGTTAATTTCCTTATGATCCTCCTTGAGATGGTTTTACTCCTTCATTGGAGTTCAGCTGTGTTTAATTAAAGTGATAGGACTTGATTTGGAAAGGCACACACCTGTCTATATAAGACCTCACAGTGCATATCAGACCAAATGAGAACCATGAGGTCAAAGGAACTGCCCAAGGAGCTCAGAGACAGAATTGTGGCAAGGCACAGATCTGGCCAAGCTTACAAAATAATTTCTGCAGTACTCAAGGCTCCAAAGAGCACAGTGGCCTCCATAATCCTTAAATGGAAAACGTTTGGGACCACCAGAACTCTTCTTAGACCTGGCCATCCAGCCAAACTGAGCAATCATGGAAGAGGAGCCTTGGTGAGAGAGGTGAAGAAGAACCCCAAGATCACTGTGGCTGAGCTACAGAGATGCAGTAGGGAGATGGGAGAAAATTCTACAAAGTCAATTGCAGCCCTCCACCAGTCGAGCCTTTATAGTAGAGTGGCCTGACGGAAGCCACTTCTCAGTGCAAGACATATGAAAAGCCTGCACAGAGTTTGCAAAAAACACATGAATGACTCCCAGACTATGAGAAATAAGATTCTTTGGTCTGATGAGATGAAGACAAAACTTTTTGGTGATAATTCTAAGCTGTGTATGTGGAGAAAACCAGGCACTGCTCATCACTTGCCCAATACAATCCCAACAGTGAAACATGGTGGTGTCAGCATCATGCTGTGGGGGTGTTTTTCAGCTGCAGGGACAGGACGACTGGTTGCAATAGAAGGAAAGATGAATGCGGCGAAGTACAGAGATATCCTGGAAGAAAACCTCTTCCAGAGTGCTCTGGACCTCAGACATGGCCAAAGGTTCACCTTCCAACAAGACAATGACCCTAAGCACACAGCTAAAATAACAAAGGAGTGGCTTCAGAACAACTCTGTGACCATTCTTGACTGGCCCAGCCAGAGCCCTGACCTAAACCCAAACCCAATTGAGCATCTCTGGAGATACCTGAAAATGGCTGTCCACCAACATTCACCATCCAACCTGATGGAACTAGAGAGGATCTGCAAGGAAGAATGGCAGAGAGTCCCCAAATCCAGGTGTGAAAAACTTATTGCATCATTCCCAAGAAGACTCATGGCTGTACTAGCTCAAAAGGGAGCGTATACTCAATACTGAGCAAAGGGTCTGAATACTTATTATGACCATATGATATTTCAGTTTTTCTTGTTTAATAAATTTTAAAAAATGTCTACATTTCTGTTTTTTTGACAAGATGCAGTGCAGAGTGTACATTAATGAGAAAAAAATGAACTTTTTTGAATTTACCAAATGGCTGCAATGAAACAAAGAGTGAAAAATGTAAAGGGGTGTGAATACTTTCCGTTCCCACTGCATTTCTCTTTTCCTTATACCATCCCATGAGTTGTGTCAGAGACAGGACTTGGTGCACATATTAACCTTATTTTGTCTTATTTAATAACTTTTTCCAAGAGTGATACCTTTTTTATTTTTCTGTCACTATAGTGTATGAGGGCTTCTTTTACATGGGAAAAGCGGTTGTGGTGAATGACGCCATTCATTTTACCATGCAATGTACTGAGAAACAAGAAAAAATATTAAAGGTAGGTTGAAATGATGACAAAAATGCAATTCCACCATTTTTCGGTTTCACGGGGTTCATTGTTTATTAAAAATAACCTGACAACATGAATCTTATTCTTCAAGTCAGCACAATCAGCACAAAACACACCAAAAAAAGCAGGAGGTTTTTTCGAATGTTTTGGTGATTTTTTGGAATTGTTTTTCGGGGTGTTATTTTTTGTGAATTCAATGGCTGAAAGGGCTGAAAAACACAGGAAAAAAGCAGATCAACAATTGACATGCTGCGTCTTTATTCTGCACCAAAAACTGCAAGGAAACAGAAGCAACATGCACAGCATTTCTGGTTTCTCATAGACTTTGCTGGGATAAGAATATGAAATAATGCTGTGAAGGAGAGCGCGCAACAGGGTCTTACCCGGTAGGGAAATGAGACACAATATGATCACGGTACACTCACCTTCTCACATTGAGAGAGTCACAACCCCTATGTCACACACTCAGTAATGATATCCGCTGCAGCCCCAAAATTTAGAGTAAGTAGTAGGACATAGATAGAAATCGGGTATATACCGCGCTGATACTCAATGGTATATTAATACAATTCCTTTATTGTTCATATAGATCTAAGCGTTTCAGAGACATCCGTCTCCTTCCTCAGGACATCAAAGGAACAATACCTTAGGTCCTGAGGAAGGAGACGGATATCTCTTAAACGCATAGACCTGTATGAACAATAAAGGAATTATAGTAATATACCATTGAGAATTAGCGCGATATATACCTGATTTCTATCTACGTCCTACTGGGATAAGAATAAACATAAAGATTTGGGCAACAAACTGCATGAAAAACTGGACCTTGCGCATAGGGCCTTGTGGTGATATCAAACTTGTGTCATTTTTTCATTGGAGTGGTAAAAATAAAATTCAAACCTTCATAGATAAATAAATAGAAAATGGTTTGGGTTAGAGGTGAGCAAATAAATCAAGTAAAATAGAATTGTATTCAAATTTTTCAAAAAAATCACCAGATTTATGTAATTTTCTTTCATTATCTTCCATATTTCTGAACCATAAAAGGTCCATAACATGTAAAGAAATTAAAAGCAAAACCTTTTACTCACATCTTGAGCCCCTGCAATCCTTACCCCCACCTGACTGTCACATCTTCGGATTGGCTTTGGCAGCAGTGAAATCCCCGGGCCTCGGTCGCGGTGCCAATTTCTCCAGATTTGCTAGGCTTGAGAGGGTCCTGCACAAGCGCCTATAAAGGATGCGGCACGCGTTGAGACCAATGACGTCAATGCATGCACTAGTGACTGAGACCTGAAGATATTACCTTAATGAACACGAATCAAAGGTGCAAAGGTCACCAGATTGGTGGCAGTAATAAGTTATTGTTATTTTTTACATATTCTATTACGGACTGGAGAGACCATAGAGCATAAGGGACATTCAATTTGAGTTGAATAACTGCGAATCGAATCTCCCAGAAAAAAAACCCCCACACAAATTAGAATTTTTGGACCTACATACAACAGTGCAAAGAAGACCGTAAAACGTATTAAAACGATCAATTTATTGAATAAATTATTATTTTTTGTGTAATTAATACACACAAATATCCACTAGGTGGCACCACATCACTATTATATAAAAGTCTAAGTTAGTGAAAAAATAATAGTAATGGCAGATACATATGGAATTTTAAAGATACGTAGTAATGTCATAAATATTATGTAGAAAACACCCAATATAGTTAAAAAAAAAATCAAAGACTGCACAGGAACAACAGACAGTACTAGAAGTAATAAATACCTATATCAAGGAGAGCGGGACCACATTCAACTTTTGCCTGATCCACTCAACTTTATTTTGGGTATGTATGAGTTTTGTTATTTTTTTATCAGTATGGGCATGATTTTCTCGCTTAGAGTTGAGCGAGTACCGTAATATTCTTATATTCTCTCAGGTCAGTGTAATCATTTAGTTTTGTTTTTTTAAATGTGCGGTGCACTGGGGGTTCATAGTTACCAGGATGAGGCTATATACCAGGATGGGGACATGATGTGATGGTATATACCAGGATGGGGACATGATGTGATGCAATATACCAGGATGGGGACATAAAGAAGCTATATACCAGTATGGGGACATATATCAGGATGGGGTTATATACCAGGATGTGGACAGGATTTGGACATATTCTAGGATGGGACGATACCAGGTTCGGACATGATGAGGCCATATAAACCAGGATGGGGACATGATGAAACTATACATACCAGGATGGGGATATCATGGGGCCATATATACCATAATGGGGCCATATATACCAGGCTTGGGACATATACCAGGATGAGGTAATATATTCCAGGATGGGGACATGATAGGGTAATATATATACCATGATGGGGACATACACCAGAATGGGGCCATGATGGGGACATACAGTATATACCAGGCTGGAGCCATGATGGGGACATGTGCCAGCATATAGTCAAGATGAAGACATACACCAGGATGGTGGGGAACATATTTACCAGGAAGTGGCCCAGGATGGGGATAGATTAGTACAAGACAGGGGGTTCATTGCTACACAATCAAGAGGATTGGGGGGGGGGCAAATCGTATGTCTTTACAGGATTTCCAATACTTCAATTGCCCAAGTGGGAAGGGGGGGTGGCGGATCGAATCTTGTACCTGGGCCCATCGGACTCTAGTTACACCACTGAATACATTTGTCAATATTGAGACATGCAGTAATATTACTATCATCATTTAAGACCAACAATAGGATGGACGTCATAGGAGTACAAAGATACTAGTGATGAGTGCCAGAACTTTCTTATCTAATATATAAAGCTGAGTGTATCTATGTGTATGCATGTATGTCCGCTAAAAGAATCCGCATCATCACATTTAGAATCACGAAATTTTGCACAAATGCCTCATGTGACTCAGGGAACGTCATAGACTATGTTTTGATGGGAAAATGTAACCCTGTGCTTTACAGTTACTCTCCAAAAAACCTGACTCTATTAAAGTCAATGGATCTGGGACCTGAAGGTCAATAATAGCAGCTCTGACTAGTTGCTATAGGAACAAAGGACATTCTTAGCGTAAGAAGCTTATGTGTGACCTAATATGATTTCTGTGGAGAGACGGATAGAGAAAAAGAGAGACAGGGAGATAGACACAGAGAGGGAAAGAGACAGACAGAGGCAGACAGACATAGGCACAGATAGACAGAGATAGGAAAACAGGGAAAGAGAGAGACAGACAGGGAAAAAGACAGACACCTACAGACAGGGAAGGAGACAGACAGACAGGGAAAGAGACAGAGAGACAGGGAAAGAGACAGATAGGGAAAGAAACAGAAAAAGAGACAGGCAGACATAGACAGACAGACAAGGATAGAGACAGATAGAGACAGACAGAGAGACAGGGAAAGAGACAAACAGGGAATGAGGCAGACAGTTAAAGAGACAGACAGAGGCAGACAGGTAAAGAGACAGACAGGGAAAGAGACACACATGGAAAGAGACATACAAGGAAAGAGACATACAGACAAAAGCAGACAGGGAAAGAGACAGATAGGAAAAGAGACAAATAGGGAAAGAGACAGACAGAGACAGACAGGGAAAGAGACAGACAATGAAAGATACAGACAGAGGCAGACAGGGAAAGAAATAGATAAACAGTGAAAGAGACAGACTAGGAAAGTGACAGACAGAGGCAGACAGACATGGAAAGAGACAGACAGGGAAAGGGACAGACAGGGAAAGAGACAGACAAAGGCAGACAAGGAAAGAGACAGACTGAATGACAGGGAAAGAGAGAGATAGTAAAAGAGACAGACAGGGAAAGAGACAGACAGAGGCAGACAGGAAAAAAGACAGACAGGGAAAGATACAGACAGATAGGGAAAGATATAGACAGACAGGGAAAGAGACAGACAGAGAAAGACAGACAGAGAGACAGAGAGAGACAAACAGAGAGATAGAAAAATAGACAGGGAAAGAGACAGACACACAGAGACAAGCACACAGTGACAGAAACACAGAGACAGACAAAGAAATAGAGAGAGACAGAAAGAGAGACTGATACAGTTACAGACAGACAGAGAGATAGACAGACAGACAGACACGGATAGAGACAGACAGAGACAGACACAGACAAACACACAGATAGACAGACAGAGACAGACAGACAGAGACAGACAGATAGACAGATAGAGAGAGAAGACAGACAAAGATACAGAGACAGACAGGGAACGAGACAAACACACAGACAGACAGAGACAGACAGGGAAAAAGCCAGACACACAGAGACAGGTAGGCAGAAAGAGAGAGACAGAGAGAGAGAGACAGACAGAGACAGAGAGACAGTTTCTATCCCGGGCAACACCGGGTACTACAGATAGTATTCATATAAGTTTCACTATATGACATGTTGCTTTTTTGTGCCTATCAGGCCATGTTCACACTGTGTTTTTTGTTTTTTTGCCGCACTGTTTTTTTGTCCACACTAAATTATACAATATTAATCATCTCTGATTATTGCATTTCTGCTGCATGTTTATTCAGCAGAAAAACCCGTCATTTGCGCTACATGTGAACATGGACTAAATGTCCAAGCAGTGAATGAGACGTCATGAAAACTCCACCCGCTGAGCCTTTGAACTGTGCAGTTTTAGTGGGTTTTTTCTCTATAGGCTTCTTTGTGGAGCCTGAAAAAAAATGTAAGTGAAAAATGTGCCATTATATTTTTAAATGCAGAATCAAAGCTTTTCTGTAACATTAAAATGCATTAAAAACCCAAATTCACATCTGCACCAAACATGTATCAAATGTCTGTGGAAAATGCATAAAAAACGCAGTAAACACACAATAATCAGAGATGATTGTTACTGCATTGTGTGGTGCAGACACCTGCAGAAAAAATGCAGCATTTACGCTACGTGTGAACACGGCCTCAGTGATACATTTTTATTAAATTTTGTATGGGTTTTAATAGAGAAAAATAATCAATTGTGCCTTTTTTTCCATTTGCACGATCCCAATATTTAATCTGATCTCTGTGTTGTTCGGGTCGTTACGATTAAAGGGACTACAAATATGTCTTTGTTATTTGCAGATTTTTTTATAAAGCGCAATAAAAATTACATTATTCTTTTTTTTATTATTTTGCAGACAGTGTTTCGGAGTTATTGCCCCTCATCAGTGCAAAGTATGAGATATGATCTGGCTTATGAGAAGCTATAGTACATACCACTAAAAGACTATTATCCTTGCGGAGACCTGACAAACCTGTCTGGCGTATTAGTTTTAGTAATTTTATTGGAAGAAAACAAATCTTACACTCTCCCACTAGAATACAGGACACAGAGATGCTGCTCTGTACAATGGATCTCTATCCTGTGTAATCAGAGGCTGCCATGCAGCTTCATCTATATAAAATCCTTTCTCTGATGTCATCATGGCTGGTAGCGCAACAGGTAGTAGGGCTGCTGTAATGTGTTTGAAAGTTGCTGTTTGATTCTAAGGGAGGATGAAATATAAGATTATATTTTTGTCATTTTTTTCTCATTTGTTTATAGCAGTTTTATATGAATGTTAAAATGATGATTAGACTCAAGCGGTCTCTCAGGATCTGACTGCTGTTTCAAATTATAATGTCATGTGTGCATGCGAAAAAGAACGATAACAGACACTATATCGGTTATGGACCTTCTCCATGACGGACGCTGAGGAACTGTCTCTTTTTATTGTTTGAAACTTCATACAGTTCAGGAGAAATAAGGGGTGTAGACAAAGTATAGTCCAATCAACTATCGCAGGTCGGGGCTCAAGAAGTGTAGAAATTAGCATAATCGCTTCTGGATTGGTCAGTCCAAGCTTTAGGAATTCTCCTTTGTTCATCATCTTGGGTGTAGACAGGATGTGGCAGCCATCTTCAAGTTACATATACTGATATATACTGTGTTAAGGAAAATCACTAAATATGCAATATACATATATACGTGTTAGTAAGAAACAAAAGCATGCATAAATATGTGTGTTAGTTTACATCTACTAAACTATATACCTGACTCTATGAAATGGCTGAATCAAGTATTTCTGGTTACTTAATTCTTATCCTCAACAGTCCCCCCCTAAAGACTTATTTCTGCCATTTCTGAATTCTAAGGGTACTGTGTTCCCTTAGGAAGAGAGGTAGAAAGATCTGTTGGGAAAACCTGCCTAACTGAATGTTGAGGCATGGGCGGAAAGGGAAAGGTTTTTTTTCACCAGTTTGAGACCAAGGACTCCTAGGCGAGTCCTCATCCTTTGTAGTTGGACTTTCCCATGTCCCAAGGTTCTCTAAGTCCTCTCTTCTAACTGTTTTGGCAACGATAGTCTGAGACTGTACAGTTTTTGAAAAGGATAAATATGAGCAGAACGCTCAGTGCAGCTCTGGTTGGTCGACCCTTCTGCAATGCGAGGAGTTAATCCATAGATGTTTCTGCAGTTTGATCGGCTCATCTAATGTTGACTCATGGCTCTTTCTCGCTTGTCCTTTAGGATCAATCAGTCTCCTGACTGAAAACCATATACTACTAGCACTGATTTAAGATCTGGAATTGGAAAATACACCTGTTTATCACACTATTTAGTCAATTATATAAAAATATACATGCCTGTGCTAAACCAAAAAATATCTTACATAAAAACCTGTTTATTACAAAAAGAAAACAAGACATATATTTTATTCACAAGTTGCCAGTTTCCACTTTTCTATAAAAAAATATACACGTTTTTTGTAAACCCATTTTTTTTACATACCACCATCATGTGCTTCTCAGCAAAAATGTCGTTTTCTGCACTGGAATGCCTCTGACCAAACCTGGAGAGAAATTTACACAACACGCACAGACTTGCATACAACGTGCTCATGATATACATCTATAATCAGTATGCAGTTTCTAAAAATGGGTAGAGCAGGTGCAGGGTGTTTCTGCAGATTCTTTACAGTTTTTTCTCACTTCGTTTTAGGCACATGTCTTACAAGACTGGGTGAGTCTGCCCACCTGGGTACCGAACCCTGGTGTCACCAAAGCACACACTGATATCTGTCTTACACAGATTTTAGTCCATAGGTTACCTGGGCCATCATTAAGAAGAGATCTCATGGCAGAGAAAGCTTTCCACCCTTTATCCACAGACCTTCCTCAGTCAGTTGGCTCCCTAAGCCTCGCACTCCATTCCTTGTTGATTTGCTTGTTCCTGTAGGGATTTAAAAACACAAGGAGTGACAGAAGTCACTGATGTGACAGGTGTCACCGAGGTATGGTCCATATTGTGATAGACTCTCAACTCTAGGCCCGTTCACTGCTCCTTGGTCAGCTGCACCCATGCGTACATTTCCATCTGATTCCATCAGCTCAGATCTAGACTTTCTCTTCAGCATACCTAGTTCATTTGACAACAGGAAAAAATCTACAATCTACAAACACCTCTAACCATTTTACCCACTCCTGCCGTACCCACCTAGAGAGGGAATTAATGAGTCACTGCCTCCTGTACTGATAGGAGGAGAGGGAGTGGTTCAAATTTTGATTACCTCATGTTGTGTAAACTGTAGCATATCCAGTGTAGAATCGACCAACATTTTATTCCATCTATAAAAACAAAAACTAAAAAAAATACACAGATTAAAAATATACATTAGATTATTCTTATAACAGTCATGCTTCATAATAGTCTAGTAAACATAACTGTGGCAAGGGAAAGGCCAGCTTCAAAGCCTATCTAATATGCCTGCTGCGCCCTCTACTGTTAAAGAATATAATAAATAACTTCTCCCCCCCCTTTTTTTTTGTTTTTTGTTTACCAATGTGGCAAAATTCAGAGTTTTATGCTGGTATTCCCTAAAAGAAAAAATAAAACAGCAGATAATAAATTAGCTACATACTAGAAACTAAAGTTGGACAAACACTGAAAATAACGTATATCTTAGAACAATATACATTGCTGGGGAATTTTAAAACCTTACGATAAACAACACTGTTCGTATATACTGTATCTATAAATAAAAGAAAACCTTTGATAGTAAAAATAACCGAGACATGGTTAGATAACAGCTGCGACTGGGCGGCTAACCTGCAAAAAATATAAATTGTTTAGAAAGAATCGTAAAAACAGAAAAGAGGGTAAAGTCTGTATACAGAGTCACAAAAATAAAAATATATTGTTCGAATAAATCGCCATTAAAAAACAAAACACAGAAACTAATACGCATATCTCATGAAATCTAATTTTCCCTACAAAATTAATTTAATCATTCAGGTATGAGCAGGAAACTAAAAATGTGAAATCCTGAACTCTAAGGGTTAAACAGAACTTACTTCACCATTTGGGAAGGCCACATTCCATCCTTATCTTTTAGTAGAAGCCAAAGCAAAGAAAAAAAACCTCATCCTCTGTTTTAAAAAAGACATAGCCGTGAAAACATTTACTCTCCACAATACAGATCTCCGCTGGATGCATTATATATTTTGCTTTATAAACTGGATATAATACCTTCTGACATCAGTAGGGTAAGTCTTTTAAGATTTTTTAGATTAACTAATACAGTATAAAAACATGTATTTACCTACCTCTATTCTATTTTATGATATAATGTTACTGGACTTTTTAGAATACCAATTCTTTAAAAGTTTCACTTATTTACCTCTGACTTACATTTATTGGATAGCTGAGTAAACAAATATACTATTTTATACTTATTCAAATGTATTAGTTATATATACCAGAGAACAATCCTCCCTCCCAAAAAAGAAAAAAAAAGTGTAAAGGGGATGGGTTGAGAGCTTTGGACAAAGAACCACCGAGAGGGGCGTGACTTAAGAGGTGTAATGCCATCAGTGGGTGTAGCAAGATGCCCGCCACAGGAAGTTCCAGGCACCTGACTTACGGGAGTACACTACGGGTGTAATGGGAGGGGCATGAGCTACGGACTGAACCAGGGGTGTTACCTTTAGTGCCTGTAAACCAGTTTGCATTCCAGCATACAAAGGAGGGGTTTGATTAGTACCAGATGTAATGACTCCTAAAGGAGGACAATGAACCACTACTGGAGAAAGATATTTAGTGATTTCAGAAACAGCAACAGGCAGAGGGGGGGCAGGATGTAACAGGCAGTGAATGGGGTATTTATCCTCCAGTATACCCTCACTGGAGATCAATATGGACTTCCGTACATTGGGTTGCAGCCTGCCACCTGGTGGTAGTCCAACTACTTTATACAATATCTTACAATCATTTGTATCCTTTTTTCCCACTTTTTTATTAAGTAGGGCGATAGCGCTTTCAGCATTTTCCGGAAAAAAATGATTTCTTCTTGAACAGAGCATACATAGTGCTCTAATTGGATTGGCCAAATCCAATTGGAATTATTTCCCACCTCGTTCTGAAGACCTACCCCATCACAACAGTGGCGCGTGTCTAATACACAGGGGAATGCGCTAATTCCAACACTTTAAATTACCTGAACCCTTCCCCCACCTCGTTTGCGTATGGGAGGCTTCCTACGCAAGCAGTGGCTCGTGTTTATTACTAAAACACAGGAGGGATACAATGATTCTAACACTCCTAAACCATTTCCCTTCTCGCACATGTGATTTACACGAGCAGTGAATTTAAGACACAGGGGAATCGCTGCTTCCCATACTTCTGTTCAAAAACAAACTCAATTGCAAAATACCGAAAACGTATAAGCCAACTATTTTCTGTTCCAAATTCCAAACAAAATATCAAGTCTGGTAGGCTAGCTGGGCTCCTTCTCTCCCCCTCGGCTGCTATGAATTCCTCTCTCTCACAGTCACCCACACACTGGTCCCTCCTTCTTGCTTTCAATGTAAAGATTACGGAGGTGGGTGATTGACCCCCCTTCTCCTCTTCGCTCTCAGTAGAAAGACTGCAGGGATGTCGCTGCGTTCTTTAAGACCCCCGCTCTGTCCGTAACCCAAGTAGCATGGATAACTGCTAACCCCCCTCATTGCTGCCGCTGATTTTAACAGTTACAAGTAATTAACTTTTTGAGGACTAAGTCAGAGCAAAGAATTTACAGCCCTCTCCCCATTCCTAATTAATAACAAATGTCAGTCCGCTACATACAAATCTGTGGGCAACTACTACTCAAAAAGCCCCCCCGATTTCTACCTCACTTACAGCAGCTCAATAATACACAGACAGCCAGTCAGATCCCATACAAAAAACTGAATAGGATAACTGAAGTGAGCACTAATATATATATATATGAGTGCAAGCCAAAAATATATAAGAATAAGGCTGCACATCAAACTTAGATAATGGTATAATGCCTCAAGCATATGGAAAAATATTGGAATATACAATGAAAAATGCTACTTGCTAATTTGAACATGTGAATAATGAATTGCATACCTGCTATGAATATTAGGAAAAAGGAGATATTTAGCAATCGCATTGATCAATGTAACTGAGCCCCAAAACCTCGTCAAGGTATATCTCTATATTGGGGTCCCTAGCTCTGTGACCCTAACTGTGTGTCATCTCATTGCAATTAAAAACTGCTATGGGTGGAGAGGGGTAACTAAGGACTTTCTTATATAGGAGATGGAAAAAACATGGCCGAAAGGGGCGGAGCTGTGCTCACATTCAGAAAAAAAACTACATATAACTGAATAGGATAACTGAAGTGAGCACTAATATATATATATATGAGTGCAAGCCAAAAATACATACTATATATAAGAATAAGGCTGCACATCAAACTTAGATAATGGTATAATGCCTCAAGCATATGGAAAAATATTGGAATATACAATGAAAAATGCTACTTGCTAATTTGAACATGTGAATAATGAATTGCATACCTGCTATGAATATTAGGAAAAAGGAGATATTTAGCAATCGCATTGATCAATGTAACTGAGCCCCAAAACCTCGTCAAGGTATATCTCTATATTGGGGTCCCTAGCTCTGTGACCCTAACTGTGTGTCATCTCATTGCAATTAAAAACTGCTATGGGTGGAGAGGGGTAACTAAGGACTTTCTTATATAGGAGATGGAAAAAACATGGCCGAAAGGGGCGGAGCTGTGTTCACATTCAGAAAAAAAACTACATATAGCTGAATAGGATAACTGAAGTGAGCACTAATATATATATATATATATGAGTGCAAGCCAAAAATACATACTATATATAAGAATAAGGCTGCACATCAAACTTAGATAATGGTATAATGCCTCAAGCATATGGAAAAATATTGGAATATACAATGAAAAATGCTACTTGCTAATTTGAACATGTGAATAATGAATTGCATACCTGCTATGAATATTAGGAAAAAGGAGATATTTAGCAATCGCATTGATCAATGTAACTGAGCCCCAAAACCTCGTCAAGGTATATCTCTATATTGGGGTCCCTAGCTCTGTGACCCTAACTGTGTGTCATCTCATTGCAATTAAAAACTGCTATGGGTGGAGAGGGGTAACTAAGGACTTTCTTATATAGGAGATGGAAAAAACATGGCCGAAAGGGGCGGAGCTGTGTTCACATTCAGAAAAAAAACTACATATAACTGAATAGGATAACTGAAGTGAGCACTAATATATATATATATATGAGTGCAAGCCAAAAATACATACTATATATAAGAATAAGGCTGCACATCAAACTTAGATAATGGTATAATGCCTCAAGCATATGGAAAAATATTGGAATATACAATGAAAAATGCTACTTGCTAATTTGAACATGTGAATAATGAATTGCATACCTGCTATGAATATTAGGAAAAAGGAGATATTTAGCAATCGCATTGATCAATGTAACTGAGCCCCAAAACCTCGTCAAGGTATATCTCTATATTGGGGTCCCTAGCTCTGTGACCCTAACTGTGTGTCATCTCATTGCAATTAAAAACTGCTATGGGTGGAGAGGGGTAACTAAGGACTTTCTTATATAGGAGATGGAAAAAACATGGCCGAAAGGGGCGGAGCTGTGTTCACATTCAGAAAAAAAAACTACATATAACTGAATAGGAATTTTTGGCTTGCACTCATATATATATATATTAGTGCTCACTTCAGTTATCCTATTCAGTTATATGTAGTTTTTTTTCTGAATGTGAACACAGCTCCGCCCCTTTCGGCCATGTTTTTTCCATCTCCTATATAAGAAAGTCCTTAGTTACCCCTCTCCACCCATAGCAGTTTTTAATTGCAATGAGATGACACACAGTTAGGGTCACAGAGCTAGGGACCCCAATATAGAGATATACCTTGACGAGGTTTTGGGGCTCAGTTACATTGATCAATGCGATTGCTAAATATCTCCTTTTTCCTAATATTCATAGCAGGTATGCAATTCATTATTCACATGTTCAAATTAGCAAGTAGCATTTTTCATTGTATATTCCAATATTTTTCCATATGCTTGAGGCATTATACCATTATCTAAGTTTGATGTGCAGCCTTATTCTTATAGATCCCATACAAAAGACCCAAACTCAGGTTCTCAGGGAATTTGAGTTCTTCCTTTGTTCGAAAGTACCGACGAAAAATAGGCACATGCTCTAGGTCAGCAGCGTCAATCTCCCTCCCAGATCAAAGGCTAAACTTTTTCACCGAAAACCCCCGACTCACAGGAAAAATGACATATACAATGTATATAAAGCTTACCTGTGATTTGTGAGAGTGATCAGCTGTTTGGAAATGGCCTCCTGTATCTGAGAGAGAAATTCAGCCAAGATTTCTTACGGTAGCCCCACGTTGGGTGTAAGCTGTTAAAATGAGGATTAGACTCAAGCAGTCTCTCAGAATCTGACTGCTGTTTCAAATTATATTGTCATGTGTGCACGCGAGAAAGAACGATAGACACTATATCGGTTATGGACCTTCTCCATGACGGATGCTGAGCAACTGTCTCTTTTTATTGTTTGAAACTTCATACAGGTCAGGAGAAATAAGGGGTGTAGACAAAGTATAGTCCAATCAACTATCGCAGGTCGGGGCTCAAGACGTATAGAAATTAGCATAATCTCTTCTGGATTGGTCAATCCAAGCTTTAAGAATTTTCCTTTGTTCATCATCTTGGGTGTAGACAGGATGTGGCAGCCATCTTCAAGTTACATATACTGGTATATACTGTGTTAAGGAAAATCACTAAATATGCAATATACATATATACGTCTTAGTAAGAAACAAAAGCATGCATAAATATGTGTGTTAGTTTACATCTACTAAACTATATACCTGAGACTATGAAATGGCTGAATTAAGTATTTCTGGTTACTTAATTCTTACCCTCAACAGGAACAAAAGAATCTGACTTCTTCCCCTATATAGAGGTACAGTATATAGCTATCTATATTTTCATGCAGCTGAATAATCTATTTCTGGCTTCTCTGCCTGCGTTATAAGTCACGATTATCAAATCCTGCTATGCTTCTCAGTACAGACAGTGGCTCAATGGTACAGCTGCAGCCTATAGACAAAGTGCTCATGAGTGCTAGTCCCACTCTGGGAAACCAGAGCAGATTAGAATTTAATTTATGCACTGCTCTTTAGTGAATTTATTCACTGAACTGAGAGGCAGAGCAGGGACAAAAGCAGTAAACAACAGGACTGCAAAAGTGAACCCTCACGTCAGGACAGTCCCACTGAATCCAGAATGGTTGGGAGGTATGGGATATTCTTAGTTTGTAGACTCAGATCCCACTAGTGGGATCTGCTTCTAATTTAAGATAGTGACAATTTAGCTCTATTACATGTGCTGTCGTTGGAGAGGTGGTCAGAGTGACAATACAATTGGATGGATTTCCAACCACCTCTCCACTGACTGTGGTGCATCTCTGGACTCCTGTTCTTGAGATAGACACAGGTCCCATTAATGGAACCGGAGTCAACTATACATACATTTACAAGATGGGAATATTGCATTAATTCATGCTATGTAAAATGCCTGATATATCTTCACACACGTCACAGCTTTATTTGCAAGTTGCAGTTTTGAGGCTAAAAGGATGTTAATGTAAAGTTTTTTTCTCTTCCCTCAGCATTCCTTCCCAGTATTGAGATCTGCACAAACACAAAGTCCGTGAATCTAAAATAAAACAAAGCCAGCGAGTCTGAATTTCAGACAGTCTGATAATCTCTATATAAGACCTTCTTTTTTCCATTATATGCTTTTAAGCTGGGATAATTAAATAGAACCTGTCACCAGGTTTTCCCATATAAACTCTGACCACCACCAATAATCGCTTATATACAACATTCTAGAATGATGTATATATGTCCCCAAACTACTCTGCAAGGCAAAAAAATAGCTTTTATTATCATTACCTATGGAACGGTCCAGTCCAATGGGCATTGCTGGTCTTGATCTGGCGCCTCCTTTCTTCTTGTTTTGTGTGGATGACGCCTCCTACTTCATCACACAATGTTCTCCTTTGCGCTTCTGCACAGGCGCACTTCTTTGTGTTCTGCTGTGGGCAGGGCAAAGTGTTGTAGGTACATGCATGGGGGCTTTTTGGCTTTCCCTGTGCATGTGGGTAGGAGGGGGGCGATTAGCGCCCTCTCCTATAAAGACAGTGTTAGTGTAAATTGCATGTGTCTTAGTGATGAGCGAGCATGCTTGTCACTACTCGGTACTCGCACGAGTATCACTGTACTCGGGCTGCTCGGCGGGGACCGAGTAATCTCGCGATACTCGTGCTTTACTCGTGGTCTTCATTTCTGCATGTTGGCGCTCTTTTGAGAGCCAGCCCTCATGCAGGGATTGGCTGGCAGACCACTGCAATGCCACAGCCCTGTTAGTTGTGGAATTGCAGTGATTGGCCGGCCTGCACAGCGTCACCGAGCCTTTATATCGGCCGGCGCGCTGTGCTCTGCTCACAGCTATTCTGACAGTGAGTGTAGGGAGAGTGTCGCTGATTCAGGGAAAGCTTTGCGGCCCTTTATAGCTTTTTCAGTTGCAGGGCTGCAAACAGTGTGACCAAAAGTCCTTCTCAGGACTATTCTAGTTGTATACAGGCAGGCAGGGTATAGCCAGGTCGGAGTACAGTAGCAGAGTCCTTCTCAGGACTATTGTTGCTATATACAGGCAGGGTATAGCCAGGTCTGAATACAGGCTAGTGACCAAAAGAGTCCTTGTCAGGACTATTGTAGCAGTATACAGGCAGGCAGGCAGGCAGGGTAGTGGTGACCGTATACCAGCCTTCATATCTGGGGCTGGTGTACACAGTGTAAAACAGTCCAGATAGTGTCTGACTTGTCTGTACTGTAATTGTCGCTCCCCAAAAAAACCTGTTAGTAGGTTATTATTGCGTCCGTGCTTGGTTTTTAAAACCGCACGTGTGTGCCTGTTGGTGGCAGCGTACAGGTGCACTGGTGTGCGTTTACCAAACTATTATATAACGCACAAGTGTAGTGTATAATACACGTCAGTCAGCAGTGGCTGATAGTGTCAGAGTTCTTAATTTTTGCTCCTAAAACCTGTGTTAGGTTATTATTGCGTCCGTGCTTGGTTTTTAAAACCGCACGTGTGTGCCTGTTGGTGGCAGCGTACAGGTGCACTGGTGTGCGTTTACCAAACTATTATATAACGCACAAGTGTAGTGTATAATACACGTCAGTCAGCAGTGGCTGATAGTGTCAGAGTTCTTAATTTTTGCTCCTAAAACCTGTGTTAGGTTATTATTGCGTCCGTGCTTGGTTTTTAAAACCGCACGTGTGTGCCTGTTGGTGGCAGCGTACAGGTGCACTGGTGTGCGTTTACCAAACTATTATATAACGCACAAGTGTAGTGTATAATACACGTCAGTCAGCAGTGGCTGATAGTGTCAGAGTTCTTAATTTTTGCTCCTAAAACCTGTGTTAGGTTATTATTGCGTCCGTGCTTGGTTTTTAAAACCGCACGTGTGTGCCTGTTGGTGGCAGCGTACAGGTGCACTGGTGTGCGTTTACCAAACTATTATATAACGCACAAGTGTAGTGTATAATACACGTCAGTCAGCAGTGGCTGATAGTGTCAGAGTTCTTAATTTTTGCTCCTAAAACCTGTGTTAGGTTATTATTGCGTCCGTGCTTGGTTTTTAAAACCGCACGTGTGTGCCTGTTGGTGGCAGCGTACAGGTGCACTGGTGTGCGTTTACCAAACTATTATATAACGCACAAGTGTAGTGTATAATACACGTCAGTCAGCAGTGGCTGATAGTGTCAGAGTTCTTAATTTTTGCTCCTAAAACCTGTGTTAGGTTATTATTGCGTCCGTGCTTGGTTTTTAAAACCGCACGTGTGTGCCTGTTGGTGGCAGCGTACAGGTGCACTGGTGTGCGTTTACCAAACTATTATATAACGCACAAGTGTAGTGTATAATACACGTCAGTCAGCAGTGGCTGATAGTGTCAGAGTTCTTAATTTTTGCTCCTAAAACCTGTGTTAGGTTATTATTGCGTCCGTGCTTGGTTTTTAAAACCGCACGTGTGTGCCTGTTGGTGGCAGCGTACAGGTGCACTGGTGTGCGTTTACCAAACTATTATATAACGCACAAGTGTAGTGTATAATACACGTCAGTCAGCAGTGGCTGATAGTGTCAGAGTTCTTAATTTTTGCTCCTAAAACCTGTGTTAGGTTATTATTGCGTCCGTGCTTGGTTTTTAAAACCGCACGTGTGTGCCTGTTGGTGGCAGCGTACAGGTGCACTGGTGTGCGTTTACCAAACTATTATATAACGCACAAGTGTAGTGTATAATACACGTCAGTCAGCAGTGGCTGATAGTGTCAGAGTTCTTAATTTTTGCTCCTAAAACCTGTGTTAGGTTATTATTGCGTCCGTGCTTGGTTTTTAAAACCGCACGTGTGTGCCTGTTGGTGGCAGCGTACAGGTGCACTGGTGTGCGTTTACCAAACTATTATATAACGCACAAGTGTAGTGTATAATACACGTCAGTCAGCAGTGGCTGATAGTGTCAGAGTTCTTAATTTTTGCTCCTAAAACCTGTGTTAGGTTATTATTGCGTCCGTGCTTGGTTTTTAAAACCGCACGTGTGTGCCTGTTGGTGGCAGCGTACAGGTGCACTGGTGTGCGTTTACCAAACTATTATATAACGCACAAGTGTAGTGTATAATACACGTCAGTCAGCAGTGGCTGATAGTGTCAGAGTTCTTAATTTTTGCTCCTAAAACCTGTGTTAGGTTATTATTGCGTCCGTGCTTGGTTTTTAAAACCGCACGTGTGTGCCTGTTGGTGGCAGCGTACAGGTGCACTGGTGTGCGTTTACCAAACTATTATATAACGCACAAGTGTAGTGTATAATACACGTCAGTCAGCAGTGGCTGATAGTGTCAGAGTTCTTAATTTTTGCTCCTAAAACCTGTGTTAGGTTATTATTGCGTCCGTGCTTGGTTTTTAAAACCGCACGTGTGTGCCTGTCGGTGGCAGCGTACAGGTGCACTTGTGTGCAATTTCCAGAAACTTTGATATAACGCACAAGTAATGAATATACACGTCAGCAGTGCACAGCATTGCAAAATGCGCAAGGGCATTGGCAAGGAACAAGGAAGTGGACGTGATGGTGGTGCAGGCAGAGGCCGAGGTCGTGGGCAAGCTCTAATTTCGCCACAACAAAGGGCCACATCTAGTCGCTCGCACGTCCTGTCCCAAATTCTTGGGGACCGCAGCAGTACACCGCTCTTGAACCAAGACCAGTGTCAACAGGTTGTTAGTTGGATAGCGGATAATGCTTCCAGTCAGATTGGCACCACCACAAACACTCTGTCTTCCACACGGTCAAGTGTCAGTAGCCGTGATACTGCACCGCACATTTCTGAACCTGATCCTCCTTCCTACCACCAGGCTGAGTACACGTCCTCCTCGGACATTAATGATCCCACACTTGGACACTCGGAAGAGCTGTTCACGTTTCCATTCACACATTCTGGCCTCTCGCCAGCTCATATTGAAGTGGGTCATGAGGAGATCGTCTGTACAGATGGCCAAATATTTGAGCAGCCACGTTCTCACGAAGTTGGCAACGTGTCTCAACAAGTGGTGGACGATGATGAGACACAATTGTCAGCAAGTCAGGAGGAGGAGCAGGGTGCGGAAGAGGAAGACGACGTGGTGGATGATCCAGTAACTGACCCAACCTGGCAGGAGGATATGCAGAGCGAGGACAGCAGTGCACAGGGGGAGGGAGGCGTAGCATCACAACAGGCAGTAAGAAGCAGGGTGGTGGCCCCAGGCAGAAGTCAGGCAACCGTTCCCCGGAACAACACGATGACACAAGGTGCCTGTCCAAATGTTAGGTCTTCACGAGTCTGGCAGTTTTTTAAGTTGGATCCAGATGATTCAAAAAAGGCCATTTGCAACACCTGCCGTGCCAGCATCAGCAGGGGTACCAAAACTAGCAGCCTGACCACCACCAGCATGATCAGGCACATGTCAGCCAAGCACCCGACTTTGTGGGAAGTACAACAGAGTCGAGGAGCAGTGCTTGCTGATGTCACTGCTACGTCTTCGCTGGTTGTGCATGCGAGCCAATCCTCTGTCCATGCTGCCTGCGAACAAGCCTCCTCCACTCCTGCACCTACAGTTGCCTACGCAGAAAGAACACCATCATCAAGCACGTCCTTGTCCCAGCGCAGCGTTCAGTTATCCATTCAGCAAACCTTTGAACGCAGGCGCAAATACACTGCCAACACCCCACATGCCACAGTTCTAAATGCTAACATTTCGCGACTGCTTGCGCTGGAAATGTTGCCTTTTAGGCTGGTGGAGACAGAAGCATTCCGTGACCTGATGGCGGCAGCTGTCCCACGTTACTCGGTCCCCAGCCGCCACTATTTCTCCCGGTGTGCCGTCCCCGCGTTGCATAACCACGTGTCACAAAACATCACACGTGCCCTGAACAACGCTGTTTCACCCAAGGTCCACCTAACCACAGACACGTGGACAAGTGCTTGTGGGCAAGGCCGCTACATCTCGTTGACGGCACACTGGGTTAATATTGTGGAAGCTGGGACCCAGTCTGAGCGAGGGACGCAACACGTCCTTCCCACACCAAGGTTTGCAGGCCCTACATCAGTCAGTGTTTCACCCACACTCTACAGCTCCGGAATGTCATGCTCTTCAGCCTCCTCCTCCTCCTGCGCATCCTCATCCACTGTGCCCTCCACACCAGTCACAAGCTGGAAGCACTGCAGCACTGCCTCGGCGAAGCGGCAACAGGCTGTGCTGAAGCTAATCTGCATAGGTGACAAACCCCACAATGCAGAAGAGCTGTGGACAGCTCTGAAACAGCAGGCAGATCACTGGCTCACACCTCTGAACCTAAAGCCAGGAAAGGTCGTTTGTGACAATGGCCGGAACCTGGTGGCGGCTTTGAGGCGAGGCCAGCTGACACATGTTCCATGCGTGGCCCATGTGCTCAACCTCGTGGTTCAGCGGTTTATAAAGTCATACCCAGAGCTGTCTGATCTGCTGGTAAAAGTTCGCCGCCTGTCTGCACATTTTCGAAAGTCACCTACTGCTTCAGCCGGCCTTGCCGGCTTTCAGCGCCGTTTGCATCTTCCGGCTCACAGACTGGTGTGTGATGTCCCCACGCGTTGGAATTCAACTCTGCACATGTTGGTCAGGATATGTGAGCAGAAGAGGGCAGTTGTTGAGTACCTGCATCACCTAAGCCGTCGGGAAATGGGTCAAACTCCACACATAACACCTGAGGAGTGGAGATGGATGTCAGACCTATGTACCATCCTCCAAAACTTTGAGGACTCCACCAAGATGGTGAGTGGTGATGACGCCATTATTAGCGTCACCATACCGCTACTCTGCCTTCTAAAACGGTCCCTGCTGAAAAACAAACATGATGCATTGCAGGCGGAGCGCGATGAGTTGCAGCAAGAAACAGTAGTGGGTGTGGGTGATAACACACAGCCCAGCCTCGTCTCATCACAACGTGCAGTGGAGGACTATGACGAGGAGGAGGATGAAGACATGGAGCAACTCTCCGGCCAAATTGAGGATATGACATGCACACCAGTCATATCCTCGATTCAGCGTGGCTGGCCAGAGGACAGGGTAGATGAGGAGGAGGAGGAGGAGGAGGAGGAGGAGGAGGAGGACAGCATGTTCAGTCATCTTGTTGGTCAGGCTACTGAAGTCCTGGCTGTTAAGAGTCTGGCGCACATGGCTGACTTTATGGTAAGCTGCCTGTCTCGTGACCCTCGCGTTAAGAACATCTTGGCCGACAATCATTACTGGTTGGTAACACTGTTAGACCCACGCTACAAGGAGAACTTTTTGTCTCTTATTCCCGTGGAGGAGAGGTCAACCAAAATGCAGCAGTTTCGGAAGGCCATACTCACGGAAGTAGGCAAAGCATTCCCCTCACAAAACGCTAGCGGCATAGGTCAGGAATCAGTGGACAACCGAGGCGTACAGCCGAGAGAGGCACAAGTCCAATCCGCCAGAGGTAGGGGAACAGTCTTTAAGATGTGGGACAGTTTTCTCAGCCCCTCACGTACCACAGCCCCTGAGGTGCGGGGTAGTGCCACAAGAAATCCTAAGTTTGCCCAGATGCTGAAGGAGTACCTTGCAGATCGAACAACTGTACTCCGACATTCCTCTGTGCCTTACAATTATTGGGTATCCAAGCTGGACACGTGGCATGAATTGGCTCTCTACGCCTTGGAAGTCCTGGCCTGCCCTGCTGCTAGCGTTTTGTCAGAGCGTGTTTTTAGTGCCGCAGGTGGAATCATTACAGATAAACGCACCCGCCTGTCAACTGAAAATGCTGACAGGCTGACTCTGATAAAGATGAACAAGGGTTGGATTGGGCCAGACTTCACCACACCACCAGCAAATGAGAGCGGAATTTAAAGTTTGCCATGTACCTCCACTCACCCATGGGTACACTTCTCGACTTTGGATAATCGCTGGACTGCTCCTCCTTCTCCTCATGCGCCATCATGATGACCGTTACAATAGTTAGGTCTTTGTTTCAGGTATACCCCCAGTGGTAAATTTTTTCGCCCATTCTTTGCAGAATGGACATTACAACGACAGGAGACCCGCTCCTTTGCAATGGGAACAATGTTTTGAGGCCCTCATGCACGTCTCTACCCAGGGACAACGTGTAGCCTCCCAATTTTTGGCTGCCCTGCCTAAGGGCTATACTATAATACACCCACTTCCTTAAAATGGACACTTAATGTTTTGAGGCCCTCATGCACGTCTCTACCCAGGGACAATGTGGAGCCTCCCAATTTTTGGCTGCCCTGGCAAAGGGCTATACTGAAATAGACCCACTTCCTTACAATGGGCACTTCAGGTTTAAAGGCCATCATGCACGTCTCTACCCAGGGACAATGTGGAGCCTCCCAATTTTTGGCTGCCCTGCCTAAGGGCTATACTGAAATACACCCACTTCCTTAAAATGGACACTTAATGTTTTGAGGCCCTCATGCACGTCTCTACCCAGGGACAATGTGGAGCCTCCCAATTTTTGGCTGCCCTGGCAAAGGGCTATACTGAAATAGACCCACTTCCTTACAATGGGCACTTCAGGTTTAAAGGCCATCATGCACGTCTCTACCCAGGGACAATGTGGAGCCTCCCAATTTTTGGCTGCCCTGCCTAAGGGCTATACTATAATACACCCACTTCCTGACAATGGACACTTAATGTTTTGAGGCCCTCATGCACGTCTCTACCCAGGGACAATGTGGAGCCTCCCAATTTTTGGCTGCCCTGGCAAAGGGCTATACTGAAATAGACCCACTTCCTTACAATGGGCACTTCAGGTTTAAAGGCCATCATGCACGTCTCTACCCAGGGACAATGTGGAGCCTCCCAATTTTTGGCTGCCCTGCCTAAGGGCTATACTATAATACACCCACTTCCTGACAATGGACACTTAATGTTTTGAGGCCCTCATGCACGTCTGTATGCAGGGGCATTGGTGAACCTCACAATTTAGGACTGCCCTGGCAAAGGAAAATACTACAAAGACTCACTTCCTCAAAATGGGCACATTAGACTCAAGAGGCCTTCATGTACGTCTCTTCTCAGGGACATCGGAGTGCCACACAATGTTTTCACGTAAAATCTTTCATGTATTGATCTCAAAAAGTAACATACACCAGCTCTATCTCACTATTGGGTATGTGCCCTTAACATTTCCGCCATGAAAAATCATTTTGGGGTCATTTTGGAAGGTTTTCTGGTGAGTCCGTAAAAATGGCGTAAAACGCGGACAAAATTGTTCACAGCTGTGACTTTTGAGTGATAAATGCTTCAAGGGGTCTTCCCCATGCTGTTGCCATGTCATTTGAGCACTCTTCTGAGACTTTTGTGACATTTTTAGGGTTTCTCCATGCTGCCGGGAGGTCATTTCACAAAAATACTCGGGTCTCCCATAGGATAACATTGGGCTCGTTGCTCGGGCCGAGTACACGAGTATCTTGGGAGGCTCGGCCCGAGCTTCGAGCACCCGAGCTTTTTAGTACTCGCTCATCACTAATGTGTCTGAAAGCATTTTGTCTATTGTAATGTATATGGAGAATGTAGCAGAGCCGGACAGGCGCGCCATTCAGCTCCACCCAGCGTTCACCGCTGGTATAGGCTAAGTAGTAGGAAAAATTTATTTGTACTGTAAATGCTGTGTAACATGTGTAGAGAATACTGACTCCTCATGCTGTGTTAGGCAGCAGATATAGTACAGGTCAGGCGTGTGATAGATGCAGATTTAGGAATAGGAAGTAAGGTACGGTTAGGTGTAATATTAGTAGTAAGATAGGAATAAATAGTAACTAGGGACCAAGGAGCAGGAGGAAGATGGGAGGAGTAGTTAGTTAGCAATAGGAGTTAGACAGGGAACACAGGATGAGCAGCCAGAAGGTTACCATAGAAATTGAGATAGGAGGGAGGAGAAGCAGAGGGTAATAGAATGTGTGCAGGAAGTGATTAATTAGTAAAGCGGCAGGAGCTAAAGGATATAGC
Organism: Anomaloglossus baeobatrachus; assembly: GCF_048569485.1. NCBI lineage: Eukaryota > Metazoa > Chordata > Amphibia > Anura > Aromobatidae > Anomaloglossus > Anomaloglossus baeobatrachus. The sequence continues at coordinate 327,052,501 of NC_134357.1, forward strand.
ATGGCCCAGTGTTAGGGCCTGCCGAGCATGGGGGGTACCCTCCAGGTGTTAAGACTTAACCCAGTGAATGGGCGGCACAGCGACCTTGGACCTCTTGGATGTTAGGACTCAGAGACCCCAGTCGGACATCGTACTGGCCAGAAGCAGCTGTGTGCCAGGACGGGGGCATGAGTGAGACACAGTAGCCGCACAGAAGGGATTCCAGGGGGAAGAGGTACAAGGGACTTAGCTGCTGGAGGACAGTACCAAGGGCAAGTTGGCCTGAAGTGGAGTTTTTCCCACAAGGTTAGTTGAAAGCAGCATGAGCGGTCCTAAGGACCTGAAGTATGGATTCAGAGAGTGCCACAATAAAGGAGTTCCAGTTGATATTACTAGAGACTGTCGTGTGATTATTGCCACCACCCTCCCTCCGTTTAAGATGAGGAGATATCAAAGAGAAATGGAGGTGATCCCAAAGGTAATGGCTGATTCCTACGGTTCAAGTGGGAGCTGAACATGCACATTAACACTATCTGAAACGGGAATGAACTGTTGGCCATCACCTGACTCCTCTCTTCATGTGCATTACAATTCTTTGCTCTGCCCTGTTGAGTGAAGAGAAAAGTATTGTAATGTGCATGTGCAAACACTGCCTGGCCTTTCTCTGCGCATGTGCATTATAATATTTTGCTCTGTCTTCAGCAGGGCAGTGAGGAGTACACAGGAGCGAGATGGAGAAAACTGTGTAGATGACGTAGGATGTGTCATCCACACAACGCCAGACCAGCGATTCCCATAAGACTGGTCCACCTCATAAGTGAGTATAATAAAAGCTGTTTTAACATAATACAGAGAAGATTGGTGACATATAAATACAGTATTTTAGAATACTCTATATTAGGGCTCACTGATGGAGACTGCACTTTACATTGGAAAAACCTGGTGGCAGGTGGTTCCCTTTACGTTTCCATTTCTAAGACTTGACAAAGAACATACCGTGAATCACTATGCGGATATTTGCTGTGTACACAGAGTATTTCTTTTTAAGTTTTAATTATGATAGCTTCTGTAGGAATGCCTGATGTCTATGCACATACATTATTGGCCATTAAAGAAGGAACTGCTTTAATTACCTTGGACTGCATAGTGTCCAGGATATTTATCGCTTAATATTTCCTGCTGCCTGTGCAAACAAAATCATATCCTACTGAATCCACAGTTCCAAAATATCAAAGTTCATCAGGAAAAAGAACAATAGAAAAATATTGAGATGCATTGTCAATCTGCATTAATTTTGGTTTTAGGGCTGTAGGATGTATGGCTAGAGTTGGTGTGAATCAATTAGCCAGACCGAATCAATCGGCCATGTCAGTATTCTGTGCTGGCTGGACGAGAGCCGTACCACCACTTCCCTGATGGCATCTGCGACTTTTATTTTATTTAGTCAGTCTGACACAACATGATATTTCTATCACCTCGAAACAATAATGCCCTGCCAGGATCGAAGCAAAAGAAGATCCGTTAATGCCATTAGAAAAGAGGCAAGTTTGATGTCTCCTCTTCTGCAGCCACAGATTACTGATGTAATGGATGGACAGTGTTGTGTGAATTGATTCGTACCAACTTTAGCTGTGGCTATGGCACACAGTCACACTCTGGACAACCATACATATGAGGCCTTGCTCCCACTTGTGTTAATATGGACGAGTGCAATCTCGTAAAACATTGCATTGCACTTGCTAAACAATTAGAAAGTCTTCATCTGCAATTTTTTTCTCATGCTGAATCGACATCAGAACAAAATCACAGCAAGCTGTGTTTGGCAGCATATATCCGATCACACTCACCCATACAAGTCTATGGATGCGTGAGAAACATTGGACTGCACGCGGATGTCATCCAAGTTCAGTGGAATATACACAAAGACAGGCAACGGGGGAGATGGAGAAATTACTTTCTCAATCTTTTCCTCACCTGGGGAATGGCATTTTTTCCATTTAATTGTTTGGCTAAATACTGGTACCTGTACATGCAATGTAATCTATTATCAATCTTCAGTTGAAATCAGAAATTACAAACACTATCTAAAAAGACACATATGCATGATTTTTTTCATCTGTTAGGTCAATTAGGATGACCAAAATTAATATTTAACAAATGTCAGACTAATGAGAGAGAGAATGTTTTAAGGCATTTTTCTTACTTTCTGTATAGTCAAAAGTTTTCATGCACTAATCATACTATGCCTTTAAACAATATGGGACATCCCATATGATGATGTCATGTCTCTGGAAGCTTCTGATAGGTTTATTGGCAACATATGAGTTAATTAGAGACACACCTGTGGATGTATTTAAATGCAAATGAATAAATAGAATTGTGGAGTTGCCCAAGTCTGGTTCATCCTTGGGTGCAATTTCCAGATACCTGAAGGTGCCTTGTTCATTTGTGCAAACAATTGAAAGGAGCCGTGTACCAAAGATGTTGTTTTGGTCAGACATGTGCATGTCAACCCAAGAACAAAAGCAAAAGAGCTTGTGGAGATGCTGGCGGAAGCTGGTAAGATTGTGTCATTATTCACAGTGAAACAGATACTGTATCAACATGGGCCTAAAGACCACTCTGGCAGGAAGAAGCCGTTACTCCAAAAGACACATAAAAAGACAGATTAATGTTTGCTAATGGACACAGGAACAAAGACTTTCATTTTTGCAGACATGTCCTGTGGTCTGACAAAACTAAAATTGAACTGTTTGGCCATAATGACCATCGTTGCGTTTGGAGGAAAAAGGAAGAAGCTCTGAAACCTAAGAATACCATCCCAACTGTGAATCATGGTGGTGGAAGCATCATATTGTGGGATTGTTTTGCTACAGGAGGGACTGGTGCACTTCACAAAAAAGATGGTATCATGTGGAAAGAAAATTATGTGGCAATACTGAAGCAACATCTCAAGATGTCAGCCAGGAGCTTAAAGCTTGGTCGGAAATGGGTCTTCCAAATGGACAATGACCCAAAGCATACTGTAAAACTGGTTACAAAGTGGATTAGGATAACAAAGTCAATGTTTTGGAGTGGCCATCACAAAGACTTAATCTCAATTCTATTGGAAATTAATGGGGAAAGTTGAAAAGGCAGGTGCGAGCAAGGCAACCTACAAACATGGCTCAGTTACACCAGTTCTTTCAGGAGGAATGGGTTCAAATTCCTACTAACTACTGTGAGAAGCTTGTGGTGTTATGGACATGGTTATGGACTGTTATATTTCTGAATACTGACCATATGAAGATATCCAAAAACTGGACTCAAAATGGCATTTGAGCTGTACTCAGATCTGCTGACTTTCTGGTCATAAGTGATTCCTTCTGACTTAGCTTAATATAAAATGTTGCAACACATATACATATATATCTGAGAATAAGCTCTCTTTGCAGTTTTCCCAATAGGAGATATGTTACGTATTTTTGACTCCTAGCCAACTGATTTCTTTAAATGTATCTGTACTTCCATAGTTAACCCAGTCATATTTTCTACGCAGATCCGTGTACATCTCTTACTGGTCTGTGTGGATGAATAGCATGCATGCTGACAAATGACTCATGATTTTGAATGCAGATGGGTTTAAGACGTGGATGCATAAGTTGGATTGCATCACCCTAAATTATGCCCCCCTTAACAGTGGAACGATATACAAAATGTTTGACCCAAGTTATACAGATTAAAGGCAATGGTACCAAATACTAATGAAATACATGTAAACTTTTGACTTTGTAGAAAGTAAGAAAAATGCCTTAAAACATTCTCTCTCTCTCTCTCTCTCACTATTCTGACATTTGACAAATATAAAGTATTTTGGTTCCTAATTGACCTAAATAGGAAAGGTTTATTCTGATTTCATGTCAGATAGTGAGAAAAAAATGCATGTCTTTTTAGATAGTATATGTAAACTGATGATTTCAACTGTACAACCCCATTCATTTCAGTATCATCCGTTGTTTTCTAATACGTGCCATATGGATGCCATCCATGTGTTGTACATATTTTATCCATGCTGCTGGAAATACCCTGACATGGCTCAATGCAGATCACATGGACAAGCACACAAAGGTGTAAAGATCCCCATTGATATTGTAGTGCCCCTGAAGTCATCAGGAGCTACAAGGTGCTGCATCCTGGCAAAGAGGCAGGGTCTACCCCCAGGAACCTGGAAGACCAGTGCCGGTAACACCAAAACATTCATTGTAATCCCTGGTTTTCCCTCCCCCAAGGACCGGTGACAGACTAGGGATGGACCCAATGAATGGCCACCTAGAGGTGGAGCTGATCCAGTCCAATAGACGACAACCAGGGAGGAGGGGTCAGACAGTCAGTAATTGTAAGTGAGAGGAGACAGATGTAACCGTACTGAAAGGAGAGTGTAACGGTGACCTGAGGGCACAAGCGTTTGGTTGCCGGTGGAGTACTCCCGGAGCCATAGCACTGACAGGGTACAGAATTTTAGGTCAAGCGAACGCTCAAGGCAAACGTTCCAGGCTGTGAGGGCTGCCACCAACACCAGGCCCAGTAGTGAGAACTGTGCAGCGGCGGCTCCACTTAAACAGTCGCAACCCACAAGTGGCGTCATGACAAAAACGTTTATTACATTTCCTCTGTAAATAACCCCTTTTAAAGCGACCCCCAGGGTCACAGAACCGGGCAACGGTCACCCAGTTAACTTTCCCAGTAACTACACCGCCCGGGACCGAGTACCCCATAGCCCCATAGGGCGAGTCAATCTTAAGTAGCATGTATGTGAATGAGTTTCCGGTACGTGTGAAAACAGACAACACACATACTGGAAACGTGGATAATATGTAGTACTACCTTTATGCAAATATGTGCAATTGTACAAAAGTATGTGTTGAGCAAAATGGCTAGAGATGAGCGGATTAGTGGATGTTCGGGTCGACGGGTTCTGCCGGACTTAAAAGTTAAAAGTTCAGTTTAGTCATCGATCTTGACCCTGTACCCTGAACCCCATATAAGTCACTGGACACTCGAACTTCTGTGCTGTAAAATGGTTGTAAAATGGTCATAGAAAGGGCTAGGAGGCTGAAAAAAAGAAGCAACATTGGAGTAAAAGCAGAACAATTGCCCCACAAAGAAATGTGGATAGGGAAATGATTTAAAGGGGTTCTCTCACCATAGCAATCATGGTTATATAGGAAGTAAATTAATAAAACTAAACATTTTAAGAGTGCCCCCACAAAGAAAACATTTAAAAATGGTCCCTAAAGAGCATGTTTTTCCAGTTGACCCACACAGCCAAGATTGGCAGAGTTCCCTCACAGAGCAACATTTTTCAAAAAGGCTCTGACAGAGCTTGTTTGCAAATTTAATCCACACAGCCAAAATTGGCAGAATTCCTCCAAAAGAGCAACAATTTCAAAAAGGCCCCTACATAGCCAAATTTCAGAGTTGATGCACATAGCCAAGATTGGCAGAGTTTCCCCACAGAGCAAACATTTAAAAAATACTACCATAGAATCTCTTTTCACAATCGATCAAAAGAACCTGGAGGTGGAAGTCCAAGTGGAGGTTGAGGTAGGCAAGTTATTTTTTCCCATTTCAGTTTATTTTTTTTATTTTATTTAGGAAAAGAACTTAAATTAAGATAGAATTAAAAAAAATAAATGTCTTAAACCAGGAGGAGGAGGTCAAAGTTACAGATTAGATAGTTGAAGTGGATGTGGTGGTGTAGGTGAAAGAGGAGGAGCAGTAGCCAACCCTTTTTTATTTTATTTATTTATTTTTTGGGGAAGTCTCAAATAGAGATGAGCGAACCTCTAGAGGCTCGAGTTCGACTCGGTTCGTTGAACGGAGGCCGCGTTCGAGTTCGGTTCAGCGAGCCGTTCGACGAACCTCTCAAACCCCATTGAAAACAATAGGAGGCAATCACAAACACATAAAAACATATTATAAATGTACACATACCGTTAATAAACATTGCCATAACACTTACCGGTCCACGCGATGCATCCTGCACTCACTCTCCTGTCGCTATTCCTTCCAATGATCGCTGCGTCCTCCCGGTAACCAGCACTGATGATAGGACCTATCGTAACATCAAAAAAGCATGTGACTAGTCACGTGTCTGTTATCTCATTGGCTACAGACTGGTCACATGACTATGACGCATCATGCTAGGACCTGTCAGTACATTTCTCCAGTACGCGGTGATCGTTTGTGTATCTCCGTGTACCGGCGACATGCTCTGGCACATGGTCGGGTTCCCGGTCTGCTTCCCCGTTCCGTTTTTAACCGGCTGCCACAGCCGGTCAATAACGGAGATCACCGTTGGTATAGCAACGCACCTGTCAGTGGTGACGTCACCGCTTACAGGCAGCAGCTCCTTCTCACTCACGTAGTGAAAAGGCTGCACGGGAAGTAGGGTCCTTCCTCACATGCAGCACTGCTGATGTAGCAGAGCTGCATGTGTTGAAGGAGAAAGAAGACAGAAGAGCAGGATCGTGGAGGGATAAGAGGGAGTAATACACATGGAGTCTCTAAGTGTGTCTATGTATTTATTTCTAATAAAGTATTTTTTCTCTTTTTTTAACCCTTAATTGGAGATTCTTAATGGCTGGGTCAAACTTGCCTGACATTAAGAATCTCTGGCTTAATACTAGCTAGTAAAACAAAGCTAGTATTAACTCATGATGATTACCCAGCAAGCCACCTGGCTCCAGGGCTGTTGGAAGAGTTGGATACAGCGCCAGATGATGGCGCTTCTATGAAAGCGCCATTTTCTGGGGCGGCTGCGGATTGCAATTCGAAGCAGAGGCGCCCAGAAAACTCGGGCTAACCTGTGCTGCGGATTCCAATCCCCAGCTGCCTAGTTGTACCTGGCTGGACACAAAAATATGGCGAAGCCCACGTCATTTGTTTTTTAATTATTTCATGAAATAAATGAAATAATTAAAAAAAACGGGCTTCCCTATATTTTTAGTTCCCAGCCGGGTACAAATAGGCAGCTGGGGGTAGGGTGCAGCCCGTAGCTGCCTGCTGTACCTGGCCAGCATACAAAAATATGGCGAAGCTCACGTCATTTTTTTGGTGGGCAAAAAACTCATGCATACAGTCCTGGATGGAGTATGCTCAGCTCTGTAGTTATGCAGCTGCTGTCTGCTCTCCTGCATACACTAGTGAATGGAGCATGCTGAGCCTTGTCATTCTGCAGCTGCTGTCTGCTCTCCTCCATACAGACAGACATGAGCTGCAGAACTATAAGGCTCAGCATACTCCATCCAGGAGTGTATGCATGACTTTTTGCTCCCCCAAAAATTATTTGGGCTTTGCCATATTTTTGTATGCTAGCCAGGTACAGCAGGCAGCTACGGGCTGCCCCCAACCCCCAGCTGCTAAATTGTACCCGGCTGGGAACCAAAGATATAGGGAAGCTCTTTTTTTTAGGTACAACTAGGCAGCTGGTTATTGGAATCCACAGCACAGGTTGGCCTGAGTTTTCTGGGCCCCTCTGCTGCGAATTTCAGTCTGCGCTGCCCCAGAAAATGGCGCTTTCATAGAAGCGCCATCTTCTGGCGCTGTATCTAACTCTTACATCTGACTTGGTGATGGGGGGCTCGCTGGATAATAATGGGGTTAGGGCTAGCTGTGTATTATCAACTGGCCCTAAGCCCGAAATTCATGGTGGCACGCCAATATTAGACATGGCCACCATGAATTTCTAGTACCGATAAAAAGAACCACAACACACAGCAAAATATTTTTATTATAAATAAAACACAACACAACTTGTGACTCCATCTTTATTGAAATATAGAACCCCCCTCCGCAGTAATCCTGGGTCAAGAATCCCGCACCATCCAATCCGGATCCAATATCATCTGATCGGTTTGCTGGAAGGCAAAGCGATCAGCTGATGTGTCAGGTTCAAGGGCCTGAATCACATGACACAGCAGCTGATTGTATAAATGACTTTTATACAATCAGCTGATGCATCAGTGTAAAAAAACAAAACAAACGACACACTTCAGTGCAGACTCCTTGTCCGACAGCATCAGCTGATAGTTTAGCGGTAAAAAGCCGGCCTCACCGCTCGACTTATAGTGTCAGCTGATCCTGTCAGGTGACCACATCAGCTGATCATCGCCAGGTCTGAGAAAGAGAGAGAGAAAAAGAAGAGAGAGAAAGAGAGAAAGAAGAGAGAGAGAGAAAGAAGAGAGAGAAAGAGAGAGAGAGAAAGAAGAGAGAGAAAGAGAGAAAGAAGAGAGAGAGAAAAAGAGAGAAAGAAGAGAGAGAAAGAAGAGAGAGAGAAAGAAGAGAGAAAGAAGCAAAAGAGGAATAAGAAGACAAAGAGAGAAGGAAGAGAGAGACAGAGAAAGAAGAGAGAGAAAGAGAGAAGGAAGAGAGAAAGAGAAAGAAGAGAGAGAGAGAAAAAGAAGAGAGAGAAGAGAAAGAGGAGAAAGAAGACAAAGAAGAGAACATAGAGAAAGAAGAGAAAGAAAGGAGAGAGAGAAATGAGAGAGAAAAAGGAGAGAGAAAGAGAGAGAAAAAGTACAGAAAGGAGAGAGAGAAAGGAGAGAGAAAGAAAGGAGAGAGAGATAGGGGAGAGAGAAACGAGAAAGAAAGGAGAGAGAGAAAGGAGAGAGAGAAAGGCGAGAGAGAAAGAAGAGAGAGAAAGAGAGAGAGAAGAGAAAGAGGAGAAAGAAGAGAAAGAAGAGAAAGAAGAGAAAGAAAGGAGAGAAAGAAAGGAGAGAGAAAGGAGAGAAAGAAAGGCGAGAAAGAAAGGAGAGAAACAAAGGAGAGAGAGATAGGAGAGAGAGAAAGGCGAGAGAGAAAGAAGAGAGAAAGAGAGAGAGAAGAGAAAGAGGAGAAAGAAGAGAAAGAAGAGAAAGAAGAGAAAGAAAGGAGAGAAAGAAGAGAGAGAGAAAGAGAGAAAGAAGAGAAAGAAGAGAAAGAAAGGAGAGAAAGAAAGGAGAGAGAAAGGAGGGAGAGAGAGAAAGGAGAGAAAGAAAGGAGGGAGAGTGAGAGAGAGAGAAAGGAGAGAGATAGGAGAGAGAGAAAGGAGAGAGAGAAAGAGAGAGAGAGAAAGAAAGGAGAGAGAGAAATGAGAGAGAAAAAAAAAGGAGAGAGAGAAAGAAGAGAGAGAAAGGAGAGAGAAAGAAAGGAGATAAAGAAAGGAGAGAGAGAAAGGAGAGAGAGGGAGAGAAATAGAGAGAGAGAAAGGAGAGAGAAAGAAAGGAGAGAGAGAAAGAAGAGAAAGAAGAGAGAGAAAAGAAAGAGGCGAAAGAAGAGAAAGAAGAGAAAGAAAGGAGAGAAAGGAGATAAAGGAGAAAACAGGAAGGAGGGAGAGAAAGGAGAGAAAGGAGAGAAAGAAAGGAGAGAAAGGAGAGAAAGAAAGGAGAGAGAGAAAGGAAAGAGAAAGAAAGGAGAGAAAGAAAGGAGAGAGAGAAAGGAGAGAGAGGGAGAGAAATAGAGAGAGAGAAAGGAGAGAGAAAGAAAGGAGAGAGAGAAAGAAGAGAAAGAAGAGAGAGAAAAGAAAGAGTCGAAAGAAGAGAAAGAAGAGAAAGAAAGGGGAGAAAGGAGATAAAGGAGAGAAAGGAAGGAGGGAGAGAAAGGAGAGAAAGAAAGGAGAGAGAGAGAGAAAGGAGAGAGAGAATGGAGAGAAAGAAAAGAGAGAGAGAAAGGAGAGAGCGAGAGAAAGGAGAGAAAGAAAGGAGAGAGAGAAAGGAGAGAAAGAAAGGAGAGAGAGAAAGGAGAGAAAGAAAGGAGAGAGAAAGGGGAGAAAGAAAGGAGAGAGAAAGGAGAGAGGGAGAGAGAAAGGAGAGAAAGAAAGGAGAGAGAGAAAGGAGAGAGAAAGGAGAGAGGGAGAGAGAAAGGAGATAAAGAAAGGAGAGAGAGAAAGGAGAGAGAGAGATAAAGGAGAGAGAGAATGGAGAGAGAGAGAAAGGAGAGAGATAGAGAGAGATAGCTCACAGCTGATGTCCGGCTCCTCCCCTCAGTGCATATTTAAATTATAATTATAAATATATTATAAATATAATTAAAAATAAAAAAAAAATTGTTTATCGGGTTTAGAACTCGCAACCTTATGCTTCCTCGGTGAGCGCTCTATCCACTCAACTTTTGCCTCCAATGTGAAAGATAGGCAGATTTGCTAATCTTGAAGTCTGGATTGCTGAAGTCTCAGCTGACCACGTGATTCAATTGATTGCTACGTGGAGCTCATACAGAGCACTCGTGTTCTGTAGCAGAGATGACAGTGTTGTGTGGATTATGTCGGACCTGGAGGGGTATTAGAGGATTTCAGTAAAATGGTGAAACTGTGTTTTTTTGTCTTTTATTCCAAATAAAGGATTTTTCACGGTGTGTGTTTATTTACTTTCACTTTATAAATAGATAATAACTAGAATTTAAAATTATAAATAAAAAAATAATTTCTTTACCAGGACCGCAATCAGAACTCACAACGTTATGCTTCTTAGGCGGGTGCTTTATCCACTAGTCTAGTGCCTCTACAATATAGATAGGCAGATTTTGTAATCTTGAAGTCTGCAGTGCTAACTGAAGTCTCTGCTAACCGCGTGAGTCACTTCATTGCTACGGTGCTGCTACATCTTGAGGGAGCATAGCTGACAGTGTCGTGTGGATTACTTTGGACCTGGAGGGGTATTTTTGGGATTAATAAAGGGGTGAACCAGGGTTATTTTTTGTCTTTTATTCCAAATAAAGGATTTTTCGCGGTGTGTGTTTCTTTACTTTAACTTTCAGTTTAATCATGAAAGGTATCTCGGGGAGACGCCTGGCATGATTAAACTCATTATTACCTTAATTGCCACCGCACCAGGGCAATTCGGGATGAGCTGGGTAGAGTCCCCCAGGACAGTCACATCCAATGAATGCGGCTATTCCGGGTGGCTGCTGGGTGATATTGTTAGAGTTAGAGCTCTCCATCCTGACAATACCTGCCTCCAGTCATGCGGCTTTATCCTGGCTGGTATCAAATATGGGGGAAACCGCATTTTTTTTTATTTATTTATTTATTTTACTGAACGATATAGACCCGCCCACCGGTGGCTGTAATTGGTTGCAGTGAGACAGCTGTCACTCAGCTTGGGGACGTGACTGACTGCAACCAATCATAAGCGCCGGTGGGCGGGGAAAGTACGGAATAACTAATTGACTAATGAAGTGGCAGCCATTTTCTAAAGAGGAAAAGACGTCGCAGATTTGTGACAGCCGTGGAGCAAGACGCACGTGATCGGTGAGTAGGAAAGAGAGAGGGATTGTGCTGGGGACGCAGGACGCATGCAGATTGCAACATGTGCACATAGCCTTATTGTGAAAAGCCATGTTTCGAGTTCGATCTCGAGCACCGCCCAAAATCACTCGAACATGATATTGGCGAACCTCGAACATCGCTCATCTGTAGTCTCAAAACATTGTGAATGGCAAATGAAGTACACCAATGGCTAGTGCGGCTGGTATAGTTGTGAAGTCAGTCAGAGGTACGAACAAGTCCTATGTGATCTATGCCTGGTTAATTTTAATCAATGTTTACTTGAATGAATGTGAACTTGTCCACATTGGCTGTGAATGGACGGCTGAACCTGTCTATGATCCCACCCCCTGCCATGCTAAACACACGTTCTGACAGTACACTCGCCACAGGGCATGCCAGAACCTCTAAAGAGTAAAGAGCAAGCCTAGGCGACATGTCTAATTTGCAGACACAGAAGTTAAATTGGGAAACCCATCTCTTTGCATGGATAGACATTTGGACCAGTACTCTTCCACCATGTTGTTGAAACATTGCCTCCTGCTAATATAAACTGTATTGGATGGTGGTGGTGCATGTTGTGGCTTGCTGCAGATTAGTTTTTTACAAATTTCATCCAGGATAACCCTCCCTTCTGAGGTGGTGCCTTTGCACCAGCTGAAATGGCCACTTCCTGTTCCTCCTGTGCTTTGCCTTTCCACTGAGCCCTGGTGTTAGCTGGAAACAATGTCAGTAGTGCCTCTACCAGCGTACGATTGTGTTCAAGCCCTTTCCGATCCCACTCCAGTGACAGAAGTAACATTGCTACGTTGTCCTTGTTGTGGCAATCCAGCAGAGTGGTCACCCAGTAATCAGCACTGGTCACAATCCTGGCAACTTGGCGGTTTTTGCATATGCACAGCAGCATGTATTGACAAGCTATCCTCGGTCAGACGTATGTCGGCTGGGTCCTCTGTATCACCCCAGCCACGCTCTAGTGATGTCCCTGAGCAAATTTCAGTGCCACCCTGCTGTGAAGATGGTTCCCCCTCCTCATCTTCCAAAACTGTCTCCTGACTGCAAACTTGTGTACATTCTTGCTGTTGATACAGGAACCCACCCTCAGAGCAATGTGTGGATAACAGACCCTGATAATGGTATCAATGTTCCCTGTTCCTCCCGCTTCTCTGTCTTCTGTGCCACCACCTCATCTATCATGGCCTCAATCATTTTTTCAAGTAGGCATACAAGTGGGATAGTACCACTGATGATGGCATCATCAGCACTTACCATGTTGGTGGAGCATATGAAGTAGCACAACACTACGCAAAGGTCCTGCATGGAGGCCCACTCATTGGTTTTGAAGTGGTGTTTTTTTGTAGAGTGACTCACCCATATATATATATACAGTTAGGTCCAGAAATATTTGGACAGTGACACAAGTTTTGTTATTTTAGCTGTTTACAAAAACATGTTCAGAAATACAATTATATATATATAATATGGGCTGAAAGTGCACACTCCCAGCTGCAATATGAGAGTTTTCACATCCAAATCGAAGAAAGGGTTTAGGAATCATAGCTCTGTAATGCATAGCCTCCTCTTTTTCAAGGGACCAAAAGTAATTGGACAAGGGACTCTAAGGGCTGCAATTAACTCTGAAGGCGTCTCCCTTGTTAACCTGTAATCAATGAAGTAGTTAAAAGGTCTGGGGTTGATTACAGGTGTGTGGTTTTGCATTTGGAAGCTGTTGCTGTGACCAGACAACATGCGGTCTAAGGAACTCTCAATTGAGGTGAAGCAGAACATCCTGAGGCTGAAAAAAAAAAAAAATCAATCAGAGAGATAGCAGACATGCTTGGAGTAGCAAAATCAATAGTCGGGTACATTCTGAGAAAAAAGGAATTGACTGGTGAGCTTGGGAACTCAAAAAGGCCTGGGCGTCCACGGATGACAACAGTGGTGGATGATCGCCACATACTTTCTTTGGTGAAGAAGAACCCGTTCACAACATTAACTGAAGTCCAGAACACTCTCAGTGAAGTAGGTGTATCTGTCTCTAAGTCAACAGTAAAGAAAAGACTCCATGAAAGTAAATACAAAGGGTTCACATCTAGATGCAAACTATTCATGAATTCCAAAAATAGACAGGCCAGAGTTAAATTTGCTGAAAAACACCTCATGAAGCCAGCTCAGTTCTGGAAAAGTATTCTATGGACAGATGAGACAAAGATCAACCTGTACCAGAATGATGGGAAGAAAAAAGTTTGGAGAAGAAGGGGAACGGCACATGATCCAAGGCACACCACATCCTCTGTAAAACATGGTGGAGGCAACGTGATGGCATGGGCATGCATGGCTTTCAATGGCACTGGGTCACTTGTGTTTATTGATGACATAACAGCAGACAAGAGTAGCCGGATGAATTCTGAAGTGTACCGGGATATACTTTCAGCCCAGATTCAGCCAATGCCGCAAAGTTGATCGGACGGCGCTTCATAATACAGATGGACAATGACCCCAAACATACAGCCAAAGCTACCCAGGAGTTCATGAGTGCAAAAAAGTGGAACATTCTGCAATGGCCAAGTCAATCACCAGATCTTAACCCAATTGAGCATGCATTTCACTTGCTCAAATCCAGACTTAAGACGGAAAGACCCACAAACAAGCAAGACCTTAAGGCTGCGGCTGTAAAGGCCTGGCAAAGCATTAAGAAGGAGGAAACCCAGCGTTTGGTGATGTCCATGGGTTCCAGACTTAAGGCAGTGATTGCCCCCAAAGGATTCGCAACAAAATATTGAAAATAAAAATATTTTGTTTGGGTTTGGTTTATTTGTCCAATTACTTTTGACTAGAGTTGAGCGCGGTTCTAGGTTCGTGGTTCTCCAGTTCGAGGCTCGAGTGATTTTGGGGGCTGTTCTAGATCGAACTAGAACTGAAGCTTTTTGCAAAAGCTCGATAGTTCTAGCTACGTTCGAGAACGGTTCTAGCAGCAAAAAAACCAGCTAATTCCTAGCTGGCTTTCCGCTGTAATAGTGTAAGTCACTCTGTGACTCACACTATTATGACATTTCAGTGTATAGTGTGCGGGAACAGCACATTCAGATCACTGCTGCTGGGATAATGGCGATCGCCATTTTTTTTTTTTTCTTGTCTTCCTTCCCTAAGCGCGCGCGTGTAGTGGGGAGGGCCAGCATGTCAGCCAATCCCAGACACACACACAGCTAAGTGGACTTTTAGCCAGAGAAGCAACGGCATGTGTGATAGGATGTCCATGTCACATGTCCCTGCATTATAAAAACGGACATTTTCCTCCAGCACGCCATTATCTGCCTTCTGCGTCCTTGGTGTCAGACATCACTGGCGCAGCTCCGTCCTGATTCCTATCGCCGATACTGCTGTATGCGCTCCATACACAGCGCTGGACAGCTTAGGGATAGCACTTTCTATCAGTCCTTTTAAGGGCTCATACTGGCAGGGTCAGAGCCATAGGTGACAGGTCCTGAAAACAGAGTTTAACAGCTACACAAGATGACAGCGTCTGTGTAGCTAAGGTCAGGGATTTCTTCTCTGCATTTCCCCATTAGGAGGGATAGAAAGGCAGGCTTCCTTTCCTCTACCCAGAGACCACAACCCTGGCACTGTACCCTCCTGTCCTGTGCACACTCCAACTCATTATAACTAAGCCATTATACTAGCAAACACTGAGAGAACCTAGTGGCATCCTAAACGTGGCTATTGGACTTCTGTATAGTCCCTGTAGTGCACAGATATTTGCAGCACGTCTGCCTGCACTGCACACTCAAAGTCATTATAACTAAGCCATTATACTAGCAAACACTGAGTGTACCTAGTGTAATCCTAAACGTGGCTATTGGACTTCTGTATTGCCCCAGTAGTGCAAAGATATTTGCAGCACGTCTGCCTGCACTGCACACTCAAAGTCATTATAACTAAGCCATTATACTAGCAA
This sequence comes from Anomaloglossus baeobatrachus, assembly GCF_048569485.1. Lineage (NCBI taxonomy): Eukaryota > Metazoa > Chordata > Amphibia > Anura > Aromobatidae > Anomaloglossus > Anomaloglossus baeobatrachus. The sequence continues at coordinate 327,067,716 of NC_134357.1, forward strand.
ACACTGAGTGAACCTAGTGGCATCCTAAACGTGGCTGTTGGACTTCTGCATAGTCCCAGTAGTGCAAACATATTTGCAGCACCTCTACCTGCATTGCACACTCCAACTCATTATAACTAAGCCATTATACTAGCAAACACTGAGTGTACCTAGTGGCATCCTAAACGTGGCTATTGGACTTCTGTATAGTCCCAGTAGTGCACAGATATTTGCAGCACGTCTGCCTGCATTGCACACTCAAAGTCATTATAACTAAGCCATTATACTAGCAAACACTGAGTGAACCTGGTGGCATCCTAAACGTGGCTGTTGGACTTCTGTATAGTCCCAGTAGTGCAAACATATTTGCAGCACGTCTGCCTGCATTGCACACTCAAAGTCATTATAACTAAGCCATTATACCAGCAAACACTGAGTGAACCTAGTGGCATCCTAAACGTGGCTGTTGGACTTCTGTATAGTCCCAGTAGTGCAAACATATTTGCAGCACGTCTGCCTGCATTGCACACTCAAAGTCATTATAACTAAGCCATTATACTAGCAAACACTGAGTGAACCTAGTGGCTTCCTAAACGTGGCTGTTGGACTTCTGTATAGTCCCAGTAGTGCAAACATATTTGCAGCACGTCTGCCTGCATTGCACACTCAAAGTCATTATAACTAATCCATTATATTAGCAAACACTGAGTGAACCTAGTGGCATCCTAAACGTGGCTGTTGGACTTCTGTATAGTCCCAGTAGTGCAAACATATTTGCAGCACGTCTGCCTGCATTGCACACTCAAAGTCATTATAACTAAGCCATTATACTAGCAAACACTGAGTGAACCTAGTGGCTTTCTAAACGTGGCTGTTGGACTTCTGTATAGTCCCAGTAGTGCACAGATATTTGCAGCACGTCTGCCTGCATTGCACACTCAAAGTCATTATAACTAAGCCATTATACTAGCAAACACTGAGTGAACCTAGTGGCATCCTAAACGTGGCTGTTGGACTTCTGTATAGTCCCAGTAGTGCAAACATATTTGCAGCACGTCTGCCTGCATTGCACACTCAAAGTCATTATAACTAAGCCATTATACTAGCAAACACTGAGTGAACCTAGTGGCATCCTAAACGTGGCTGTTGGACTTCTGTATAGTCCCAGTAGTGCAAACATATTTGCAGCACGTCTGCCTGCATTGCACACTCAAAGTCATTATAACTAAGCCATTATACCAGCAAACACTGAGTGTACCTAGTGGCATCCTAAACGTGGCTATTGGACTTCTGTATAGTCCCTGTAGTGCACAGATATTTGCAGCACGTCTGCCTGCACTGCACACTCAAAGTCATTATAACTAAGCCATTATACTAGCAAACACTGAGTGTACCTAGTGGCATCCTAAACGTGGCTATTGGACTTCTGTATTGCCCCAGTAGTGCAAAGATATTTGCAGCACGTCTGCCTGCACTGCACACTCAAAGTCATTATAACTAAGCCATTATACTAGCAAACACTGAGAGAACCTAGTGGCATCCTAAACGTGGCTGTTGATCTTCTGTATAGTCCCAGTAGTGCAAACATATTTGCAGCATGTCTGCCTGCATTGCACACTCCAACTCATTATAACTAAGCCATTATACTAGCAAACACTGAGTGTACCTAGTGGCATCCTAAACGTGGCTATTGGACTTCTGTATAGTCCCAGTAGTGCACAGATATTTGCAGCACGTCTGCCTGCATTGCACACTCAAAGTCATTATAACTAAGCCATTATACTAGCAAACACTGAGTGAACCTAGTGGCATCCTAAACGTGGCTGTTGGACTTCTGGATAGTCCCAGTAGTGCAAACATATTTTCAGCACGTCTGCCTGCATTGCACACTCAAAGTCATTATAACTAAGCCATTATACTAGCAAACACTGAGTGAACCTAGTGGCATCCTAAACGTGGCTGTTGGACTTCTGTATAGTCCCAGTAGTGCAAAAATATTTGCAGCACGTCTGCCTGCATTGCACACTCAAAGTCATTATAACTAAGCCATTATATTAGCAAACACTGAGTGAACCTAGTGGCATCCTAAACGTGGCTGTTGGACTTCTGTATAGTCCCAGTAGTGCAAACATATTTGCAGCACGTCTGCCTGCATTGCACACTCCAACTCATTATAACTAAGCCATTATACTAGCAAACACTGAGTGTACCTAGTGGCATCCTAAACGTGGCTATTGGACTTCTGTATAGTCCCTGTAGTGCACAGATATTTGCAGCATACTTACCGCGGACAATCCGACGTGCTCCCTTTTTTACGGACACGAACAACAGGAACAAAGGTAGATGATGGCCAAAAAAGGAAAATGCTTGAATGGATCTCAAGTGGTCCAACAAGTGCCCTCTCAGCCACTTCAAGTACCGCATCCAAAAAACACCAGTCCTCTGAGTTGTCATCCCAATCAAACTTGCTTTCTCCCAGCTCTTACGTCTCCATCAGCCCTGCACAGTATGGTGGAACTGAGATGGCTGAGTCTGCAGAGCTGTTCAGTCACACTATAGCCTGGGAATCAGAGGTCTTCTCCCAAGCTACAGTGAGTACAGAACAGGAAATGGTCTGCAGTGATGCCCAGAACCTTTGTGACTCTGATTCAGGCCGTGAGGACCATGTTTCTGAGCATAATGTTGACCCTTTGTCACAAACTGTAACACCTGTGGTTATAGACAATAAGGGACATACTGATGATGATGAGACGCAGATACCAGATTGGGATGACAACTTAAATATTCGGTCAGGGCAAGAAGAGGCTTGGTCTGAGGGTGAGGGGAGTGCAAACACAACAGTTGATGATGAAGTTCTAGATCCCACCTACTGTCAACCCACAGTCAGGCACTCGAGGAGGTCAACAGAGGCGGTGGAGGAGGATGCAACCGACGACGAAGTTACCTTGCGCTTTCCTGGACAGAATCGGAGCACTGGTAGCACGTAACTGCATCATCAGCCACCACTCTGCCTCTGAGCACTAGTCGGGGGGGCTCAGCAGGTCGCATGCCCTCTAAGCCTTGCCTAGCCTGGTCCTTTTTTGACATAGAAAAAGATCGCCCAAATTATGTGATGTGTAAAATCTGTCGTGATTCTGTTAGTAGAGGTCAAAACCTCAGCAGTTTGACAACTTCTTCCATGAATCGTCACATGGATAAATATCATAGGTCCCAGTGGGAAGTTCACCGTGCTGCAATTCGGCCTAGCGTAGCGAACCATCTACGGCCTGCCCCTTCCAGTGCATCCACGCGCTCTTCATCTTCTAGGACTGTGGGGACAGCTGTCACACCTGGTTTTCCACGCACAACTTCCACCACTGTAACCGCAACAGGCAGTTTGCTTGGTAGGTCATCAGTTGGTTTGGAAGGGGAAACAAGTGAGTGTATACAGCTCTCTCAGACATCGATAGCACCAACGTTGGATGAAGGCAACATCATGTCTCCGTCTGCACTTTCCTCACAAACCTGCATTTTTCCAGGGACACCCTACTCAACACCGTCTACACACAGCAGCCAGATCTCTGTCCCTCAGATGTGGTCAAATAAAAGGCCATTTCCTGCGACCCATGACAAAGCTAAGAGGTTGACTCTATCCCTCTGTAAGCTCTTGGCTACAGAAATGCTGCCTTTCCGCCTAGTGGACACACAGGATTTTAGAGACCTTATGTCTGTCGCTGTGCCCCAGTACCAGATGCCTAGTCGCCACTACTTCTCTAAGAAAGGTGTGCCCGCGCTACACCAGCATATCGCACACAACATCACCGCTTCCTTGAGAAACTCTGTGTGTCAACTCGTGCATTTCACCACCGATACTTGGACCAGTAAGCATGGACAGGGACGTTACATGTCGCTGACTGGGCACTGGGTAACTATGGTGATAGATGGTGAAGGGTCTGCTGCACAAGTCTTGCCGTCCCCACGACTTGTGTGTCAATCCTCTGTCTGTCCAAGTTCCGCCACTGCTTCTGCCTCCTCCACCTCATCTGTGTCCTCCACCTCCGCCCCAAGCCTGCCTGGTCAGGCCACCAGCGTTCTCACTGCGCAGAAGGAACCACGCACCCCTCATTACTATGCTGGCAGCAGAGCGCAACGGCATCAGGCGGTCTTTAGCTTGACATGTCTTGGGAATAGGAGTCACACAGCTGAGGAGTTGTGGTCAGCTCTGCGTTCCGAGTTTAATAAATGGTTGTCTCCACTCAACCTGCAGCCTGGTAAGGCCGTGTGCGACAATGCTGCAAACCTGGGTGCGGCCCTTCGCCTGGGCAAGGTTACACACGTGCCTTGTATGGCTCACGTGTTGAACCTTGTTGTCCAGCAATTCTTAACAAAGTATCCCGGCCTAGATGGCCTTCTGACCAGGGCACGAAAACTGTCTGCTCTTTCCGCCGTTCAACTGCCGCAGCTGAGCGACTTGCATCGCTCCAGAAGTCTTTCGGTCTGCCGGTTCATCGCCTGAAATGCGATGTGCCGACACGCTGGAATTCGACTCTCCACATGTTACAGTGACTGTGGCAGCACCGCCGAGCCCTGGTGCAATACGTCATGACGTATAGCCTGGGCCAACGAGATGCAGAGGTGGGACAGATCACCCTGATGGAGTGGTCTCAGATCAAGGACCTATGCACCCTTCTGCACAGTTTCGACACGGCGACGAATATGTTTAGCGCTGACAATGCCATTATCAGCATGACAATTCCAGTCATTTACATGCTGGAGCACATGCTAAACACTATTCGGAGTCAGGGGGTGGGACAACAGGAAGGGGAGGAACTACAGGAGGATTCATATGCGCAAGGGACAACAACATCACCAAGGTCCAGACGTTCATCATCACCAACGCAGCAGGCATGGGACCATGGGGGACAGGGATCAACAAGGGCACATAGTAGCAGGCGAAATGTTGAGGAAGGTGCAGGAGAACATGAAGAAATGGAGGACGAACTGTCCATGGACATGGAAGACTCAGCGGATGAGGGAGATCTTGGTCAAATTTCAGTTGAAAGAGGTTGGGGGGAGATGTCAGAGGAAGAAAGAACGGGTAGCACCTCTATGCCACAAACACAGCGTGGACTTGGTCCACATGGCTGCGCAAGACACATGAGCGCATTCTTGCTGCACTACCTCCAACATGACCCTCGTATTGTCAAAATTAGAAGTGATGATGACTACTGGATTGCCACACTATTAGATCCCCGGTACAAGTCCAAATTTTGTGACATAATTCCAGCCATAGAAAGGGACGCACGTATGCAGGAGTGTCAGCAGAAGCTGTTACTCGATCTTAGCTCGGCTTTTCCACCAAACAACCATGCAGGTGCAGAGAGTGATTCTCCCAGTTGTAACTTGACAAACATGGGACGGTCTCGACATCTTCAACGGTCTACCCGTACCAGTAGGACTGTATCTGGTGCTGGTAACAGCAATTTTATGGAATCTTTTCATAATTTTTTTAGACCCTCCTTTGCAAGGCCACCAGAGACAACAAGTCTGACATATAGTCAACGGCTGGAGAGGATGATACAGGAGTATCTCCAAATGAACATCGATGCCATGACTTTGCAAATGGAGCCTTGCTCATTTTCGGCTTCAAATCTAGAAAAATGGCCAGAGCTCTCCAGTTACGCCTTGGAGATTTTGTCGTGTCCAGCTGCCAGCGTTGTCTCTGAACGTGTCTTCAGTGCTGCTGGGTGTGTGCTGACAGATAAGCGCACGCGTCTGTCCAGTGACAATGTGGACAGACTAACGTTCATCAAAATGAACAAGTCATGGATCCACAAGGAATTTACTACCCCTGTGTCATCCTGGGGAGAGTAAATGCTTGTGGATTTGGAATGTGCTTGATGCAAATCAAAACATCCTGTTTGCAACTAGGGCACAAGTGCTGCCACTGAAGGGGTTAGTGTCTGTGTGGCCCAATTTTTGGAAAAAAGGGAGACTCCGCTTGGAGTAACCCTTGCTTACATTGTTTTTAAAAGAAGCCAAGATGAACAGAGCTGGGATCAGCAAAGACTTTGCTACCTACCCCGGTGTCATCCAGGGGACGATTAAGAATAGTGTATTTTTGAATGTGCTTGATGCAAATCTAGCTGTGAAGTGTACAACTGGGGCACAACTGCTGCCACTGAATGGGCTGGTGTGTGTGGGGCCCAATTTTTGGAAAAAAGGGAGACTCCGCTTGGAGTAACCCTTGCTTACATTGTTTTTAAAACAAGCCAAGATGAACAGAGCTGGGATCAGCAAAGACTTTGCTACCTACCCCGGTGTCATCCTGGGGACAGTTAAGGATGGCGTATTTTTGAATGTGCTTGATGCAAATCTAGCTGTGAAGTGTACAACTGGGGCACAACTGCTGCCACTGAAGGGGTGGGTGTGTGTGGGGCCAAATTTTTGGAAAAAAGGGAGACTCCGCTTGGAGTAACCCTTGCTTACATTGTTTTTAAAAGAAGCCAAGATGAACAGAGCTGGGATCAGCAAAGACTTTGCTACCTACCCCGGTGTCATCCTGGGGACGGTTAAGAATAGCGTATTTTTGAATGTGCTTGATGCAAATCTAGCTGTGAAGTGTACAACTGGGGCAAAACTGCTGCCTCTGAAAGGGTGGGTGTGTGTGGGGCCAAATTTTTGGAAAAAAGGGAGACTCCGCTTGGAGTAACCCTTGCTTACATTGTTTTTAAAAGAAGCCAAGATGAACAGAGCTGGGATCAGCAAAGACTTTGCTACCTACCCTGGTGTCATCCTGGGGACGGTTAAGAATAGCGTATTTTTGAATGTGCTTGATGCAAATCTAGCTGTGAAGTGTACAACTGGGGCAAAATTGCTGCCACTGAAGGGGTGGGTGTGTGTGGGGCCAAATTTTTGGAAAAAAGGGAGACTCCGCTTGGAGTAACCCTTGCTTACATTGTTTTTAAAAGAAGCCAAGATGAACAGAGTTGGGATCAGCAAAGACTTTGCTACCTACCCCGGTGTCATCCTGGGGACGGTTAAGAATAGCGTATTTTTGAATGTGCTTGATGCAAATCTAGCTGTGAAGTGTACAACTGGGGCACAACTGCTGCCACTGAAGGGGTGGGTGTGTGTGGGGCCAAATTTTTGAAAAAAACGGAGACTCCGCTTGGAGTAACCCTTGCTTACATTGTTTTTAAAAGAAGCCAAGATGAACAGAGCTGGGATCAGCAAAGACTTTGCTACCTACCCCGGTGTCATCCTGGGGACGGTTAAGAATAGCGTATTTTTGAATGTGCTTGATGCAAATCTAGCTGTGAAGTGTACAACTGGGGCACAACTGCTGCCACTGAAGGGCTGGGTGTGTGTGGGGCCAAATTTTTAGAAAAAAGGGAGACTCCGCTTGGAGTAACCCTTGCTTACATTGTTTTTAAAAGAAGCCAAGATGAACAGAGCTGGGATCAGCAAAGACTTTGCTACCTACCCCGGTGTCATCCTGGGGACGGTTAAGAATAGCATATTTTTGAATGTGCTTGATGCAAATCTAGCTGTGAAGTGTACAACTGGGGCACAACTGCTGCCACTGAAGGGGTGGGTGTGTGTGGGGCCAAATTTTTGGAAAAAAGGGAGACTCCGCTTGGAGTAACCCTTGCTTACATTGTTTTTAAAAGAAGCCAAGATGAACAGAGCTGGGATCAGCAAAGACTTTGCTACCTACCCTGGTGTCATCCTGGGGACGGTTAAGAATAGCGTATTTTTGAATGTGCTTGATGCAAATCTAGCTGTGAAGTGTACAACTGGGGCAAAATAGCTGCCACTGAAGGGGTGGGTGTGTGTGGGGCCACATTTTTGGAAAAAAGGGAGACTCCGCTTGGAGTAACCCTTGCTTACATTGTTTTTAAAAGAAGCCAAGATGAACAGAGTTGGGATCAGCAAAGACTTTGCTACCTACCCCGGTGTCATCCTGGGGACGGTTAAGAATAGCGTATTTTTGAATGTGCTTGATGCAAATCTAGCTGTGAAGTGTACAACTGGGGCACAACTGCTGCCACTGAAGGGGTGGGTGTGTGTGGGGCCAAATTTTTGGAAAAAACGGAGACTCCGCTTGGAGTAACCCTTGCTTACATTGTTTTTAAAAGAAGCCAAGATGAACAGAGCTGGGATCAGCAAAGACTTTGCTACCTACCCCGGTGTCATCCTGGGGACGGTTAAGAATAGCGTATTTTTGAATGTGCTTGATGCAAATCTAGCTGTGAAGTGTACAACTGGGGCACAACTGCTGCCACTGAAGGGGTGGGTGTGTGTGGGGCCAAATTTTTGGAAAAAAGGGAGACTCCGCTTGGAGTAACCCTTGCTTACATTGTTTTTAAAAGAAGCCAAGATGAACAGAGCTGGGATCAGCAAAGACTTTGCTACCTACCCCGGTGTCATCCTGGGGACGGTTAAGAATAGCGTATTTTTGAATGTGCTTGATGCAAATCTAGCTGTGAAGTGTACAACTGGGGCACAACTGCTGCCACTGAAGGGGTGGGTGGGTGTGGGGCCAAATTTTTGGAAAAAAGGGAGACTCCGCTTGGAGTAACCCTTGCTTACATTGTTTTTAAAAGAAGCCAAGATGAACAGAGCTGGGATCAGTAAAGACTTTGCTACCTACCCTGGTGTCATCCTGGGGACGGTTAAGAATAGCGTATTTTTGAATGTGCTTGATGCAAATCTAGCTGTGAAGTGTACAACTGGGGCAAAATTGCTGCCACTGAAGGGGTGGGTGTGTGTGGGGCCAAATTTTTGGAAAAAAGGGAGACTCCGCTTGGAGTAACCCTTGCTTACATTGTTTTTAAAAGAAGCCAAGATGAACAGAGCTGGGATCAGCAAAGACTTTGCTACCTACCCCGGTGTCATCCTGGGGATGGTTAAGAATAGCGTATTTTTGAATGTGCTTGATGCAAATCTAGCTGTGAAGTGTACAACTGGGGCACAACTGCTGCCACTGAAGGGGTGGGTGTGTGTGGGGCCAAATTTTTGGAAAAAGGGAGACTCCGCTTGGAGTAACCCTTGCTTACATTGTTTTTAAAAGAACCCAAGATGAACAGAGCTGGGATCAGGAAAGACTTTGCTACCTACCCCGGTGTCATCCTGGGGACGGTTAAGAATAGCGTATTTTTGAATGTGCTTGATGCAAATCTAGCTGTGAAGTGTACAACTGGGGCACAACTGCTGCCACTGAAGGGATGGGTGTGTGTGGGGCCCAATTTTTGCAAAAAAGGGATACTCCGCTTGGAGTAACCCTTGCTTACATTGTTTTTAAAAATGATCCAAGATGCACAGAGCTGGGATCAGGAAAGACTTTGCTACCTACCCCCGTGTCATCCTGGGGACGGTTAAGTATGGCGTATTTTTGAATGTGCTTGATGCAAATCTAGCTGTGAAGTGTACAACTGGGGCACAACTGCTGCCACTGAATGGGTGGGTGTGTGTGGGGCACAATTTTTGGAAAAAAGGGAGACTCCGCTTGGAGTCACCTTGCGGTGTTTTACATGATTTTAGAAGGGCATGCCATGCCTATATCTGTGTCTCGTCCTCTTTTTCCTTGTCCAGCTCTTTTGTTTTCGCTTGAGTATATGTCCTTGTCACTTTCCCATGTGTTTGTGTTGTGTTGTGAGTTTTTTGTCACCTTTTGGACACCTTAGAGGGTGTTTTCTAGGTGTTTTTATGTGTTTGTGATTGCCTGCCATTTTTTCCTGTGCAGTTCGAGTTCGGTTCGTCGAACGTTCGACGAACCGAACTCGAACGGGACCTCCGTTCGGCGAACCGAGCTCGAGCCGAACCGCGACCGGTTCGCTCATCTCTACTTTTGACCTTCTAAAATGTGGAGTGTTTGTAAAGAAATGTGTATAATTCCTACAATTTCTATCAGATATTTTTGTTCAAACCTTCAAATTAAACGTTACAATCTGCACTTGAATTCTGTTGTAGAGGTTTCATTTCAAATCCAATGTGGTGGTATGCAGAGCCCAACTCGCAAAAATTGTGTCACTGTCCAAATATTTCTGGACCTAACTGTATATATATATATACTGCTCAAAAAATTCAAGGGAACACTCAAATAACAGATCCTAGATCTGAATGAATGAAATATTCTCATTGAATACTTTGTTCTGTACAGAGCTCAATGTGCTGACAGCAAAATCACACAAAAATCATCAAAAGAAATATAATGTTTTCACCAATGGAGGCCTGGATTTGAAGTCACACACAAACTGAAAGTGGAAACAAGTCAAAATGAAAATCAAAACAAGACAAAATGAAGGTGGAAACAAGTCAAAATAAGGTTCAGTATTGTGTGTGGTCTCCATGTGCCTGTATGACCTCCCTACAACGCCTGGACATGCTGATGAAGTTGTGGATGGTCTCCTAAGGGATTACTCCCAGACCTGGACTAAAGCATTGGTGTAACGTGACATTGGTGGATGGAGCGAGACTTGATGCCCCAGATGTGCTCAATCAGATTCAGGTCTGGGAAGTGGGCGGGCCAGTCCATAGCTTCAATGCCTTCATCTTGCAGGAACTGCTGACACACTACAGCCACATGAGGTATGGCATTGTCCTGCATTAAGAGGAACCCAGTGACAACTGCACCAGCATATGGTCTCACAAGGGGTCTGAGGATCTCATTTTGGTACCTAATGGAAGTCAGGCTACCTCTGGCGAACACATGGAGGGCTGTGCGGCCCTCCAAAGAAATGCCACCCCACACCATTACTGATCCACTGCCAAACCGGTCATGCTGAAGGGTGTTGCAGGCTGCAGATTGCTCTCCACAGTGTCTCCAGACTCTGTCACGTCTGTAACATGTTCTCAGTGTGAACATGCTGTCATCTGTGAAGAGCACAGGGCGCCAGTGGCCAATTCGACAATCCTGGTGTTCTGTGGCAAATGCCAAGCATCCTGCCCGATGTTGGGCAGTGAGCACAACCCCCAAGTGTGGACGTCAGGCCCTCATGCCATCCTCATGGTGTCGTTTTCTAACTGTTTGTGCAGACACATGCACATTTGTTGCCTGCTGGAGGTCATTTTGCAGGGCTCTGGCAATGCTCCTCCTGTTCCTCCTTGCACAAAGGCAGAGGTAGCGGTCCTGCTGCTGGGTTGTTGCCCTCCTATGGCTCCCTCCACATCTCTTGGTGTACTCACCTGTCTCCTGATAGCACTTCCATCCTCTGGACACTATGCTGACAGACACAGCAAACCTTCTTCTCACTGCTCGCATTGATGTGACATCCTGGATGAGCTGAACTACCTGTGCCACTTTTGTGGGTTGTAGAGTCAGTCTCTTGCTACCACAAGTGTGAGAGCAAAACCAACATTCAAAAGTGACCAAAACATCAGCCAGAAAGCATTGGTACTGAGATGTGGTTTGTGGTCCACACCTACAGAAACACTCCTTTATTGAGTGTGTCTTGATAATCGCCAATAATTTCCATCTGATGTCTATTCTATTTATACAACAGCATGTGAAATTGATTGTCAATCAGTGTTGCTTCTTAGGTGGATAGTTTAATTTTACAGACGTTTGATTAACTTGGAGTTCTATTTGGTTGGTTAAGTGTTCCCTTTAATTTTTTGAGCATCAACTAACTCATTGTTACATGCCAAATCTTTTCATACTAAAGGCACCATCAGAGGCATACCCATTGGCCAATTTCTCTGTGCCTGAAATTTTTTTTCTACGGAGAAAAACTTCAAACAACAATCGGATGATTTATACAGCCGTTTCCATGACAGGGGATACAGTTATCACAACATTTATCATGGCCTCAAAAGGGCTGCGAATACTGCATGTAATGACCTTCTATATCAGCCAAAGAAGGAGAGTACCAATTGTAATCAGGAGGTGACACTGATTACTAAATTCAACAGTCAATGGTCTGATTTTACTGAAATTTACTGCAATTGTGCAAAAAACATTGGAAAATTTTGCACACTGATCCGGTCCTCAAAACATACAGCAAAATCGACAGTGGGATGATGTCCTGTCTGAATGTTCTCTTAAACTGATTAAACTAATTGTGGAGAAGGAACAAATCTTACCGATCTTACCAAGTTTTCTGATAATGCTTCATATGGGACTCTGTTATGATTCAAGGACCGAGGAGGATCAAAAAATGCAGAAATCCAAAAGGTAACAGAGTGGCTGGAACCTTAACAGACTGCAGACCTAATCCTGACACACAACTAGAAGTGGACGTGGGATGAGCCTACGATGACCTAAGGCCCCGTCACACTAAGCAACATCGCTAGCAACATCGCTGCTAACGAACAACTTTTGTGACGTTGCTAGCGATGTTGCTTAGTGTGACATCCAGCAACAACCTGGCCCCTGCTGTGAGGTCGTTGGTTGTTGCTGAATGTCCTGGGCCATTTTTTAGTTGTTGCTGTCCTGCTGTGAAGCACAGATCGCTGTGTGTGACAGCGAGACAGCAACAACTAAATGTGCAGGCAGCAGGAGCCGGCTTCTGCGGAGGCTGGTAACCAATGTAAACATCGGGTAACCAAGAAGCCCTGTCCTTGGTTACCCGATATTTACCTTTGATACCAGCCTCCGCCGCTCTCACTGCCTGTGCTGCCGGCTCCTGCTCTGTGCACATGTAGCTGCAGCACACATCGGGTTAATTAACCCGATGTGTGCTGTAACTAGGAGAGCAGGGAGCCAGCGCTATGCAGTGTGCGCTGCTCCCTGCTCTGTGCACATTTAGCTGCAGCACACATCGGGTAATTAACCCGATGTGTGCTATAACTAGGAGAGCAAGGAGCCAGCGCTAAGCAGTGTGCGCTGCTCCCTGCTCTGTGCACATTTAGCTGCAGCACACATCGGGTAATTAACCCGATGTGTGCTGTAACTAGGAGAGCAAGGAGCCAGCGCTAAGCAGTGTGCGCTGCTCCCTGCTCTGTGCACATTTAGCTGCAGCACACATCGGGTAATTAACCCGATGTGTGCTGTAACTAGGAGAGCAGGGAGCCAGCGCTCAGTGTGCGCTGCTCCCTGCTCTCTGCACTTGCGGTGGTAACCAAGGTAAATATCGGGTTGGTTACCCGATATTTACCTTAGTTACCAAGCGCAGCATCTTCCACGCAGCACTGGGGGCTTGTCACTGGTTGCTGGTGAGCTCACCAGCAACTTGTGTGGCGACGCTCCAGCGATCCCTGCCAGGTCAGGTTGCTGGTGGGATCGCTGGAGCGTTGCAGTGTGACATCTCACCAGCAACCTCCTAGCAACTTACCAGCGATCCCTATCGTTGTTGGGATCGCTGGTAAGTTGCTTAGTGTGACGGTACCTTTAGTCGTCTCGACACAGCTGGAGGACTAAATATTCTTACAAATAGAGATATAAGAAAGCTAATCTGCCTCAGAGCAATCCCCAAAGATATAGATAGCCCCCACATGTAAAGACTACGGTGATTGTTGTGAATGTCAGTTATGCGTTGGCTGCTGGGAGGCTCCCTCTGGTGGCCAGGAATGGTTTGGACTTGGACCAGGTGTGTTGTGCAATGGGCGTTTCCTTTGCTAACTCTCTGCTTATTTAAATCCTGGTCTGATAGCAGGCTATGCCGGATGTCAGTTGTTCTTTGTATCACCAGCCTGCTTCATTCTGCTCCACTCCACTTCTACCCCAGATAAGTGCTTTCTCTTTATTTATTGTTTGGTTCTTTTGCTCTTCCTGGGTTTGTCATTTGCTGTGGTTGTTTTCAGTTTATTTGCATGCAGGGATTTTCCCCCTCAGTTGCTTGGCTGGGGAACTCCCTGCAGTTCTGTTTGTAGTATAGCTCCTTTGGGTCTATGTGTTTGTGGCTTTCTGAATTTGTTATGATTCTTGTTTTCTGTTCATTGGTATGACAAGAGCACCTGGTATAGGACGGAGTTCAGATCGTGCGATCTGAGGGCCTTTTTGTACTATCAGGAATTTGGAATTTTGCAGGGTTTTACTCTGGCCACCATTAGTCCCTTTCCTGTCCTTTCCTATGTTAGTCAGTGGGGGCCTCACCTTTTGCTAATCCTGTCATCTATCTGTGCATTGTGTTTTTCCTATATCACCGCAGTCTTTGAATGTGGGGGGCTTGCTATTCTTGTCTATTTTCTGTGGCAGAGAGTTATTCATCTTTCCTTCCTTTCAGGATAGCTAGTTCTCCGGCTGGGTTCGTGGTGCATAGGATGTTAGTTCACCCATCGGCTACTTCTAGTGTTGATGGTTAGTAAGGGGATGGCGGCCAGATTAGTTGCCAATGCTCTTGTCACCTTTTACCATTGATTTGTGGTGGTCTGTCATGGTTCCGGATTATAACAGTACATCCGGACAACAAATTTAAAGGGTACTCTTAAGAAGGAAGAAAAGAAGAAAAAAGAGGTCTGCTGACTTTTTTTTGATGTTTTTCCTCTTCTTCTTTGGGTTCCGTGGAAGATTTCTTTTTTCTAGCATGGATGAATTGGGTGAGCGTGTTGCTCATCTTGATGCTAAGGTTCGGTGTATAGAGTCTTATCTTGCACAGACTCCCCTTGCAGAGCCTAAGATTCCCGTTCCTGAATTTTTTTCGGGATATAGGTCGAGATTTTTGAGCTTCAAAAATAATTGTAAATTATTTTTTGACCTGCGCCCTAAGTCCTCAGGGAATCCCGTACAGCAGGTTAAGATTGTCATCTCCTTACAGCGTGGTGACCCTCAGGACTGGGCCTTCTCTTTAGCGTCTGATGATCCGATTCTCAGTGATGTGGACTCCTTTTTTCAGGCCTTGGGTTTATTATATGATGAACCCAATATTGTGGACCAAGCAGAAAAATTCTTGTTGTCCTTAACTCAGGGTTTGGATTCTGAGAAACGTTTTGTCAGAAATTTTGAAAATGGGCAGTCCTTACCAAATGGAATGATGATGCGCTTGCGGCTCTTTTTCGAAAGGGTGTTGCTGATTCTGTGAAGGATGTAATGGTAGGAATTTCCGTCCCTTCTGGTCTTGATGCCTCTATGACCTTAGCCATTCAGATTGATAGACGGTTACATGAGCGCAGGAAGATACCTGCTAGTTTTCTGCCTGTGGAACAGCCTTTGGAGCCTATGGAGTGTGATAGGGTCCTTTCTAATACTAGTCGGCAGGGGTTCAGACAGAAGAATAGACTGTGCTTCTATTGTGGAGACGCTTCTCATAACATCTCTGTCTGCCCTAAACGTGAAAGGAGATTGGCTACTTCTGTTACTGTGGGTTCTTTGCAACCAAAGTTTATTTTGTCTGTCATATTGATTTGCTCATTGTCTTCCTTTTCTGCATTTGCCTTCATGGACTCTGGGGCAGCGCTCAATTTGATGAATTTTGGGTTTGCTAGGGATTGTGGTTTCCCGATAGTTCCTTTGCAAACTCCTATTCCTTTAAGGGGCATTGATGCTACCCCTTTGGCAGAACATAAACCCCAATTTTGGACCCAGGTGCCTATGAGAGTTGCACCAGCGCATCAGGAAACTTGTACATTTTTAGTATTGCATAACACGGGAGGCATGGTGCTTCAACGTTACAAACATTAATAAAAATATTCCTATGAGAGTTCCATCTCCTAAATTTAAGCCCAGATTTATTGGACCTTATAAAATTTCGGAGATTATCAACCCGTTATCTTTCCGTTTGACTTTGCCTGCGTCATTTAAGATTCACAATGTCTTCCATAAGTCCTTGTTGAAGAAACATGTGGAGCCAACAGTTCCTGCAGCAGCGCCTCCTGACCCTGTTTTGGTACAAGGGGATCTGGAGTATGAGGTTGAAAAAATTCTGGATTCCCATCGCAGTAGGCGTCAGCTTCAGTACCTTGTGAAATGGAAGGATTATGGGCAGGAGGATAACTCTTGGGTTGTGGCTTCTGACATTCATGCGGACAGGTTGGTTCGCGCCTTCCATCATGCTCATCCCGAGCGAAATGGTGGCGTTGGTGAGGGTTCGGTGACCCCTCCTCAAGGGGGGGGGTACTGTTGTGAATGTCAGTTATGCTTTGGCTGCTGGGAGGTTCCCTTTGGTGGCCAGGAATGGTTTGGACTTGGACCAGGTGTGTTGTATAATGGGCGTTTCCTTTGCTAACTCTCTGCTTATTTAAATCCTGGTCTGATAGCAGGCTATGCCGGATGTGAGTTGTTCTTTGTATCACCAGCCTGCTTCATTCTGCTCCACACCACATCTACCCCAGATAAGTGCTTTCTCTTTATTTATTGTTTGGTTCTTTTGCTCTTTCTGGGTTTGTCATTTGCTGTGGTTGTTTTCAGTTTATTTGCATGCAGGGATTTTCCCCCTCAGTTGCTTGGCTTTGCTAGGACGGAGTTCAGATCGTGCGATCTGAGGGCCTTTTTGTACTATCAGGAATTTGAAATTTTGCAGGGTTTTACTCTGGCCACCATCAGTCCCTTTCCTGTGCTTTCCTATGTTAGTCAGTGGGGGCCTCACCTTTTGCTAATCCTGTCATCTATCTGTGTATTGTGTTTTTCCTATATCACCGCAGTCTTTGAATGTGGGGGGCTTGCTATTCTTGTCTATTTTTTGAGGCAGAGAGTTATTCATCTTTCCTTCCTTTCAGGATAGCTAGTTCTCCGGCTGGGTTCGCGGTGCACAGGATGTTAGTTCACCCCTCGGCTACTTCTAGTGTTGATGGTTAGTAAGGGGATGGCGGCCAGATTAGTTGCCAATGATCTTGTCACCTTTTACCATTGATTTGTGGTGGTCTTCCATGGTTCCGGATCATAACAGGTGATATAGGAAAACAGATTACAAAGCTAGCAAAGACAGATTCAGCAAAGGTGAGGCCCACACTATCTTTATAGGAAATAATAGGAAGGAGCACTGTCTGCAGCCCTAAAAAATACCAGCACGCCCAATATGGAAAAACCCTGAGACCACATGGCCTCTCCCCCACTAAATCAGCACTGAAATGTTACTGGGATCCAAAAACACTAATATAGATGAGGGACTGAATTAATACAAAGCATGACAAAACACACTGCAGAATTATGGAGCTAAGTATACAGACACTCCCAGCAGGGAATGATCCTATTCCACCAAGAACTCCACACAGACAAAATAGGAATCCAGCATAGTATCAAATCAGAAAAAAACAATAAGAAAGTGGAAACAATAAGCAGAGACACAAGACCACTTATCTGAGAGGAGTTCTGGTAGTGAGCAGGGCTGGTATCAGAATGTCCTTAACACACTGGATATCCGTTGAGCACCGGCAAGTAACAGGAGAAAACTACTCAGTTATATAGTCCCAATATGAAAGGCCTGATTACCAGTCCTGTACAGGTGTGTGGCTTTCATTCCACAAATCAACTGCACAGTCAGCACTGACCACAAGAGGGAGCCCCAAACTGGAAAATGTATTCACAACAGGACTCTAAAAGGAAAAATAAATATTAATCTATTCAAATTGGAAGACTCTATTACTGCAGTGAACGAGAAAAAATTTAAACGAGATACCTTGGACTTTGAAACCAATCAGGTTTACAATTGACAACAAATCAGAAGGAGATGATCTCCTGGACCAAGATCTATACTAAAACAAAATAAAAAAATGGAAAAACAGTGGTAATAGGGTGAGTTTTTCCTTCACAGAGGCTGAATCTTCTGATTTTAATACGGACATTTCTGATTCTGATACCATTCCAACTACCAGCTCACATGAGACTCAAATTGGGAGTGCAAAAAACTCAAAAGCCAAGTCACAAAAAAAACACAAAGAAAAAAGGAAACGATCACGACGAGCCGGGCGAAAACATTCTCGCAACAGAAATATACAGTCATCGCACCCGGATGGGGAATTATTAAATCAACAACAAGATCTTACTGTTATTAACCTGGCAGCTACTCTTATGGGAAATGAACAATTGAGTATTCTTAAGAAAGGATAGAATTTTGTCCCTAGTACCAGATTAAATGTGTTTGAAACGATTTAAGATATCAGCAACTTAATCAGGAGACTTATTGTAAAAAAACACTTTTTTCAAGAAAATTTGAACGATCATCTACCAGAAACTTTAAGTAATGTTGAGAATTTTGTTCCACCATCATTTTCAGAGCAGATCTCAATACAACATTTAAGGGATCTTTCAGATACTGGAGGTCGAATTTTTTCTTTACAGAATGATAATTTTTCAAACAGAGTTCCTAATTATAAGTATTATCCTATCCTATCTAAAAGTCAGATGATGGATGATTTTCAGAGTATTGTTGAGGAGGAGTTAATCAAACTCTCTAAGGAAAAGAAAAATATCAATTCATAAAAAAGCGGCTCTGGAAGCGATGAGGGATAATGTGAACATTACAATTTGAAATTCGGATAAAGGTGGTTCTATTGTTGTCTTTGATATTTTGAACATCAATGATTTGGGCCTTAGATTCACATCCAAACACAATTTGACACAGTTATCATTCCTGGATATCTTAATAACACGGGGGGTTGATGGTAGGTTGGAGGCAAAAACATTTTTTAAACCAACAGCTACGAATTGTGGAACGCGGAAGAAATAGGAGAGCACATTATACCCATATAGAGGACCTTGTGGAAAGGACGATGTGGGGGAGGTAGGAGTATGATTATGTTATCTGTATATGCATTGGACAATACAAAGTTCAGAGTACACCTGTGGGGTTATAAAGTGGCTTGATTGGCGTTGTAACCCCTTAGCATCTTGGATATCCAGCAGCATGGTTGCTGCTTTATGTTTTATCTAGACACACTTGGTATTATCGGCCTCCTGATGAACCAGAATGTTGGGGAAACACGTCAAGGCATGGGGCGACATTAAGATAAGTTGTAACAGGCTGTCCCTGATTAAGACGCTGTTCTCATAGAGAACTACTGTGACCGCCTGTGTTACGGGGGCTGTCTGATTATAAAAACCAAAGAGATATCAGACAGTCAGGGTCCACCGTGCAGAGACTCTGCTGCAGACTATGGCAGAGTGCAATACCTCTGTTAACTCACAGAAGGATATAATAAGTAAGTAAAGCAATTCCTCCCTTACTTGGAGGGTGTGTGGAATGATCTCTGTTAATAATCACAGAGACAAAGGCAATGTGTGCGAAATGGCACCTACCTAGGTCCGCTCTTCTAGTGGTGCAAAAGAGACGAACAGCAGCGTAAGCCGCACAAAGCTCCTACCTGCGTTCGCTCCACTAGTGTGCGAGGAAACGAACCACTAGATATGGCACCTGCCTAGGTCCGCTCTTCTAGTGGTGCAAAAGAGACGAACAGCAGCGTAAGCCGCACAAAGCTCCTACCTCTGTTCGCTCCCCTAGTGTGCGAGGATACGAACAACTGCCAGACGCAGTATAAGGAACGTTACCCTAGCGGCAACGTCCACCTACGAGTCGAATCACAAGGCCCAGCCAGACCATGTGCCTCAGGCACCTGCCTATGTCCGCTCCCCTAAGAGGTAAGGATACGGACAGCAGCCGAAGCTGTAAGGTATAAGAACGCTACCCTGCCGGTAGCGCTCACCTAGCATAGACAGAGAGATGTCTAGAGGAACGTGCACAGAGCGTCTACTCTCATGCATGAACCAAGAGGACTGAGCACCATGCGGCGTGTGTCAGGGTCTTATATAGACTCTGTGCCTCATCCAAGATGGAGGACACCAGAGCCAATCCGCTGCCAGAACGACAGGAGTGACGTCATGCTGGCCTATCACCAAGCAAGGCGTCACAAGCACATGACCAGCGACCAATCGGCATAGAAGGTGTCAGAGACATGTGACCTCGTGTCAGCGATGATGTCACCCGCACATGTGCAATGGCTCCAAGATAGGACTTAGTATCCGGCCCTCGCACATGTGCAGTAGCAAGAAATCTGGACTTAGTCTCCAGCGCTCGCACATGTGCAGTAGCAAGAAATCTGGACTTAGTCTCCAGCGCTCGCACATGTGCAGTAGCAAGAAATCTGGACTTAGTCTCCAGCGCTCGCACATGTGCAGTAGCAAGAAATCTGGACATAGTCTCCAGTGCTCGCAGCAACCGTAACAGCCTGTGTCCCCCGAGGGGGTTCTTGTGAACCCAGCGCTATTGCACTTGTATCACTTTAATTTTGAGCATGGCACTTTATCTTTTGTTGCAGGGGTATACAGGGTAAGGGTAGGGACAGCTGTTGGTGAGTGGGGGTGCCATGTCGCACATCTAGGGTGCCAACCTCCACGGCTAGGTAGGGCACAGGAGGAAGTGGATATTGTAGGGATTTATTTCCTTCCTCCTTCTGTGCACTGAATTGCTATGTTTGTATTATATTGTGGTTTCAGACCATTTTAATATTATCAATAAATATGAAGTTTTAGTTAGGGCTCTATGTTTAAGTATTTTATACCTGATAACTAATTTTTTGTCTGTTAAATATTTTTCTAACCTGGTGGGAGGAGGAGTACATTTTTACTGAAAAAAATCCATTTGTTATAAATGTTTCTATTTTTCTTAGATATATAGACGATATTATAATAATCTGGAAAGGGGAAAAGAAGGAAATTGATAAATTTATCTCTTACATCAGTAATAATCCATATAACCTATGATTTACTTTTGGGTATAACAAGAACGAAATTTCCTTTCTGGATGTTACATTTTCAGCTAATTTATATGCCCATAAAATTGATTACAATCTATACAGAAAGATTTCTGCAGATAACTCTGTCTTGTATGCTGATAGCTGTCATCCGAGACATGTAATTAATAATATCCCCACAGGAGAATTCATTCGGGCAAAAAGGTGTTGCATTACGGAGACTGCATTCCAGAGTGAGTGTAACAACATTGAAAATAGATTTAGGAGTAGAGTTGAGCGCGGTTCGTGGTTCGTGGTTCTCCAGTTCGCGGTTCGAGTGATTTTGGGTGATGTTCTAGATCGAACTAGAACTCGAGCTTTTTGCTAAACCTCGATAGTTCTAGATACGTTCGAGAACGGTTCTAGCAGCAAAAAAAACAGCTAATTCCTAGCTGGCTTTCCGCTGTAATAGTGTAAGTCACTCTGTGACTCACACTATTATGAAATTTCAGTGTATAGTGTGCGGGAACAGCGCATTCAGATCACTGCTGTATGTATAATGGCGATCGCCATTTTTTTTTTTTTTCCTTGTCTTCCTTCCCTAAGCGCGCGCGTGTAGTGGGGAGGGCCAGCATGTCAGCCAATCCCAGACACACACAGCAAAGTGGACTTTTAGCCAGAGAAGCAATGGCATGTGTGATAGGATGTCCATGTCACATGTCCCTGCATTATAAAACCGGACATTTTCCTCCAGCACGCCATTATCTGCCTTCTGCGTCCTTGGTGTCAGACATCACTGGCGCCACTTCTATCGCCGATACAGCTGTATTACGCTACATACACAGCGCTGGACAGCTTAGGGATAGCACTTTCTATCAGTCATTTAAGGGCTCGTACCGGCAGGGTCAGAGCCATAGGTGACAGGTCCTGAAAACAGAGTTTAACAGCTACACAAGATGACAGCGTCTGTGTAGCTAAGGTCAGGGATTTCCTCACTGCATTTCCCCATTAGGAAGGATAGAAAGGCAGGCTTCCTTTCCTCTACCCAGAGACCCACAACCCTGGCACTGTACCCTCCTGCCCTTTGCACACTCAAGCTCATTGCTACTAAGCCATTATACTAGCAAACACTGAGTGAACTTAGTGGCATCCTAAACGTGGCTATTGGACTTCTGTATAGTCCCAGTAGTGCACAGATATTTGCAGCACGTCTGCCTGCATTGCACACTCAAAGTCATTATAACTAAGCCATTATGCTAGCAAACACTGAGTGAACCTACTGGCATCCTAAACGTGGCTATTGGACTTCTGTATAGTCCCAGTAGTGCAAAGATATTTGCAGCACGTCTGCCTGCATTGCACACTCAAAGTCATTATAACTAAGCCATTATACTAGCAAACACTGAGTGAACTTAGTGGCATTCTAAACGTGGCTATTGGACTTCTGTATAGTCCCAGTAGTGCAAAGATATTTGCAGCACGTCTGCCTGCATTGCACACTAAAACTCATTGTTACTAAGCCATTATACTAGCAAACACTGAGTGAACTTAGTGGCATCCTAAACGTGGCTATTGGACTTCTGTATAGTCCCACTAGTGCACAGATATTTGCAGCACGTCTGCCTGCATTGCACACTCAAAGTCATTATAACTAAGCCATTATACTAGCAAACACTGAGTGAACCTAGTGGCATCCTAAACGTGGCTATTGGACTAGTATAGTGGACTAGTATAGTCCAACTAGTGCACAGATATTTGCAGCACGTCTGCCTGCATTGCACACTCAAAGTCATTATAACTAAGCCATTATACTAGCAAACACTGAGTGAACCTAGTGGCATCCTAAACGTGGCTATTGGACTTCTGTATAGTCCAACTAGTGCACAGATATTTGCAGCACGTCTGCCTGCATTGCACACTCAAAGTCATTATAACTAAGCCATTATACTAGCAATTTATGCTGCCAGTTTAAGGGCCGTAGTTGCATTGTCAGGGATATTTATTCTTTATTATTCTGCTGTTAATAAAGCTAGACCACCGCTGCAATCTACACCACCTCTCAATTTTTACTACCACATTTTCAGTGTACAATCTTGTCGCAATCAACATGAGTGGCAAAATGACAGATGCTGGTGGAAAGGGGAAGAGGCGTGGTGGAAAAGGAAAAAAAGGGTTTGTCCGTGGGGAAGGTGGCAAAGCTCCATTATCATCTGCTGAAGATAGACCATCTACCAGCAAAAAGTAAGATGTCTACTACTTACCGTGGACAATCCGATGTGCTCCTTTTTTACGGACACGAACAACAGGAAAAAAGGTAGATGATGGCCAAAAAAGGAAAATGCTTGAATGGATCTCAAGTGGTCCAACAAGTGCCCTCTCAGCCACCTCAACTACCGCTTCCAAAAAACACCAGTCCTCTGAGTTGTCATCCCAATCAAACTTGCTTTCTCCCAGCTCTGAAGTCTCCATCAGCCCTGCACAGTATGGTGGAACTGAGATGGCTGAGTCTGCAGAGCTGTTCAGTCACACTATAGCCTGGGAATCAGAGGTCTGCTCCCAAGCTACAGTGAGTACAGACCAAGAAATGGTCTGCAGTGATGCCCAGAACCTTTGTGACTCTGATTCAGGCCGTGAGGACCAAGTTTCTGAGCATAATGTTGACCCTTTGTCACAAACTGTAACACCTGTGGTTATAGACAATGAGGAACATACTGATGACGATGAGACGCAGATACCAGATTGGGATGACAACTTAAAAATTTGATCAGGGCAAGAAGAGGCTCGGTCTGAGGGTGAGGAGAGTGCAAACACAACAATTGATGATGAAGTTCTAGATCCCACCTACTGTCAACCCCCAGTCAGGCACTCGAGGAGGTCAACAGAGCCGGTGGAGGAGGATGCGACCGACGACGAAGTTACCTTGCGCCTTCCTGGACAGAGTCGGAGCACTGGTAGCACGTCTACAACTGCATCATCAGCCACCACTCTGCCTCTGAGCACTAGTCGGGGGAGCTCAGCAGGTCGCATGCCCTCTAAGCCTTGCCTAGCCTGGTCCTTTTTTGACATAGAAAAAGATCGCCCAAATTATGTGATGTGTAAAATTTGTCGTGATTCTGTTAGTAGAGGTCAAAACCTCAGGAGTTTGACAACTTCTTCCATGAATCGTCACATGGATAAATATCATAGGTCCCAGTGGGAAGTTCACCGTGCTGAAATGCGGCCTAGCATAGCGAACCATCCACGGCCTGCCCCTTCCAGTGCATCCGCGCGCTCTTCATCTTCTAGGACTGTGGGGACAGCTGTCACACCTGGTTTTCCACGCACAACTTCCACCACTGTAACCGCAACAGGCAGTTTGCTTGGTAGGTCGTCAGTTGGTTTGGAAGGGGAAACAAGTGCGTGTGTACAGCTCTCTCAGACATCGATAGCACCAACGTTGGATGAAGGCAACATCATGTCTCCGCCTGCACTTTCCTCACAAACCTGCATTTTTCCAGGGACACCCTACTCAACACCGTCTACACACAGCAGCCTGATCTCTGTCCCTCAGATGTGGTCACATAAAAGGCCATTTCCTGCGACCCATGACAAAGCTAAGACGTTGACTCTATCCCTCTGTAAGCTCTTGGCTACCGAAATGCTGCCTTTCCGCCTAGTGGACACACAGGATTTTAGAGACCTTATGTCTGTCGCTGTGCCCCAGTACCAGATGCCTAGTCGCCACTACTTCTCTAAGAAAGGTGTGCCCGCGCTACACCAGCATGTCGCACACAACATCACCGCTTCCTTGAGAAACTCTGTGTGTGAACGGGTGCATTTCACCACCGATACTTGGACCAGTAAGCATGGACAGGGACGTTACATGTCGCTGACTGGGCACTTGGTAACTATGGTGATAGATGGTGAAGGGTCTGCTGCACAAGTCTTGCCGTCCCCACGACTTGTGTGTCAATCCTCTGTCTGTCCAAGTTCCGCCACTGCTTGTGCCTCCTCCACCTCATCTGTGTCCTCCACCTCTGCCCCAAGCCTGCCTGGTCAGGCCACCAGCGTTCTCACTGCGCAGAAGGAATCACGCACCCCTCATTACTATGCTGGCAGCAGAGCGCAACGGCATCAGGCGGTCTTTAGCTTGACATGTCTTGGTAATAGGAGTCACACAGCTGAGGAGTTGTGGTCAGCTCTGCGGTCTGAGTTTAATAAATGGTTGTCTCCACTCAACCTGCAGCCTGGTAAGGCCGTGTGCGACAATGCTGCAAACCTGGGTGCGGCCCTTCGCCTGGGCAAGGTGACTCACGTGCCTTGTATGGCTCACGTGTTGAACCTTGTTGTCCAGCAATTTTTAAAACACTATCCCGGCCTAGATGGCCTTCTGACCAGGGCACGAAAACTGTCTGCTCACTTCCGCCGTTCAACCGCCGCAGCTGAGCGACTTGCATCGCTCCAGAAGTCTTTCGGTCTGCCGGTTCATCGCCTGAAATGCGATGTGCCGACACGCTGGAATTCGACTCTCCACATGTTACAGTGACTGTGGCAGCACCGCCGAGCCCTGGTGCAATACGTCATGACGTATAGCCTGGGCCAACGAGATGCAGAGGTGGGACAGATCACCCTGATGGAGTGGTCTCAGATCAAGGACCTATGCACCCTTCTGCACAGTTTCGACACGGCGACGAATATGTTTAGCGCCAACGCGGTAGTCATGGGACCATGGGGGACAGGGATCAACAAGGGCACATAGTAGCAGGCGAAATGTTGAGGAAGGTGCAGGAGAACATGAAGAAATGGAGGACGAACTGTCCATGGACATGGAAGACTCAGCGGATGAGGGAGACCTTGGTCAAATATCTGTTGAAAGAGGTTGGGGGGAGATGTCAGAGGAAGAAAGAACGGTTAGCACCTCTATGCCACAAACACAGCGTGGACTTGGTCCGCATGGCTGCGCAAGACACATGAGTGCCTTCTTGTTGCACTACCTCCAACATGACCCTCGTATTGTCAAAATTAGAAGTGATGATGACTACTGGATTGCCACACTATTAGATCCCCGGTACAAGTCCAAATTTTGTGACATAATTCCAGCCATAGAAAGGGACGCACGTATGCAGGAGTATCAGCAGAAGCTGTTACTCGATCTTAGCTCGGCTTTTCCACCAAACAACTGTGGTGCACGGAGTGAATCTCCCAGTTGTAACTTGACAAACATGGGACAGTCTCGTCATCTTCAACAGTCTACCCGTACCAGTAGAACTGTATCTGGTGCTGGTAACAGCAATTTTATGGAATCTTTTCATAATTTTTTTAAACCCTCCTTTGCAAGGCCACCAGAGACAACAAGTCTGACACATAGTCAACGGCTGGAGAGGATGATACAGGAGTATCTCCAAATGAACATCGATGCCATGACTTTGCAAATGGAGCCTTGCTCATTTTGGGCTTCAAATCTGGAAAAATGGCCAAAGCTCTCCAGTTACGCCTTGAAGATTTTGTCGTGTCCAGCTGCCAGCGTTGTCTCTGAACGTGTCTTCAGTGCTGCTGGGTGTGTGCTGACAGATAAGCGCACGCGTCTGTCCAGTAACAATGTGGACAGACTAACGTTCATCAAAATGAACAAGTCATGGATCCACAAGGAATTTACTACCCCTGTGTCATCCTGGGGAGAGTAAATGCTTGTGGATTTGGAATGTGCTTGATGCAAATCAAAACATCCTGTTTGCAACTAGGGCACAAGTGCTGCCACTGAATGGATGGGTGTCTGTGTGGCCCAATTTTTGGAAAAAAGGGAGACTCAGCTTGGAGTAACCCTTACGTACAGTGTTTTTAAAAATGATCCAAGATGCACAGAGCTGGGATCAGGAAAGACTTTGCTACCTACCCCGGTGTCATCCTGGGGACGGTTAAGTATGGCGTATTTTTGAATGTGCTTGATACAAATCTAGCTACAAAGTGCACAACTAGGGCACAAGTGCTGCCACTGAAGGGGTGGGTGTGTGTGGGGCACAATTTTTGGAAAAAAGGGAGACTCCGCTTGGAGTAACCCTTACTTACAGTGTTTTTAAAAATGATCCAAAATACACATAGCTGGGATCAGGAAAGACTTTGCTACCTACCCCGGTGTCATCCTGGGGACGGTTAAAAATGGCGTATTTTTGAATGTGCTTGATACAAATCTAGCTATAAAGTGTACAACTAGGGCAAAAGTGCTGCCACTGAAGGGGTGGGTGTGTGTGGGGCCCAATTTTTGGAAAAATGGGAGACTCCGCTTGGAGTAACCCTTACTTACAGTGTTTTTAAAAATGATCCAAGATGCACAGAGCTGGGATCAGGAAAGACTTTGCTACCTACCCCGGTGTCATCCTGGGGACGGTTATGTATGGCGTATTTTTGAATGTGCTTGATACAAATCTAGCTATAAAGTGTAGAACTAGGGCACAAGTGCTGCCACTGAAGGGGTGGGTTTGTGTGGGGCACAATTTTTGGAAAAAAAGGGAGACTCCGCTTGGAGTAACCCTAACTTACAGTGTTTTTAAAAATGATCCAAGATGCACATACCTGGGATCAGGAAAGACTTTGCTACCTACCCCGGTGTCATCCTGGGGACGGTTAAAAATGGTGTATTTTTGAATGTGCTTGATACAAATCTAGCTATAAAGTGTACAACTAGGGCACAAGTGCTGCCGCTGAAGGGGTGGGTGTGTGTGGGGCACAATTTTTGGAAAAATGGGAGACTCCGCTTGGAGTAACCCTTACTTACAGTGTTTTTAAAAATGATCCAAGATGCACAGAGCTGGGATCAGGAAAGACTTTGCTACCTACCCCGGTGTCATCATGGGGACGGTTAAAAATGGCGTATTTTTGAATGTGCTTGATACAAATCTAGCTACAAAGTGCACAACTAGGGCACAAGTGCTGCCACTGAAGGGGTGGGTGTGTGTGGGGCACAATTTTTGGAAAAAAGGGAGACTCCGCTTGGAGTAACCCTTACTTACAGTGTTTTTAAAAATGATCCAAGATACACATAGCTGGGATCAGGAAAGACTTTGCTACCTACCCCGGTGTCATCCTGGGGACGGTTAAAAATGGCGTATTTTTGAATGTGCTTGATACAAATCTAGCTATAAAGTGTACAACTAGGGCAAAAGTGCTGCCACTGAAGGGGTGGGTGTGTGTGGGGCCCAATTTTTGGAAAAATGGGAGACTCCGCTTGGAGTAACCCTTACTTACAGTGTTTTTAAAAATGATCCAAGATGCACAGAGCTGGGATCAGGAAAGACTTTGCTACCTACCCCGGTGTCATCCTGGGGACGGTTATGTATGGCGTATTTTTGAATGTGCTTGATACAAATCTAGCTATAAAGTGTAGAACTAGGGCACAAGTGCTGCCACTGAAGGGGTGGGTTTGTGTGGGGCACAATTTTTGGAAAAAAAGGGAGACTCCGCTTGGAGTAACCCTAACTTACAGTGTTTTTAAAAATGATCCAAGATGCACATACCTGGGATCAGGAAAGACTTTGCTACCTACCCCGGTGTCATCCTGGGGACGGTTAAAAATGGTGTATTTTTGAATGTGCTTGATACAAATCTAGCTATAAAGTGTACAACTAGGGCACAAGTGCTGCCACTGAAGGGGTGGGTGTGTGTGGGGCACAATTTTTGGAAAAATGGGAGACTCCGCTTGGAGTAACCCTTACTTACAGTGTTTTTAAAAATGATCCAAGATGCACAGAGCTGGGATCAGGAAAGACTTTGCTACCTACCCCGGTGTCATCATGGGGACGGTTAAAAATGGCGTATTTTTGAATGTGCTTGATACAAATCTAGCTATAAAGTGTACAACTAGGGCACAAGTGCTGCCACTGAAGGGGTGGGTGTGTGTGGGTCACAATTTTTGAAAAAAAAGGGAGACTCAGCTTGGAGTAACCCTAACTTACAGTGTTTTTAAAAATGATCCAAGATGCACATACCTGGGATCAGGAAAGACTTTGCTACCTACCCCGGTGTCATCCTGGGGACGGTTAAAAATGGTGTATTTTTGAATGTGCTTGATACAAATCTAGCTATAAAGTGTACAACTAGGGCACAAGTGCTGCCACTGAAGGGGTGGGTGTGTGTGGGGCACAATTTTGGAAAAATGGGAGACTCCGCTTGGAGTAACCCTTACTTACAGTGTTTTTAAAAATGATCCAAGATGCACAGAGCTGGGATCAGGAAAGACTTTGCTACCTACCCCGGTGTCATCCTGGGGACGGTTAAAAATGGAGTATTTTTGAATGTGCTTGATACAAATCTAGCTATAAAGTGTACAACTAGGGCACAAGTGCTGCCACTGAAGGGGTGGGTGTGTGTGGGGCACAATTTTTGAAAAAAAAGGGAGACTCAGCTTGGAGTAACCCTTACTTACAGTATTTTTAAACATGATCCAAGATGCACATAGCTGGGATCAGGAAAGACTTTGCTACCCACCCCGGTGTCATCCTGGGGACGGTTAAGTATGGCATATTTTTGAATGTGCTTGATACAAATCTAGCTATAAAGTGTACAACTAGGGCACAAGTGCTGCCACTGAAGGGGTGGGTGTGTGTGGGGCACAATTTTTGGAAAAATGGGAGACTCCGCTTGGAGTAACCCTTACTTACAGTGTTTTTAAAAATGATCCAAGATGCACAGAGCTGGGATCAGGAAAGACTTTGCTACCTACCCCGGTGTCATCCTGGGGACGGTTAAAAATGGCGTATTTTTGAATGTGCTTGATACAAATCTAGCTATAAAGTGTACAAATAGGGCAAAAGTGCTGCCACTGAAGGGGTGGGTGTGTGTGGGTCACAATTTTTGGAAAAATGGGAGACTCCGCTTGGAGTAATCCTTACTTACAGTGTTTTTAAAAATGATCCAAGATGCACAGAGCTGGGATCAGGAAAGACTTTGCTACCTACCCCGGTGTCATCCTGGGGACGGTTAAAAATGGCGTATTTTTGAATGTGCTTGATACAAATCTAGCTATAAAGTGTACAACTAGGGCACAAGTGCTGCCACTGAAGGGGTGGGTGTGTGTGGGTCACAATTTTTGGAAAAATGGGAGACTCCACTTGGAGTAACCCTTACTTACAGTGTTTTTAAAAATGATCCAAGATGCACAGAGCTGGGATCAGGAAAGACTTTGCTACCTACCCCGGTGTCATCCTGGGGACGGTTAAGTATGGCGTATTTTTGAATGTGCTTGATACAAATCTAGCTATAAAGTGTACAACTAGGGCACAAGTGCTGCCACTGAAGGGGTGGGTTTGTGTGGGGCACAATTTTTGGAAAAAAAGGGAGACTCCGCTTGGAGTAACCCTTACTTACAGTGTTTTTAAAAATGATCCAAGATGCACATAGCTGGGATCAGGAAAGACTTTGCTACCTACCCCGGTGTCATCCTGGGGACGGTTAAGTATGGCGTATTTTTGAATGTGCTTGATACAAATCTAGCTATAAAGTGTAGAACTAGGGCACAAGTGCTGCCACTGAAGGGGTGGGTTTGTGTGGGGCACAATTTTAGGAAAAAAAGGGAGACTCTGCTTGGAATAACCCTTACTTACAGTGTTTTTAAAAATGATCCAAGATGCACAGAGCTGGGATCAGGAAAGACTTTCCTACCTACCCCGGTGTCATCCTGGGGATGGTAAAAATGGCGTATTTTTGAATTTGCTTGATGCAAATCTAGCTGTAAAGTGTACAACTAGGGCACAAGTGCTGCCACTGAAGGGGTGGGTGTGTGTGGGTCACAATTTTTGGAAAAATGGGAGACTCCGCTTGGAGTAACCCTTACTTACAGTGTTTTTAAAAATGATCCAAGATGCACAGAGCTGGGATCAGGAAAGACTTTGCTACCTACCCCGGTGTCATCCTGGGGACGGTTAAAAATGGCGTATTTTTGAATGTGCTTGATACAAATCTAGCTATAAAGTGTACAACTAGGGCAAAAGTGCTGCCACTGAAGGGGTGGGTGTGTGTGGGTCACAATTTTTGGAAAAATGGGAGACTCCGCTTGGAGTAACCCTTACTTACAGTGTTTTTAAAAATGATCCAAGATGCACAGAGCTGGGATCAGGAAAGACTTTGCTACCTACCCCGGTGTCATCCTGGGGACGGTTAAAAATGGCGTATTTTTGAATGTACTTGATACAAATCTAGCTATAAAGTGTACAACTAGGGCACAAGTGCTGCCACTGAAGGGGTGGGTGTGTGTGGGGCACAATGTTTGGAAAAAAGGGAGACTCAGCTTGGAGTAACCCTTACTTACAGTGTTTTTAAAAATGATCCAAGATGCACATAGCTGGGATCAGGAAAGACTTTGCTACCTACCCCGGTGTCATCCTGGGGACGGTTAAGTATGGCGTATTTTTGAATGTGCTTGATACAAATCTAGCTATAAAGTGTAGAACTAGGGCACAAGTGCTGCCACTGAAGGGGCAAGTGTGTGTGGGGCACAATTTTTGGAAAAATGGGAGACTCCGCTTGGAGTAACCCTTACTTACAGTGTTTTTAAAAATGATCCAAGATGCACAGAGCTGGGATCAGGGAAGACTTTGCTACCTACCCCGGTGTCATCCTGGGGACGGTTAAAAATGGCGTATTTTTGAATGTGCTTGATACAAATCTAGCTATAAAGTGTACAACTAGGGCACAAGTGCTGCCACTGAAGGGGTGGGTGTGTGTGGGGCACAATTTTTGGAAAAAAGGGAGACTCAGCTTGGAGTAACCCTTACTTACAGTGTTTTTAAAAATGATCCAAGATGCACATAGCTGGGATCAGGAAAGACTTTGCTACCTACCCCGGTGTCATCCTGGGGACGGTTAAGTATGGCGTATTTTTGAATGTGCTTGATACAAATCTAGCTATAAAGTGTAGAACTAGGGCACAAGTGCTGCCACTGAAGGGGTGGGTTTGTGTGGGGCACAATTTTTGGAAAAAAAGGGAGACTCCGCTTGGAGTAACCCTAACTTACAGTGTTTTTAAAAATGATCCAAGATGCACATAGCTGGGATCAGGAAAGACTTTGCTACCTACCCCGGTGTCATCCTGGGGACGGTTAAGAATGGCGTATTTTTGAATGTGCTTGATGCAAATCTAGCTATAAAGTGTACAACTAGGGCACAAGTGCTGCCACTGAAGGGGTGAGTGTGTGTGGGGCATAATTTTTGGAAAAATGCGAGACTCCGCTTGGAGTAACCCTTACTTACAGTGTTTTTAAAAATGATCCAAGATGCACAGAGCTGGGATCAGGAAAGACTTTGCTACCTACCCCGGTGTCATCCTGGGGACGGTTAAAAATGGCGTATTTTTGAATGTGCTTGATACAAATCTAGCTATAAAGTGTACAACTCGGGCACAAGTGCTGCCATTGAAGGGGTGGGTGTGTGTGGGGCATAATTTTTGGAAAAATGGGAGACTCCGCTTGGAGTAACCCTTACTTACAGTGTTTTTAAAAATGATCCAAGATGCACAGAGCTGGGATCAGGAAAGACTTTGCTACCTACCCCGGTGTCATCCTGGGGACGGTTAAAAATGGCGTATTTTTGAATGTGCTTGATACAAATCTAGCTATAAAGTGTACAACTAGGGCACAAGTGCTGCCACTGAAGGGGTGGGTGTGTGTGGGGCACAATTTTTGGAAAAAAGGGAGACTCAGCTTGGAGTAACCCTTACTTACAGTGTTTTTAAAAATGATCCAAGATGCACATAGCTGGGATCAGGAAAGACTTTGCTACCTACCCCGGTGTCATCCTGGGGACGGTTAAGTATGGCGTATTTTTGAATGTGCTTGATACAAATCTAGCTATAAAGTGTACAACTAGGGCACAAGTGCTGCCACTGAAAAGGTGGGTTTGTGTGGGGCACAATTTTTGGAACAAAAGGGAGACTCAGCTTGGAGTAACCCTTACTTACAGTGTTTTTAAAAATGATCCAAGATGCACATAGCTGGGATCAGGAAAGACTTTGCTACCTACCCCGGTGTCATCCTGGGGATGGTAAAAATGGCGTATTTTTGAATTTGCTTGATGCAAATCTAGCTGTAAAGTGTACAACTAGGGCACAAGTGCTGCCACTGAAGGGGTGGGTTTGTGTGTGGCCCAATTTTTGTAAAAAAGGGAGACTCCGCTTGGAGTCACCTTGCGGTGTTTTACATGATTTTAGAAGGGCGTGACATGCCT
This sequence comes from Anomaloglossus baeobatrachus, assembly GCF_048569485.1. Taxonomy (NCBI): domain Eukaryota; kingdom Metazoa; phylum Chordata; class Amphibia; order Anura; family Aromobatidae; genus Anomaloglossus; species Anomaloglossus baeobatrachus. Next base: position 327,100,410 of record NC_134357.1, read on the forward strand.
ATATCTGTGTCTCCTCTTTTTCCTTGTCCAGCTCTTTTGTTTTCACATGAGAATTTGTCCTTGTCACTTTGCCATATGTTTGTGTTGTGTTGTGAGTTGTTTGTCACCTTTTGGACACCTTTGAGGGTGTTTTCTAGGTGTTTTTATGTGTTTGTGATTGCCTGCCATTGTTTCCTATGCAGTTCGAGTTCGGTTCGTCGAACGTTCGACGAACCGAACTCGAACTGGAGCTCTGTTCGGCGAACCGAGCTCGAGCCGAACCGCGACCGGTTCGCTCATCTCTATTTAGGAGTAGGGGATACTCCAGCGAAGTTCTGAATTGGCAAAAAACAAAACCAATCAGAAAACTAGAAACCAATATCTGGAGAATAAAATGGATCTAAATCTTACAGAAAATAGACCTGTTGTTTTTTTCAACAAAATTTAGTAAAG